>NC_136642.1:7324926-7924926 GCF_949748355.1 Melanostigma gelatinosum | reverse complement strand
AGTCAGTTACCCTGTGATATGAAGTAAAGTGTGAATTACGCAACGTAAGGAATCATGGTGCAAAATAGGGAGTGCCTAGATTACAGTGCAAAGACGGTACAGGCGCTAATGGATGTTGCAGTCGCCTAATCAAACTAAATTGGCATTGCTGGAAACAAAAGTCCACAGCAACTGGAAAACACTAATCTAGGCGGTGCTATTTGAATTGCAGCTCATACTCAATTCCTACCAATTCAGGCAGTAAAACACTTAGTATGTAAACCACCATGTAATACATAACATATACCTGGGTATGTACCCGAGTTTCCATATCCCGAGTCTATTATGCATAGCTGCCAACGTGAGCTGGGGAAATAAGTGCTGTTTGCCTTGATTTGCTCAGAGCTCTTACATGTTCACCAACATGTGGGAGTATGAACTGACTGAAGGGGGCCCCACACAGTGCCATGAAGCTCATAAACCTCAGCCTTCACACGAACCCTGCAGTCCCTTCAATGCAAATGAGCAAGGGAAAAGAGAGGAGGGCTTAGTTGGGTATGTTCAGTATCTGCCTCCCTGCTTTTGCGTTTCAAATGAATAAATGATAAAAGCCCACTGTTTAGTCAGTTGGTGACTGTCCTCTCTCACTCTCTCTCCCTTTTCATTTACTGAGCTCCCTCACTCTCTCCAAACGTCATCCCATCCTTCCTCTCATTCTGAGTTTGCTGCGACTTTCCCTTGACTGCATGGTTATTCTCCCTCTTTTGAATGTGAAGTTGCGTATGCATAACATCTGCAGCTCATATTAAATTGCTATGTTGACCATTTGTTTGATCTGGCAATTAGCTGCAGTTATTTGATGGCCCCTGAGATTTACAACTAGCCATCCAAATTTTTTTTTTAATCAAAAGTAGATTCTCACTGAAGCCAACAACAACGGTCTGTTCAGCAAAGGCATTCGTGGAAATGTTGCTTTTTACTGTGGATCCCTAGCGACAGACAAGAGCCACAATCTCCACCTTTGTTTCCACTTGTGCTCTGACGCCTTAGCAGCCTGTGGTAAACAATATAGTTGGTGTACATTGAAATAATGGACCCTTACTACTTCTCTTTCTGAAGAACACTCGAGGCCTGTCATGCCAGCATGGTGGGAGGGTATGATTGACACCATGCCCACCTTATGGGATGTGGGGGTGGAAATGAGTATGTTGATGTCAAATGCCAATTGCTGTTGGCACTCTAGATAATCCAGATTGAACTGTAGCAAATCTGTAGCGACTAATATCATATCAGCAATGATTAGAATATTTGTCGATTACCACAAATAAAAACCGTTCGATAAAGCAAAAAAGAAATTTCTGATCTAGCAGGATATTAACAACTATTTAGAATTTTAATATCTCGTCATTTGTCGTGTCAGTCGGAGGCTTTCATTTCAGTGCAAAAGTGGGATTCCATTAAGGCAGTACAGAGTACAGTAAGGAACTATGAATTGGAATTCAGTTGTAACTTTACAATTACTTATCCCAGTTGCTTCAGCAAGGACTCAAGATGTGGGGAGGCGGTGAGCATCTCATCTACCAATGCGCCTTCAGATATGTTGTCTTATTTACATGTTGTGTCTTCTTAGCTGGCTTGCTTAAGTTGGCTACTGGAAAGCTTCCAGTACATTCAGGAATCACCATGTTTTTTAGAGTAGGGGGGTGTGAATCCTGCAGCTTTATCGAACAAGTGGAGAAATAAATAATTGAGACTCGAGGTATACAACAGAAAGAACGAGTATAAAGTTCCCGGTGAGTTCTGAGATCAAGAGCTGATCATAGACTGTATATAACAAGGGGACGGCTTCACCGTGACATTAACTAACAGTGCTGTCGAATTCATACAAATAACAGCAGGTTGAAATTCAACTCATGTCTGTCTGGATACACCTTGAGGGTACTGTCGGCAGATGTTTCCAATGCCAAAACTGTATAGAATGTAAAAGTAGTAGCACTAAGACCAACTGGAACATGTACTGACAAACGGTAGCGGCCTTGGGTATGTTTCACCCCCGTCAATTGAAACGGGCCTCAAACTGACATGCAAGAATCTAATAAATTAAATCATTTTGGACTATCAATAATTTATATTCCGCATTTTAGGCTTATGACATGTATGTCTTGGGGCCCCACATTAGCTCTTGAACCAAGCCATTACATCCCTACTTTATAGAACCCTACTAATAAATCTGGGCCTCGGTTGCATGAAGGTGACACTGAAAAGGCAATGCGTCACTTGTGAATCCTAGATGATATTTTATTTACAGACTATTCATCTCCAGGGACTCGATGAAGAGGTACAGCATGACATTAAGCTCTGTAATATTCTCTGTACTCTTCATGTTGCTCAGTATAAAACATTCTTTTTTTGATGATTTTCTGCATTTTTCGTGAAATGGAAATGTACGATAGTGTGCAGATATGTACAACTCTACCAGCATCAATTGAAACTTGCAAAAAAGATGCATCATTTGAAAACAATTGCACAAAAAAACGTTTCGACAACTCACCAACTATTTCCCCCAACTTAGATATTGTACTGTAAAATGCATATATGACTTTGGAATTGACCTTTTTTTCGTGATTGATGTCAACATGAAAATAAACGGTACGAGCTGTAAACTACTTGTAACGCATGCAGTGATGAAATTAAAGCTCAAACGTTTTTTCCATCACAAGATATTACATTTCGGCTGCAGACGGGTTTGCGAGCAGAAAAATCAGGGACAAATTCATTCATTATTTATCCAGCTTTTATTTCCACACTTTCTTGTCTGATTATCTGCTTTCTGAAATGGCAGCGCTCATTTGCCTTCATTTATTAATAATCCAGATACTGGTGTTCAGACACAGATACTTTCACACTCAGTGTTGTGTAATAGCAATGCTTTGTTTCCTTGTTGCATTCATTTCAGAGTCCAACAACATAGTTGCTCTCTAAATCCCTGTGTGCTGATATTAGGCACCTTTGGAAACCAATTGACAGCACTGCAATGTAGTAAATGTTCATGTTAGAATTGATGTTGTGTTCATGACTGTATCATATTCACCATTATGAGCATGTAGGGAGGAAAGGGTCTGACTCATCCTGAGTGGAGACTATTTTGAAGAAGGAACACAAACAGCCGTGCGTTAGTCGAAGATATTTTGCTTTACAGTAAGAGATGTCTTATTTTTCTGCAGTATTTTCAGAACCGCAAGTTCTTAAGGTTTGTGGCAGCAGCAATTTTGTACAAAAACATCTATGGCCTCTGAAAACTCTCTACCGAATTCACCGTTCCAACAGTAGCTGCTCATTTTTTTCTGCCTTCCAATGTGATTGTAAATTCTCTTAGGCTAAACATATACCACATTTATTCTTAAATGAGACTGGTTCAAATTTCATCACATTTCCCTTTTCCGTAGCATCAGTCAGAATCGTTCACGCCTTGTGTAAATTCTGAAGCCATGATGCGAGACGAGTCTTATCAGTGAAGACAGATGGGATTGTCGATAGTTGACAGACATGCTGATAACGGATTTTGTTTTTTTTTAAACTCCAGTCACTTCATAGGGCGGGAAGCCTGACAGCCTACACCTTCAAAGCGACAAAAGGCCAACAACACACTGTGCTCCAACAGATGGAGATCCTGTGTTTTTAATAACCTCAGTGTCACCACGGCCCGACAATGATGCCATACACGTTGGCGGCAGCAAGGGACACCACACTGGTGTGCCTTCTTGGCTCTCACATCTGTAAGGTGGCAAAGGTGAAAACATCTTTTCTAACATAAAAAAATGGCAATATGGTGAGAGGGACACTTGTAGAGGGATTTCCTCTTTTTGTTTGCATAATGTTCATGTCAGATGTCGGGTCACACGTTTGCATTCCCGAAGGCTATGCATTGAAGTTCATATCATATGGCAGTTTGTTTGTTTATTATTCACTCACATGCTGCGGCCATCAAGTAAACACAGTCAATGTCAGGTCAAAGCCATTTATCTTAAGTAGCGAAGCTCAATCCATCTGACGTCCCCGCAGCTGGACTGACATCTCACAAGCTTCAGCAAAGCTGCTTTAACTGTGTCAGTGACAGTTCCAGTAAGTGCCACAGAGGACCGCAGAGTATTAATGTGAACTGATCTTGTCTCTTAACAGTGCACTGAATTCTAATGCCAACAGTCATGCTCATTTTTCATTAGCAGTACGAGCCGCTGCCTCGGCTCATCATACTGTTGCTCTAATGACTCACTGCTGTGTAGGTTAGTTGTGGCACAACTGATCATTCCCTCAACAACTCCAGGAAAGTTCTCGTTCGGTGATTGACTTCTCTGGATTTTAATCCGGCAAAAGTCAGGATTTAAAACAATGGAGATAATCGTCAAAACAATGGATCACACATACTGGGGCACTTGTGCTCCAGCTGAGGAGTGAAATGGAGAGCCCCGTAGAGAAAAGAACAGACTGTTGACTGGCCATTGATTCATAATGGATAAGTCTACAGTGCAATTTGATGTGAATTGCAGAATGATATATTCTTAATATTTAATGT
The DNA here is from genome assembly GCF_949748355.1 of Melanostigma gelatinosum. Classification (NCBI taxonomy): domain Eukaryota; kingdom Metazoa; phylum Chordata; class Actinopteri; order Perciformes; family Zoarcidae; genus Melanostigma; species Melanostigma gelatinosum. The sequence goes on along the minus strand of NC_136642.1, from coordinate 7,920,374 downwards.
TTAAAAGTGTTGATGTTATTTCCAGCCATTGACACTAAACGTTACATTCATTTGAGAAACAAACTGAGAGCCTAAGTGAGTGATGGTAAAAGCATACATTACTAAAGTTAAGAGTGTTGAATTCAGCCTCAGGCATGTACAGGTCTCGATGCAGTGTGTGTATGTTTCCATTCTCATTCCAAAGCAAATGCAGTGGTGTTAATACAGTTGTACTTTAGAGCTGAATTTCTCAGGTATTATAGTTTTTTTCATTGCAGACTATTGGAGTATACAAAATATTTAATTTACACCCAAGTTCTGATCTGTTAACAAGTGGACAAACTTGCTTGCTAAAGGAATAACAAGACCACGAGTCTACAGCCACACAAGCAGCTCTGTGAGGCTGTACTTAGTTAAACACCAGGGTGCTTTGAGCTAAATGCTAATGTCAGCATGCTACTCTGCTCACAATGATAATGCAAACTTGCTACAAGCAAGTATAACGTTAACTAGGTTATCCGAAATGCCTTTTTAGCGAGCTAACTTTTGCTAATAACGTGTGTTTCCAATCCATCCAATGATTTTTGAGGCAATTCAGTTTGGACAAACATGGTGGACCAACCGGCAGTGGACATTGCCATCCACGGAGCCATACTGCCTACACGGCAGGCAGGCCTGGTTCTGCTTGCCCACTGCTGTCTGAGTCTGAATCCCTTGCACATTGGGGGAAGTGACAAATGTGTTAGCGCCATTGTTTTGACTGAGTCACTGCTACCTAAAAACGTAATCTACTGCCATAATCCAACCTATCCCTAAAAATGACAGCCGACTGTTGACGCGCAGAGGGGAACCTCAGGCTCAATCAATGCACATCTGTCAGGCAGGTTTGAGCAAAAGCATGCTGCATTATTAATAATGCCCCGCTTAGGGAGAAGCTGAAGGCCAAGCCTAGGGATGACATCTGTCAAAGAGTAGCACATCTCTTTCTAGGCCGAGGTACTTCAGTCCGGACTAGCGTGAAGGAATGAGAAGTGTTCGTTTGAGGGGGGGGGGGGCCCTTCTAGGTTGACTCTCAGTTTCCTTAACCTTTATTCATCAACCATTCTTCCTGCTGATTCTCTTACATTCCTATTCTTTCTCTGGTGCGGTTTTGTGCAGCTTTGTCAGACAACACACTTGAGGCTATTTTAGAACTCATTAGTTTAATTGGCAATAAACTGCAATTATTTTTGCAGCTGCGAACTGCATTTCTATGCAACTACAAACACTGTTAGACTAGCGAATGAAAAGACTGCCAGCACCAGCTTCCCTGGTTTTATCCTTCTACGTCCTGCATGACTGTATAGAGAGATAATAATTACTACTGAGGGGGTAAGCAAGTTCATCTTAAAAGTTCCCTTGCACCAAAGGAGTCAATTTCTTCTCCCCTGCCTTACAGTAATAATAATGCAATTGTGGGCTTGTCTGTGGCTTTCCATGACTCAATAAAAAATAGATGAATAAATAATAAGCTCAATTGAAGCCACTTGGTAGACATTCAAGCTCCAGCTTCTTCTCTCTTACACAGAAACCGCCCTATTCCCTGCTCACATGCATTATTCATACTTTTAGGAATGCAAGTGTGTTTGGAAACCTGACTGATGATAGGGAATTGTACACATGAATAAATTATGTTCGGTATACTGACAACACAATATTTTGTTGGAATTTTGGTATTTTTAACATTACAACCACTTGAAAATCAAAAGAAAATGTTTTAGATAATGCAGTGCGGTGCATGATAGCAGCTAGCGTAGTAGCAGTGCCTGCACATGCAAATATAGATATTAACAGATTTTAAATAAGTGCACAATAAAGTGGCACTATACTAAAGGAAAACCAGCAAATTGTAGGATACTCGCTGAATAAAAATGTAGGTGGCAAGAGACAATCACATTAGTGAAGAAAATGGACCGCCTAAAAGATCAAAACTCATTTGAGGCAAGTTAATGGCCACCTAGCCAACTGTATAATGTACCACAAATAGGTACAAGGTCTGGTTCAAGAATGTTGTGTCAGAGGTTGTGCAATTAACCTATGTGAATGACTATTTACTACACAAGGATGAATGGGTTGTGTCTGTGTGTGTGTGTGTCTACATTTTCCTATGCATTTGTTTTTCATGTGTGCTTGTGTGCGTGTGCACATGTGTGAGTATATCTCACAGGCAATGAGACCTTGGACAGCAGAGTAATTGATTCAGAGAATCTTCAAATCAATTGTTGGACAGCTGGGACTGAGGAGATTAGAAGTGAAGCACAGGCGGTCCGGAGTGCAGTCAGACAGGGCCGAGAGCAAACAGTAATCTCAGGATTATAGACCTGGGGGAGATGTACCTGTTTTCTCTCATTTCGTTCCCTCTTGCTCTCCCAGCAGTGACAGTCTATATTCACAACTAACCACTTTCCTACAAAATGCTGCACTCCCATCCTCCATCTGTAGGGCTTCACAATGTAAAGGTGACGAAAAGCACTTGCTGACATCGAGGTAACAGTTCAATGAGAATATATGAACGTAAGGCAATTGGGGGAGGATGTAGTCTGGCTGATATGTGCTGCCAGATGACTTTTGACCCTTTTTTCTGTCTACATTTTCTTAAAATAAAGCTCATTGCAAATATAGCTCAAAGGAACCACTTAACCTAATGAAGAAAATAAGGCAATGTGTCCAAAGGTCATTTGTATAATTGTTTTGGTCGGTACTGAGTGCAGACGAATGATGCAGACCTTTGTCCCACGGCTGGAATGTATCTCATTGCCCTTTCCAATTGATTGAATTCAATCACAAGAGTAAATCTGTCAGCTTAATGGTGGAAAAATTGGCCTGAAAAGAATGTAAGGAGGAGTTACTTTAAAAAGAGCTCAGGAACAGACAGCACCACAGTTGCAGCTGCAGTTGACGCAAAATAAACCCTTATAACTTGCTGTATGTGCCATACTTGCAGTTTGACTTCAGACTGTTTTTGTAATTCTGTCTCTGAGCAGCCATGGAAAATACAGTATATAAACCCCTAATTAACTAGAGCTGGCAAGGTCCGCTGAATGCATCTTTGCGTTCACAAAACATGGCAAATCCATTATGCCATCGTCAGTATTTTCCAAAATCGGAATTGTTTCTCAGGGGATTTTAATGAACAATACCACAGCTGAACATAGGGTAGTGGGGCAGTGCATAATCACCAATCACTCACACAAGGTATTCTCCAACTGAAATGATGCTCCGTTTCTCATTACCAAGTTTAATATTCAGAGAACCCATCCACATTATATGAATAAAGTATTTAAATATTAAAATGTAGTCTAATATCTCCCACAAATTAGGAGTGAATACACTTTGACAGTGACTCACAGTGTATTTTGCCCATGACTATTTTAACGAGCTGTAGGACAAGTGTTTACTTCCACGACATAGCGACAGGTCTGGAATAAAGAGATAACATTTGCAAAGAATAGCAACAGAATGCATACCAGTACAATTGAGCTGACACCTCAAATGAGCAGTCACCATCATGTTGTATAGTCTTCGGGGACAAATGAGTCACTCATGCTTGACTTATCAGTCTGTTCATCAAACTACCTCATGTTATTTGGCACTGCAACACCGAAGACAGTTTTTAGTTTGAAGTGTTGGACATTTATTCTGAGAGAGGCTATTGAGATGTCTCTGTAGGTTAAGATTGAGCAGAATGGATTGTAGAGGCATCTTCATTAGTGCTGAAATGGTCAGTCGACCAATAAAATAGATTGATCAACAGAAAAAAACAACAATGTAGAATTAGAATTGAGAACGTTTGAGGATCTGCTGCTTTTCTTTGTTTTGTATCTTGATTAAGTGAAGTAACTTTGAGTTTTGGTTCAGACAGAACAAACTATTTTGAAGTTGTCACTTTGGGCTCTGGGACAATAGTAAAAAAAATCCTTCTAAAGCACTTAAAGCACTTTGAATTACCTTGTTGTTGAAATGTGCGATACAAATAAACTTGCCTTGCCTTGCCTTCTATTAATCATTAGTTGCAATCCTAATCTACATATATATCTGAAACTGCCTATTCTTTGAGAAATTTGAGATCAGACCTGCAGGTCCTCACACTAGTGCCTGTGAAAAGTTGAAATTGAAAATGTTCTGTGTGAGGAGATTAGAAGAGGGACAATAGCTGGAGGTTGGATATCTCAGTCAGCATATTCCTGCTGGAGGGAGTTCAAATGAGGCCCTGTAACAGGATGAGACTTCTGTCAGCTGTGTGGTCACATTAATGAGAACGGTGGCTCCAACAATGCTCCGTCAAGGGCTTGACAGGCTCTTAAGATGATTACTAGATGATAAGTATTACAGTCATCACAAGATGATCCCTGATATGGATGTGATTGTTGCTCCACAGTTCATGGCCGCGGCAGAAGCCTCATTCCTGGCTCGTGAGTGAGATCGGGACAGATGAGAAAACCTCTGACCGTGTTCAGTGCACGATGGAATATGGTGAATTCAACTTACACCGAAACCCTGTCGTGATGCATTTTGCAGCAAGTCTCTCAGTCTGACATGAGAGCCTCTTGCTGATCCTGGCTAATTTACTGTTTCTATATCTTAAAAAGCAGGGGGCAGATCTTTAAAAAAAAAAGTTATCATTGGTGGTTGTACCAAAGACATTTTACCAATGCAAGGACTCCAGGGTTGACTAATACTATTTAAACAACACCAAGAATCATGTTATGATAAACTGAGGCACAGCCGTGCTTTGAGCTGAATGCTGTTGCCAGCATGCTAACATGCTCACAATGACAATGCTAATACTGTATGATGTTTAGCACAATGTTGACCACACACACCATTGTAGTTTCGAGTGTTAGCATGCTAACATTTGCGAACTAAACACAAAGTACAGCTCAGGCTGATGGGTATGTCACTAGTTATGCAGGTATTTGGCCATAAACCAAAGTACTGGACAAATTTAAACTTTGACCTGATGATGGCGTAACATGAAAAGTCAGGGCCAATATTATTACAACCCATTCTGCGAAGGGCATGAATACGAGAAACAATTTATAGATATCCATCGAATCCTAGAAACACCTCAGTAAAAACAAAAAATGTCAACATATTCATGAGGATAACTCCTCACGGGGTCATCAATGTGATGGTAATCCATGCAATAGTTATTTAGATGTCTTAGCTGACCGACCTTGTCACCCTTAGAGCCACTTGCAGGGCAAATAAAAGACACATGCTGTCTCACCTTTAAATTAAAAACTACACTTCACACACTATAATCACAATACATGCAAATCTCCTTCCCGATGTTACTGTTGAAATAGTAAATTCCTTGTGAGCTGCACTTTGAAAACAGCTAAGAGACCTTGGATTGACATTTCCCATTTGTGCGGAGGCAAAGTGGGGAATCAAGGCATACTGGTGCAATAGCAGAATGTTGGTGCGACATTTGCTTGGATTGTTCCAGAAATCAGATGTAGAAAAAGAGGAAAGAAAGGGAGACGGGGCTTGTGAGTGGGTACTAGTTGTAATGCACCACTGCATGTGTGCAGTGATCCAAAACCAGGAGGGATCGGATCAGGAAGAGAAATTAGAAGAGCTCCTCACAAAGCTTTCCGCTGGAAGCCATGAGGTTTGACAAAACCGTGTCATTTTTATACTTGTCAGAATGTGTACCAGATGCATGACATGTAAATTAATCTGGCAACAAAACACAGCCAGTGGGCAATGAAGGCAACCGAGGTCTGAAGTTACCCTAAAATTATTAGCAGGAAATAGATTTTGAATGCTGCTGGAGGAGCTCCATTACCCTCCACAAAAAAACATTTGCAGGGTTGAAAATCCTGCCTCACTCGTCTAACATTGCCAGTGGCAGTCAAAAAATCAATAAATCCAAAATAAGACTGCTGTTCCTCCATATCCTCTATGATTACTCCCACGTCACCAATAACTACTGCAAACACTGTCCTTAGCCACACTGCCTCAGATAATCTGATGTAGAGGCCACCATGACCGACAACTGAGCATGAACTCTGTTTAAAGACAGGGACAGTGCATCACATATCAATGTCTCTTTCGCTTCCTTGATAACATGCTGAAACACAAATACAACAAAAGTACATTAAATACTGGCTCTGGCTCTTTTCTTTTGGGGGGGGGGGGGTGTTAGGAGATTATGATGATGATGATACATGATGGCCCTCCAAATATACCTCCAAAATACCTTCAGAAGGAACACCATATACTATATTGTGATTTGGTGTCAAAAATGTTTGACATTTGGAGATTTATGGAAGAATGGCATTTTTCACCAATTGGATGGCGAGCACTTCTATTCCGGAAATTGCTCAGAAAGCCCATTATTGTCAAAAAACCTAGTAAAGCCATACATCCTCTGAGTTTACTGGGTATTAAATTTGTGGTTGTAAAGTTTCATGAGATTTTGATTATCATGAAGGTCACAACGGGTCCTTTTATACAGTGAGGTCATGTTCTAAAGAATTGTCTCGCTCCAATGAGATGGCTACTATGGGGACTAACATCATCACACATGAATACATTTGTGCTCATTGAATCCACAGGAGTCTCAGCATTCCAGTCATACCCAATGTATGTGATTCCAGGACTGTTTAGGGACCACCCCAGCACATCGTAATATTCAAATACACCATTTTTTGTGTATGAATATACATTTATACACATTTATACTGCATGCCAAAAAGCTGCACGCTTTTTGTCCGAAACTGGATGGGATTAGCATATTGGGTTTTTAACAGATATTTTGAGGTGAGAGGTCAAAGGACCCCATGTGAATATGGCAATGCTACTTCTTACCACGCCAAAATATAGCCCAACTTTGGGGCATTATTTATTCTCCTTCCGGACATGCTAGCATGACATGGTTGGTACCAATTGATGCCTTAGGTCAGGGCTTCTTAACCTTTTTGACCTCGGGGCCCAACTTTTCAAGTACAAAGTGTCCCGGGGCCCACTCTGACTATATACATCAAAAGTGTCAGAAAACCTGTAGGTCATACAGAAACAGAGCAGTGGGCCTTTGGAGTCAGTAAAAATTTAAGATTTTTGTCTTTCAGTATAAATAACTGCCGGTGGCTGTATCTGTACAGGTAAAGGACAGTATAGGGCTGTAACTACACTATCAGTGAACAACTGCCTCAAATTTGAAGAATTGGACAAAGTATGACCATTCTGCAGTGTTTCTTCATGAAGAGATCCAGGCGGAGCTCTAAAAGGACATTTGGAGACCCAAATGGACACATGGTAACCACATGATATTCTGACACACTAAAGGTGTTTCTCCCTTTATAGTTTGATATGATATTATTTTCCTTTTATTTTTAGCCTTTGCAAATTGCAAAAACTATGTATATCAAAGTCAAGGTGTGTGAACAGCGGACTTGCTGTGCGTAATGGCTGCGACCGAACGCACAATCGAGTATGAGAATAGCTCAGTTACGCAAACATTGGTTGACGGCTTATATAAGAGGAAGATACGGTTTGTACTATAAGTACTAGCATTTTCTGAAGCCAGTAGCTCCATGGTAACATCCGCTACCACATTGTTGGGTCTGTAATGTGTCTTTTTCCTTCGAAATGCTACAAGATATGACTTGCAGCGGTTATGGCGACTTTGGACAGTGTGTGTGGGCTCCTTTTGTGTAGAAACCATAATAAATGAAAGAAAATCGATGATTTCTTTGCAAAGATGAGGATTTTGGGCATGCTGGGATACCAAACACGGACATGTTTTGTGACATATTTGCGCAAACAAGCCGTAGGAACGGAAGGGGAGGGGACCGAGGATGCCGGTGTCCTTGCGGAGTTGAACAGGCAAAACCCTTGTCAAATAAATAAGTAAATGAGATGATAGAATGTGATGATCACAAAGACATTTATTGTCATGTGTATGTAAACCTGTATACACAACAAGAAGCCCAACAGACTTTCCCACGAGCGTTGGATGTTTCGTCGCTTGGTGTCGCTTTATTTTTGAAGGCTTCAGTGCTTCGTTTGATAGCATTAGCCCACATTCCACACACTGAGCCCTCGGCTCTGCCTCGTTGCCTCCGTTCACAAAGCCGTACTTAAGAAAGTCAAGGTTGTACTTGCGCACACATTTCGACTTTTGGGGGGGGTATGGCACCACTGTCTTCATTTTTTCTTTTTAATAACTTATCCATAACTTTCGCTACAGGCTAGCGGCTAGCTGAGTGTCTTCTTCTGCTTATTGCAGCTTGTTAAACAACTGACTGACGCATTACCGCCACCAGGTGGTGGGAAGCTATATTGTAACTGAGCGTCTCATGGATAACAGTAATATCTCTGGTGTCTTCAATTGATAACCTATGCAGTCCCGCGGCCCTATGGTTAAGAATCACTGCTTTAGGTTGTCTAGTTTTTTATTATCCCACTATCTTCACGGTCTTTCAGCCTGCTAAAGCCTCTGAAAGACAGTCATGTTGGCGAAGGATGTTGACATCCTAGAGGGTTTTAAGAGGTTAATCAGGGTCCCGCAGCAGAGTAACTGCAAGGTCTGAGCCCATTTGGTCACAGCACATTTTGCAGGATTGTGGCAGATGTGATTCTCACCATATGCTAGCTGGCAAAATCTCCAAAGTGGAATTCTGGTAGGATTTCATGCAGGCGAAGAGAGGAAAGAAACTGCTCAGCAACTCGTCTCTGATACAACTCTGACACTCTGATACAATGTAAATGGATGTAATGTCTTTTTTCAAAGCACCATTTTGTGACAGGTCTTGTAATTTACCTTTTTCCTGTGCCTATGTTTTTCTTTTATACAGTATTTATCCCAGAATGACTTTCTAAAATACATACCCAGAGATGACACCTGAACTTTTGTGGTTGAAAAGATTGATAGCAAAATAGTAAAAGTAATGAAGTGAAATTTTTTCAGGTCACAAAAAGGTGAGTTGAACCCATTACTCAAAAACCTGCCCTTCGTCTGTGATGCATTTCTTCCTGTATGATTGCTGAACATGGAGGAAACAAGGTACGTCTAGAAAGAGGTCCTTGCTCTCTGCATCTCAAGTCCTTACAATAAAACCTGATGTTTACATTTATGTTGTAGATAGCTGAGTTTCTCTCTATCAAACTCTAATATAGCTGCTCTGAAAATATCTCAGTCACATCACATGTTCCGTGGTTGACCAGTTATCCACAAGAGAACAAAATAATTGGCTCCTGTCCACTAATAGCTTTAACAGTGTGACAGTAAATAGATTATTTTCATGAATATTTCAATAAAATATCAAATACAGAAAATGGTAAGATTAAAAAATACGAACTTGATAATTGAAAATGATTGTTCTTTCATGTGCCACCGCTGTCTTCGTTAGCGAAATGTTACTTGTTTATTTGACAAATCCTCTTAGAAATCAGCTTTTCACATACATGCTCACCACCACATTTGATTTCAGGAGTTCGTTATGCATTCATGCAGCCTCTTTCTTTTTCCAATTTTCAGGACAGGGAGCACATTAGCGTGATTAGCAGGTGGCCCCAAATGCTGATTAATGTGATTTTATAGAGGGAGATAATTCTGCCTGATGCCTAATATTTAGCTGATCCAAAAGACAATGGATATTAATTATCATCGTTACTAATGCTTCTGGCATGAAATGTTCTCATTACCTATTCCCATCTAATTTAACACCAGGAAAGGCAGGCCAGTGAGACGGGGAGAGAGAGAGTGAGAGAGTGAGAGAGAGAGACATACAGATTTAGCGGGCAAGAGAAAATATGAAGAGAATGAAAAACAGTAAGAAATAATCAAGTTGGACAGACAGATATTTTTTCCATTTCTCCACATGGCCTGGAACGGTGATGCTATCAAACACGCTACATTATAACTAGAATTACTACACCTCGGCAAACATCAGCTCCATTACTTAGTCTTGGTATTTTTTTATGTTTTCAGCAAACTCATATTCAAAAAGGGAACCCTGCAAAAATTGTTCTAATATTCATTAACTTAGAAATGACTTCAGGCTGAAGTTACATGTCCCTACATCGTCAATGAAAACACAACACTTATCTTGAAGTGTCAGTATTTCTTTGGCTTTAAGGATGAAGCTGAACAACAGAGTTCCACAAGTCATTTCAGGTAAGTACACACATCCAATATAGAGCAGGACAAAGGCAGTAATGTTGCTGTAACTCTGGTACAGTGGCATCTACCGGTGACACACAAGAGAAAAAGACTAAAAGGGTCATCCTGCATTCGAGCCTGAACAATAATAATGTTGTTATATACAACTGTGTATCGCTGTTCTGAATTGATTGAGTATTGATTTTATAAGGGATATTTTAGTTCCAATACCAATATGGTTTGGATATGAAAGAGATTCTCAGAAAACAAAAGCTGTAAATTGTACACGGAACCTTCTAACCTGGTGCATTGTTATCAATGCTAATGTTTACATTAATAGCTGTGCCAAAAGTTACATGAATGTAATACATTCATTTTAACACATTACCTGCCACCACCTAATGATGTCCTGTTAAGAGGTCATGGTCATTTCATGTATTTCTGTGACAGTCTGGACGATCACTGTTTGGGGGGGGAGGGGTTTGATGAACTGTTAATTGAACGCAACATGAGCATTTTATTGCCGTTAAGGAGAGAACCTGAGCTACATTTGTCTATTATGATGTTTGTAAAACACTGAAAGTGAAAAGCTTCAGGTGACATTCCTCACTTTCTTTTCACAGACTCATTGCTAAGATCTGGTGGTCTCATTCAGCCTGCATTGTGATTGTTAACATCACACAACGAAGAGGAATTTCAAACACTTGCACCATCTTTTCCTCGATGACGACTTCAATTTAGTAACTGATCGAGGACATATTCTGAGCCTGTAATACACGATATTTTGTCCTGTTGAAGTGAGATAACCAATCCTTAGGCAGCGCTCAAAAACTGCCGCCTGAGATGACAGAAGACCTGTGCAATGCCTCCCTATCCAGCATTCAATGGGAAAACAATAAACAAGCCAGAGGGAGAGACGGAGAGATTGATAGGCGTGCAGTTCTGATCACTCAACCAACAGAAGCTCACTTTACCGGTTCTGTGCTTTATGCACATTTGTGTTTATGAAATTGAAATCGATTGTTTCAATTACATGCGCGGTTAGACCATGGCGTTGTCACAATTGATGTGCGACTCCGAGTCAACCTTTGTAAAAAATCATTCAAGTTGTAAGTGGTGTAGAAAACCTATTTTTGCTTTTCATCATATCCAACTGAAGTCTGAAACACTGCAGTAATACCTTACACAAACACTTGACTTGTATATATACTTTTTATATTGTTTTTGTTGTTGGTCATATATATCGTTCTGAAAATACCTTGGAGTCAAACCACCATTTCTTCACATTGAAAAGAATCGCCAAATGTGGATGGTGCACCCAAAAATCTTAAAAGAAGACAAAGTATGATACGCAGGATGTTACTTCCTGGTTAGAAGCCACTGAAAGATCAAGAAAGCCACATAAACTATCATGGCTAAAATTGTGTGTCATAAAGAGTGCTTATAGGTCTTGTTTTGTACTGAACTCAACTAAACAGTTTGAAACAGCGACTTTTGAAACTTAGAATCAGAAACTAAAGTCAAGACTGACCAAAAGAGTGTCCTCACAGTGTATCGGACGGTAATGCAATAGCTTACTTAACCCTCCTGTTACTTTTGAGGTCAATTTGACCCCATTCAATGTTTAACGTCTCTAAATAAATAATTTACATCATTTTTTTTGCTTCATATTTAATGGCTTTTCCTAATTTAATGGGGACAACTGGGTAAACATAAAATGAACACGATGATATGTTTTCAATGTCCTGTACACATGCTGTACGCATCGGTGTTCTTTGGGGTCAATTTGACCCCAGGCTGTTTTAGCTGTGTAAAACATATAAGGTCATCCACAGGTCAGACACAAAATCTGCAGGTGCAAGCACAAGTACTTGCACCTGCGGTATATTGTCAAACAATCTACAAAGTGTTCTCACGGCAGTATGTGAGGTCAAATTGACCCCGAACAGAACGAATGTTACTAGTTTTAATAACAGAAATAGTTTTTCATTCAAAACTTTACAGATAACATAAATATGTACTTAGAGATAATATAAAGCCATTAAAACACGAACAAATTATCTCTTTTAAATGATATGTCAATCAGTGAGATTTTATTCTGATCTGCATATTTCTCCATAGTCGCTTAACAGGTATTCCCGGATGTTTAAGGGGGTGGGTGTCTTTTTTTCTTTTTTTATTTAATGCGCTATTTAGGTAGTCAACAAACAAGCAAAAAGTTCCTAATCCATGAACTTGAAGAAAAATTTGAATTATGATAATTTTCTGGAGGTTGAAATTGCTTGGGTCAAATTGACCCCAATAGTAAAATATGTTGGTAAATTTGAAGGTAACAGGAGGGTTAAGTGCGTTGGTACCAACTCATTGTGTTGTGTAGCTCTGTCAGGAAATCTTTTGTTCATTACTACCACTGCATCTGTGTTTAGTTGCTGTGTACTGTAGATGATTTGGTGTGTGTCTCAATCAAGCTCAATTATGCTTTTCGTGTGTTTTCTGTATGTTCTTCTATTTCCTAATTTTGGTGGGACTTCTTGTTTCATTGTGTAGGGGCTGCAGAGACCTTTGAGACTGTAATTAAGGGCAATAATAAAATAACGCCCTCCTGTGCCACCTTAATTTTCAGCATATTGCGATGTCGGTCCTATTTTCCTGTTTCTTTACGTAGTTATAGTACACAGGCAAAGACTTAAACATCACAAATACCCCAAAATTACAAAAAAAACTTGTTGCCAACTCATCACTCCTTTCCCACAATATATAGGACACCCTTCCTCACCCAAAGTCTTTCAATTTACTGAGGTAGCACTAAGGTGTTGCTGGGAATTTCATTGACTGCACACAAATCCCTGCCTCTAATCCGCATAATTCCAGCATTTTGTATTGTCATTAACCACTCACTGGCTGATGCATTCAAATCCTTTCACTTTGCAGTCCGTGGATAATTGCTGTAGCCTCTCCTCAGACGCGTTTCCATGGGGAGAACCAAGCAGTACCCAGGAAACAGACACAGTTGCACTTCATACCATAATACGGAGCTACAGTAAACTGGAGCTCACTTGGCAGCGGAAGGGAGGGCCTTGGACAGGTCTGCCATCACTGACAGAGCAGACACAGTGGCTAATAAGACCTTTGCAACCTCCCAGTGGTGAAACACTGTGTGTGGTCTTTGAGTTGAAGCTCCAATCTTAAAGGCTGCTCCCTGGTGGAGCCAGAGCTTGATCTTCTGCGGTTTATTCAACAAAACGGACTTCGAACTGAAGCTCCACCACTCTGCCAGCGGAGAAGGGTCTAAAAATACAACAAGGAGTACAAACTGATTCTCGGTTGTCAACAGCAATAAACCAGTTATTATGTCATTTCAAAGGGATTAGAGACAGAAAAGCAACATTAAGCTTAATTAGACAATGCGTCTGCAACAACTTACATAACATGTACATTCACGTCAGGTCACGCCCTCTCATTGACTGTTCAAGTAAAGGAGGAGCACTCCGTTGCACTATTTCCCAAAGGGCCTTCAAGGGTCGTTATCAGGAACGATGTAGGTTAATTAATTCTCATGAGACTTGTTCTGGTCTATGATGACTATGAGATTCATGAAATTACAGAGCAGACAACAAAAAAGCTTAGCTTAGATATGAGCATGTGACAGCAGAAGGAGCATCAGTGGAAGCAACGTATGATGAAATAATGATATTCTCTAATGATTTATAGGATCATGTCATTCAGCAACAGTTGATATGAGTATTGTTGTTTTTTTTATTAATATTGCTACGGGCCCGTCGCCGATGTTGCACTCTTATGCCCGCCTGTGGAAAACCACATACCCCCCACAATACACCCCCCTCAGAGGTGCTGATGGTGTGTTGAGATTTTTTTTTCTGTCACGTTACATCCCTCCTCTCCTCCTGGTCCATGTCACCTGCGATATCTATTGTTTTAATTATTGTGAGCAGCACAAGCTTTCCAGATGGTTTCCTGTAATATTTTGTAAAGTGTCTTGTAGTAATTTGTCAGTAGGCCTATTGATCTGTTGTGTTAGGAGGGGTTTGGAACAGATTCAAACGGCCTCTCTAGCATGAACAAAATATAATTTAAATGCAGCTTCCAACCATCAGCGGCACTTCAAAAAGGTGGTTCAGCCACGAGTGACGACAACTAAAGTACCCTACATTTCTACGCTGTCGCATTGTTTCCCAGACAAGACATACGGTGCTTCTGTAAAGGGCTGAAAGGGCATTATGACAGTATTTTGCACAGAACTGTAAAGCGGTGGTTTTATTGGCTAAATTACAAATGCATTGCATGCAGAAAATCACATTGCATTACAGCCTCTCACAAAATTAAATGAACTTCATCAATTCCTCCCTGAATTATTTCCGACAGTATATATATATATATATATAAACCAATACATTGTAAATTTGACAATATTTCCATTATTATTAAATGGTGTTGTTAATGATTAATAAACATTAAAAAAAAGAAATATCAGATGCCAAGAAGATTTCTCAGGCTGCAGGACTGTATTGCTATCACTTATTGATTTGTTTTTAGGGATACTGTATATCTTGAATATGATCTCCATTTATCTATTTAATCATCTTGCAAATTTGAAATATATCTATTTATTTCTCAACTCTCTTTCTAATGTAGGGAGCTTATTATTAATTTTTTGTCAAAGAAACTTACATTGAAAATCTGCTAATTTAACTTAGACGTGATTATTTATGAACACTTCAAACTAAGAACTCCCACCAGAAATCGACTGTCTTTAAACTCTCAAAGACCTATTTGTCTTTTCAAAGCCTCCATTGCAACTGATGAAGCCGATGTCTTTCTTTAGAGCAGTGTGTATAACGTCTATATTGGTGTTTAATTGTGGTTGCAAAACAACAAACTCATTAGCGCCACCATCAGGTCACCAGTGTGTTAGATGGACTAAGATGGACTTTCTTCTATTGATCTCAACAAGTTCAGACTTAATTGTATCTTCACTGACTCAGTAACTGTGGCATCATATTTTTCTTTCTGCTTTTCTCTCCCTTCTATCACCTTGTGACCACTTTGATTTATCTCTCTGTCCGTCGTGGGTAAAGTGTCCCTGAGGGTGACCACAGGTTGGGAAAACATGTCTTAGACTATAGTGTGCACTTCATTAGGAAATCATGCACACAATACACACATTGATGAATCGGCTACGGTTCATTTGTTAATGAACTGCACATGTGAGTTAACTTTACTCTCTCTCTCGCTCTATATATATATATTATATATATATGTAAATTGGTTGAAGTTTATAAACTTCAACCAAATTACAGTAAGTCTATCATCGATTTAGAATTACATTCCAGCCCCCTATTAAACAGAGTCAACATCAAACTATAACCGCACCGATGTGTGAAAAATGATTGGAAGAAAGTGCTTTTGATGTTTTCAGCTCCTCTCAGATAACATCACATGTGACGATCCAGCGGATGGAGTCTGAGTGAGACTGACTCCTGTAACTCAATATATGCAAATGTCAGCCAAGCTAGGTTCTCTTGTAGCAATTATCCATGTACAAGATCTGTGATTAAGCCAGCACAGTGCAGTGTACATTGATTGAAAGAGCACGTTTCCAAACGACCCCTGTCTCTTGTTACGTTTCTTTTCTTTTTTTTTTAAGGGAGGTCATTTTTCCAATTTGCTTAATGTATGCAGTCATAATCAGTCAAGCATTAAATAGGTGTTTCATACCTAAACACGAGAATGCCTTGTAAGCATCAACATAAATCTTCCATGAATGATGTCTTGATGGTAAGTGTAACACAAAAAGAAATCAATATTTATGAACTTAATATCAAACTCACTACACCTTAATGGTTTCATCATCATGTTCATCGCATCAGATGTATCCCAAAGGTCTACCTAATACTCTCTGGAAAATATGTCTCATGTCATTTAGGATATTGAGAAATTCCAGAGGGAAGAAAGTGTACGAACAGGAGATTTGTTGGTGTAAGATTGCACGTTTCCAGCAAGTTCCTTACATTATCCACCCCAGTACATATCTGACAGACTACTGAAATAATTCTTGTTGCAACTATTTTAACTGAACAGAATCTGATGTCTACATGTTTGACAACGTGAGCTGCAGAACAAAACTGATTCAAATGAGGATAAATGTTTTTAAAAACAGAAAACATGTCTTAAATGTTGCTTTCTGCTCTTTTCCAGTGTTAAAAAAAAAAATGCCAGTTGATTTATGTTTCATATCTTTATATGTTGGTCAAAACTGGTCGTGAAGCAATCATGCTCCGATGTGTTCCCTAACTCAAGTGTGACAAGAGGGACTTGCCCAACATGAAACATGCTGCTGGTTGGTATGTGCTTTACTTCACACTCATCTGCTCCTACGATGATGGACAGCACACACACACACACACACACACACACACACGTTCGTCTCCACAGGGAGAGCTGTTTCAGGCATAGGCCATACAAGACATAAATGATCCACGCTGCCCGAGGAATACGTTACAGTGGGTTCATTCATTCATGTTGTCAGCACTGTATCTCTGCTATTCCCTTTCTTCAAAAAAAAAGAAAAGAAAAAGGACTTCCGCTCCCCTGCCGCCTCCCAGCTTCGGTAAGCATTACACGGCTTTGACACACATTATTTTAAATTCCTTATCATACATAACACAAAGAGCAATCCCTCACTGACATCAACCAAGACCACGGTGTGAGTTTATCTCAGTTTAATAAACATGTTTTCATGATTTAGGGAAGCTAGTCCTTGTACACCACCAGAGTCAATGTAATCGTTCAAGACTCCAGCAGAGACATTTATGCAGGAGAGCGTGTGCACTTTGTAACATAATTAAAAGTTGTCCAGGGGTAGGGACTGCTGCCGGCTGCAATTACTCATAACTGCCAATGTGATAACATGAAAGTATGCGGATCACTGTATTGTGCACAAATGCAAGCACATTTCAAACGTTTCTTTTACAGGTTGTCTGAACGTTTGCATGCGTGTGTCGGAGTGGGACACACACACACACACACACACATTTTGAGACACACGCCGATGCATGCTGTCTTCAAGCTGCCATCCTGTGTGACCTGTCTGACGTGAACGTGCGCTCTTTTACCAATACAACCAACTTGTGTACGTTATAACAAACAGGAATAGTAAAGTTGATATCAAATGCGGCACACCTCAAGGTCCCTCTCACCACATAAAAAAAAAGATAAATATTGTGTTCACTCTTGTTTCAAAATATTTGACAAGCTCATGTCTGTCTGACATTGAAGCTAAATCAATGGAGATCCCACAAGAGGATACTCATATACAAAAAGAACAAAATGCTGATTCTTAGTGCTGGCATGCTCTGCAAACAACTGCGCTTTCATGATATCCTTTTTATGTTGCTGCAGATTTTTTAATGGCCCATTGATTTGGCAGACGCAAACGAAAACAAGGTGGAAATGCATTCTAAACCATTTATAATGTAGTTTTGATGCCACTAAGCTCGTCAGGGTTGGATGCTGCATATAATTAATTTCTTATTGTTTGCGTTAGACAGGGTCATTGAGGTTAATTGAGTCTTACTTCAAAATTCTGGCTGGGAGCCACACGTGCAGTCCTTACTGTACATTCATTTTAATTAATATAGAAGGAGTAGGCAGTCTTGCCAAGCCTAATGATGGGCAAACGCTGTGTAAACAACAACAAAGGCTGGCCCTGTTCAACCAACATAGCGTCTAATCGTGCTGTGGCTGTCACCGCTGCGCCCTTTCCGTCACTGATAGATAGGCTACTCGAGTGAACTGAGTGGAGAGCAAAGATAACCTCCGAAACAAAGCCTTGTGGGTATTGGCTGCTGGAGTATTTGCAAGGCATGTCATGATACCGGCCTCTTACTCCGCCTCATTTTAAAGCTCTGAACGAACTCTCTGGAGATGGTAAACACACTTGAAGGGTGATTCGCTGATGGCCTTCTAATAGTTCTGAAACAAAAACCCATAATTAAGTTTTTTACAAAGATTCACATTGTGGAAACTGCCAGACGTGATACGTTGCATGAAGCTCAGCACAAGTCCACCTACCAGGAAGGAAATCAGCATCACGGCAGTCTTTGTACAGCATTATAAAGAAACACACCAGCTCATTGTGACATCAGGGTTTGATGCCATTTCATCTTGAGTGTTACAGTTGACCCTCACTCTTGCTTCGTATATATTTGAAAAAAAAAATACTATCCAGCTTCTCAAACGTGGATACTTACAGCTTCTTTGTCTTATATGATAGTAAGCTAAATATCTTTGGGGTTTGGAGTGTTGGTCGGAAAACAAAACACATTTGAAGTCATGCACGAGCATTTTCCCCCACTTACTGACATTTTAAAAACAAAACAATTAACAGGTGAATCAAGAAAATGATCAGCACATTTCTGAACTATGAAAATAATTGTTAGTTGCAACCTTAGATACAGCATGTCCTATTTTGATTGTAAATCAGGTAGGTGGGTGTTCGTGTATGGATTTGTGGTGGGGTTATTGTTGTTCTTGATATTTTATATTAAATAAACTCAAGTGAGGTTCCAGCTTCTCTTACCTTTGGTATTCTGTAAACAGAAAATTGAAAAACAATTTACTAACAAAGGCATAGCAACAGTTACAATACAAATAGCTGAAAATGCTCAATGAAAGAAAATATATATGTCACATGTTGCAAAATCAGTTTTAATTACCAAATGAAAACAAATAAAAGAAAAAAAACTGAAGTGAATGAGGATATTTTGCTCAAACTTTAAAAAGCAGATACCCCGTGACTTCAGTATCAGACCAACATCAAATACATGTGGTGAAATATAATGCAATAAATCATTATTTCTTTTTAAATATAAAATGTAATTATGACTTCAGGTTTTATAATCCTGAATCCTAAAAAAATGTCTTATTTTTCTTTGGTATTTTTCTTTTGTTTGATCGGAAATGCGGGGGATGACATGTACCAATGGATGTCAAACCTGTGATTACATCTGCACTTTAGACTACTAAGCAACAGGGACGTTAATATATATTTACATTTTTTTACTTTTCATAATGCATGAGTGAATGTGAATAGCTTCTGAATACATGCCTTAATAAACATTCATATGGATGGAGCACAGTGAGCTGAAAAAAAAAGGAACCACGTAAACAAAAACATGACCCCAAAAGAAGCCGACATATCCGAGAGGTGATGCAAATGATATGACCTCAGCATCGGACAAAAACAACATCCTGGCTGTGACTACATTCCGAGCGCAGCATGAGTGTAGGTCAGGACCAGTGATGCATACGGTGCACGCAGGGTCAAGAATAATCACAGCGGGTTTTGGGAGAAAATGAATCACTCAGTCATTGCACCCTATAGGTTCTCCGACCGAAGTGTTCAAGTGCGATTTGAATTCCCCCGTTCACCTCCTTGACCTTAAAGGTCAAGCACCAGTCACTTAAGAGATGAACAACAGGATTCTGTTGCAGCAGGAGAATTGTTCTTTATTTGACAGGCTCATGTAAGTATATTTGTAGCAACGACATTCATCTTTTTTTATATATATTTGCTCAAACTCCAAATATAGAAGTGTTGATTTAAAGGTCATGAAACGGTGTTTTTTTTAATACATGGTACAAACTGCTCCACAATTTTTAACTGGCAGTAGTTACAGAAGATAAATGACGGGGATGATAAAGAGGCTCACACTAATAATTCAATTGATAAATCAGGTTGGGTCAGGAATCTATTATTACTCGGTGCCTTTCTCATCTATAACCAGTGGCTGGAACCCCGCTAGCAGTCATTTCCCATCTCACAGACTGTCTGGATGACTGATCAGGGTTGTGATTGTCTCCCCTCTCCCCCAACACACCACCGCTACATACGTCAGCAGCAGCACATACATCTTGAGCAGTCTCTAACTCCAAGCCAGAGCAGCAGCCCCAGTAAACGTTGCAATCAGCGCCAGAATTGGGCCAATTCCTCATAACCTTGTCTGCACATGGCACCTTGCCTTGAATCATAAGAGCGTGAGGCTGTAGCAAGTGTTCAATCTATCAGCAAAGCTGCTGTATTGCCCTAGTACAGTTGAAGAGGGTAAATCGACATTTAATTATCTGTCTGCCCACAAAAGCTGCATGGGCATTGTAGTGATGGAATGGAGTTGCCACAAACCCTGTCACGGCAGCAATATGTATACCAACAGCAGCTGTATGAACATTGAATCGAGTTGCATAAGGTGTTCCATACTCGGCCTGACAGCGGACATGTATTTGGAACTGAAGCTTTTTGAAATGTTTGAATTCTTTGAAGACACAAAGCCTTCGCAAAAGAAAGAAACATGAAATAGACATCTCAGGTGGGCTTAAGTCCTCTCACAATGAATACCCAAATATGGATTATTTATTCCCAAACATCAAGCTTCTACGCCT
Organism: Melanostigma gelatinosum; assembly: GCF_949748355.1. Taxonomy (NCBI): domain Eukaryota; kingdom Metazoa; phylum Chordata; class Actinopteri; order Perciformes; family Zoarcidae; genus Melanostigma; species Melanostigma gelatinosum. The sequence goes on along the minus strand of NC_136642.1, from coordinate 7,899,784 downwards.
TCAAACCGATTTGTGTTCTTCCGAGAGATCAATACAACTCCCTCATAGTTTGAAAAGTTGACTCTGTGGCTTTTTGATGAAAAAAATCATCTTTTATTTTAACAAAGCTAAAGCCACACCATCAAAAACAGTGAATCCAATCAAGAAGACTTGGGGGGGAAAAAAGCATTTCATTTACGCAGACGTAGACTTAGAAATGAGTTCCTATTGACCCATTGTTGAGGGGAGATGTTCGATCTTCAGCATTATGTTCAGTCTGGTGACTGGAGTTCTATATGTTTCTCTTGAAGAGAAAAGCAAAATCAATGGTGAAAATGTTTCATTCATTTTTTTGAGGCTCAATCGAAGTGCAGCAATTTTTCCAAATAATTATGAACAATCTAACATCTTGGATTGCACATCTTCTCCAGCCAATCATAGGTGTATACGCAAGCAGTGAAAGCCGCCGTGTGGAAATTGATTGTCCTCTTTCGCCACTCTCACAATCTTCAAAAACGGAACAAAATGTGCTGATCAATGCAGTCAACAAAGTACACCTCTTGTCAATATCTCTAGCTTCACAATGGGGACTTGATGTTTCTGAAGCCATTAGTAATGACCAACTTGCCAGACGAGGCATTGATCGCTGGCCAATTGTAAATGCAACAGCAATCATTTCACAGGGAGAAAAGTAGAGCCGACGGTGCTGTCGTCTATGGATAGGTGACCTGCTTAAAAGTGTCAACTTAAATTACTTTATAATTTACTCAAGTTGAGACTGGCGTGAATTATTTCAGCATGTTGTTATACTAGACCTCTGTGTCCTTCAGTCACTTTTCCCCTTTATTTAGCATCAACATTGCCTTGAACAGAAATCCGATAAAGACCATTTTACAACATTTGAGCCAAACAAACACAAACAAAGCAAATTTCCTTCAACAGCTCTTCCAAATGTAGAGAATCTAACTGCGGTACTACATCTTGTGCTTCCCGTCTCCTCTCTTTGTGTCACAGCGGGGAACTCTCCAGCTCCAGGGTCTGACTCCCTCCAGTTATCAGCCCAGGTGATTGAGAGCACAGACCGCCATCTCTCTATAGAGGGCACCCACAGACCCAGAATGTCTTGTTTGCGAGAGCTGTGTACATTTTGTATTTGAAAGAGCAGCAAGTCAATGAATCTCGATAATGCGAGAGCCGGGCCACATAACTCACGTTGATAGTCCTTACATTGTGCCAAGAGGCGATAAATCTGCTCTGGGAGACATGAATATGCAGTGGCAGTCAGTCTGGCTTGTTCTTGCTTGCATGCCCCCTGATGCACAGTTTATTCCTCTACCCCATTCCAAACAGAAAAATAAAACCAATGAGCCACAGCACCATCTCATCAACAGTGTTCTATTAAGCACAAAGAAATGTAGCAGCGCATTGTCAGAATATGCTTAAAAAACGGCAAATCATTAGTGTAAAAAATGCAATCTATGGTGTTGGTTTATTAGGAATATAGAATATCTCCTATTTGTATCATCATTTGTGATGTCAAATGGGTTCAGATTTTTTTCCAGAAATCTATCTGTCTTCCTATCTGCATATTAAAAATGTTCTTTGTCTAAAAGGTGATTAAGCAACCAGAAAATATTTTTTAAAGAGCTTTCAGCTTTCTGAAGTTGATTTCAGCATTTTGATGATGCGTTTTAGTTATCTGTTTTAGGAAAAATGCATAATTCACTGACTGCAATCTGTGCCATAAACAGGTAATTCAATACCTTCAGCCGGGCTTTACCTCCTCCACTGCAGTGAGAGAGGTATGAGTAGCACTCGCTGTGTCATTGTATATATAACCTGCAGTTTGTATTTGAGGGCTATTTGTAAAGCATGAAAAATGGACAGCCAGATATGGCAGAAAGCAGTTATGGGGGTTTAATGTACTCATTGACATAGACTGAATGTCTCAAAGAACAGCGATAAGAAGCCTGCTTTGTCAATGTCCCAATCCTCAGCTGACACTTATTTCCCTCATGCAAATAATTCATCACATTCACAATGCAGGCGGGGGTTTCCTACTTGCTTGAGGCAAAGCAAATCCATCTCAGAGCAGTAAATAAGAAATAAATCTGCATCTCTAAGAGAACACAAAACCCTAAATATCATAATATCAAATGTATAATGTGCATTTATATAATGTATACCATGTTGCAAGTGTATACAACAACTGTAAAAGGAGAAGACCAAGTCATTATTCGGATCCATCTCACCTCCATAAAATACTTCTTGGACATAGTTGACAAGTATGCGTAACGACGCGTGCCTCTAGTGGCACCGTGGAAGGAGGGTCGTCAGACGCACGCAGATGCACGGCTTTCTGCACTGCCTTTCCATCCAGCACAAACTAGAAGGCTTTTTTTTAAATGAACACTGTGCAACAAAGAGCCTATTTGTACAGATTTGGACGTTCTTCAACAGCCAGCCTCGTGCCATCACCGTGCGCAACTGGAGAGGAGCGTCGCGGAGCGGCTTTTCCACCATCTGAAAGTACATCTGTGTTAACAGTTCTCATGACTGGAATGGGAGACTGGAGTGATTCAACTGCAGAAAGCAATATTTGAACGTCTGAAGTGCGTTCATATTCCTCAGCACTCATCGTGTGACGCTTTTCTCTGTTTGTCTTGTCGGGCGACAGAATCGTTCGAGGCGACCCAAAGTTCCGCAGGCGCAGTTCTCCTCCTCTACAGCGTTGCGGGAGTCCGGCTCGGCTGTTTCCGTGGTACTTGCCAGTAGACAGATATCATCGGAGGAAGGAGGGGATACAGAGACTCCTGCAGGGTAATTGTAGCAGCCTGCGTTCGCAGGTGTATCGCTGATCCGCCTGTGAGGGGCTGGGGGCTTCATCCTGATCGAGCCGCTCTCAGACTTGTGAGTAACAGAAAAAAAGAAGAAAAAAAAAACCCTGAAGAATGTTGCACCAAGTACAATGAGCGCAAATTCATCGAAGACACCAAAATCCATATATGCTCCGTCGAATTCAGTTTTGATGAGCAATTCTGAGTCGTATTTGGAATTTTAAAAAGTGGATCTCGCGACTTTACAACCATGCGAAATACTTGGCTGTCTCCCCGGAGTGCGATTTGGGAATACTGGACATTGCTGATTGCATGTCTCTTTTGGATTCACTACTCTAACGGGATGCCTCATGTTATTCGAATAGGTAAGTGTTACACATTTATACACACACGCGCGCGCACACACACACACGTTTCTGTTCTTGAAAGTTGCCCCCTTATTCCGCTCATTTTAGTGCGGGTCCTCATTCGTGAGGTCATACCGGTAGCGGGTGTTTTTAGTGCATTATGGCTGACGATTGCCTGTAAAATTGAGGATGCCTTCTCCACTCAGAGACCACGCCATGACATATTGTGGGTTCGTGTGACCTCTGTGCACTCTGCTTTGTCTGTTCCATTTTCTGCAGCCAGCATGTTGAGTCACCAGCTAAATTCAGGATCATTGCCATGCCTTCTGGGAGTAATGTTTAGCTTTTAAGAAGTCTGTTCAATTAAAAAACTACTGCATCACATGACGGAATACACCATGCGAAAGTTCCAAACAATTTTTCAATTTATTCAGGGGAGTGGAGTGTAATCAAATCTTATTTTACATTATTTGATCTTGTCACTGCAAACAAAACAAAGTGCTCACACTATATAAAAAAAACCGATCTGTTCAAAGTTGCATTGCATTGCACCCTTAAATCCTGAGTCCTCCCTCCGGATCTTTCACACACACAAAAAGAAGAAGCAGGCTCTGTGCTGGTGTTGTCTTTTTCCAATCACTCACTGACGAACAATGTGAGAATTGTCATTTGGAGGCTGGCGATGCGATGAAACATTTTGCGCTGCCAAGAGACAGGAGCAGAATGAAAATCAATACGGTTTTTGTCACCAGGCAAATCGTTTTTGACATTTGGCGGAGTGCCAGGCAGGACAATTACTCAAAATGGCATTGGCCCACATTAACATACCACTACAGCAGCCGGGGTACAGACAGGGAGTGAGTGCGGCTTAATGGCATGGAGCTCTTTGTCTTCGAGTATCAATTACGGGTGAAAGTGGATGCATGTTATAAAATGCATATTCTATATTCCAGTGCTCTAAGAGAGGCGGATGGCCTTTCCAAATCAGTAGTCTCTTGTATGACATATGTGCAAACCAACATCCCACTCTGATTTTGTAATACGATTCCTGTCAAGCTCAGCGTGTGGTTACTGAGCTACATTTATTCAAAGGAAAGTTATTTGACTTTAACAGGATGACGTATCGCTATATATCCATGAGCTGGAGTGAATGTTGTCCAGCCTTCTGTATATTTTATACAAATTCTAAAAAAGCAATTCAGCAGAAACACGCAGAATAAAGTGGACGACTGTAGAATAATGTGTCGTGCGAGGCGTCATATGCCGCTGTCAGGCAGGCCCAGGACGTCCCTGTGATTGACTGCTGCACGCTGAAGAGCCATGACTTCTGTGACATCGCTGTGCATGGACTTTGGTGATGTCTTAGAAGCCGCATAAATCCTTAAAGCTCTCTCTCTCTCTACTGATCTGAACTGAAACCGTTTGGTCAAAAGGACATCTTTTTACGTTTTCTTTTTGACAGTGGCAGCAGCTCAAATGAAAACCTGAAATAGAGTTGACAGGCTTTGTTTTTAAAAATGTCAAAGTGCTGAGACAAATCTACCTTGAAATGTGCTACAGTCGCACTATTGCTTTTTATAGAATCTATCAATGCTTGTGGTGCAGGAGCAGTTTCTTTTTTTTTTGTTGTGTTCCTATGATTGTATTTTGACAAGGTTGCTGAATTTGCCTCAACGCCAAAGAAAAAAAACATCTAATTCAGAAGGCTTACGTCTTCATGTGATCTTTTGAAGCTCAGTGTTTACGTAAACGCCCATGTGTGCCTCCATTTCATGCACTCAAAAATAGACCTGTGTGAAAATGTGAGATACTATTCTATAAAACTGAATTCACACAATTAAATTGTATCTGTTTTAAGGGGGGATAAGCTTTGGGGTGTTCATCAGATAGGCCATGTGTATTATTGCAGCAAAACTGTCGTATTTTCTCAGAGAGGACGTTAGTGAATACTAACGTCCTCTCTGATTCACAGTCTGTTGATTCGTTTTGGGATGAGCGCTTTTTTTTGAGTGTGTGTGTGTAGTGCCCCCTTTTTTCGTTGTAGTTTGGTTCTTAGTGTGCTAGTGTGTGTGCGCTCTGTGTCGCAGCCACCCCGCTAAAACCAACAGAGGGCTCTCTTATAGTCGGCGCACGGTGGCCAACGTCGCTCCTCAGCACTGGTTACCAACACAAACAAACCAGTGAAAATCATCGAGGTGGGCGGTGGTATTTGAGCACGGCGCTCTCTGTCTGTGCTGGGTCTGCTCTTGGTTAGGTGGCCTGCATGTGCAGTTCTCCAAGTACACCATCTGGGTAATGGTGGGCATCCAAGGTAGAGTTGTTGCCATTGATTTTAGTGCTTTTACAGTGCACTGCTCTAAGTTGAGGCCAGATGGTCGCTCCGTCTTGTTCTGCAGCTTCTATTTGTTGGAGGGAATAAAAGACTGCTCCTCCAGTATTTGTCCACTTACATGCTGTGCTTCTCTTTATACTCCCTCCGTCTGCCTTTCGTAATTATTTTTTTCCAAACCCTGAAATGTTGTGCAACCTCTCATGTCATAGGAGCCATTTCAGTGGATAATGCAATGTTGGTATAATGAAGAAGAAACTCAGTACCTTCAGAAATAAGACTCAGTACACCGATGATTTCATTGAATATGATGGTGGCTTTTTTTTGTGCTTTGTTCTGTGACCCCAGTGAGCAGCATTCAATCTGCACAATTAATTATAATCCGAAATACACTGCATTCCTCTCCATCAAATGGGGATTACACAATTTTGATCACATGAAAATGCATCGATCTTTTGTTAAAGCTTACAGTAATAACAGATTATTATAGATTGTGTCTTTCATCTGTGGATTGAAGAAACTAATTCATCATTTGGTGTCTCTTTCCTCTCTCGGTGAGGTTATTCACTGCCTGACAGGGATTTATTGTATAATCAATTACTTTATCTACCTTATACTCAAAGCACTTAATCAGTGCCAGTTAATCAATCTCCCTCATGATTTCATGTTGATTTCATTTCCTTTGCTCCTTGCTCTGCCCCGACAACACCTGGTCACATGCACTTTTCATTTAGCCTCCCAAAAATGCTTTGGGCAGCCATGACTGCAGACTTAATCATTGTGTGTGAAACAGCCTGGACATTTAAATGTAAACTGACAAATGTGCAGCACTTGAAGCTGCATGCGGTGTGACCACTCATACGCTTCAGTGGGATAAATCGGGTCTGTGGTCAACACTTTGGTTGAAGTCTGCAAACACAGAGCCACTTCAGAGGCTTGTCTTTATCCCCGCACCAGCAGCAGAGAGAGACCGAGTAGTTTTCATGTGATTAACGCTTTAAGCGAGCTATTGAGACGGCACTCTCTTCTCGCATGCTCCCTGAGATCCCTACTCCCCGGCCGGGTTTTTTTTCCGCAAATGTCTCATCTGAAATGACTCAGACATATTTCAAGAGACTGCGAAAAGCATTCTCTTGCAAAAAAAAGCATTGCATTTCTGCTTTTGACGAAGTGAAACCCAAAGGGCGGCTTGTTTTGAGAATTGCCCACATGAGGATGGTATGGCTGGCAAAAAGAGGGAAGAGGAGGACAGTGAAATGAAATAAAAAGTGTTTGGTGATGAAGAAGAACAATGAGGAGATGTTGCATCAAAAGTTGTATCAAATAAAGATGGCCATCAGCTGCTGAGTGGAAATGAATATTTCATTTTCATCAAAATTGAATCTCTCCCTACAGAGAGAGGAAGCAGGGAGAAGCCTGCTGGTGGAGGCTTGGGGCTGGGGAGTTGTCGTGGTGAATATGAACAAAGGCTGTTAGAGGTCACAGAAGAATTGGATACAGGGGGAAGCTTCTTTGATGTGTAATTCCATTATCTGTTAGCGAAAGCAGAGATTAAGGGGGAAGAATACAACGGTTGTTTTACCTGCGCTTACACACTCCCCCTTCATCCACTCGTATAAACATCAACTGCAGAGAAAAAAGCAGCGGCCCGTTTTCTACTACTCCAATCTCATGTGACATGTGTAGCTCACCTTCCACACACACACGTACGATATAGAGCCATACTCCATCCACAACATTTCCCAAAACATATGTCTGGTCTCACTGGGCCTCTTGTACACAATCCAATTCTATTCTCTCTGTCAGCACACTCGCCGCTCGTCATTAACTTCAATCTCGCTGATGAGAAACGGCAGATGTTCGCTTTGTTGAGCAGAGGGCCCCGTCTGTGAACGTCTTCTGTACTCGCCTGTGATCCGGTTTAGACGCATCAGAAAGGGACATTCTACTTCCACAAACAAATATGTGCTCCAGGCGTGCTATAGTCTGTCTTTTCTGAAGTGCAGAGCCTGTTTTCAAGTCGGTAAATCCAAGTCGAACTGTAAAAAATGAACAGTGTGTTTGTGTTTAAGACAAGGTGAAATAAATGCGTAATGCTCTGAAAATGTGCTCATAATGTGTCTGATCACTAGCACTAACAAGACTTGACTGCATCCAGGAAGTGCAGGTACTTAGCTTCTTGTTCAGTCACACATAATAATGATCATCCAATAATCCCAGCCACTAGGGGCTAATAGAGCGGATCTACCAACCAGTAAGATAATCCTGTGACACAGCAGGGCCCCATCTAGCCCCAGCTAGTTTAGCCTAGCCGTTGCTAACACACCAGATGGTGTTTTCATATCGTACTACAAAGTGGGTGCTCTGCAGCGAGGCCTGCTCCAAACATATGCTTCTGATGCCTAGTGACATAAATAAGGTGCTGAAGTCCTTATGGCTATACCTTTAATCTTTTCATTCAGAAAAAATTGAGGAAATCACTGCTGTCATAAGGATTGGTAGATGCTATTTTGCAGGCAATATTTACTTTGCTGTCATTTGTAACCATGCGGGGATGGTACAGAAGGTCAAGGGTCATCTTACCCAAATCACAACAAAACGTATTTCACTAGCGCTAGGAAGCCATGAGGATAGTTTTGGTTTCACATGCTTTGGTCGCCGCTGAAATTTCTACTTCTACCCTAGTACAATGCAAGTCAATGGAATTTTGTTTGTTGGGCTTACAGCATTGAGAAACAACATTTACACGATTTTAATTTTACTGTAGATAATCTACATAACCCACTTTAAACAGTTTCCATTGGGACTATTTATGAGGTAGAAAGAAATCCCAATGAAACTTTTTTTCTTATTCATTTCTTGAAACGAGGGATGCACAGATCCAACTTGTTCTGTCCCGATACCCGCCGGCTGTTACAGAGTACTATGTTACAGAGTACTATCACCTGAATAATATATCAAGGATTAGAGGACTTATGTCTCAACAGGATTTGGAAAAACTTGTCCACGCATTCATCTTCAGCAGACTGGACTACTGTAACGGTGTGTTTACAGGTCCCTGTAAAAAGTCCGTCAGAAAGCTGCAGCTGATTCAGAACGCTGCAGCTCGAGTCCTCACTAAGACCAGGAGGGTGGATCACATCACTCCAGTTCTGAGGTCTTTGCACTGGCTTCCTGTCCAACAAAGAATTGACTTTAAAATCCTGCTGTTGGTTTACAAAGCACTGAATGGTTTGGGGCCAAAATACATCTCTGATCTGCTGCTACCTTATGAACCATCCTGACCCCTCAGGTCGTCTGGGACCGGTCTACTTCCTGTTCCCAGAGTCAGAACTAAACATGGAGAAGCAGCGTTCAGTTTTTCTGCTCCACATATCTGGAACAAAGTCCCAGAAAGCTGCAGGTCTGCTGAGACCCTCAGCTCATTTAAATCAAGATTGAAGAACTTTCTGTTTGCTGCTGCCTTTAATTGAACCACATTCAATTAATATATTAATCAATTTCCTGCATTTCTGCATTTTACTACTGTATTTTATTTCTTACACTGTTCTTAATTGCTGTTAAATCTCCTTTTCTTTTGCCTTATGTTTTGATGCTTTTAATGGTTTTAAAAGGACTGCACAATATATCGCCATTTCCTCCGGGACCGAGTTCGTGCAAGGCGTACACTATAAAACGCAGATCGGCAGAGATCTTTTCCAGACGTGGTTTGTGTGCGAGTAATTGCAGAATTGCGGCAGTGTATGGTTGATTGCGTGCAGCGTAATGTCTCAGGGAGACATTGTTTCAATGTATGTTTTAAATCTCCTTTACTTTTGCCTTTATGCTTTTAATGGTTTCATGTGAAGCACTTTGAATTACCTTGTTGTTGAAATGTGCTATACAAATAAACTTGCCTTGCCTTGCCTTACCGACCAGATACCAGTGTTCAATGAATGTATGCCTCACTGTGTGGACATGACTGGGATTTAGTGCAGTCACAGGCTTGACTTAAACATTGTTGTTTTATTTTTTTTAAGACAAAATGTAACAGGCTAATTGAGTCTGTATCTGATATCGGTATCAGTGAATCACTACTAAATGTACGTTTTTAATGCTGTGGGCACCAAGAGCAAAACCTCATTTGTATTAAAATATGGAGGCAGAAATCTCACAGACAGATGATATTCACACAGCACCTTTTGAAAATATGAAGTGAACAAAGTGCTTCAAAACATACCAAAAATGTATAACATACAAAATAAGAAGAACATAAAATCAATGCAGAAAAATTAAGGATTCAAATACCAAAGGGAAGGAAAGGGAGGAAAGCAAACTAGAATACATGAAACAGAACTTTAATTAAGAGCCAAGAAACTTAATGACGACAACAATAAGAGTCCTCTTAAAAGCCACCGAGTGTGTCTATGAGTGTGACAGAATATCTTATGATGTGATAGAATAAAACAAAATGTATGTGAATCTCCCAATCCCAATAAAGGTAAGTAATAAAAAAGGGGAATCATTTCTAATTTGGGTGAAGCGACCCTTTCCTACTCAACGTGGAAACGTCCGTCAGAAACAACAGCCTGATTGATTTGGTCCACAATCGGCCTGAGTCCCCCTGCAGGCCCCTCAGGGACTCGACGTGTGTTTTCTGGATTTGACAGTGTTTTGAAATTTATGGCATGTCAATGTTGGCCATTTCCCTGTGAATGTTTCCGTACCACGGCAATGAATCAAATTTCATGCTCCAGCCATTTGTCTTTATTATGTGCCCTTGTCCTTTCTGTTTGACTCTGCCATCTCAGCCGTCCTCGGGGCTCTGCTGGAAAAGTCAAATAACATCGAAACAGTTTGATCACGAGGCATTTCGCTCTCAGGGCCAAGCTAGCAATATAACATAGTTAATTAGAATGATCTTGTTGGAGGTAATTTGGTGATTTTCCGGTGTTCTTTTTTTTCTTTTTGTACATTTCGGCATTGGGAGAAATTTGTCTACACTTTTTCAGACGCATATTTGTTGGCAAACTGCACACACGGCGGCATCGTGGGCACATGAAGTACAGCAGCAGAAGAGACGGCGGGAGGGGGACAGAGAGAGGGTGGTTACATAGATGAAGCCAGGGGACTCTTATTTAGCTTGTTAATTAGCTTGAACCTTTTGATCCCAATTTTAAAACCCGCCACGTTGCAATGCTGGCCGCCTTTTGTGTGTTGCCCCAAGCCAGATAAAAGTAAGCTTTATTCCTGTGCCTTTCAAACACCATGGCATTCACCGGAGCAGTATTAGCTTTGCTTTTCCTCCCCACGTTAGCGGCATCCTTATCTATTCCCAGACGCTCTGTGTAAACTTGGTCACCTCTGACACCTCAGTTACATGCTGTTACTCACCTGCATTACAATAACAAGACCTTTTCTTTGCGCTGCTTTAAAGCAATCAGGAATTGACAGTGGAGGTATCAGCCTCAATGCACTGGTTTAAATCCTATTTAACTTCGGCTGAGGACAATGAATGGACTATGACACTGTTTCATTCTGCCCTTTTAATCAAGCGCTCATTGTTATAAATGTCAGGTCTTGGGTGTGTGATTCCCTCAAATTGCTGTTCCATGACTGTAGGGAGATGTGTGTGCATGAGTGTGTGTTTAGGAGAGAGAGGGAGTGTGAGTATGTGCATGACAAGGGGATGTATAAGGGGAGCTGGCATAGAATCCCTGGAGCGTAGCGGTAGAGCAGGAGTTACTAATCAACTGTGAGAGAGTGGGCTCGAGAAGACTCACCCTCTATGTTCCCCCCAGAGAGAGAGATAGAAGCAACAGATAAGACAAACCTGTTCAGGCCAACACCACTACAAATTAATGGCTATCACCAAAAATATCAGGGGAGAGACAGAGATATTTCCTCCACATTCTACCTCACACGTCTTTTTCTTCTTCTCCCCGTCTCTTTTTATCCCGGCAGTAACAAATGCGAGGACGACCGCAGAAAGTGCATCAGACTCGGCGGTTACCTCTTTAGCCCCTGTGCTCATCCCTCCGCTGATGGATAGCCAGGAGGTTGAAAGCCAATGTCAATTAAGTTAACACAGCCAATACCCAGAAGATTTCACTCAGCACTCGCACTGCGTGTGTGCAGGCAAGACAATGTGGGTTGGGCTCTCCTGTCCAGCCAATGTTTTACCGGCTGCGGATCTACTGTCCAGGTCGCCCCCGGAGAGCAGCGCGGTTAACCGCGAAATGTTCCCCTGTGACTCGTCTGAGGATGGCTTGTCTCATGTGACCAACCCCAGATATATGGAACAGGACAGAGATCATCATTGACAAGGAGGAGAAGAAGAGAGGAGACTCTGGGCAGTTTGTCTTGCGGTACATTATAGTAAAACTATAAGGGATGTTTGTACGAATGCGGGCCTTTAATGTAAAGCCAGAACAAGTAGTAACTTAACTGTCCTGCAGGTTTTCACTCCTTCAGATAAGGTTTGAGAATTAGAGATGGCTGTCATGGTAACCAAGTAGAAAGTGATGGTGGAGATTATAGCGTGTGATTAGACTGTCTTCTAAGCGGCGACAGGTATTTTTTATTTCTTTTGTCAAATAAATTTTCTATCAGAGAGAGTTCATGAAAAATGCAGCTTCTGATTGCTTTGTTCCTAAATCACGTTTTACAGTCTCAAGTGCTTCTGTTTCTTCACTTCCAGCTTCAATTTATACTTTGGTAAATTGGTTCAGTAAGTTTACTATTTTCTCATAATTTGGAAATTTATTATAGCTTACAAGCAATCATTGTAATGTTTTGACATTGTGTATTATATATATATATATATATATATATATATATATATATATATATATATATATATATATATATATATATATATATATATATATATAATATATATATATATATATATATATATATATATATATATATAATATATATATACATACACACAGCAGGTTATACAATGTGTGTTTTTGTTTACCTCCTCAAAAATTAGAAAACAGAAAACCCCCCCCCCCCCACACACACACACATTAACGTGAACACTTTAACTCCTCAACCCCAGAGTTTTTACTCATCCAGAGCAAGAGGGATGAAGGAGAATTAATTTTGTGAAAGCTGGCTAACTTCTGTATAAAACTTGGCAAAATATGAGCGATGCTTCTAATTGCTTTTCACCAAGAGTGAAAATAATACCGTGACATTTTTCTGCATCAAAATGGGATGCAATCAGCGAGTATTATCTGGTGTGATGACAAGGATCAGTTGAAGTAATGCTGCAATAATCATATGCAAATTTAATGAGAGACATCTGCAGTGTATTAGGCTGACTATTTTCCTTGGCAAAGCAAACAATGCAGGTCCTTCTTGCCTCCATTTTAGTCAAATATGCCATAAAAAAATACCATAAATATAATCTGTATCAGTAAACTGTTATAGGATACGTAGCAAAACCTGAGCTTCTTCTCCTGTGATATATGCTAAATATAATTTTATGTCTCACAGAAAACGTAAAACAAAGCTTTCTGTGAGCCAAAACAAGGACAAGAAAAAAGCTCTTCACTGTTATTACACGTCTAGACTGACAAATCTATTAAGACAATTTAGAGCGCAACAGAGTTTAGAAATGTCAATATTCTAAATGTCTTGAAAGGTCAAATATAAATGTCAAAAACTGTATGTAAGTGGAAGCAAGGTTTCTAATGGTGGCAAAAAAGGACCTCTATAACCATCATCAAGCTATTACTCTGAAATACATTTCTACACTACGTATGTGATGCACATTTCATTTCCAATCCAATTTACAGGACACATTTCCTTTTGTTTTCATTTCAACAACAAAATTGCTGTTCATGCTTTTGCTCTAGACTTTCCTTTTTGAGTGCATTTTCCATTTCACCAAGGAGCTTTTGTTAGCCTGATTGGTGCTTGGAGAAATTTACAATCATCAGAACATTGACCACATTTAAAATAATTGGCATCACGCTGGCATCACAGAATTAATGCTCAGTTAATGTCCTGCTCAGCCTCCCTCTGCACTGTTCACATATGGATCGGCTGTCTGCCAGAGGGGTAATTACTTCAAATGTGGTTAGGACCATTCCTATTGTAGAACTGTAGTCGTGGGAGAACACAGGCTACAATATACAGCATAAAAAGCAGCAATCTCTTTAATGAAGCCATTTAAAATAGGGCAAAATGATGAGTCAGTCAACAGAAAAAGTATTTTTTTAGTCATTAATTCAGTAAAAATAGAGTTGTTTACTATGTCATTCACATTATCATAAATTTTATTATTATTTGGCTATTGGTCAGTCCACTAAACATCTTACAGCTGTTTTAGCATTTTATCCACAACATATAATATGAATAAATATAGAATTGTATGAATTTAATGAATTGTCCATACAAATCTAAAGCAAACATACCCAATGTCCCCCTTTTTTGTCATTTCATAGACCAAACGATCAAGGAAATAATAAACACATGAATCAATGATGAAAATACTCATTAGCTGCAGCCCAAAAGAAAGATGTTCAGCAATGATAAAGCCAATTGTTTACTTTCAGCTTTGTCTAATGCCCGTATGCAAAATTAGATAATAAGTAGACAGTATGTTTGATACAGATTCCAGCACAAAGACTTGGAAATGTCTCAATAGAGAGTATTATGTTGTAAGACTTCAACATGCCCCTTTGTTAGATGAGCGTGTGTCCTTTGCACCCAGCATGGTGCAGATTTAACCACACAAAAAGGAGGGATGGCTTCAAAGAGGGAGGAATATGATCTTCTTTTCCTCTATCAGGGCCTTCAGGAGGCCAAGTAACAATCAGCAGGGTTTGTCAGCTGGATTTCGAGTCTGTAATGATGGTGTGTGTGTCTGTGCTTTTCTGAGTGGAGCCTATTAGTGCAGTGGGGCCTCTTCAGCCACTGTCAAACTTAAAACAGAGGACAGGAGGAGGTATTACCTCTAATTACGTGCTGTGATGCATCTGTGAAGCCCGAGCACTATCGAACTTCCGGGCTGGCAGACTTTTGTCTGTTAATGAATTAATTTTTGTTTCACATTATACGTATCTTGGTGACAGAAAAGGAGCCCCCTCTTCGCCATTTCTTGTCTCCTTCCTCTATTACCCACCTTCCTTTCCTTGAAAAAAGAAATAACCATTTATTTGAAGTCATGTTCTTTTAAGAGGGTGAAAGATAAGCTTTTGTTTGGGTTTCATTCACTTTCTCTTCCTCCTGTCTAACCACACAGAAGATGTGGCTCTAACATATGTCCATTGTGTTAATCCCTTGCAGGGTAAAATGAAAACTCCCTTTCCTCACCTTTCTTGACCCGTACCCCTTCTGTCTCCTCAACGCACTCTATTACAAGACTTACATTTCAATTTGCAAGCCCAATCACAGGGATCTTCTGTGCTGCTGGTTGGAAAGCAATTGCGCCTCATTCAATCTGTTCCCCTCATGTTTCCAATCCATTTATACTTATTTAAAGATATTAAATGGCTTGAATTAACTGCATGCAGAACCAAAAGTTTTTTCTCTCTTTTTCTTTCCTTTCTTTTCGTTTTTTTTCACACTTCATTTGATTGCACCCCCACCAGCCACCTTTGCCTCCATCCAGTGCGTCCCTGGTCATCTGTGCACATTGATTTGAGAGACGAATGTGGGAGGTGGCAATAACAGCACATGGAAATGGGCTGGTGATTGCCTTCCTCCCCGCATGGTGATGGAGAGCTTGAGTGATCGTTCCCCTGAAGCCCCTCCTTGGTGGTTGATTAGCTGTGAAGTCCTGGAGCTCCGGAGTGACACACTGGCTCATCAGACCCTGCTCAGCCTGTCAGGGACCCCCTGATTGGATGGTGCTTCATAATTGTCCCCTATTCTGGGTTAGGGTCCGGTGTGCTGCCATCTCATCTTTGTGTCAGAGAACGCACCACGCTATGCTCGACTTTTCCTGTTGCTTTCCAGAAGGTACACACTTAAAGATTTTGCCATATGAAAAGGATGCTTCATAGAAATTTCATCCATTGGGAGGATTGGATTTACTAACAGGAGACAACACGGTAATGCTCTTCCATACATTCAATGCACAGTATTCATTCAACCGCCTTCAAAACATATCTCTTTGAGGCCTAAAATTATCTCACAATGAACAATGAATAGGAAGTGAAACAATCCATTACAAATGATGGTCAAAGGAATGCTGTGTTGTAATAATGCACATTGAATTGTGACATTTATTCCTCCCTCTCCTTGCCAGCACCAGCAACTGCAAATGGGCCCGGTGTAATGTCCTTTTTTTTTAGGAAGGCAATTGGAAAAGAATTGCCATCATGGCATTCATAATCATTGAACTGGTCTACATGATTGACAGTTAAAGCAGTCAGAACGGAGAACTCTGAGGGCTCAGGCCCAGGTTATTGATTCCCGTAGCTCATGTGGGTAAAATGCCCAAGGTGTGGAGCTCATCAAATCATTGACTGTCTTGATTAATTCATGTTCTGGCATCAGTCTCTGAGGACACTTGAATTTCTTGAATTTTTTTAAAGACTTGTGCCCATGCCATTGCCATCAATCTGTGACAACTTGGCTGATATTAGTCTTTGGACCCTGCACTGGACATCTGTGGGTTAGGACTCGAAATGTGTGAATTGATTGAAGTATTCAAAAGGTTAATTTCACACAAAGAAACTTAAAGCTTTGCTCCAAGATTAGAGTGAAAAAAAATATTAATTCACGAATTCAAGATACAAATGTATAAATACATGGACAAATGTAGACGTCAATAATCGATCATTTTAAAGCAAAATAAACAACAACATGTTGTACACACTCGACTGCAAATACGCAAATGTGCGGCGCAGTGTGCAGGAGTCACCAAGGATATTGTGCGAGACCGAAGTTGACCATCCCAAAAGCCTGAGGGAAGAGGATTTTCTGAGAGTAGAAGCTGGCGTACTGTGTGTAAATCCTGCAGAGTGGGGGAGTGGAGATGGTATGCGTGGCTGGGTGACTCTGTGTAAGGCTTCACGGTCCTGAGCAGAGCAGATCCCATACCAGTTGGTAATGACCCTTGCTTTCCACAGCACAAGATTAGAAGGTCTTTTGGACCCCAGAGAAACTTTTTAACTTCTTAAAACTGTCAGAGGTGGTAAAGGGGTTGTCCTTCTTGCCAAAATGTCGCTGTATGTGGACAATGTCAGAACCTCGATGATGTGGACCCCAAAATGTAAATTTTCTCGGCTGCTAACTCCAACAATCGCCAGCTAGCTCCTTGATTCTGCTGACTTTTAGTAAGATGCTGTCGGCCATACTGACAGGTCTGCCACCACATCCAGGTAGGCCTTCTCCTTATTGCTGGTTATCATCATCAGGAAGCTTGACGATGGAGTTGGAGCTGTTCCTGACCACACAGTCGATAATGTATAGGGAGTGCAGTAGGGGCTTAACTACACTATGTTGAGGATGAGGGGTTTAGAAGATTGACTGCCCACCCCGATCACCGAAGTTCTGGCAGTCGGGAAGTCCAGGATCCAAGCACAAAGGGAGGCATGTAGTCCCATTTCCGTCAATGTGCTGCTATCCAATATGAGTCAGAGTATGTTTTAGTGTCTAGTGATGCAAAAGACTGGAATAGAAAGACATGTGTCTTGTCTCAGAGTAACTGTCCTTTCTACATCTGTTGAAATGCCCATCAGGTCTGACATATCCACACATAACTGTAAGGCTTTTCCACTCACCAGATAGTTGAGATGACCTGCAGTCACTTAGCTCCACAGCTGTTTTTTTTCCACTCATCCATGACACATGAAATGACATCTCTCTTCCGTTTTGGCTCCTAGAAGCCATTCCCCCATGTTGAAGACACCACCGGCACCAATGGAGCAAAACTTCAAATGTAAAATACGAGCTCCGTGTTTTGTGGAAAAACTTGCCCGCATCTCTAATGTGTGCAATTGCATTTAACTGCATGCCAGCTTTTATCATATTTTGTACCAAAGAAGTGGTGACTGCAGCCACAGGCTTTATCATGTTCAGACTTTTTACTCACCAAATTGGCTTTTTCCTGTTGTCAAGCTTTGGCTAAAATGACTGGCTAGCGTTGTTGGTGCGTTTTCTTTTATTTATTATTCTAATTTCCCTCATGCCAAAAAGGAAAATGATGGTCTTCGATGACTCACGTTTGTACTGGCCTTTTCTCTGGCTTTGTGTAATGGAACATTCGTTTTCTCCACCCATTACAGTTTCAGTGACTTCACCTGCTACATGTTTACTAGATTTTTGAGCAAAAACCATGACATGAGTGTTTCTTTGATAGAGATTATAATGTCACAGCTCTCAAATACAATAGGGCTCAGTGTCAGCCTTGCACGGGATGATGGACTTTACAGTGCCGGAGGACTCTTGTATTGAAGAGTAAATCCACCATCATATTCAGCACAAACATTTACATAAGAAGTAGAACGCTGGAGCAGATGAGTGGTTTGTCGTAACATTACACATTTGTTCAGTCCAAAAATGAGTCAAGGTGTGTGCGGTGTGTCAAAAGAGAAGCCTCCGTGAAAATATTGGCTTTGTAAGATCCCTGAAGAGTGCTGCAACCAGGGTAAAAATTACATGTTGGTTTATACCAGCACTCCTTGGGTGTCTGTGTTTGTATCTGTCTGAGTGTGCAACAGAGGGATAAGGAAGATACATTGGGTGATAGTATTGCATCTTTGCACAAACTGGCTGTCGAACTTGATATTTTCTATTTTCTTTGTATTAGTGAAATGAATTAGGTCAAAAGTTCAAAGTGTGCTTTACTGTCAATTCCACAATGTACTGAACATACAGGGGAGTTGAAAAGACGTTTCTCTCTAGTCCAACATAAACATATAAAGTGAATACTTTATGGCAATGATGCATGGGGGTACATTCAACAGTGTTTTGTTTGATTTTGTAAAACCTTTATATATCTCCCCCTTTGTCTGACACATCTGAACTTTGTGTGCACTATTTAATTGGCAGATCTCCGTTTTTTTGGTTATTTTCAGGGCATTGACAGAATGACGGAGACAGACACATGTTACGGTGCTTTGAGCACAGTGAGGTTAAGAGGTGAAAGTTTAGCTAAAGAGTCTTACATTTGCTGATACAGCCTCAGCCTATTCTGTTTGAACAGTCAAGCAAAACTGAGGGTAAACTTTAACATTCGGTGAAGTGTTGACCAAAGGGAATGAGGGACACTTACACACACGCACAAATCAGTCAAGTGACGCCATTTGCATTTTATCACGTACGAGACAGAAGAGCAGTGTTCATGGAGCCTTATCACATAGACACGGTGTGTGCCGGTGAACAATGCTAGATAAGGGTTGGTATTGAAAATTGCTTCCTATTTTTTGAGAACTGGAGATTGATTCACAATTGTGCTTTTTTGATTCCACTCTTCAAAGAGTCGTGGGAGAGAGCGGTTCATCATCCTGAAGTAGGTGGTGCTGGTAGCTTGGTTACATAGTGAATACTTTCAGGTCTTGCAGTAGCTACTGTTAGTTGTGGCTATAGGGCCATTTGTGGCAAAATGGATATAGAGAATAAAGCTCTACTGGCGTTGCTTCTTATTTGGCAGAGCAGGTTTACATAAAACCCGGTGGTGCTGTATTACCTCAAAGGTCAACACTATCCGGATGATTTGAAATGTATTTATTTCGATTTCGTTTTTAATTGCTGTATGTCGCAAAAAACCTCAACAAATTAGCTCACTTGCCGCTTACACCATTCC
Organism: Melanostigma gelatinosum; assembly: GCF_949748355.1. Classification (NCBI taxonomy): domain Eukaryota; kingdom Metazoa; phylum Chordata; class Actinopteri; order Perciformes; family Zoarcidae; genus Melanostigma; species Melanostigma gelatinosum. The sequence goes on along the minus strand of NC_136642.1, from coordinate 7,880,539 downwards.
TCCTTTGTTGATGTATTGTATACGGACCGACATCATCAGACCTCATTTCAGCTTTGTGTAGAGCGGATGCAAAAACATTGAGCCTGCTTCCTCTAGAAATGTTGACTGATTGGTGATGCGCAATAGCAGGCATTTATTATAGGGGAAAATGAGAGCTTGAAATACATGTGTTTTTTTCTTTAAATAAATACGTTTCTTTTATGGCTCAAATACAGTTCCAGAACAATCACGAGTCAAGACAAACTGGAAGTAAAAACCATGAGGTGTTGCTTGGATGTCTGACGTTTTTGCCGTAGCGTGTTCATAATTGTGAGAATATAAATGAAACTCAGCCCTTACAGACATTACTGTATGTAAGGCAAACATGATTTCACCTGCTGATGAAAGCTGAACACATGACTCTTCCTCATATTCCTCCTTTACGAGCTGAATATTATGTAATACCCTGCAAAGCTGCACACCTTCCTGTTAATGTGTCACTACTGGAGGCAGATGCACTCGCCTCAGTTCAAAGTAAGGCATGTCATTTTGTTGACAGGCTGTAGCTGGGAGCCTGTGAGCATGTCTGTGCATGGGAAGACATGTAATTCCGTATTCTCTCTCAGTAAAAAAATCAGCATCGTGACAGAGAGTCTGTCAGTGCTGTGCGCTCCGATCACTTAACTGGAGTACCAGAAGTAGCTAAAAAAATCAAAAGGCCAAGTAATGATAGACCTGATGCAATGTTTAACACAGAAGCAGTTGCTTATGCATCCTGCTATTACAGAAGCAGGTAAGAAACAGTGTGGGTGGGTGGTTGCACAGAATTAATAGATGCTTAACAATACAATGCTAAGGAGAATAGCGCTTTTCCACCTTAAAGGTCAGCCCACCTTTAATGGGCCTCATGTGTCCACGACAAGGCACGTGACAGCAGGGCTTCTAACTCTCCTGAACGTATATGAACTGTGAGTTTAGCTCTGGTGGTAAATGATGGATTTAAGCGGTTTGTGCATCGAGTTATCGTTGAAGCTGAGCGGCGTGTTAGGCACTTCAACCACATTAATAATTTGGGACAAATGATCTCGTGTCGACATTTTTGGTGGCTCGTGGTTGTCCTTCCTGAGGGAAGCAACTCAAATTGTGAGTGGTAACAGGTTAACTGCCTTGCTCAAGGGCAGGTTTATTGTGGTTTTTGGAAGTGAGATAAGAACTCCTTCAGGCTACAATACTGACCCAAATGGCCTACCTCATCTCTAAGCCACATGAATGTGAACAGCAAAACAGTAACCTGTGGGGATTGTGTGCATTGTGGCTTTGCCCCTTCCAATGCTGAAGGTCAATGTTGATGTACATGTAGCATTGCCCAACCTGTGTTTCCCAGACTACACTAAAACACTGAAACAATCATAAACTCTCTGTAGCTACAAGGAATGTGTGAATCAATAGTGCTTGCTGTTGGCACTGTGTGGGCTTAGTGATTAACTTGCTCAGAAGCTTAAGATACTGTATCTGTGCTCAATTCAGGACATGGAAATATGGGAGATATTTATTTTCTGCAACTGAATTTGGTTCAAAAGCAAGAAGTCAGCATTGTGCCTACTGGTTATTATCTTGTTGTGATAATAACCAGTTGTGAGTCCTTCCCATTCTTTGCAGCCTCTTTCAGTTTAAACGCTCCTGGTACTTTGCCATTCTGTGCATATCCAGCAGAGTGTCAACATTATCACTTGAACACTTTTATTGTTAAAGTGTAATTACATCTTACCGTTTCAGCCTGCATGTCTCCACCTAACACACACTTTTGAGAAATGACCTTCAATTAAATTTCTGCCAAAGTGATGTCAGTGTATCTCCAAATGTAATCAGTGCAAAGTTTGTTCAAATATAAGAAGGAAGTGATACTGCTCTTCACTCCCGGTTCCGCTTAATTAACAAAAGGGTATCTATTGCACCCCCTCCCATATCACCTCATGGTTGTCATGTTCTTTGATAGTGTTTAATTAAAAAAGGGTCTCTCTGATTTTCTTACCAAGTTCATGATCAGCACAGATCATAGAGTGTGTTGATGTTAAGTGAAACTTGTTTTGTTGTTGCAATCATTCCAGATTTTCTTAATTTTCCAGCTGTTTTTGTGGATTTCGAGCGAGTCATTGTTAGACGTTGAGCAATGCATCCTCGACGGTTCGTATAATATATTACGAAAAGGTACTCCTCATTTTCGTGCGTTTTACTACAAAAGCCATCAACACAATTTCCGCTTGTTACATGCATACGAAACTCAAGTTAGGTTTAGGCAACAAAATGTACTTATTTAGGTTTAAGAAAGGTTCATCATTCAGGTTGAAGTAACCACAGGAGTGCCGTTACTGAGGTACGCAAGTTACTTAACAAAAACATCAACATTGACTTCTCGTTTCACATTGGGAAGGAACAGTGGTCTCCTGGCTGGAAGATTGCTGTTTGTAGGATCTGTAGGCTTTAGCATCTATCCTTCTCGTTTATTCAGCTGAATCATGACAACCTGGATATATCCGCAATGTCTGCGGTTTGTGCTCACACAAACTGCTCTTTAGCCGTTCTTTCGCTTCCCGGCTGATAAAAAGTGTCGCTGGATAAAACACATCACTTAAGACAGCGTTACATTGTTCGTGGAGTATAGCTAAGTTACCTAACTAGCTAGCAAGCCAAGGTACTGGCCATGCTGGTGTTGGTGACGTATATTGTGCAAGACGAGAGATGTAGTTCACTGAGTGGTTTCATATAAAAACGAATGGTACGACGACAAACCTGCGATAAACTGTGACTTTCTTGACTTACAAAATTAAGTTTTAAATTCACAAACATCATATGTGTAATTCATGGCACAATTCAAATTGGATCAAACATTTTTTTGTCTCTTGCCGATGGCTACTGTACACATTTTTTCCCAACTTTGGTCCAATCGGGGACACCGAACGGTGTGGGACTTTGCTACTTGATGAAGTTTTCATTCAAGTATTGCAAGTAGTATTGTTGTGGAATCAGTATCGAATTCAAGGTATTGGTAATTTGCCAGCCTTTATCTCCCTCTCTCTTTTTCTTTTATCACTTCCTTCATTTTTACGCACACACGCACCTACACACATACACACACACACATGCAAACCTTCACTCAGGTAAGATGTTTGTGTTTTCCAGGTTGTATTCTCCCATCAGGCAAGCATAGATATGAGACAAGTCAACCATTATACGAACTTGATTGGTTCTGTCGTGTCAAATATCACAGCCCCATTTAATAGCATCACCACACGCGCACACACATACACCTCAGTGCTTCCTGGCCCAGCCTCTTTCATAATTTTCTTGTCAAGCATAGCAGACAGCCTAATGTGAGAGGGCAAGCACAGAGTAAACAGTGGATATATTTTAGATGTATCACTGTAATGGAGTAATTACCTGTCAGTGGAGGACTGCACAGGGATTTTTTCAACACTCTGGTTCAACAGTATCAAAATTAATCTTCAATTGAGTTGTTCAATTTTAATAAGCTTAGATAAGCTTAAGCTTAGATTGTGAAAGCATAAGTCAGTCCCCTTTTTCAACCTTGATGCTATTTTCCCATCTATCCTCAAATCGTCCACTATACATATGACTTTGAATAAACAGATTGATGGTACGTTATACTTTAAAGTATCCGCTGACAGAGTGATGTAATGATATACCCTGAGACAATACTAATTTGTCCCCCGACTGATATTTTGCCAGGCTCTTTATACTGTGATAACATTCACTTTAATACCTTCTTGTGCTGAAGAAAGAGTACTTCTTTATGAAAGCATTGCATATTTCAGTCACAAAGTCATAAAAGGTAAGGTACTTTGATTTCTTCTCAAACAAAAACAGACCTCTCTCTTGTTTTATCTATTGGCAATTTGTCGATTGATTTTTGTTGACGTGATAAAAAAAATGACTGAAATTGCGATAGAGGATTTTATCACTGTACTAGCCCACACAAGTACCTTTATAGCAAAGCAGTTGTCAGGATCAGGATGGAGTTAATAACCATGCTTCAGATTTTCCTCTCACTTTTTCTTTTCATTGGGAAGCATGCACTGGGAATTACTCTGGGAATCACTCTGGTCTCCATAGTTTGTGGCGGCTGCTGTACTGAAACAAAAATATTAGATTTAATAGTATGTAGGGGGGAGAAAAGCAATGAATAAATAAGAGGTCATACAGTGATGCAATGCAAATTAGCCTTGGATTCAATTTGTCGATGGAATGGTAATAGTACGGCCGGAGAGAGGAGGCAGAAAATGCAATATGATTTCCCCCACTCACTTGCATCACACCATGCTAATTTCTGTTTCATGCTCTGCAAATGCAAGCCAAACTGCAATTTTTCTCCCCCTCAATCCTGGCGCACAATAATGCTTTATTTTTGTTCGTATGTTCTTTAATTATTTATTAATCCATTCGGTTACTTGGAGAGCGTCAACGCTGGTTTTGGTAGTAATGGTGAGAGCTGAACAGCTGTTTAGTAGTCTTTCACAAGAACTACTTTCAGCCCGAGTGGTGGCTCAAGTTTCATTTTCACGATGTCTTCGTAGCCTTGTGGCTCTCTTCAAAGACCACAAAAAAAATGTGTGAATAAGAAAAGCACAGTGTAAATGGCCCTCCTAATGACTCTCAGCAGGACTACTTCTTGTATCTTTTATGAGGCAGGAAGAAAGGCGCGCATCATTATACAGCGCCCATCTGAAATCCACCAGCAGCATGATGCTCAACAAAAAGAATCCCCTCCCGGCAAATCGGGCGTAATGGGACACATTAGCGTATCGTTAGCCTGTTAGCATGCCTGGAGGTCAGACACTGGCTGCCAAATTCCTGCTGCTGCAGAAAAAGAAAAGCTGGCTCTAGATGTCTGTTCGTTCATTTGTGAACAGATAAAACACGAGCGCCGACATGTCTCTGATATTTTGAATATTTTTCCAGGATTTATCAGTGATTAATAAATACATTCACATTCATTTTGTCGAGAATAGACAATTGACCAACTCAGCAAACACCGACAACAACGAAAGTCTCTCAGTGCTAAATGCATATTCCTCAGAGTAGCAGCTTAGTTCCTCATGCTGAAATACAAGCAATGGTAAATGTTAGTAAAGTCTCCTGTATGTATTCGGAGCACATTTATTACTTGTTCTCTCACTTAAAATAAACTCAATACAAAATGAGTGTAAGTCTTTGGCAATAATGTTAGGTTATGGAAGCACTAACTGAAGAAAGAAATGCAGTTTAAAAGAGGAATATTGTATTTCTCCATCTATTCTTGGAATCTCTGGTGGGGAAATAACGTACAGGTGCGCTTTGTTTAAAATGTCACCGGTTAGAGCTCAGCAAATGTGAGTATATTACAGAACACGAGAGGCTGCCCATCAATATACAGCAATCAAAGCAAATCATTCATATTGACAGATGAAAATGGCGAGTTCAGTATACATCTTGAATTTGCCTTTCTGCGTTTTGCCTCATACACCCTTATGCTGCAAGAAATGACAGCGTGAAGTATGGAGATTGGTATTATCTGTGTCAGGAATGTGTAAAGGAGCACACAGGATTTAGGTCACTAATGTAAATTACAGGACAGCTAAGTGGAGATTTATTGGAAGATGGATGGAAACCACAGCAACAGATGATGTAGATGACGGTGGAGAAAGATTGATGGTTGTGGTCAGGGAAAGGTTAATAAGGAGAAAGTGAGATAGGGTAATGTGGGCTGTGACTAGCAGTCACCTAGTGTAATCTGTCACTCACTCTAAGGTGCTCTGTTGATGGGCCCGAACCCCAAATTATCATCTAATTTGATTCACCTTCAAAATGATATGCACCGTCAGAGGCACCGTGTGCTGCATTGTGGGAACATTTCTGAGTGGTAAAACAAATGACCTGCTAGGTCTAGATGCAGTAGGCGATGCTTTGATATCCGAGGAATGACGCGCGGTGTTTCAATGTGTCACTGTGCAATCTAGTCAGGGGTGAAGGGTGGGAGAGTGGCGAATTGTAAGGCTAACAAGTGCAGGGGCTCGTCAGCAAATAATGGGAAAGCCATCTGTGAGAGATGACTATCAATTAAAGGCACTTAAGGCACTAATGATCAGCAAAGGGTTCCTAATGAGGATATGTGAAGGTGGGATCACATCTCTGGAAGTCAAGTGCAGTGTTAAGATTCCAGCAGTACGCTAAAAGCCATGAATGCACACAAGGCCCACTCATCACACTATCAAGGTCATTAGACACTGTAATCAACTTAGCTAGTGCCATTTCAGGGAGAAACAAAGTTGCTACATTTAAAGCAGCGATGGGAAGCCGTCTGACGTGGTACTGCGGGTGATTACATTAATTAGATCCTACTGTCAGCTAGAGGCAGTGAAATCGCCCCGTGTAGCGTTTGGTTGGAATGAAAACCTGCACGCTCTCGGCCATTCCCTGTTACACGGCTGCTTATTCCTGCCTTATAACAGAACATTGGAGACAATGAGCTGATCTTAACCAGTTCTCTTTTGGCTGCTTCAAAAATCAAGGTTGAAATATTACCAGCCAAGAAAAAAACAAGTATATTCTGCTATGAAATCTATTTTAAAAGGGACTGTAAGACAAAACAGTGTGTCATGTCAGACAAACTAAATAAAACCTGTTCAAATGCACTATTCAAGCAATACATTTTACATCATGATTCTTCTAGATGTTTTTCTATATAGCTGCAGGATGTAGATTTCTGCTGAGCACCAGATGTTTCAAGCTTTAAAAAACCCTTCAAAAGCAATACCATATTCCTTGTGTCTTAGCACAAGCCTAATGGGAACTGTAGCAAACAGTCTTTCATCTCTGTTAAAGCTCCACTAATCAACGTTTTTGAAGTGAAAGTGGTTGCTCACGAGGCTGAACTCCAAATTCGATTTTTCATTTTCTCTTAACTTATTGTTTACTTTTTTTTTACGGCCAGCCCGTTCATTATCGTACATCCTCCCGCTCGCAGCAAGCCTGCTTCCAGCAGCCCACTGTAAGCTATCAGCTCAGCACCAAGCCGACAGAGCTCGTGAACAGCTGCTAAAGAAAGTTGAACATCTAGGAAGCTTAAGACTTGTCTTTAGCTGGGTGCTGCCTTTTCTCAGGGATTGGTGGAGACCAAAGCAGAGATTACAACAGAGTAAATATTGGATTTTCGCTCGTCAAGGTAGCGAAAAACATGACAAAAAAAAATGCTTTGCTCTGTGTTTGAAAGGCAAAAGTCTGATGTAGGATTAAGAAAACAACGAGGACTTATTTTAGCTGTCCAATGTTTCCTTTCCTTTTATTCTGTTTTGACAATAACAATATATTATTGATGAACACATGTATCTCTGTAAGAAACATGCTGAAATGGTCAGGTCTACATGAGCAGTGTAGGCACAGCGTGGCTGAATGGCGGCTCTGTCTGGGCTTTAGGAACACACCATTGTCTGGACAAGAAAGAGCATGATACAACTGAGCACTCATGATCTCCGTAGCAACCTGCTCACTGATGACCCCCATTACCTACCTGGCACACAGGTCAGGCAGGTATTGCATCAAATAAAATGTACATCCTGACAATCTCACACACAAGGCCACAGAAAATGTGGAGAGGCTGGAATAGAGTCCTCAACAACAATGGAACCACCTGTGCATCTATGTGACCATTTAACTGTGAGCTGCACTGCTATATACTGTATTGTCGATCCCAGATGTCCGTTTGGAGATCAATTATATTTTTTTAATATTTATTTCTGCTTCGGGGCAATGGAAGAGCTTTACATCCTGCTTTGCAAATGCAATTTCCCCACCACTTCACTCTGCTAACTTCATGTTCCAAAAACATACAAGAATAATTTAGAATAATACACACCTTTATTTTGATGGTTATGCAAAGGGCTATTAAAGGACAGGAATATCCAACATCCAGGATTAACACTCAATACAGCGAATGACAACTTTACTTAGATTGGATTGACAAGACTCATTAGGGGGGATTTTGTCTGACCTAAAGTGTCGCCACGTTTGTGAAATTTGGAGCACACTGAATACTTTGGGGAAAATGGAGCAACAACATGCTGGTTTGTATTTGGCCACAACCATGAGGATGTTGTCTGTGATCAAGAGCTGATAGTGTCCATGTGAGAAAACGCTCCCCTCCATTACTTTTTCATTTTGACATGACCACAGGTGTGAGGTTTGCCATGTGCAACAGAACTAGGGCACAGCAAAACTATGTGTCTCCCTCTGTTGGTCCTACAACTACAGAGTGTAAATCTATAAGAAACCTTGTCTAGATACTGGCATCATTTCAACACCAGTATTTGCGTTAATGAGAGCAAGCTTCCCCTCCTGAGAAAAAAATAGAAAGTGTGATTTTGTGGGAGCCAAAAACTGTAATTTAATGTAACTATGAATATAATTTTAATCGTGGTATTTTTCACCTTGTTTCCATTGGCAAAGAAGAAGCGTGACTGAGTATGTCTGTGTCATTTGCCCATGTGGGTGTTTTGGAATAGAGTGCAAGCTTTCACATATCTTGCAGGTTATTTTTTCATTCATTCAACTGTGTTAAGAAAATGGGAAAAAAAACATGGGCCATACATCAGTTATTATGTTCCTCTCATAATAACAATGTTTGGAAAATGGCCCTCCGCGTTTCACAATGGATTATGTTTCTCCTGAACTGTAAAATGAAGTCATTCGCAGTCTGCCTGTCACCTTAACGGCAAATACGTTTGTTTTGTGTCTGTGTTAGTTCCCCATTCATCATTCCTCAAACAATACATTTAGCCGTACTGTTTATCATACTATGCCACGCTTCATGACACCCAATTTAACTGCTTAGGGTATTACATGCAGCAAAACATATATATACATCTCTAGTTCCTGCAATGTTATGGTAATTAAGGACAATCTTTTAAAAATCAAATGGAAACTGGGCCAGGCACATTGTCAACTTATACTGTGCACTACTGACTGGACGTCATAAATAAATCGGGTTAAACCTTTTTTGTATGTAGCTTGGTGAAGTCAAACAGTACGGTGGCCTACAGAGACTTCAAATCACTAACGGGACTCCAGCGGTACCATAAAGTGTTCAACAAACTGAGCTACAGTCATGGCCCCTAGATCAGGCTCTCAAGAGAAGTCCCTAACACCCTCCCACACCTGCCAGGGACAGGCCTTCCTGCGGTTGCCTCTCCTCTTCCTCCTCCCACTGGCAGCAGGGCAGGCGGTAATTAATTTCCACATTTTAACTGGGAGGCAAAAACGCTAACGTCCTGGGACTGAGGCGCGTGCCACGCGCCTACATTCTGGATTCAAGGGATTAGGATAATTAGCCCTCGGAAGAGTGGGCAGACAGATGGAGAGAGGAGATGGTGGCATCTCGTTGCCGGGGAGGCTGATCCCTCCTGTTCCTTCCTCTAGCTTATGGAAGCTAAGAAGCTGTAAACAATAGTTTCTTTACCGAGAAAGAGTTAAAAAAAAAATATCCAAGCGCAAACAGATTGCCAAATAGATTTGCCCCAGGACAATCCATCTGATGTGTCATTTTTTTCCATGCAGCACATCATTTTGGAAACAATTCAAACTGCTTCCTCTGCTGTGGACAACTTATCGTGCTAACTTGTAGCAAACAGGGACAATTCATGCAATATTGCATGTGCGTTTTTTTAGTAAGCACAATGTAAGCAAGCCCTGTTTTATCTCAAAATGGGTGCCTGCTAATGTGTGTGACGGTTGGGCAGGGTGTTTTGACAGCAGCTCTGCTCCCTGCTCGGCACAGCCTGCAGGATCCCTCAGTCACTTAATGAAAAAGAGAGTGGACTTGTTGCAAGTCATTGATGCAGAAAACAGATTAACTCAGCTGGGCTGTACTTGCCCAATATCATGTACAACAAAAGCATCACCTCAATGGTGGGCAAGAGGGGAGAAAGCACAGGAGGCATCGAGGACGGGTTTATAGTATATATGCTGTATATTGGGGTTGAAATCAATATCACAATATTAAAGTATTTCTCTCAATCATTGTATATTACATCAAACTGTCATTGACTCTGTTATGCATTACGTTGGACCAAACTCTTTATATAACACACAAACTTTACACACATTTATTTGGTTATAAGTAAGATGTATAATTAGTTGCCAAATACCACAGCACGTATAGTCTGAGTAAGTTCACAATGCCTGTCGTTGGATGCTCTTTATACAAATACATACAGCTCAGGACAACATACAAACCCACAAAGATTAATACAATGAAAATAATTAGAAAATGAATTTAAAGCTAATGGACACCTGAACATCTTAGAGTCAGGTCTGATATCTATTCAACACTTGTTTAAATTGGTCCCATGATGCTGAGTTCTGTGGTGTGTAAGGAAGTCCACTTTGACTCCCAGAGCACACCTGCAATTCATCCGAAGGAGGTTTTTCTGCAGATGAACCTTCAATTACTGAGCAAGAAGCCTCCGTAAGGTTTCATTACACTGCAGCACCTTGGGAGCCTGGTAATGCAGGCATTCATTGTTGGAAATTCAAACACCGAAAGATGCACCGATACAGATACTGATATCGGATATTGGTTCCAATACTGACTCAAATAGCTGGTTCAGGTATCGATGACAATGGGTCGATCTGGTATCGGATACCATTATTTCAATAAATAACAAGTCAGTACATTTAGATCTATGTAATTGTTTGAGATATTTTGTTGAACAAATCTAGGAAAGCAATGTTTAGGTGCAGCCTAATGTTGCCTTATACATAAAAGAATGATCCAGTCACTTCCACACAGTGAGGCATACAGCTTGCTAATTAAATGCTTTATCAAAACTGATAGTCTGATAGGTGCATCCCCAGAACAAACCTGCATTAACTGATTTTTGTTTTTGGTCCATTTGTGGGCAGTGCAACAAGCTGTAAACACAGCGTTGACATATTTGCCTCATTAAGTTGTGAATGTGCTCATTTACACATCCAGCAGATACAGAGAAACATGAAACTTCATTCTAACCTCTGGCCATCCGACAGATGTAAATGCTCAATGGAATAGAGCATTTTCCCCGAAAACAGCTGTCTACTATTGCTGAACATGGGGTTGATGAGTGCAATGAGGGAGAACAAGAACAGCTTTAAAACCAAAACAATGAGGTGAAGACGATACAATTCTCCATAGTAGTAGAGGGGAAGTGCAAAGTCTGGTTTATCATCATGAGTGACACCTTTAATATAAGTTCATAATTAAAATGCAAGTGTTTTGTTTCTTGTGAAAAGGGCAGCTCCCCATCCATCTTTCCTAATGATAAATAAGATATAAGGGATAACAATGCACACACAGCCATTGCTTTCATAATCCCCGTTAGCATATTGTGGCAACATCCCTGGCAATACTAATACTACATGCCTCCTACCATGTGTATGCTTTAATGATTTCTAGCACTGGCTGACAGCTCTCGCCATATCTTTCCTCCCCGAGTGTGTTTCGGTGCTTTCCGCTCTTTTTACTCAAGAGAAGCACAGGGAAAAATAAATGACGGTTAGCTCCGGAGACTCCAGCGCGGTGGTGCACTATGTCTGATGCTGGCATCTGACAGAATGCAATAGGAAGCCTGCAATTGTGAATATGCTTTGACTAGTGATGGGGGGGGGGGGGGGGGTGGCATTGAAGGAGGGGGCCCAGCAGTACAGTAAAGGCTTTTGACAGGTAGACAGCAGGTGTGAGGAAAAAGGATATACTTGTTCCTGTGAAGAGCGGCCTTCAAGTGTTTCTGATATCATGTTTTTGGTTTTTTTTAATTGGCGGGCTGTTTGTAAAACTGTGTGGACTGTGTTCAGTTCTCGATTATTGCACAGTTGCACTTTTAAAATGTCAAAGTAAGGGGTTGTTGTTTAACAGTAATTGTAGTGACCTGCTGCAATAACTCGTGTCAGTCTTTCAACTGTATTGGATAAAAAACAGTGAATGAAAAACTGCCTTTGAGGTCATTGAAGTGCCACTGTTTCCATTCTGTGGACATGTATAATTAGAGTTCACTCTGGATTAAACAGTTTCACATGAATTCATTTCCTAACATTTCTAACTATACTCCTAATCAAGTTGCCCTTCAGTTTGCATTGAATTCACAAGCACCGCAGCTACTTCACTGTAACGTAGGACTTCATTGTTAGTCGTGCAAGCGTGATGTTTATTTTGAAAGACCTAGCTGCAAGTATTATGCGCTAACTCATATCCAGTGAGGTCTCATAAGTAAATAGCCCTGTGATTTGTAGAACAACGCTGAACATGTAATGAATACCCACTCTCTTCAAGTATAAGGTGCTGACCCAAGCATTTTCCTGTCTTCATTTAGTTTCGCATGAATGCTCTCAAAGGCAAATAAAATCTGCTGTTAGTGTCAAATTTCATACGGTGAGTTCACTACAGATATTAAGGCTAAATGTGGGTCACCAGAAGGAGAGAGCGGTGGGTGCTGAGCAAGCTTAATTGCCTTGGTTTGAAGGGTAAGAAGGTAAATGTCTCCTCCCTTTAGTACATTAGACTAAAGTAAAATAAACCTCCAGGAAAGCATGACAACACTATTTTAATCAAGACACATGGCTAAAAACATGATTATTTAATGGCCTGTGTAACATTCCAATCCTTAATATCTTCCAAAGAGATCAACAACATCTATAGAGCGCATGCATCATTTCCATAGGCTCCTATCTAAACTTAGCTATTTTTCATCTTTTGGGAAATACATAGACTGGTTCTCTTAACAACAACACATGTCAGAAACCAGATAAACCCTGTAGATGCTGCGCAGTAGACCCCAGATTGAAAGAAGACTAATTATGTCCAAATTACCTGGGAAGTAATCATTTAATTCCCCTCGTCACGTTGAATAAGAATTAATTTGCAGGCAAATATTACACAATGAATTATTGAATAACTCATCTCCCAAGTCAAATTAATCTTGAGGATTGATGGCGTGGATGTAACCTGTGATCGGAGTAACGTATTTCACGAGTCATTGGTGGCGCGCTACACGTTCAGAAGGGCATTACCAAGTGATGACTTGATTTTGACTGACTGTCCCCATTTGAATTCAGGTTATATAAACAAACAGGGGATGTCAGTCGACCGAATTATGATTGCAGAGTCACTCAGCTTTTTAATTAAGTCCTTTGACGGATTATGACAGTGCCTTAAACATCGCATCACATGTAATGACTCATGAACCGTTGCTTCCTGATTCCTCCAGACACCCGAAATGATTTAGTGCAGTGTCCTTTAAAAGTTGACAGTGTGACTCCCTTGATGTTTGGGATTTGGACTCGGTGATGCACAACAGTTATGCAGCTGTACAACTTAATATTCTGCAGTATGCCATGCCCCCTCAGAAAACTGTAACAGGATATTATGGACAAGGTAGAGCAGTTCAGAGTTAGGTTTCTTCAAACATCTTCGTGCTTCAGGCCCTCTCTGCTTTGAATGACAAAATAGGTCCTTGACTCCATCCACTCACTGGCTTTACAGTATCTCTGCTTCACGTTACAAGGACTGCCGTTAGAGTGACTGTTACTAAACTAGTACCGTGTGGAAGTCCTTCAGGACTTTCTCTGTGTGCTCGTCTCCTCTTCCCGCCACACTGTTGGCTCTCTTTAGGCAAGGCACTAGGCTTGCTTCGGTCTCTTGATCCCATAAGCACCCTTGAGACTGGCCAGGCGTATTTAGTAGCTGCCTCTTGGCATATGGCCTTTTTTATACTGCGTTCGATTGGGAGAAGAAAACAATTGCACTTTCCTCCCAGTGTGTTGCAGGCTATAGCGCAGGGTCCCACCAAATTGCAAGGGTGTCCGCAATAAATACATAACATCCCACCAGCATTCACCAACCTCCCACACAACAGCCCTGTTCCCTAGAAATGGCTTTTACTGACACGTTTCTTTCAGTATACAAAGTGCTGCATTTATGGGCAGCGAACAAAGCCAAGGGTTTGACACCAGGGTCAGGGGTTAGGTTTAGCCAACAAAATACATTTTGATTGAAGGTACCCTGTGAAGGTTTTGACTATTTGTTTTCTGATTTACCATTTGGTTAAAATAAATGTTAATTGTGGGTCTGAAAAACAAAATGGCCACAAACAACTTTCTTCATTTATAAGAAAGGTTTTTCCCTCAATAACTTTTAACCATTTGCATTATCAGCATTTCCTGTTCAGTCACGTGGAGCTGATCATTCCTGAGCGTCGGGTTTGATGAGTTATGTCATTTAAATTTACCCCGAAACATTGAGCCGAATAAATTCATTCCAGTGTTCAAGAGAAACCATAATCATATTCTAGGTTTTTTAATAATGACTTCACAATCAGAATTTCAAAACATAGACGCAAATAATGAATAAATAACACAAAGGCATTCCGCCGGTAGGAATCTGTCCTGCGCTTATAAACAGGACACAGAACACAGTATCAATACTCAAATGCAGTTTGTTGAACAGGTGTCGGGCTACGAGAAAACATCTCTACTCTGGCACTGATGATGACTGTTTGTCTATATTAGTACAAGTACAGTTCATGTTTGCAGACACAAACTCTGTCAAAAGTCTCTCCGGCTGTTGAAGCCGACTGACAGCTGATCCAGCTGTGATCAGCGGTCGCCGTCATCAGAAGCAGACGTCGCTTCACGTGACGCTACAGAGGAAAGGACGTCTCATTTCTCCTCAAACATATTTCCTCGTTTCTCCTGGTGAGAGAGAATAAGACTCAAGGAGAAGATGCATGTGAGGGAAACGTGGATGCAATTTATGTCTTCATGAGTGGGTCCCTGTCTTGTTTCTATCAAATGAGGACACAACTAAAAACATGTAGGAATGCTGGCGTGGTGGCATGGTGCCATTGGTTGAACGCTATTCCACTGACAGTTGGTGGCGGTGACGTGCCAAAAAAACAACAACATCGTAAAGCACCAACAAATGCAGTGTTTTATGAGGAAAGAGATGCAACTGAGATGTTTGTTTGACCTCAATAATAAACACAGTAGGTTTTTGGGGAGAGAGAATGTAAACATAACTTTGGTTTGCTTACAGGGAAACTCCACAGGGCACGTTGCGGGGAAAACTATGGTTTCGGTTGACTTTAATTGAAGTCACTTATTTTCACTTTTTCAATATTTTACCAAGACAACAATCTTTCTCTAACTATCACCAAGTGCTTTGAGTGGCCACAAACTAGAATAACAAGTGATATACCATGTAAGTGACCATTCTAATGATACGTTCAGTATCAACATTGTTGTGACTTGAAAGATACTTGAATTAATAACGTTTTGTAAATATGTTGATAGAAAAAAATTCAGCTACATTGCGTTTCTTAAAAAAAAGTATTGGCTGTTGGACATCACTGTATATATAAAGGTAATTTTTAGGAGACATGCTTAAACGGGCCACTGTGCAGTCTCCTATGAAACCCTCTCAGTGTGTTTATATGCACATGCATATCTTGCACCTTTGCATAATGTGCGTTTGTAAAGTCATCCTTAAAAATATCTTGATTTCATATTCATCAAAATGCATTTTGTATGAACCTGACAAGCTGCAGCCTCTGCAGCTAAACAATGGAACAAAACATACTTGGTTTGAAAAGTAACAGCATCTATAGAAAAGCTTGAGTGTGAGAAGAGGAAACATTGGATTAAAAAACACGACCTCGATTTGACACCGAGCCACAAGCAATGTGGTGGCCAGACAGAAATTGCAGCATGTGCAGTTCTTTTTTGAAACCTTGTATTAGTAAAAGCCTCATAAGAAAAGCTGTTAGCCAGGTGGTTTCAGCGGGTAATGAACTTGTCAGCTTTCCGGTTTTAGAGTTTTTTGGCTTTGTTGGTTTTTGTTATTATTCAATTCAGCACCTCGGTCGCTCTTCTCCCCCAATGGATTTCTCAAGTCTCCCCTTGGTCGCTTGTTTGGCACCGGGAGCACATTTTAGCTTCTCCCATTGGACCCAAGGTATCGAATTGCCTCTCATTGAAAATAAATAATCTGCTCCCATAATGCTCCTACGGTGTATTCTCACAAATGCTAAGCAGCCAAAATGTCGTTGTAGCAAGGGGATTTTCTATTCTTTTTCAACAGCCCATCAATATTATTAGGCCTGCAAGATAAAAGCACTGAGACTTGACTGCACAAGAAGGTGAGGTCAGTATGAGGTATGGATTTGCCTCCGTCCTTTTTCGCCTAATTTGAGATTTCTTGCTGTTTTCATTTGGCAGAGGAAACATGCCGTTGGCTCAGGTAGCATACATTACTCTGCATTGGGTTTTTATGATGTATCGTACAGCATTGTGATCATTTGGAGCAAACTCATGTAGAAAAAGAAGTGAGAGCTACGTGATAACCGCCCGATTGTGTCATAACATTGTACTTTAATAACAGTGTGCCAAGATTTCACTCTAAGTGGGTTGGAAATACAATTAAACCCACAATACATAACAGCATCACATTATGACATTAACCAGCCAATCACATAATTGTCAATAATATTGACTAATGGGGTATTTATGTATGTTTAAGGTGTGAGTTAATGTACATTTATTTTTATTATTATATTTCAAGTATCTTTAACAACATTTAAGGTGGAATGTGTAATGCCTGGCTACGTCTTCTACTTTACAGTCATCTATAATTGAAAAAGAATCCAACTACCAACTAACAGCAGGGCACCAACAAATAAATTCAACTAAACTGCTGAAACTCTGCGAGCCGGTGAAGTAACTCTGCTGTCTTTAATCTTCACATGTGGTGTCGGCCTATAGTTCACATTAAAGCCTGCAAAACTCAAGTTTTAAGACTATAGCAGCAAGAAAACAATTACATCAAAACCCATATCTTTTGGAATGTTTTTCGGTAGAGTTTGTGATGTCATTCGTTGCATTAAAGATACATTTCGCTGAGTAGCGAAATGCGGCACAGTGTGTCTGTGTTCACTGTGACACAGACAGCAGGCTGTATGGACTTTGACAGTTTGTTTCCTGGATTAAATCCAAAGTGGCGGAAACAAGAAAACAACTCGTGTCTTTATTTCGTCCTCCCCATCCCCAGAAGACTACTTTGCCAAGAGGAGAGCATGCAGGAGCTCGGGGAGACAGCAAGTCAGTTAGCAGAGCTGTGGCAACTAGAATTCAGCCGGCACGTCTCGTTCCTGACACTTTGATAAAACGTGGCAGAAACAAGACGTGTTCCTGTCACTTTTTATAAAAACTGTTTCTTTTCCTCATCATTTCGATAATGTTAAATTATTTAAAGTAAAATGATGTCCACATCTTACACATTGCACCTCTAAAATGTAGAACTGGACTTAGCCATTGAATTCATTCGCAACATTTCCTGTTTTCCTCGATTTGATATCATTGCAAACTGAGCATGTTTGGGTTTTGGGCTGTTGGTTGGCCACAAGATGTTTGATGACGTCACCCAGGGCTCTAGAAATGAGTGATTGACATTTTTCATTTGACATTTTATAGACCAAAAGTAAAATGAATGAATTGAAAGCACAATCAGGATAAATTCAATGCTGGAAATAATTACTAGTTGCAACCCTATTAGCATCACATTTCCTCAGCTTATTTAGCATTTAGATTTACTATGAATGGAATAAAAAATAAAAAACGGTGCCTCACATATGAATAAAAAACAAGGTCAAGAACACAATATTAGCAGGCTTCATTGGAAAATTAAAATCATAAAAGTAACCCACGTTTATCATGCTCCAAAAGGTATGAGAACATTTTCAGCTCCTGCATTTTTTTCTTGCCATAACAGATGCTTTACTTGACCTCGCTCAAGCGGAGTGACAGCGATTTCAAATATTCAACAAACATCTAAATGCCCGATAAACAACAGCATTCTCGATTTATATCTCACAGTGCATTTATTCCACATACAGTTTCTAGTCTCAAAGTTGTCTGAACTCTGATTATAAATCCTTATTGTGCTCCAGACAGTTTGTTCAAGTGGATGACCAGACACGACGCACACAGCTTGTTGTATCGCCGATTCGCAAGGTGCACACATGTTATGTGTTCTTTCAACAACAGAGTGTTGGCTGATTGTCAGTACTCCACGCGGGAGGCTGCTTTAGCGGGATGCCATGTCCATGTCAGGGATCAAAGCAAACAGTGAAGACAATTTATGCTGTGCAGCGTGTGTGACCGCGTGTGGAGGAAGTGATGTGAGAAAACACGTTGCGTAGTCGATGTTTTGCAAGAAGTCAGTGCTGCTGTGATGATGCCTTTCCAACCCTTAAAGTCACCTACAAATCATGCTTTTTCAAATCAAATAATATTACATTTTAGTTTGATAAGGATGGACGAAGGGTAAGTCAGGGCTACACGTTATGTTATCATCATACAGATTTCACAACACAAAGACCAATTTGATAAGACCTATTTAAGAATTATTTAAACGTCTCACACAAAGTTGTTTTTGAAACATGAGATGCTCGGAAGCGAGGCTTTTTGAATTATTATTTGAAGATAACATTCAAGATAACGTCAGTGACCTTCAGGCTGGAATATGAGTTGTGATGTTTTATTAAAATATGTTGAAGTACGTCCTGTAAGGGCGTTTCTATAAAGTAGAGATAAATACGAATGCTCGAAGGTATGAAAAATGTATTGCAGCATTTCGGTTTCAAGGACACGTGCACCTGACAATCAAATGTTTTTGGTGTATTTAAGAGAGAAAGGCAAATAAAAAAAAATCTGAAACGTATTCCACGGCATAGCCTTCGGACTTTATCAGGGCCTGTGTAATGAAACACGCACTTAATGGGTTTGTTTAAAAAAGGCCTAATGGTGTTCTTGGGCTGCGTCCAAAAGATACTCGGAGATGCAATACAGGAACAATTTAGACATTTAACTTTGGGC
Source organism: Melanostigma gelatinosum (assembly GCF_949748355.1). NCBI lineage: Eukaryota > Metazoa > Chordata > Actinopteri > Perciformes > Zoarcidae > Melanostigma > Melanostigma gelatinosum. The sequence continues at coordinate 7,861,609 of NC_136642.1, read as the reverse complement.
CGTATATTTTTGTCAAGTTCACTGATCTCATTAGAATTATTCCCTGATGCCGCTGACTGACATTGCTTTTTTTGTGCTTTGGCTTTTGGACTCACACGTGTTTCTTTGATTTCGCTTTCACCGCGATCGATGGTGCGAGAGAACTTGGCACGATGAACAAAGATCAGTGATGAGACTCGTTGCACCTGTCAGAGTTGACCAGATCAGGTAATGAGGAAAGTCCCTCAGGATGTTAACGAAGCCATTAAGCACTCATGTGTGAAACTACTAGGACGCCGGCGTGTTAAATTGGAGCGGGCCAAATTAAAATTCACTGCACATGGCACTGAAATGTAAATATCCTGCCGTTGCAAGGATGAGCTGGCCTCCTTCTCTGTGCTCTAATCGGCTTTGAAAAGACGGTGCAAAGTGCTGAAGAATGATGCTTGTGCTCTGTGATAAAACAGGCAGCCTTTTATTATAAACATACAATAGTCGAGCCATGTTTGAAAAATAACTCAAATATAAGTTCTGCGCATTTTGTTCTCCACACTGAGAATAAATGGCTCTCATTCAGCACATGGCATGTACACGACAATGTCTTCTCATTTTTCTTTTGTCTTATCGTCCCGAGTACAACTCTGAGGTGCCTGGAAGCTGTAGATCGATAAGTTTAATTAACAAGTGGGTTTTGAAATAGAAAAAAAAAGAGTTCCTGTATATCTGTGTGATTTAAATATAGACCGATCTTGCCTTATCTGTTTCATGAAACTACATGACTCGTCGTCGACAGTGTGTTTACAAGAGAGGCTTCATGTAGGCTGTCAATCACGTCAGTGCAGTCATGAGGGAATGTGCTTTGAAGCTGATCATTAGCGATTTGTTTTCTAGCTGTCCTGGGCTTTTTGATATGATATATTTGACTGCGGTGTGTTAAAATGAAAAAGGTCTACCTGTAGTAACTTCAATTTAGATTCTATAAATGTTGAATTTCGTTCAGAAGGTATCAGTTAATGTCCCTCGGTTGACTGGTCCCTCATAATTCATCAGCCCGTGCCTTCTGCTAATCCTCGTGAGTACATGGCCCCTTCTACGTGCCCTGAGCGGAATAATCTCCCTCCTCATACCACCAGAAAAGTGGAAGAATGTGTGTAGAAATGAGCGCCCCGGGCTTCAATTCAGATGTGTTAAGATTGGTCTTGTTCCAGAGGATGTGAACGCTCTCGCAGACGCAGTGAAGTTCCATTTGAGTGCCTCCTGTCCCAGAAACTAGCCAGAGGTGTCCCAAATGATCTGACCTGCACCTCCCCCTCATTTGTCTACATTAACTTTGCATGGGTGGTCCGTCCAATGAGAAGTGGGGCAGATTTATATTTGGCTGCGCCTGCAATGACTTTGAAAAGCAGGGCGACTCTTGTCTTCGGACCCTTGTCAACCTCGAAGCTCAAAGCCCTCATCCGTCTCTATAACATGTATTTGAGCTGTATTCTTAATTTTGATATTAATCAAGATTATTGGAAATATTGAACCGTCCACATCTTTGTCATTACTTGGGTTGCATTCAAGCTTTAGCTTTCCATCTTGCAATAAGATAATGCAATAAAAGCCTGCCTGAGATGTTTGCTGCCTTTCATGAAAGTAAGACAAGAGATCATAAAAAGATACTTACGTCCTGTTTTCATTATGCCCCTGGCAAAAGACACTCATTTCTGTGGGTGGGGGACGACAATAGCACTGTCAAAGAGTTTTATACGTAGCTGAACCAAACTCTTGTTCTAATCATGTTGAGCATGAAAGCAACTAAGTGGTTCTCAAAACTGCACAGTGATGAGGTGGCCTAAATTAAACAAGGCCTTTCCATTTTAGTATGGCCTTTGAGGCAGCCGGCAGGGATAAACACAGGCCTTGATATTAATTGCACCTTTAGTTGTAAAATCAATGTCAATTACACGGCACCATTTTTGCGACCCGGAGTAGTTATCTAACCTTCCACTTTCCAGACTATACATCCAACTGTGGTGCTTTAACCCTCAGGAGGAGTCAATCGGTCTGCAACAGGTTTGCGACAGTAAAATTAAAAGGCCCTTTCAAAGTGTTTCTAATGAAAATGAAGCCCTGGAGTTCCCAAGTGACCCGTCGTCACAAAGAATATGAACATAAAACTCTGCGGTGAAGCCTTGATGTGGAAGGCTATTACGCTCAGCCTTCAGGGCTGCTGACACTCTTCACATTATATTGATTGGGACATAAGAATGTAACATACAGTAATGAAACAATGAAAGCACTTAAAAGAAGTTCTTCAAAGTGTTTTCAGGAACTTAAAACTGTCAGTGTCGGCCATCTTGTACCAACTGCTTGGAACGACATGCAAAGAGAGAAACTTATCAGACTTCTGAAGGCAGTTTGAGTATTTTGAGAACAAAAAGTTAGATTTGGTGAGCGTGTTTTACATGGAGCCGAGTGTGACAAGTTAGCGAGGGCTCAGACTGAAAACAGCCCTGCATTAAGAATCTCAAGGGGCTGCGTTGGTGGGGCCGTGTTATTGCAAGTTCCAGTGAGATGATGAGACGCAACACAGACCAGTTTAAACAGTAGATCCTTTACGCTGAAGGCTTATCACATGCCAACACCGTGCATATAACATAACACTGTGAAGATGTTACAACTCTCGAAAAATATCACCGCGTATAATTTCATCCTCCGTCTTTAGGATATTTAGGCAAAGAGTGCGCTTGCTTGTACCCCCACTTCATTGGTTAATGCGGCGCTTCGCCACGTTATCGCATTACACTGCAGACAAAGTGGAGCCAGGTTGTACTTTTTTTGCCCAAATCCCTCTGTGGTGGCACCCCCGGCTGTGTTAAAGCAGTGGTCTCATTGGAAGGACGAATGCACACGGTGCTGTTGCCTGTATCAACCCGGCATTTACTCCGCGCTGCAGCAGCTGAGATGCTCAGAGAAATCACTGTGTTTTGCTCGCATGGCTGATGCAGCTCACTTGGGGGTCTGACTGGCAAAAGGAGCGTAGCAATGTGTTTATGGGTGACAGCATTGCTTTTCAGACCAATCTTAAACAAACAATACTCAGCTGCCCTGCACAGGCTGTAGGCTGGTTTGTTTTGTGTCCACTTCATGGTTGTTACTTTTTTTTTTTTGCGTGTGTTGAAGATTTCAGTGCATAGAGTCACTTGCAAAAAAATAGTTCTCTTATGCCAGTTTCTGAAAACATCCTGGAATTAGCCTTTTAAATCATGGTCTCTCACTTTATTTCCTGTTTGTTTTTGCACATTCAATGTTATGTCATGAATTATTGATTTGACTGACACTTTTCTTTTATGCATTACTTGCTTTAGTGTTGAATTAATATTTGCAAGTTAACTGTTTCAAGGTCAATTTACAGGAATAGTTGAGTTTTGCAATTTTCCCACATGGATGACTGCTGCTGACAATATTGGGTTATGTTGAGATAGCGACAGAGGGTATACGTGGCCAACGGCAGAATACAGTCAGTAAGAAGTAAGAGTCTTCACAGCTGGTGTGCGTGACTCTTCTCGGCAATATCAGGTTGCACTGAGGTTAAAGAGATTATTTTAAATGAATTAGCCAGATAAGACCTTTAATCACGGTATATATCCAAGCTAGGTATGTGGGTTAGAAATATTTATCGCAAAACAAAATGTACATTTAGTTTTGTATTACAGGACATAGGTTCAGAGGCGATTTATTGCTATTTAACAGGACTAAACACGCACAGCATTGCGTACTGTATTTTTAAAACACAGAAAGAAGAGGCAGCCACAGCATAGCTGGTGAGTACCGGTAAGCTTTTTTGGGGTCATGATAAAAATTGGTTATTGACAAATGTTGCCAAGGATGCAATATGCTTCATGTAAGTCCACTTTGCCAAACACACACACACATACACCCTTTTTAAAGCTGTTGTTTATGCACAGTGTGGGGCTTTTTTGCTGCTGTTGGCCACCTTTGTGTCCATCTCTGACAAACCGCCAAGGCTGCAGGTCTGCATATTTCCTGTTACCATGTGTGGACAAAGAAAGGCGGCAGCGTGTGAGGCGAGCGATGGGGGTAGGGATGGTGATGGACATAGGTAGCTTGGCACAGCTCGGAGCCCCCATCCACCTGGCATTAGTGACCATTGTCTCGCTCCCCGTTTTCCTGGCAGAGCCTTTTGATTGAACTGGCGGTGAGGTGAGGATTTGGCATTGGGAGGGTTTTACCTCCGTGATAACAATAGGCCACAGACGGGGGAGGTGTCTGTTTGTATCAGGCATTGTGGAGCAGGATTGTCAAATGGAGGATCACTGTGCATTGTGCAGTGTTTCTGGAAAGGGATTTGTGGTTTGTAAAAGGGCATCCGAGTCCCACCTCTCGGTTTGGCAAATCAATTCTGTGTCCTCGCTGGGTTGTCCCACAATTGTCCTCATACAGTATGAGGCAGTTTCTCTTTACTAAGGAATCTAATTGACACAGCCAAGTTTCTATAGCATGCAGGGAGGAAGATATACTCATTACTTCTAGTTTGGCTTAAAGGGGGGAAAAAAGGGATTTTCATTGCAAGCACGCCCCGACACCCCTAATCATGACCGGGGTGCCCTGTACGGTACAGGCACAGGCTCCCGCCCTGACAGATTATCCGGTGTGAATGTTTGGGAATGATAATGAGATCAAAACACCTCACTAAGCTGGGAAGAGAGGGTGGAGACTGGAGAGGGAGGGGGAATAAGGGAAAGTGAGCAAGACCGAGCATGGGAGAGGGTGAGCGATAGCTGCGATAAATTGCAGAAGCAGAACCACTTGAGCATAAAATTAGATTTTACAAATGTGTTGTTACCTGACAGTCCTCTGACAGAGGAGATATCACAACATTATAGGGCTGCATGAGTACTACTAATCGTATCAAATAAATAAGAATGCCTCTCAGCTGTGAGGGAGCAGGATGGATATTCAATATGGACAGTGAGTTAGAGGGAGAAATAACATAATTAAAACAGCCTTTCCCATTATGGACTCAAACATTAGAAGCCCAAATTCAATTTATATGATAATGTATTATACGTTAAAGCTGTACACACGACGCATTTGTCCAAATGCTGTGACACTTAAAACATTGTCAATTCACTTTTAATTTCACATTCTGAAGAAAAGGTTTTGGGAATTTAAAAATAACCGTTTTCTGATGGTGATAATTCTCTCCTTGATGTGCCTCTCTGTCATTATTTTATAATGTTTCTATGGAAAAGCTTCAGGGCGGTCTGTGCGGCTCAAGGACACATGCGTCGGACAAATACTTGATTATTTAGTGGGCTTGAACCTGAATCATCTGTCCCTTCAATTACCAAACGGTCCTGCTTATCAATTATCGAGATGCGATTGTTTGGAGATAAGAATCTCTTTGCTTTGGACCACAGTGAAACTAGTTGATGATCCATTTAAGCCGTCAGTGGTTACAATAAATAAGTAAATAATACAACAAAACATACATTTACTACAATCGCAGCCTGTCAAAGTAATACATATAAATCCCCACTCTACATCATCGATTGCTGAGAGTATTTGAGGTAACAATTATTTGCCATGTTATTACAAATAGTAAGTTAAATACATCATTAAGGCAACAAAGAAGACTGCATTAATCAGTCTGAGTGACAAATGGAAGCTCTAATTCAAGTCGGCTTTGCAGAGAGACAGTGTGTGTGTGAGAGACACACGTCACTGAGGCAAACTTTGTCTCCGGTATGCTCCGAGAAGAAATATTGTGTGTGTGTGTGGAACAGAATAAATAGATGAAGGGTTTTATTCCCCAAGCTGATACATCTACGGGGAAATAATTGACCTGATGTTTATTGCTTGAGATTTCAAATAGATACGTATGGTTATATCGGTTGTAGCGCATTGGTCTTCACACTAATAATGTCAGTAGTAATCTGTTGAAATACACTTTTTATTATTATTTTATATATTTTGGAACAGTTGGTTTTATGTTTTTTTTTCAAAGTATTTCATATTGCATTTGGAAGTAAGTTTTCCACATATGAGAGTAAAGTCTGTCATTTAAACTTCCCTGCATTCAGACCAGATGCCAGTGGGAGGAGACTAAAGACAGATTTGCATGTATTTGGCATACGTGTCAGCCAAATACAAAAACTAACAGGATGCTCATTTCTTCATAATCTGGAGTTGTGACAAATAGTAAAGTGGCATTAATTAATGGTTCTAATTTTAAGACAACTACTGAATGAGTTCATACTCAAATATTTACAACCTTAACAAATGGATCAGATGTTGTGGGTATCATTTAGGTGAGTCAGAATGTCCATTTCTTTCATGGTTTAAATATCCAAACCGTCGTTGAGGAGCTGTAAAAGAAACGGTTACATTTCTCTTGGTGAAGTTGCAGTTAAACTGATAAATTCACTGTCAAGTTTATGAAAAAGGAAAGTAAGTAACCCATAACCAATCTCCTTACTGACAGCATGGCTCGAGTTGCTAATGTAGAGGGTCAGTTGTCAGGGCTAATTTGATATTCCTATTCTGGTTTGAATGGAACATTAGCTCAGTGAAGTCTTAGTTGAATTAAATGAGACTATTGGTAAAAACCGGTCACTACATTCTGATAAATGTTTTGTCATTTACTGACACCTGGTACATTCAGTTATCAAATACAAATAATTGATATAAGTGCTACTTATATTTGATATTGAAAGCAGAATCTAGCAGTGCTGTCACAGTATTTTCATACTGCTCAGTGACATTTGAATGTGTCAATATTAAAGCATAATTACTATGCTAGAGAATAGAAAGCCATTTATAAGTATGAGTGTTGTCCTATATGATTATATGATGAATACACAGTTGTTTTGTTTTAAAGGGCTTAAACAGGCATTCATAAGAGCTTAGTATAATGTCATTGTTGACTAGAATTGTTGAGGCTACAATGAAGCTGCCATTGAATTTAAGTGTGGGCTTTATTCTTCGATTTATTTTCATTGATTATCAGTGAACACAAACACTTAACAGCAGATGTCAACCATAACACGGGCCCTGTCATAGTGCAAGCTTCATCACTGCTTAGCTTACATAGTCATCCACATTACCAAAAACCTTTTGAGAAGTCCTTTTAACCGATCTCTTCAGAAAAACATACAACTCATTTACAACAAGAATATTCTCCTTTTAGTGACAACATCTTTATATGTCTGTAAACAGTACTGGTAAGACAAAGGCTGGAACATATCGAAGTGATATATGCAACCTATTTGATGGAAGATGTGGCCGATAGGCGTTAGCTTAGCATGTGGACATTTTCTGGTTGTCTGTCACTATTCTATAACACACGAACAGTATATTATTCGTCCCATCGATTATGTTAGGTGACTCAAAGTTGGAGCACTATTCTGCAACAGAAAAGTGTTTTGAATTCTTCTCTTTGGTAACGCAGGTTGAGGATCACAGTGTGGTGCTTGAAGCCTTCCACTATGCTAACATGAAGGACAGAACATGGTTTCTCAGGAACAAAGTTGGAAGAATTAAAGCTGGGCCGAATACATTAAACCTAAAGGATTGTAACATCATCCAGGAGAGTCATCTGTTTCTATGTTCAGTAATATTGAAGCTATTTATTTTTAGTGTGAACACAGAAAAAAACAGCAACATGGGGGAGAAACATGGGGAGAAGAACCAAAGCTAAGGTCAAACCCAGAACCGTCTTGCTGTGAGGTGACTTTGCTAACTAATGAGCCAACATGCTGCCAGACACTATTCATTAACGAGTACCCTTAATTTCCTCTCATGATACTCATCATTGATTAAATCTAACAGATAACTGGCCTGCTTTTTCTTTTACCACTTGCGGGAAAAAAACCCCTGCAGTATTGGGTATCTTAACCGCTGGTCTCTGTATTGTATAACAGTTAGTCCCAAGTGTTGTGTTGTTATCCATAATTATGAGGGAACATATTGTTCTCGGAATTGGCTGCATTTCCAAACGTTTGTGGCGGTTTGTGTGTGTTTGCTTTGTACTGGTCATTATTTGCAGCCATCATTGTGTAACTGAGTGTTGTTGCACATCCAGGGAGACAGGAAGCTATTCACAGGGAGATTGGGAATCCCACCAGTGAAAAGAAAGTACAAAAGAGCACCACTCAGAGATGCAGTGGGCGAGCACATACTGTATGTATCCAAGAGGATAATGAGCTATAGTCTCATTGTTTGGGCTTCCACATTGGTTCGTCTGGTGGCAAGGAGTTTGTTTTAACAAGCAAATTGTCTCATAAAATGGAGGGCAATAAAACTACAATATGTGCTCCATCCACTTACAGTATATACCCATCTATTACGGTCGATATCCAGCAGTTATGGACTTTTATATACTGTCGAAAGATTTGTTCATTTTGATTTGCAGTTTTGGAAAAATAACTTACTGTAGTATATCTTATTTGTTGTCGATTTCAACTAAAACAATAAAATCGACTGCTCTGCTCTTGAACACCCCCCCCCCCCTCCAAAAATGGAGTTACACGGGTTTAGAAGGACAAGTGAGGTAATGACATCATATTCAATGTTTTGTGAAGATCGTTGCATCTGCAAGTAAGGTCAGATTGTTGCTTGGCAGAAAATAACAGAACAGGTTATCGATCTTGCCTTAGATTTCATGTTGAACAAGGGCAATGTTATCACAGCTTTTACCTCAGGAGTAGAATGTGCAGATGCCAAACATGACCTTGCCTTGTGGGTACTGCATTTATTTGAACACATGTTGTTGGATGGAACAACAAGAAAAAAACTGTTTTAAACTCGAAAGTGATATTTTGTCTCCTGAAAATCAAAATGTTCTGAGTCCCTGAGACATTGGATGTTAATCTGACCCTCTTTTGGTTGTGTTGTTGTGTGATTATTTTAAGGACAGGGACAAAAATGTTCACGTACACACCGATGTTTACATCACACTGCAAACAAATATGACTTCTCCAATCTTGGATGCAAGCCCAAACAATTGAATGAATAAATAATCATAGTTGGGAAAACAACATACCAGACTCCATCCTAACGGAAAGCAGCTTTGCTTTAAATTAAAAATCAGCAATATATTTAAGCTACTGTACTCAGATTGTAAGAAAAAAAACCCCATCTTTTAGGTAATTCAATTTCATTAGAAATTAGAAAATCAGTAGCATCACCAAGTGTAATATTGCAGAAACATGTTCAATTCAACTGTATAATGTTGTTATAATGTTATAATGTTTACCATAATGTTGTAAAAAACCATCATCAAACCATAAAACTGAAATAGCAAAAACAACCCTGACATCAGTCTATTTTAATGTTGCTTTGTTCTGTCATTCTGTCACTCAGATCAGTCTTTCACGTCTTTAAATCGCAGTAGATGTTAAAAATAAGTATTTTCAGTGGTACCCAGTTGATTCCAACCTAAGATGGCTTGCAGGCAGTCTGCCACTCCTTAAACGCAGAGGGCGGGTTTATGCGTGTGCACTTGCCCACGTTGTTTGAACAGAACATGTGGGGCATAACATGTGGGGCTTTCATGCTACAACAATTTTCATTCACACCACAGTTTACCAAAGGCTTTCATTTACATGCAGGCCATGTGTTTTATTAATGTATAATTTATTAGCTTAAATATAAAAAAATGTTTGCACTTGTAATCTGCATTTTGGTCACATTTCTCAGTGGAAGGGTTTTCAAATCTTTCTGAATATTATGTGTTTTTGGTATCACAATTTAACAGTATATACTGAATGTAGCTGTTACCATGCAGTTGCCGGGTTAGCTGCACTTATACATCCTGGCTTTGACCTTTGTTAATACCTTTGCATTGTGTGACGAGGTCTTCAAGTCACCTTAACGCTATGATACATGTCAGCACCGTTAAAACACCACTGGGTGAGGATTATCATCTACAGAAGTGTTTTTCAGGTTCATTTTGTTACTGAAGCGTCGGGATAAAACCAGCAGTACAGATTTGTGAAAAAAATTTGGAAAATACCTGAATAAAGTGACTCTGATTGACAGCTGACAAGCCTTATTTGTTATATATTAAATCATTCTACACTGAGCAGTACTTTAGCATTCATTTCATTATATTTTACACTCCTGTAAAGTTAGAATGGTCTGGTTTCACTTCCTGCAGTTTAAGAGTCAAATTTGGGTCGTCTTCTCCTCACGTATATCACTCTGTGGCTTCTGAATGCAGCTGATCCACTAAGTCCTCAAAGGACAAATTATGGAAACAGCTGCAATTAGCAGCTGATTTATATATTGTGGTAGGACCTTAGAGACTAATTAAAGCCCTTTGTGTACTTGTCTATTGGAGGCATGCTAATTTAAAGCCTTTTGACTGATTCACAAGAACAAGTCTGAAATTCATGCATCTCAATTTGCAAACGCCCACCGCAATAACGAACATTCAGTGCGGTTGTTAAAATGGGAACTTGTAAACATATTCCATAATATTCTAATCTCTACATCATTAGAGTCGATTTTGTGCGATGCTGAAAAGAACCGCTTATCCCTTATTGGATGAAAATGCGGGAGCTCTTGTACATTAAGGCGTCGAGTCCATTGTGCTTATGGCAGACTTCTAAAAAGGGAAAAGCAAATTATCTGCAGGATTTTCCTCCTAAGGAGCAGGTTTCCCCCTGTTTATTAAATTTGTTAAAGTGCTTCTGAGCAATGCACATCTTATCCTCTTAACAGTCAAATGACTATATACTCCAGCAATTACTTAATGTACTCTAATGAGATTTCCCCATGAAATGGAAGGATTCATTTATTTTAATGTGACGCATTCCACCGGGCGGTTCATGCATCACATCCCTTTGCAATCCAGGGAGGCTTTGAGCATGGCTTCCAGAATTGCCACTCTGCCTACAGGAGCCGAGATATGTGAGTCAGTGATCCAGTAACCGGGGGTCTATTCGGGATCATCAGCAGGTCACAGGTGCTATCTCCAAGCTCAGCTCTCTGTAACCAGGTATTCTCTCGGATTAGTGAAATAATACCCGGTTGGCAGGCAGTATTTGTGTGCTAGGCCATGGGAGTGCAAAATCCTGAACACAAATAATGCAGAAATAAATCATTCTGTGTTCCTTAAATCCCATTTGGCCTAATTAATTTAAAGCCTTTTTATACATTTGTTCCCTGTGCCTTTTGATATATAATAATGGTGTGCATGTGAATCCAGTCACTGTTTGGGAATAGTGTACCTAATTCAATATGTTTCAAGATTATTTCAAGAAGTATTTCAATCAACCAATTGAAGGTAAGAATATCAATATTCCAGTGAGATGTACTCCAACAAAGTAAAGCAACTGCTGAAACCATTGGTCGATAAATCGATTAGTTGATCGTCATTCTGATTATTTCTGTCAATTATCAAGCAAAAATGCCGAACATTGTCATGGGTCCAGACGTCTTAAATTTGAGGATGTGCTGCTTTTCTCTTTGCTGTTTCTTTGTCAGTTGGATATTTCAAGGTTATCCTGAAGAGTGATCTGAGTCAAAATCAGCATAAAGAGGCAGCAGAAATACATTTAAATATAAGATAAGACTGTCGAAATGTTGTGATCTCATTGCGGGGGAAAACGGGTTTCAAAAGGCTGTCTCTGTAACTTAAATGACGGCCATAAAATATCAACTTAGTGAACCTTTTTTTTTTTTTTTGAATTGCCGGAAGATGGCAGAGACATTTTGCTTTGTTATTGAAATGGCTGTTATGATGGGAGTGGAGGTGGAGTAGCCAGACTCTCTATAAGCTGATGTTCCCACAGGCATCTTTTAAGAAACTGTCGAAACTGTCTTCTTAGAGGCTGCAGCTGAGCCACAGAGAGCCTTTGTTGTCTTACATTTGACAGTACTTGTAATGTTTCTTACTTTACCAATTACACACAAATGGTGGAACTTAGAGTTTTCTTTTAATGTTAGATGCAGAGGTTGACATGACAGGGAAAAATTGCCAAAGAAAATACTCTGACTACTGAATAATCTGTGTTAAAGTGAAACAAAAATAACTGAATTTCCATACATAAATTACTAAATAGAGCAACACATGGGGTGATTACATCTTAAATAAGGTCTATAAAGATTTATGCACGTATGCAAGGCTGCATAAAGTGTTCATCACACACACCGAGTTACATCACAGAACCTTTTTCTCTGGGTTTCCTCCGTAAGGGACAATTCAGTAGGAACTGGAAGTGCACTTCCATCACAAGAGACATCACGAGATAGATTTTAAAAGTAGAAACGGAAGTTACAGAAGGAGTGTGAAGGTGAAGTCATTCAAAAATCTGAGTTGGTTGTTTCAAAAATGTTTACAGGTTAAACAAGTCTGCCTCTCATCCATGAGCAGTGTCTTAAATGAGCTATATATATATACAGTATATGTTATAAAAACATTGGATCATACATTTCTCAATATGCAACCAATTGTATCAATTTGCTAACCCCCGGCCTGTTCAATTTTCACTTCTTTCAAGCTCTATGAAATACAAGCTTTCAGTTATACTGTTATGAATTGCAAGTCTCCATGGCCATCATTATGACATCATCATTTAAAAAGCCAATTTTAAAGCTACAGAAGACAACTGTTTTCACACAATGAGTAGTACTCTCCATATTAAATAAACTGGTCTAATATTGGTGGAGTCCCACTTTAAGTGACCTGAAATAAACGTTATATATTGTGGTTGTTTAAGCTTCATTGTGGGCCCTGCAAGTCCAATTTATCATTACAACTTCATTCATCTGGCTAACTATTGAAAAAAAATATGTATATATTTCTTTGCTCTACACTGAAGGATGTAGTGCAGCACTGATGGTCTGATACACACCACTATCTCAGGCGATGCTCTACTTTGATGTGCACATGGACATGCTTTTTAAGTTTTGAGCAGGAGTCCAGCCCATCAAATAAATGGAAAAATATTTTCCTTTGAATTTGATATAAAAGAAGAGTGCTCGCGTCCAGTTGTCTGCTCCTACAATGTGGTATTCCGGTGAAATAAAAGGACATTTTAATGGAAAGACAAGAGCCTGAGATATCCTGCTGCCCTGATGGACCATACAGACAGACATACAGACACACACACACGCACTCACACACACACACACACACACACACACACACACACACTCCTTAAATCCATTATGGCTTTAGACTTCAAAGCTCATATTGGTTTTTTTCAGCATTCACTGAAAATGGAGAGGGTTGCTCCATGTTTGCTGAGCAAATTTAATACCTCTTGTTATGTGCACTGCTTCCCTCACAGTCCGAAGTGCAAACGCCCTCTCAAAATCTTTCTCCATTTAGACCTGGAATTGTGTATGAGTTCCTCCTTTTGCTGTGATTATGTTTTGAGACCGATTGTCATGGTCCTCACGTGTCTCTCTCTCTCTCTCTCTCTTGTTTTTCAGGTGGGATTTTCGAACAAACAGATGGACCCGTTTCACTTGTTAGCCCAGAGGAGCTTGCCTTTAAATTTGCTGTCAATAACATTAACAGAAACAGGACTTTGTTGCCAAACACAACATTAACATATGACATTCAGAGGATTAATATCTACGACAGTTTTGAGGCATCAAGAAAAGGTCAGTGGCTTGTTCTGTGTTCATCTATGGACTGTGATTACATTGTGGAAGAGAATTTGTCAAAAGACAGCAAAAATCTGTTGTAGCTTTCATGTCAAAATCTGGAATTTATTGGAACAAATCTTTAGTATTTGTGAATCCTTCCTAAATGGACTGTGATTGAAGAGCTATATTCTCAAGCTGTCTTCTCTTGCTCCTCTCTAGCATGTGACCAGCTGTCTTTAGGTGTGGTTGCAATATTTGGGCCCTCGCATAGTTCCTCGTCAAATGCTGTGCAGTCCATCTGCAATGCATTGGAAGTGCCGCACGTCCAGGTGCGATGGAAACATCACCCCTTGGACAACAGAGACAGCTTTTATGCCAATTTGTACCCAGATTATTCGGCACTAAGCTATGCTATCCTGGACCTGGTGCAGTTTCTAAAATGGAAAACAGCCACCGTCGTATACGATGACAGCACAGGTGAACAGACTATTATATTATTATATGATATGTTCTCACAAACAGGGTGCACATGTGCAAAGTATGACACGATAGGATTGCATTTTCTTCGTGACACTCATGGCCCTGTCTTCATGTGTGGCATTTCTCTTCCTCAGGTCTGATAAGACTACAGGAGCTGATAATGGCCCCGTCCAGGTACAACATGAGGCTAAAGATTCGCCAGCTTCCTCTTGACACGCAGGACACGAGACCCCTTCTCAAAGAAATGAAGAGAAGCCGGGAGTTTCGCATCATCTTTGACTGCAATCACCAAATGGCAGCACAGATTCTCAAACAGGTTAGTGAGAGACTGTGGAACACATCCTCCTGATGTTGTATCTTAGTGTTGTTGCATTTGGCCCTCTTCCACACTCTCACTGGCACCAGCTGATTCTTCAGCATTCAGTTGATCAAATGTGTTGAGGATGAAAAGATGGAGGCTTTGAATTGGCAAGAAGGCGTGGAGGAGAGCATAGCAGCAGAAGGTGTGTCGGTAATAATGAAGACGCATTGAAAGTCTGCTTTGAGAGTATGGGTTTTCCACTTGTGCCACCTGCTTGCTGAGACAACTGCAGTCATGTCCAACGGTAGATATCAAATCTAAAACTGATTCATTGATATTTGAGAACTTGTGGAAGATATACATCTTGGAGTGAACAGAGAAACCTGTCATAGTTTGATGTTGAAATGTGATCAGTTGTGATGCACAGCTGTTTATTTTTGCATCTGTTGGCAGCGGCTTTGTTGTAGAGTGTAAAACAATCTCAATGTAAATGAGTAGTTCTCACAATGTTCTTCACCATTTAATGCAACCAGGTGTTAGCCAGTTAATTCTCGAGATCTAAAATTAAATCAAATGTAGAATATAGAAAACAATGCTCAAAATATGCTTCTTCTGTGAGTGTTCAGGTATGGCCTGAACATGTTACTGTATGTTTGTACGTATTCTGATCTTGTTTAAATGATTTCCAACTCTCTTCTTGGATGGCCAGACTTTCACATACATCCCACAAACAGGCATAAGATCAAAAATGCTTCATTATCACAACATGTTTTGAGACAAATAATTTTCCGTCACAAAGAACAGTGTGATGCACAGAGTAGATATTGTGTAGTTGGTCTAATGCTCTATAGATGTCAGGAACAGGCTGGTGGATGCCCCCCCCCATCCACCCTCCATCCAGTGTGCTGTCAGCTTTTGTCAACATGTTTACCAAATGCATCATCTCCTCCGAAGTTATTGAGATCTAAGTTGACATATATTCGCTCGTGGCCGGTCGGCACATCTCGCACCAAAGAATCGGTGTCCTCTTGAGAGGAGAAATGAGAGAAGCTTTTGAGGCAAAAATTCTCCCGACAGTTCCAGCCCATGAGTGCATTGTCGGGGTGCTGTGCTATAGCGCAGGCTACAGCTTTTAAAATAAGGGAAAGCAGGTGATTGGTTATGAGTTTGACTGCCTTTTGAGCATAATTGGTCAGTTACAATACAGCTCTACCATGAATGTGTGAAAGCTTATGTTGCTCAATCGTGTACAGTATGTGTGGTTGCAATTGAAGGGTTGTTTTGTTACATTGTGCTGTAAAGAAAAGCTCTGTGCGGATTTAATTTGAACAACTGAGGTATATTTTCATTACTTTTATTCCATCGATTTGGTATGTTAACTGTCAAAAATAAATGATGAATGTCCATCACAAGTAAAAAACCCATAGGTGACGAATTCAATTAGCTTGTCTTCTCAAAACCAAGAGACCAAAACACAAAAACATTTATTGGCAAAGAAACACAGCAAATATTGACATGTGAGTGTCTGGAAACTTCAGAAGAACTTTAGAGATCAAAAAATTCTAACTGTCTGGTAAATTCGGTCACAAATGATATTGCAGTACAGAAAGTATGATCTCTCAATACAATCTGATGTGACAGTCATGTCAAATAACTTTCTCACGAAAGAAAAGTGTGGATATCATCTTTTTGATTTGCAGTCAGCAGTGACAAAATGTACCAGCTACTGAACTACAGTAAAATAAGTTTTTCAGGCAGATCCATTTACAGCTTTACAAAAAGGTTGGTCCTATCCAAGACAATGAGGAGCGCTCAAAGGACTGAACTAAAATGATGTGTAATCTGACTCGACTGGTACAGCAGCTGCACGCGTAAAAAGGAGGATCTAACGCGACTATTTTAAAAGAGTTTAAATGTCTAAGTGCTGCATTATGCCCTTGGAGTATTTCGTTTTTCATGCCATGATTCTTAACAATGCCGGGTCCTGTCTTCACCCTGACAGGCTTACCTGCATTAAACCTGCCTCTGTTCAGTTATATTCCCTCTCAGATTGGATAAGAACGAGGAAGACGGTCCCCGGTGTCTTTTACAAGAACTCTGTGTGCCCTTTATTGTCATATGTTTTGAACCTGCTACTATATTGGTGGGCGCACGGACATATGGAGGTTTACCAAAATAAAATGCTGATGAATAGAAATGACAGAATTATATCGTATAATATTATTCAATGTGGAAATAAAGAGGAAGTAAATACTTAAGAAAAGAAAACTCCTGCTCACAATACAAAACGTGACACAAAGTTTCAATGTCACGTATTTGGCTTGATGTCGATAGATGGAAAAGGGAATTCGTCTCAACATAAGCATAGCATCTTATTTATACAACCTTGGCTTTTTTTTCTCCACGGCAGATGGTACAATTAAATAGGCAGAACAGCCGCCATGGGAATGTGGGGCCTTTGAATGTAGATTGAGTGAAACAAGTGGCAGTGATGGAGCGTTCGGATATGAGGCAAAGATTACCGAGCTCTTTTGATTGAAGGCTCTCTCCTCTGCTGGAATAATGTCACGTGCCCCAAGCCCTTGCAAAAACCATTTGAATGCAAAGAAAAGCATCAAGTGCTGCTGCTATTTTCTGTAATTCTGTGGACCACATATGGTGCAGGAATCCCGACAAGCGACAACAAAAAGTTGTCCACAAAATGATCGGCGTGTTCGTCAATATGCTCATTAAAACCTGGCCATTTTCCTCTTCAATGATGAAGTATTTTTGTCCATCTCTTTGGTGTGGTTTGTTCTGACTGTGACGTGAAAAATTACCATTTTCTCGATCCTGTCTGTTCATTCACAACTTACTTTCTCATTCTCTGTCTCCGTATCCTTGCAGGCCCAGACCATGGGGATGATGACAGAGTATTACCACTATATCTTCACCACTCTGGTAATGTACCACGCTTGTTTATGCAAATAGAGTCTCGTTTGTTCTCATCTCCCTACCGCTTCAGTTTTTGATGAATAGTGGCTAATTGCCAATGGGGTTTGGATCCAGTCCATAATATCAATTTTGTTTGACAAGCTGCAGGCATAATGGCGTCTCCAGTGTGCTGTAGTAAACACTGCCCTTTATAGTGAAGTCAAACAAAGTCAACAGCTCTTACATTCTATAAACTAAAGTCACAATATATTTAATATTAAATGTTAAAAATATATATATATATCGACAACCTTATCCTTTAAAATGACAATTGATTTAGGCTTGAACATCATTTTTTTTCAGTAACAGATATATTAAACGTGACTTGGGTATGTCACTATTCTTGAGCATTTTAAGTTCTCACTCTGATAAAAAAAAAGAAAAAAAGATCTCCCGTCTGACGAATACAAGCAGACCCAGCAGGGAGCCGCTGCTGCTCGTCACTGGGACGCTGCCTATCTGGAGACAAACAGACTGAATGGGAATGAATACCAGCATGATCTGTGCTGCTCCTTTCACTCTCTGTTATCATCAATGTTTCTGCCTCTCTCGTGCACACACACACACACACTCCCCTGTCTCTCCGGACTCATCCAGTCTGTTGTGATACTGTGACGTGACTCAAAGGTCCAGGCATCACGTGTGTCATCTTTCACACTCGACAGCGTGGCTACGACACTGTTCCGCCAATACGTTGTGTTTGTATTGCATGTCTATTGCTTAAAAAAAGGGATTACCTTTGAAACTTTTATTTGATAGGATTTTCCACGACAACAGCATTTTTCACATGAAGGCAGGATATCTTTATAGAATCAGGAGTGTGGTATCAAGCTGATGCTGCAATAAGCTGTAATATTGATAGACACACCATTAAGGAGATAACACCTGGCGGCTTGATTTGATGCAATATGATGAATACTTGTGTGGTGTACATGGCAATACAATTTCCTCTCGATGGAATCCACTGCTGTCTGTGTTTTATCTTCCGAGGTGAGGGAAATGCCGACTTATTAGAGCGTGACAAGGCAACGGCAGTGGTATGGGGATAATAACTTCCTTGTCCTCTAAAATGAGTCTGTCACAGCTATCTTTGAGAACCTGAAGCTGAGAACTTTGTTATGCTGGCCACCTCCACGACACTTCTGTATGCACTCAGACACCTACAGCATGTTCTCCGGGTAAAGATTTCAGTGTGATGGTGCTGTAGGATTTTGTGTTTTAAATGTGTGTGTGTGTGTGTAGAAGGCAGCAATGCAAAACAAATAGACAAGTGAACTAATAATTGGAACAAGTCACTTTTCTGACATGTCACAAAAGAAGAATTATATTTTTACAAACAATGCTGTCCCAGTTAGTTTGGATTCTTAGCTTCAAAGAGAGAGGGAACTTGTAACCTGATCTACTTTCCTGAGCATTTTTAAACGTCATCCAGAACAACAGTGATTTACTTTGATCTCTGTTCACAAAAGACATTACTGTACCACGATCAGGTGGGACAGAAATAAAAGAGGAGAAATGTTTCAGAGACTGGCGGCGACCGTTCCTCAGTAAGTGTCTTACACGCTGTCATTCCCCCAGCTCTAACCCCACAGGGTGCTAATGAAATATCTATGTTCATCCAAATGTATTTTCCAAGCCCCCTGGCCTATTCCGGCACGACATGTGTCAACATGTGACTTCGCACTTCAGCTACAATGGCTGCCCCAGAAATTACAGCGGCTCAAATTGAATCGCTGAGGGAAGTTGCCAAGGGAATGCAAGTGTTGAATTATTAATATGATCCAACGCAATTTGTGTTTGTTTTTATTCGTGTTCTTTAATATGTCTATGCTACAAACAATAATTACTCCCATATAAGAAATTTGCACCCGTAAAGATTCCGTTACGTGAACATGATTAAGAACGACAAAATATATCACAGGCTTGTAGTTTGTGCAGTGTAATTGACTGTCACGGAGGCACAAAAACAATAACAATTTGTCAATTCTAAAAGGGTTTGCCAGCAGAAAAACGACTCCGCCACCAGAGCCCTTTTATATTTAATTTATTACACAGACACTGCGTCCAGACGCCATGCTTAAATCTCCTGATTTGACATTGAAAACGACTGTTTCTCCTCCCTTTCACTCTATTTGGTCTTAATATAGCATCTCTTTAATGAGCAGCTGCGTCATTCTCTTTTCATGTGAGGAGAAAGCATCCAGGATGAATACTTAAAACGAGGATGCTCGATGCTGGCAGACTAAACAAGAATCCGTCCTTCGTTGCTGTTGTCTCTCAAAAGGACCTGATGGCCATTGACCTGGAGCCATATCGCTTCTGTGGCGTGAACATGACCGGCTTCCGCATCATCAACGTGGATAATCCCCAGGTCGGATCCATTATGGAGAAATGGTCGATGGAAAGGCAGATTCCACCTAAACCTGACTCGGGCCTGCTGGAGGGCGTCATGACGGTATGTTTTATTACTTTTGTGTTCCATCTAAAGTCAGCCACAAAAATGTCAATATAAAGGGACCACCGCATCCATCTATCTGTCGGTCTATCTATCATGGCTTTTGCCCATGGTAAGAAATGGCTTTAACCTTAACACCAAACCATGAACACAAACTCTTTTACCTCAGCAACTGCTATCATAGTTCATAACCACTTTAATAGGTACACTTTCTGACCTGTTCAAACAGTTTGACTCTTTCAGGCTGTGGCTCCTGTATGAAGAAATAGATGCGTTATGAACAGATGTGAGAGATTCAGCGACAGTTCAACGGAATGTTGAATGGGGAAGATGTTTTAAATCATTTAAAAAGTGGCATGACTATTAGTACCATACCGACCAGTCCACCTAATCAACAACTATTGTCCTGGAATGTGTCAATGCATCCTAATTACTCATGTTTCTTGTTGATTAGAGAGGTTAGAAGACTAAAAGCAGTCAAGCTTTCATATAGCAGAGGTATGCAAGGTATGTGCATAACTTAGTGAACCATATACAAGAGGTCTCAGAAAGGACAAGATGTCGCGCATTAAACCCACGAACAGCATAAAAAGAGGGAAACAATCACAGTATTAAAAAGAAAAACTCAAGAACAGCACAATACAAGCACACAACCATAAGACTGTACAAAAGAAATAAAAAAAGAAATCATCCAAAAGGTAGAAGAAGTGAAACTATTAACATAAAGTAAAAAAGTTCACTGATGTACTCTGCCACTGAAGAGGAAGAAGAATATATTCCTGGTTCTGCTCTGGCTTGTTAATGGCAGGGTCAAATATTGGCAAGAATAGCACAAATCCACTGGGTAATCGTTTACGCTTTCAACTGTACAGATGGGGGTGATCTAATGCTGTGGAGAACATTCATTGAGCCCTTACGCACCAATTATTCCTCGGACACGCCAATCTCCCTTCACATTGTTTCAGAACAGGTGCATCCATTTACAGCCAATCTTTCTCAAACGGATAGTTTATAATGGATAATGCACCATTGTCTCAATATGTTTCTGGGAAAATGATAGGGACTTTGGCTGACTCCAATGGCCACACTGTCCAGATATCAAACCCACTAGAGCCCGTTTGGGATGAGACAGGACATGAATATGCTACAAACAAATGTGCAGAAATGTAATTATGCCATCCAAACAGAAAGATGTTTATGGAAGGCATCCAGCGCTTGTTGAACTCATACCCTTAAATAAAGGCTGTTCAGGCTGTTCAGGCTGTTCCGGTGGAGAACTGTTACAGATTGTGTAGCTACAGTTGTGTTGACAGTAAATACATGTACAGTATGAAATAAATGATTCATTTTAGTGCAGGTGTTGATAAACAGTGGGCCATTTGTGACGTATTGACTCTTTTGTGGTGTAAGTCTAACATGTCATAAATATAGACTTTATTTAATTTGCCAATTTAAGGTAAGCAATAAGATCTTATTTATATTTGAAATGTCCTTTGAATTTGCACTTCTCATTGTTATGAGATTACACATTAATCATTTCATTGAAATGTTTCCTTTATTATTCTGGAATTAAGTTTTTAAAGGTCTGTCATCCAAAATGCAAAACTACATATGCTGGCCATCACCATGAGTTCAAACGAAAAGGATTGTTAACCTGCTTTTAAATCGATGAAAATATTTTTGCTGTACGCTGGCTAACAGCAACTAAGTCCAAATAACCAATGCTGTCTAAAGGTGCAGAGGGTATGTTATGTAAACAAGACGAAAACAACAATATTTACTGAATTATCAGGTGAGAATATATATATATATATACATACATTTTAATAATGAAATGATGTATGTTAATACCTTTTAATATTATTGTATAAAGTACACCTTTAAAGACTCCATAATGTAATAAAATGAAAGACAATTGTAAAGTATATAATTGATCTGAACATGAAATGTCTGAACTAAAAAGTGATTTGAGAAAAATCCTGTCAGAATTCCTTTGGCTGTTTCCATGTTAGTTTGATGGTGACCAAACCATTATTCATGTATTTCCACAGG
This sequence comes from Melanostigma gelatinosum, assembly GCF_949748355.1. Classification (NCBI taxonomy): domain Eukaryota; kingdom Metazoa; phylum Chordata; class Actinopteri; order Perciformes; family Zoarcidae; genus Melanostigma; species Melanostigma gelatinosum. Next base: position 7,839,758 of record NC_136642.1, on the reverse strand, counting down.
CATCAGCTGAATTAATGTTCACCCCTTATTCCAGACAGATGCGGCTCTGACCTATGATGCAGTCCACATTGTATCCATCTCATACCAGCACGCTCCACAGATGACGGTAAACTCGCTGCAGTGCCACCGCCACAAACCCTGGAGATTTGGAGGGCGCTTCATGAGTTTCATCAAAGAGGTGATGGGACATATTTGGCCTGCTGTTATTTGATTATTGATATTAGAGCATAATGACTGAGTGGCGAACATGACAACAGCAGTGGATTTCCCCCTGTATTCATAACCTATTTTCCAGAAAAGCACGTACTGTAACCTTTTGAAAGCACAACTAGTGTAATCTGCTCTTATTTAATCTAACATGAGAGTCGGACACTGCCTCAGAATACACAAACAAGCCTCTGCAAAATGGCAGATTAAGGGTGTGCAGAGATGCTTCTATTTGGATCTTGATTTGTTCAAACAACAAAATCATTTGTATTTTTATTTGTCCTGGGTGTGGTTTATAAACGGTAGGAATTCCATTTGTTTTTCCCTCTTATAATTGCCACTATTATCTCAAAATTAAAGCTTTAACCTCCTGGATCTACTGTATTTCACACAGGCTTCGCCCTCCAACCAGGATCCCTCATCTGTGGTAACTGCCCAAGAAATTTACATATACCCACAGAGCAATCAGAATGATGGCTATGGGGGGCTGTCCATGTCAAATGGCAGAGCTAAACCTCTTTCCTCATCCACTTATCATTAGCAAAATGGCTGACAACTTACGTTCAGTGCCCATGGCTTTGTTCAAAGATTGTGTCCTGCACAGGTTAGGTCTTGACGTGCCTCAGTGCTAAGCATCCTGCCAGCATATACAAGTCCCTAGCATGCTTTGGCTTATTTTTTAGGGATGATCCCTCTTGAGCTTTACTGTGATGACAGTGAGACTGCGGCCATAGATCTCCTCAGCCCTACTCACCTAATCATAGCATGACGACGTCCCTCTCCATCGAGATGCTAAAGACTTTAAAAAGTAAAAATGCTACAACACTGAGGAACCAAGACCAAAGTAAGAGGAAGCTGCCATTGTGGCTGTGGCTGGCCACCTTCAGCTGACACAACAAACATAACTCCTCTGTCGTACTGTGCCTTTGCCTGGCCTGCAGTTTTCGTCAAATCAGAAAAAGGAGGGAGCAGTGGGTAAGCAGTGTCTTTCACATCCCGTAGGTCCACTGATCTGTACCTTCAACCCAGGTGCACAGAGGCATGTGTGTATGCCCCTCAACCTGTGGCGCTAGAAGCATCTGCTTTGAAAGAAAGTATGGATAAGTGGAAGGTTTGAAATGGCAACGCGACATCCTTCAGAGAGCAAAGGCTGCTCTTCCACAGTGGTAGCAGGCTCGTTCTCTAAACTGCTATTCAAAGGCGAGGACCAACCATTTCCTCTTGAGCTGCAAAGATAGCAGGGGTTGGATAGATGTCCTTTCTGTTCAGGAGCAAGGATGACAGTCCATGTGTATTCAGGACATTCTTGAGGTCCGTGCATTGCACTAAAAAGGGACTTGTCAGGATTTAAGACTGGTGCTTTTTTGTTTTCAGTGCACCACACTTAGACCAGTGTTGGCTATTGCCCACAGCTATATATAGTTGTATTAGTTGTGTGTCTTTTGTCTTCTAGTCTTCTACTAAAGCAGTCTCACTTGGCCACTCCAGAGAGTCAAGCTGACAGTTATCATGCATTTATAGAGGCCTCTTAGATAGATAAACCTGTGGGAATCTACAGTAAGCCTGGCTCTATGAATACAGCTGGGGGTCTCAAACCAGCCTTCCCTGCTGCTTCCTTTAGGTTCTGAAGACTTACTAAATAAGGGGGAAAAAGAAGGAGGTGGTGAGGGCAGGCCAGGCCTTTAGGGATGAATTGAAAGTACATGTAATCTGATTTTCAGTATGCAGTTTGGCAAAAAAAAATAGGGGCTCAAGCCTACATTATTGAGGCCTGTTGTCTGTCTTTATAGAGCTAGAATTACAATGTGTAACCATCTATTTGTAACGACGTATCCACAAAGAACACATTGCTGCATCTTTATTTTTAGTATGCCGGAAGCTGAGAAAATGCAAATGCTAAATCCTTCCACTCATGATGTGGCTGTTTTCAACCATTTCTATCATAGCAACAACGTATTGTGTAAAGTGTAAAATTGCGCTCTGGAATGCCCCATATTATTATGTTTCTCAGCTTCACGTCGCCAACTGGCACAACATCGATGAAAACTATTGTTTGTCTATGAGTTGTAGCAGCGATTCCGGCTTGTCTGCCAAATGTGCAAACATGGTATCGCAACAGGCCTACACCATTGCAATGCACAACAAACAATGTCTTGTGGTGGATAAGGTCAGTTGAAACTGTGAGCATTGTTAGCTACCCCAGCGAGCTGTACTATGAGGTGCCTGTAGCGATCACGACTAAAGCCAGTGAAATAGTATTGCGTAGCCCCTTTACAAACGTACTGTAGTGTTTGGTTATAAAAACACATACTCTGGGCTGATTTACACTCTCTTCTAGACAGGCGTCTGACATGTTCTGAAGGTCGACTTGGCCCTTCGGGTGGGATGTGGCTGAGGCATTTATGTCACTCTCTAAATTAGAGCTGTTTGAACATGCCACCCACCTCGGTGGCGATAGGCCAGATGGAATGAGGTATGAGGGGGTTTGAAAAAGGAGAGTGCCACAAATGTATCCTTGAAGCTTCGCTCTTCCTCACAACACATTCTGGCAACGCTACAACAAAGACAAGTGAGAGCTATAGCCTGTAGGGTTGTGACAGTTTGGATTTTTAAAAATCATAAAAGCGCAGCAACTCGACACACAGGGATTGATTGCTCTATTGTACCGATAGTAATTTGAGATCTAGTGCCTGCATCACAGACTGTGACTGAATGAAAGTGACACCGCCAGACAACTAAAAACCTGTTGATGCAGAAAGATCACAAGAGACAAACGGAGTGAACGAGTAAGCTGAAAAATATATCTTGTCCATGTGTGTCCACCACACATCGCCCCCCCCCACCCCAACTCCCCCATGGGCAATCAAGCAAAAAGAGGTGGTTGTTAATTAAGTCCGTAGTCTGGAGGGAAATGCGTTGGAGGCGTTGAGATGTAAAATGTAATTAAAAAAAGGAAATGCAACCTGTACGGTTTGTGTTCGTACTTTTGATCTAGTAAGCTAGAAGTTAGCGGGTGTTGTGGTGTGTTGTGCTTTGTTGATAGCCGTTGTGCATTGCTCTCTGCTTATTTGTAAATTGTTTTGTCATATTGTAATGTGTATCAAATTCTTTGCTGTAGACAGTAGGTGTGACATAATAGTGGGAACATGATATAACGCAATGCATTCTAAACTACAGCCGCAATACTTGGCTGAATCAGCATCTCTTATGAGATCTGATTGGTTATCAATCAGGCATTATAAGCACCCCAAATGTATTGATTGCATCAGATTGTACAGGTTTAGACTCTTATGTGCAGTATTCTACATTACCAAAACACGGTTTGTAATGTTAGACTTACTCCATGAATGTGTTTGAATGAGTATAACTGTGTAGACATGTTATCTTTCAGTCCCACTGGGATGGTTTGACGGGGAGACTGTCATTCAACAAGACGAGTGGTCTACGTACGGACTTCGACCTGGACATCATCAGTTTAAAGGAGGAGGGACTTGAAAAGGTACATTTTTGTCTGTTGAATTTTTTGCTTCGATGGAATAAAAGCACAGCAGCAATGTGTCACCCCATGCAATGTAAAATAAAATAGAACTTCTGTGATGAATATTCCATAAAACAAGAATTTAATGGATTATTGATTTCACAAATACGTTTCAGATTTTTTCCTCTTGATGTGGAACGAATAATGCAAATTTGACGGTATCATTTACCTCCTAACAAGGAGGCAAATTGGCTGTTTCAACATAAGCATAAGTTAGTGGATCATAAAGCAAATTGGATTAGGGTACACATTAGGGTGTTAATTGCAGCCTCTCTTAATGATGATTTGAGGTGATGCCCAAAATGCTGTTTGGTGCTAATGAGCTGTATAAACATGTTTTACAAAAAACGAACTAAATGGTTGGTAATGCAGAACTTATTTTATTATACTGGAAGGCAACGTACCCCCTGGACTATAACAGTGTTTCTCTACTAGAGGGCTTTCATACATTATGAATACATCAAATAGGGATAAGTCCCATTATGACTTCCTCAAGTACTCCCTCAAGGCTCCACGCTATAAAATAGCAGCAGCTTTTCAGCTTGTAACCCTTCTGTTCAAGAAAAGAAAAAATTGCTGCTTTGAAACGATTCTTCTTTTCTATTTCACTGGCATCTTGTCCTGCGTGTGGTCAATCACAGACATCTTGCAAAAGGATATATGATGCCATATTAACATCTTCTCATTGTGTCTGTGACAAATCCCACGCTGGAGCACGTTAGCGCTGATCCAGCAGCGGGCTGAGGATTTTTTTCTCTCGTGTATATCCGTGGAATCGGCTTTAACAGTTTGAGCCGGTTAAGATGTGGACTTTTCTCAACTAATCCATTGTAATAGAATATTAGCCCAAGTTTGAGCTTCTGCTGGAATTATGAACAGGTCCACAGAGTGCCACTTCCACTCAACGCCAGCATACTCAGGAGGGTGAAATAAATGTAATGCTCTCCATGCGGTTGCATGAGTAAATAACTTTTATATCAGATATTTGGCTAATCATGTTTAGTGAATGAAGCTAATTGTAATTGGGTACAATTAGAAGAGAATTTTGCAAAGCCGAAAGCATTCAGAGATATTTTTAAATCTCTCTCCTGGAGTCCTCTTTGGTTGTGTGACAAGCTGTAACTAATGTGCATTTCAAATTGGAGCACATGCCTCTCCCTGGATTAGGCAGGGAGGACATTAACAGACGTTTTTCATGCTTTTTTGTGTGTGTGGGGGGGGGGGGGGTGTATGTTTTTAAATGGATCGACCTCAAGCACAAACCCCAGTGAATATTAAAAGCTGTGTCTGTAGTAATAAAGAAAGCAAGAGGGATAGGAGTGTTTGGTGGAGGGCTCGACTTGCAAACAGAGATTGTTACCGACAGCCACAGGACTATTTGTGCTAATGATATGTTCCAGAGTGTGTCCCTACAATATGCAGAGCTTTTTGCCTAAGGGTTTCTTGCATGTATAAATGCCTTTATTTCTTCAAATCTCTTGGTTTATCTCACTGAGGCTGCAGAGCAAAAAATTATTTTACAGTGCAGTCCAACCTGCAGCTGTACCTTCAATCTACCTTCATTCAAATTAACTGTAACCTTTTTTTTGCAATAATTGCTATTTTTAATAATGTTCTGCTCGTTTCAGCACCATTGTTTAGCCTCATATTTATTTTGCATGCACTTTTACACCACGTCAGAAACCAATACAACATAATTCATCATTATTTGTCTGCTTAAATTGATTCATGTAAAATATGCCAACATCTGCATGAAAAAGTGGCACAGCTTAGTTTGAAGATGAGGGAAGGTGATTCAGTTTACATGTTTTGAAAATCTCATTGCAATCTACAGGATGTTATTCTGTTGAATAGAATATTCATTGTTTTAACATATAATTCATCAAATTATTCCGGTTTCTTTGATTTTCCCATCATGCTTGATTTCTTTCAAGATACACCTTAATACCTCCTGCTTTCAAAAACAACCTGGCTTGCTGCTATAAAGGTGACTCAGCCAATCATCTAATGCTGCTGGAGATGTGTTCAATGGCACTAATGTGGGAGACTGGTTGGAGGGGCAGTCTGCTGGGGTCACAGCCCACCAACAGACACAGAACACTTAGCTACATGCTTTTCGTCTTCCGCAGGTGGGGAAGTGGAGTACGTCGGGAGGTCTTAACATCACAGAAGTGCCAAAGCGAAAAGGGATGAACATCACTGATTCCCTAGCTAACCGCTCTCTCGTCATCTCCACCATCCTGGTAGGTCAACCTGTGTAGCCTTGTGTAAAATATATCCTACCCTTCATGTCTCCTCAGTTTTCTGTCAGGTAATACACTGAAATTCAAGCTTCACAGCAAGGTCATATATTTAGCTCTTTCCAGCATTAGCCACGTCTTATTCTGTAGTTACAGAATAACTAATAACTACAGAATAAGACGTGGCTAATGCATTTGGAAGTAGTACGCTCAATTTACATTCGCTCATTTACCTGGCTAGCTTACGAGTTTTCCCCCACTGTGGGTGAGCCACTATTTAAGAGTTCAGACTAACGTTGGTGGCTCTGTCTTGCTCTTTATTTGTATTAGGGGAGGTTTACATTCCAGGTTCACCAAAGAAATGGCTTTAAGTTTGTCCAACTTTTTGGTAACCTTTTACTCCTTTTATTTCTTGTTTCTATTAAAAGTGAAATAAGAATATGTAAGTAGACTGCAGTAACGTGACCCGCCAAGTGCAAAGCTGTGGTAATGCTTTTTGCCTTGTTCAGAGGCCATCATTACCTTAATGGCACTACTATAGGAGCAACGGAAGTCAGACGGCACCTGACGGTACCACGGTTTTGCACTCTGCAGGTCAAAATGCAGTTTTAGAAGTTTGTTGGAGTACCATGGTGGCCTTCAGGTAACACCAAAACGCAAAAGGCTTTGTGTTTGGGTTACATGGCGGTGCAACACGGCGGACTCGGTGAAGAGGAACCGCACTCTATGTAGATATGAAGGGCTCATTCTAAGTTAACATACATATGATTCTTAGTTTCAGGTGATTATTCACTGATGAAAACAAAGCTATGAATGCTATGTTCCATTTCTGCTAATAAATCCCTGAAAAGGCACACTGGCCCTTTTAGACACTTTTCAAAGGGTTCTAAGGGTTTTTTAAAACAAGTTTAAAGAAGTGAGACAGCGCTTTCAACCACCTCATTGAGCTAACTTGAGCTTAATTAGCTAGCTAGCTACAGCTGATGAAAGAGATCGTAATGAGAAGTCTGCTTTTGTCTAAAACCGAGGGCTCATTGTTTGAAAAAATTCGAAGAATTGTAAATGTTTGATCTGCGACCATCATTACAAACTGCATAGGTATGCTGTGCAATAATGGGAGGCTTTACAGGTTTAGTAACAGGACCCTAAATTATCAGTGATTCAGACTCGATTCTAAAGTCACATCATGAGCATGTTAAATGAGGCCTGGAGCACAAAAAAAACAAAGTAATAGACAGTTACACAGAATGAACTATTCTTGAGAACGCAATAATTACATGTGCAGATAGAAAGAACTAGGTGAACCCTCCCCCAGCTCCCCATCGCATTCATTTGATCCCTGGTTGTATGTACTTAACGCTGTCACTGGATGTTGGGGTCTTTATGGAGCTACCAGGGAGGTGCTGACACAGATGCTCCCCCTCCTGCACCTTTTCAGGATAGATATACAAGCTGCAAGGATAAACACCATCATTATGCCTATATTGGACCACAAGGCTGTAATTATGACAAGTGAGGTCAAGGCAGGACATAATTAGTGCCTATCAGGTGCCATCCATGTTAATCCCGTCTCAAAGAGGAGAAATTGAACAAGGATTTAAGTGGTATAATGTTGAACCACTGCACTAGGAAATGCCGGTATTGGCTGATTTTATGTTGCAGTTGAAGGGGTGTTAATGTAGATGTGTATCAGTTAGATTTCAAGTTACCTAAAATGTTTGATCATATTTTGTCTTGAAGTGCATTTGAGTATTTTTGACATTTGCTATTTCGTTGGGATTCATTAGTTTAAGATGATAAAATTGCCTACTTTCAAACTGCTGAAGAGAGTTTCAACTTTAATATCAATCTCCCCCCCCCCCCCAATGTAATGACATTGCATCAAACTGATTCCAGTGATGCATGAACAAGACGTCTGACAGCTTTATAGTGATAACTTTCTCAAAGAGATTAAGGCACTTAATGTGTTTTCCCTCTTACATTAATTGTTTGCACTCCATTGCCTGTAATGTCTCCGTGCAAGCCCACCTCCCTCCTCGTTCTGTTATGCACGCCCATGCTGCGACTGTGAGGGTAGAGCTGGTATAAACACTTTGATTTGAGTCCAAACCTCGGGGAATAGCAAAAATTGGAAGTCTAGAAACAGATGGTAATGGCTTCTTCCCTTAACATGCAAACTTTTTGATCAAGTTAATTGGACAACTTGAGCAAAGTTGGTGGCTAAGCATTTGCTCTCTAAATGCATTGTCATCATGTATTCATAACTTATTATTTATTTAAGAGGCCATCCTAATTGTGATGTCCAAGTGGCTTCATATTTTGATCACAAACAATTCAAGATGTTCATAACTTATGCATGTATTTCTCTGAACTTTATTTTGTTCGAATTTACAGAATAAATTATGCCCTGCTTACTGTTAGTTTTACACTGTTCTTTGCATGAAACTGAGCTCAACAGACTACCAACACATGTTTTATTTTCATTGCGCCCAACCTCCACCCTCATCACCTCCACCCATGGAAGTTGCTGCCTATTTCCTCCTCTTTGACTATATCGTTTTACTTAGTGCCACACAAGCTGCAAAAAAAAAAGAACACAAAGCAAAGGTCACCTTCACCAGAGAATTAATTACGCTGCTACTGATCTCAGTAATAGCGCCTGGCTGTTGGAGGCTGTAAACTGCATACATCCTTGCATACATGGACCAACATGTTTTGCAATGCATAGTGGGACATGCGAGTTTATCAGGCAGGGAAATAGCAACAGGCACTAGATAAAGGAATCTATTTATGAGCAATTCTGTGTCAGTCATTCTCACTGCAGGCTTCATCTCTGTTGCTCTCCCCTGGAGATTGGTGTCAATTGATGAAGGCAACATCGTGGGCATGTTCCATTTCACTGCGGCATTCTGTTCCTAATCAAGCTTTTATATAGCCCAAATTATGAGCAGCCAGGCAGGACATTACAGGCCAGTAAAGAGTGTCAGCTACCTGACCATAAAACGAACCGACCTGTACACCAGCTATATAGGTCAACACACAGCAGTGTGGGGGAGAGGGTAGGTTTAGTTAGCTCAACACCACAGGCACATTGATCGTACAAACATTCATTTTATGGGCATTGCCATCACTATAGCAAGACACTTTACGTCACAGACTTAAATTAGCTGGGTTCTCCTTTCTTTAACACATCAGGGTAGGAAAAACCTCAGCCGTCTTTCATATTTGAACACTCCCTGTACCCACACGCTGAACTTGAATCTGCTGTCACTGCCTGTTAAATGCAACAGCGACTCATCAGCTCAGATCTCTTTGCTTCAATTAAGTGCATGTGCTGAAAGAAATTGAAAAAGCTGACCTCAACATTGCTTTTCATTTGATCTTTTGGGTCTGTGCAGGAGGAGCCATACGTCATGCTTAAGAAGTCTGACAAGGCGTTGGTTGGGAACGACCGTTTCGAAGGATACTGCGTCGACTTGCTCAAAGAGCTGGCCAGCATCCTGGGCTTCACGTATGAGATCCGTCTGGTGCCTGATGGGAGATACGGCTCCCAGGACGAGAAGGGCCTGTGGAACGGCATGATCAGGGAACTTATAGAGCATGTAAGTCGTACTTGATGTTGTCTGCTTCACATTTTTTCTTGAAGGAACAGTTTTGTAAAGTATGTCCATTTGCTTTCATGCCAAGTTGCAAGCTTAGCAGTTGCCAGGGAACTCCAAGAAGTTACGGCTCTCAACCGAGGAATAGTCCAGGATATTAAAAAAAACCTGATTTAGTTTTTTGTTGTGATAAAACAAATTAAGTTTTGTGTGAATTAGTGTGCTTCAGAGGTACTAGTTTTGTCACCTTTAGATGGGGCCAGGCACATGTTTACAGTCTTTATGCTAAGCTAAGCTAATCGACTGCTGGCCTGAGCTACAGATTCATTGTAGGAACACGAGAGAGGTATAAATCTTCTTGTCTAACTCTCAGCAAGGAAGCTAATGAGCGTATTTCCCAAAATGTCAAACTATTCCTCCATGATGTGCTGCATCTCTCAAATTATGCAGCTTCACGCGCCGTAAAAAAATATTTTACATCACCACGCAAACTTAGAAAAGCATGCCATTGAACTAAATTGAAGGTTATGTCCTCTGTGTGAGCAGTGATATAGTTATGATTGAATACAAGTCAGGAAGAGCCTGCAAAGCTGTCAGTTACATTTATGACACAATTATGTCAAGGTTGCCTAAAAGTTACAAGTGCGTTGATGTCATTCAGCGAGGCAAACCCCACTTCCTTCGGCTGGATGAGCCAGAGATCCAGGATGAGCATGTGATCCTGCATATATTGTCAGGATGCAGGAGAACTAAGCGACAATCATCTTGGTGAGGCATAGTGGGCATTTCAGCTGTCTTTCGGCCATGAAACAGCCGCACACACCGAAGTGATGGTGGCAATTCTCTGCTGGCATTTCATAAGTGTCCCTGTCGGTGCTCTCTCTTTGTCCTCAGCCCCGTCGGGTCAGCGCCGTACTCAGCTGAAAACTTGTAATCGCTTAAGTGGCATTTAGTGCAGGGAATCGTATGGCAGGAGTCAATGGCTTGGTGCTGAAAGGGTTGGGAAAGGTGGGCTCCCACTGCAGCACTTTATTTCTCCGTCCAAGCTTTTTCGCTAGATCCATGTTAACAACGATAACCTTGAGGGGAACAAATGGATTACTAAAGGGTAGAGAATTCAGGCGAGATATAGAGATGCATGACTCCATCATTAAACAGCACATATGCTCTCTGTATTAGTCTGTTCGTGGTTTAAAGGGAGATTTTGCTCGTGGTCACAGAAAGTTCACTGTCGTTACAGCACAGCAGAAAAAAAACGGTGTTTTTGCCGTTATTGTTTGTGACATATGGTTTACATGTGTTTTGTGAAGGTGTAGCATTAGGTGATGACTGAGACGTCTGGACCGAGCTTACTGTAAATATGACCGGAAGCTGGTGAACACACACACACATACCATACCACCAATTTGCTCCATTGTGTTTTACACAAGAGAAAGAATCAATCAGCAGAAAAATACAGTCGAAGACGTGTATAAATGCAAGAATTTTCAGAACGTACTTATAGATTTGAGCTTTTCAGTATAGGTTTATTGCCTTTGTGAATACCAGCAGAAGTGAAGATTAGAATCTAGACCACTATTTATTGCTTTTACTGCTCCTTATCGCATAACCAAGGGTGCATGAAGTCTGCTTTGTGGATTTTTAGTGGGTTCTATTTTGTGGTCTGGTGCTTTCCTTACCCTTGTCGGTATGGACAAGCTGATCGGTGACTCAGCAGACCAGAAACATAAACTTTCACTCAAGCTCAAGAGATGTGACCCTGGAATGATATGAGAGGCTACAGATTCCTTGGGAGTAAACCTCAAACTACAGCATCGCCATCACTGAGCTCATGCCTTCTGTATGTCTTCCCAACTCAAACTAGAACTGTTACATGTGCTGTAAAATGCTATTTTCTTATACATCTATCTTAAATACAATTGATGAAAGATATTGTATGCATGAATTGCATTCATTGTGTACACCATACACAAAGAGATAGAGAGAAGGGAAAAGTAAAAGACTGCTACTGTCATAGTTTTTATCTGTTCAATTTGTATTCATAACTACTTTCTATTAACCTCTTAAAAACCTATTGCCCCCTCATTGTTATACAGACGGATGAGATGTATAACAGTTTACGGGGGATCGGTGCGTTTGCCTAAAAATGGGTCACAGCATTAGATAAGGTGTGAGGTAGAAAACTGGGGAAAGCGGTTGGTTTGAGCTGATAAAACTGGGCTAACCACAAGGCTCATGCATTAATGCTATCAGCTCACATAGTGCACCATCGTAAATCACAGTTCCCCTTCACTGTGCATAATGGGGAGACTCGGACACACTGGACACATCACATCAACAAATCACAACATTTCTACTGGTAGCATCTAACTATCGCCAAGAAAACTATTCTTTTAAACTGGAGAAACAGAAGCAAACTTAACATTTCACTGTGATTAAATCTTTCAACAGAACAGATAACAATGGAATAAAACTCAGCCCTACAAAAACAACAATTTGAACAATTCAATGAAAAGCATTTAAATATTGTTACTGTCACATATTGATTTCCTGGAAATGTCGTTCTCCCCACATTCATTTCGATGTATTTATTGACTCATTCATCCACGCATATTATTCAGTCTCTGTCGTCCGATTAACCACTGCCGCCACAATTGCCTCAAATATTTTTATGCCCAAACTAATGCCACACAGCTGCTTCCCAACAGTTATTATTCACCACACATCTTCTTCCCCATGCACAGCTACAGTTAATGGCTCTATTTTAGTATTCTATATGTAGTTAACCTGTATCCAACCCTACTTGCCAATCTGTATGTCATTCCTGTATCTTTGTTGTTGAAAGTAATTAAAAAATACAGCGAAGTATGTGTTTTGCCTATATTTTTGGACGCGTACTAGAATGCGATTTTATTTTTCGACAAACTGCAACGTTGTCAATTGCAACGATTTAGCACTCTGTAACATAAAGCCTTTATTTAGTGTAGTCACAAAGCTCACTGCGGTGCCAAAGGGCATTGTTTGGAAGGTGCTAAATGATGCAACAGGCCTTGTTAAACTTGATTTAGTCATAATAGATGATCACTTTAATCATGCTGTGATGCAAATGTTAATAGTGTGCTGAGCACATCATTTGTTTCTGTCATTGCAATTCCTGTTTCCCTCGCCAGATACACTGGGAGGTTGTAGCCAGTCTACATCATCGATGAAAGACACTGACTAGCCGACTAGATTTAGGTCTGAATGAAAGGCTGCTCTATATTATGTGTATTCTGGTAAAAAACACACATTTTGTTTTGTTTTTATGCTTATCCAAGGTTTTTTTTCTGGTGATGGTGGAAAGCATGTGACCGCAAGTGAATGGACAAGTGCGACTTTGATTTTGATCTGAGACGACAGGATGACATGGTGGTGGGAGTGACTGACCCAGTAGCTGCAAGGTCAAAAGTTCAACTGCCTCAACAGCAAACATGTCTGTCCCGTCTGTCAAAGCCCCCTTAAGTAAATCACAGTTCCAGGCCATCACGCTCTGAATGCACTGCTAATGCATGGCAACAGTTGCTTGATTGTATTGCATAACGCTTCATCATTAGCCCTTTGTGTAGCATGACATTAGACATAAGAGGCATATCTACACTGTTATGCTAAGAAGGGTCACACTGTGCATCCATTTATCATCATGGGTCTTGATGGGAACATCATGCATGTTCAACTGGCGAATCAGAGCTTTTTATATTTCCTCGGCATCCCTGTGGCAAAAATTGCTCTGTTATCGGTGGTGAGTGAAGCAAAATCTGCTCTCGTATCTTCTCTAAACGTTTGAAAAAGGAGAAAGGGAGCAACAAAGGGATCCCTACATGCAAGTGCTATACACTTCTTGTATCAGCATTGTGATTTCAAGCTGTAAAATACACATACAGACCGTATAGCACAGTGTGCAAATGTTTGCTGAGAGATAAGGTTGTAAGCAGTATGTAATTACTGTGTGTTTGGCACTGTAGCAAATGGACTAATGTCCCTGGCTGTATCAATTCATAAAAAATAAGAATAAGAAAGAGCTCACGGTAATAATGCTCAGGTACTGTATGTTCAGTGTACAGTCGATGGATTGAAGTGGCATGGATCGTCTAAGTTGTGACTTTATCATCAGGTGAGGAGGTCCGGAGGGAGAACACTACTAAGCCCACCATCTGCAAACCCAGATAACACAGAGCCATGTGGCACGCAGCAGGGCACATCAGGGAATCTTGATTGTGCCCAGTTTGTGTGCCTAAGCAGAAAGCAGAACAAGGACATGCGGCATGTATATTAGTACACCGTAGGGATGTTTGGAATCACATGCTGGTTGATCTTCCAGCTGAGTGGCAGGTTGGTTCAAAGCTGCAGTTGGCAGCAGAGAACAGAGGGACCAGTATGTGATGTACAAATTTGAATAGTTTAAGAGGGACAGCAGATGCACGGCAGGAATCATCGGTTTTCCCATCTTTCCATCTCTTCAGAGGCCACCGTGTATTTAGCTGCCATGGTGCTGACCACAGGAGTGCACAATCCGCAGTGCCAGACCCAAAGGTGAAATGTTTCCTTTCTGACCTTTGTTTACTGCCATGTGGTAGTTATCACATGAATCTGAGGAATGAGCTGTGTAAACCACAGGGAAAGTCAAACTCATGTTAAGAACAGCCTTAACGTGGTTTTAAGGGTTTTAAAAAACAAATAAGTTGCCATGCAGTACAACCACATCGCAAGAGGTTTGCAGAACATGGCTCCATCATTCAGCTCCATCTCTTTTCGTCGAGATTAAAGCTATGTGTGGCTTTGGAACCTGCAGATTCAGTTCCTGTGGGATCAGGTCTAACGATTTTGCATAAAGACCCAAAACAAACATGAGATCTCATTGTATTTAGTGAAAATGCTGTACGGTGAGCGGTGGACAAGCCCTGTTCCTCTCTTGCCCCTCAGTATGTAGGAAGAAAAGAAAGCCTCCCTTTTTTGAGTTGTGTCGTTTCTCGGAGGAAAGAGTTATCCGAGCGTGAACCAAGCAGCTGGTTTCATTAACCTCCTGTCCAGCCGGGTTGCAGGGGAGTTGCGGGGGCCGCAAATTTAAATGGTAACCTTCTGAATATGCAGTCAAACGCATATAATAGTGTCGGCAACTTATTTGTCATGCTCAGCCGTGTCCATTGCATAAAGCTATATGGTGTCATATGTCATTCTATTGACACTAGATAAGGGCTTCATAGATGGCACTACATCTGATACATTGGAGCAATGCGAAAGGCATCATCAAAGAGACAGAAACATATTTCACCTTCACATTGTACGTTTCACAGAGAGTGCCACCGCCGTATATTATTGTGTGTATCCGAACTTCAACTGAAAGACACACCATATCTAACCCGGTTGTATCCTCCAAATACATAATTGACAGTATCAGTGATATAGCATGAGGAAGAGTCTACAGTGGCTGTGTGAGAGACAGTGCTTGGACATAGCTGAGATATTTTTTTAGTTTGCATGCTAACATGTTCAAAAGTTCAACGCTAGCATGCAGCATGTATAGCGTTCAACATCTTCACCATCTCATTTGAGTGTGTTGGGATGTTAAAATTTGCTAATTAGCACTAAAAGAAAAGCTGAGGCTGATGGGAACGCCGTTTGTTTTGCAGTTATTTGGTCATAAACCAAAGTATTAGAAAAAAAGTGTGACATGACAAGTTACAGAAGTTAAGAAAAGTCATTCTGAGGGGGACATGAAGGTCTGCACCAAACTTCATGGTAATTCATTCAATAATTGTTGATACATTTTACTCAAAGCAGGTCAATCTCATGGTGGGACTACAAGAAAAGTCAGGGGCTCACCAAAGTCATTAGAATTCATATTCTAGGGAACTACAAATGACTGCCAAACCAAATTTCATTGGTGCGATACAGTATTTCAGTCTGGACCAAAGTGGTGGACCAACAGACAGACGTTGTGAACTCCAGAGCAACGCTGCAAGCTTTGCCAAAAAAACACTGTCAGTATGAAAATAGAAATCTGATTTTCTCTATTTATGTTCTATGTTTTTCCGCGACAGAGAGCTGACTTGGCAGTGGCTCCTCTCACCATAACCTACGTGCGTGAAAAGGTCATCGACTTCTCCAAGCCCTTCATGAACATGGGCATCAGCATACTGTACCGCAAACCCAATACCACCAACAACGGCTTCTTCTCCTTCCTCAACCCCATGACTCCTGACATCTGGGTCTACATCCTCTTGGCCTACCTGGGTGTTAGCTGTGTCCTTTTTGTCATTGCCAGGTAAGTCCACACGTTGCATACTGTTTGTCGTATCCGTCCTTCATGCATTTCTCCTTGAGGTCTCTCAATAGACATAGTAATTTACTCTGATATCATAGCAGGCGGGGATTTGTGTAAACCAGCCAGTTTATCATACTGTGTTAGATGCTGGGTAGTGATCAAGGCAGTTATGTCTGCATGGGCTGTGGGGAGGACGAATAGAAATGAAAAACCTTCAGTGAAGTTGCAAAGTCCCATTCAGTGTGCAATTTCTCATTTCCTGTGGTATGTCTTTTTCTTATTGGCAAGGCAGCTTTACGACGCACTTTAAAATGATCACTTAAAATAAAGAAATACTTGCTGAAGCAAAAACAAAATCATAACTTAATGATCATATTCACAAGTACAAAGAGAAAAGATAGACACACCTGATGGGACATTTCATCAGTGGAAGCTATTTATAGTTGATCGTTAGCATTTACAAAAAAAATGTAATGCCTGGCATGGTGTTGATTGACTGAAAAGTTGAATGGCTGAAAAGTATTTTTTTTCATAAATATGCTGAATATCCCGTTAGTGTCATTGTGAGTATTTCCTGCTGCTCCTTGTGCAAAATGCTGCTTGAGGAAGTTCTAGAAAAGCGGGAACTGAAAGGCTTTCTCGGGCTCGAGAGCAAACAGCTGCACTCCTCTATCCTCATTCGTTGTTGCGAGACCAAAGAAATTCTGGAGTGGCTTCACATAAGTACTAAATCATCTTAAATTGTTGCATCAGGTTTTTTTCGGAAGCCGGCCCTAGAAAGCTGGAAGGCTGCTGCATCCCTTAAATCGTGTGAGCATAAAACAGACAGCGGTGAACAATAAGAGGGCTACTTCAGCACAAGTAGGTTGTTTTAAATACTGGACTCATGTCAAGGCATTACCAACAATATTAGGCAGAAAACACTTTGGCTTTCAAAAGCTATGCTACGTTACAATAATTATGTTGCAAGGTACCCATCCAAAGGCATATTTTAGTCCATAGCTGGAGATGAACGGCATCTAAAACAGCCTATATTTAAAAGCGAAGGATGATTTAAGAGGACATTAAGCAAGAATATATTTTGTCTCTCTCATTCAAACCCATAGCTCGAAACCTGGAGAAACACATCTGAAAAATGATTCGAAGATTTTGGTGACGTGTTGATGTGGAAGAACATTTCAGCCCCGCTATAAGTGTGTAATGATTTGAGTTTCTCCATGTATATACTTATCATCTCTCATAGTTACACAGGGACCTGGTTTCGGCTTCTGTCTAGGCTGGTATGGGTGCAAAATATCTCTTTCTCTTAGTGATTGGAATTATGATTCTACCACCATTTCCAAGAGTGATAACAAAAATATTCAAAAGTGAAAGTGTTTGACTGTATAAAAGGTCGATGTATTAAAAGCAATTACACTTGTATTTTCGGAGAAAATGAAACTGTTGTAATGAAAGCAAAACAACATTAAATCACTTTGTGGATCCGAGTGTGTTGCGCGACGTCTATCTGTAGCGACTTACAGCCTTTGCAATATATTTCAAATGGCTGACATAGCAACACTTAGTGTTTCCATTAACCATGCAATTTATTTTTGGCCAAATATATGACATGTAAGTGTCTTTGGGTATTAACATCTTGCCAATGAACATAAACTACTGATGTATTATAGCTGCATATTAAATAATTAATATGAGACAGAAAAAGTACAGTGTTATTGGGGTGTGAAAATAAATTGGAACTGCAAATGAATGGATGTCACTACCTGTTGCTGCATGGGGCTGAAGTAGTTATGTTTGGACACCAAGCTGTTTCGAGACCACCTCCTCTACTCTACGTGTGGGCTGCACTCTTGGCAGACAGCTAATGGTGTTGTTTAGCAGACAGTTTTGTGTCGGGGTCATTCAGCTCATGGCTGTGCTAACCGACACAGCCTTTTTAGAAATTCGCAGAAAACCAGGGATATTGAATACGCACCAGCACCTTGTTTGTGTAGAAGTTGCAATTACATGAGTGAAAAGGAACATTGCCCTTTTCTTCCCGTGTGGCCTGTTTAAGTCCAGTTCATGTGCAGTTTTGTATTGTGCAGAAGGCCTTTCCCATTTCCCATGCCTCTTCACTATTACATGTCATTTGACCATGGCTTTCCATTTCACATTGAAGTCAAATGAAATGAGACTGAAGGAATTAATTGGAATGGTAGGGAGAACCAAACAGCTGCCCAAGGCATCTCTGATTTCTGCAAATGTTATGAAGGGGACATGAATATTAAGAGAAACACTTTGAGATGAAAACACTAGACCGCGTATTGTATTTTAATGCACAATAAATAAAACTATGGTATGCCAACATTGACTAAAAGCACCCTCGTATTGTCCATCACTTTAGATGTCTGATTGCTTAACTACGATGAGAAATACTTTGGCTGGAAAAAGCTCCATTTTAGAGGCTTTTAATGATTAACCATCAGTCCTGTTCAGTGTCTGATTAAAATAGATTGCTGACATGTTCGAAAATATCTCTGCACCATGTAATTAGATTGAAGTGTAACTATCTGTTGAACAATATACATTTCAGTCAATTAAATCTTTCTAGAGAATTCTAACTCAGCACTTGAGGATACACCATTGTGGGTTCCAGTGTTGTGGACCATTTTAGTTACTTATCTAGCTTTTGAAGAAATAGTTTTTTTTTTTTCTGTCATTAGCCCTTTCTACTCTATCTCATCAAAGTCAAAGATATGCCACTTATTGGGGAGATTCTATCTGGAATCTAACGGATCCAATTGTGCCCAGAGTAAAGAGGCAGAAAAAGATATTTTACATGATATGAATTTTAAAAAGAGGGGGAAAGTAGTGACATTTACAATGTTTTATCTCAGAATCTGCCTCTGAAAATGGCTTGTGCAATGAAAGGTGTGCAGCTGGTGTCAAACTAAATGGCAGAGATATGGAAAGATCTTCTTTATGGTTTCATTGGAGTCTTAATGCCTCACATTCTCAAATATGACATTTTGTACTCTAAAGAAATGAGATTTCTGAGCCCTTGTTGGTCAGCTTTAGTAAGGCAAGGCAAGTTATAGCACATTTCAACAACAAGGTAATTCAAAGTATTCAGGTACAAGGTATACACATACTGAATAAAAAACTGTTTTGAGCTAAGGCTAAATCATGACCAGAAATTTTAAAAATGTTTTTATATGACAATATGCAGAAGTTTCAGAGTGTAAAAACCCAAAACGACTCAAAATGTATGGGTGGGTGATCACATTGTTCCCAACATGTGAAAAGTAGAGTCACATGAGCAATGGATCAAAAAACTGTTTGATTTGAAAGCTGTTGCTCATAGTGATGAACCCACAGAAAACTGTCACCCAACTCTACACTTCCCCTCACCTTCATAGAGCTTTTCAACGTCAGCACATCATGTTGGTTTACATGGCTTGCAGCTTAATAGCTCGGGTTCAGTCTTACTGCTCTCATGAGCTGTGTTTGGAGCAGCAGTGGGCAGTTGTTCTCGGTGAAAAAGCTCTTATCAACCGACTGTATGCTGATCTCCCAGCCCCAAACGTCCGACAAACAAAATCTGCGAGGAACTAATGAACATAGTGGAGCACGTAGCAGCTAAAGAGACAGATATTAGTATTCGGAGTAGGTGGAGACCAAAACAGAGTGAATATTGGACGTTATCAGGTAGCCACAAACATGCATTCAAACAAATGCTGGTATTGCTCTGTGTTTGCTGGATATTTAAACATCCAAATTGCTAACACGTTTGCCAAAACAACTCCTTCGGGTTAGTCAAGGTTGTGTTTACTGCTTGTTCTGCTGCCACCAAGTGGCCCAAAGCATCAGTTAATGCGGGTACTGTTTTGTCGAGCTGCTGCTCTACTGCAGTCATCAATACTGTAGTCGTGTTACTCCAAACCAATTAGGTGGAACTCGAAAACAGCTTTAACTCTCAGAATAGCTCTCAAGCTGATATGATTCAGTTTTTGAGATTCTACTTGAGGAAGGAATGGTGTTCAAGAGGGATCAGGAACATATTCTTGTGTTGTTATTTTTTTTAGATCTTATAAAGATAAAGATTTATTAAAAAGAGCTTTCCAACTTCTGTTCTTGTTCTCAGGTTCAGCCCATATGAATGGTACGATGCCCATCCTTGTAACCCTGGATCTGATGTGGTGGAGAACAACTTCACCCTCCTGAACAGCTTCTGGTTTGGAGTTGGTTCCTTAATGCAACAAGGTTTGGTAGCGCACACATGCTCTTCCCTGTCAAAAACGATAGTGTCAAACCACCCCCCTTTCCCCATGTGCTGCTAGCACTCTCTTTCTCCCTCTTTAACTGACAAGCTCCATGGTTTCCATTCCGTGTCTGTTTCATAAGACATTTATCTGTCAAGAACAACTGCAGAGCTCAGCCTTACATGACAAAGGAAGGCTGTTGTCACCTACCTGCTGTTTAAAAAGGTTAGAGCAGGTGCCAGGCACTTGTCAGAGATTGTCAGGAAAGGATGGAAAACATTGCTGCATTTATTTCCCCGTAACGCAGTTGCTGGCCCTGCTCAAGAGCTTTCCGAGTGTTGGGACGAAAAGGGTTAGTTGAGGAACATGTCTGACAAATGCCAGCTGTCAGCCATGCTAGAGCTGGCTGGTGTGATGTTTTCAGCACTGAGAAGGTTTCTATGTCTCGCGCCTAACTGTCCAACAAGTAGCCTAACAATTAAATGTCATTATGATCTTTAATGGTGCTCAGCTATTGATTGTTGGGGCCAACCACCGATCGCTGGAAGCAGGATCGTCTGATCCGATCACTGATTACGGGGTCTATATGAAACCATTTCACCCATCAACAAGCAATTATGCTCCTTTGCTCTTCGAGTGTGTATGTGCGTGAGCGTGTGTGTGTGTGTGTCCACATTAAAACATTTTCAACCCGGTCCAAAAACTGTTTCTCCCTCACGAAAAAAAAATAAATCAAATCAGACGGACGGCACGCATGTGTTTGTCCAGCTGTGTTGCTCAAAGAGTAATTTAAAGAACAGGAGAGACAGCAGACAAATGAGGATTGAAATAATTTCAACTTAGAATTGATGCGACATCGCCGACATCGGAGCACCCTTAGTCTTGTTTGATGTCGATGTATAATGCTGAAAGAAGTCTGAACAAAATAAACACTTTCTTCATTCAGCACGAGAACCCACCATGTATCACGAAACCTCCCACTGCAGATTTAACTATACCTTTTGCCTGAAAAACCAAAGGGATACAACCCAAGTTTTCATTTACTAGATGTCTCTTTAAGGGATAGGTAAGTAAATTAAGGCCCAGGAGTATAATAATGAAGTCAACTGTGGAGGAAAAAAAAGACCCGAGTAATAAAATGCTTAACCTCAATGTAACAAGACAAATCAAAGAGGCTTAGAGAGACTCGACAGTGGATCTTTGCCCATAAGGATAGCAAACACATTCAGCAATTCATTAAGCACAGAAGCTCGGCAGCACTCTTGTGAAACTGCATAGCAGCTCTGCCAATTTGCCAGTGCAGGCAAAGGGCTGCGAGTGTAGCACCAGCATGCCGGCAGGGAGAGGAGACAGAAAATCAAAACAAAATGAGCTAGTTCGTTGCCTTTATTATGAAACTAAACTGGGAAGAAGTCCCTATTATAATTTGTATCATGGCTCACAGGGTTAACTGAAACTGCTGCTGCTAATCAGTTTGTATTCACAGTTCCTTAAATAAGAAAATGTCACAATTGGATATCGAAGTTAATATTAAGATCATGTGTGTTTTCCAGCAGGTTTATCTGCATTGTGAATTGATATGTGGTGGGTGTATTTTTCATGTTTCATTGAGTATTGTCAAAATTACCTTCACGATGATTTTAAACATATAAATATTTTGAGTTGAAATTGACAGAGAGATTCTGGCTTCCACCTTGTAACACATGCTGCACGGCGGTATCTGCAGCAGGGTATATTTTGCCTGTGTCACATTAACAGACAACCTCTACTTGTCTGCCAAACACAGTGACAGCAGCTGAGACGGAAGCCATTTCCTTGACATGTTTAAAATGCAAATGGTCGTGTTTGAGGAGATGCACAAATAAAAAAAAAAAAGAAATTCTGCCAGCTTGTCTGTGGGAGGGAGGTGTCAGAGACAAGACAAAGACCGCAAAACATGAGGAGGTGCAAAACCAAACACTTTGTGTACTTCAAATGCGTTCCTGGGGGTCTCAGTAGGCTGTTGCTCACAACAAACATATGTCTGATCATTTCCTGCAAATTGGTTTCTCCACGTAAAATCATTTTAGAAAGTATGTTTGATTTATGAGTTCACTTATTCCCAATTCTCGCATTCTCACTGACATTATTCTTTGATTTGCTAAAATATATTTATACTCTAAACATCACCGAGATGCGTAATTAAAGCCCAAAATATTGTACTCTTTATTTGGTTCTTTATGCGAGGACTAATACGCGCTGACATTTTGTCTTGCGTTTAAGAAACTGCAGTTGTGACATTGCCCCTTCTTGAGATTCAGAACAAGATTTACTTGCAATGGAATAAACATTTCCATTCACAAGTGGTATCATTCAAAAGCAATTAACAAGTAAAAGCCTCAAGCTTTGGACGGGAGTTATTGTGCAGTGACTCCACAGAGCGAATGCTAAGTGCAGGCAATCATTCTCATGGGAAAGCCTTGTTTTCTCATGTTAAAGTGAGGCCTTGCTAGTGGGCAGAAAACTGGTACTTCATGTTTAGCATGATGCACGACTGAATCCACAGAGACCAGCTTTTTTTTTCCCCCAGACCAAAAATTTAAAAAAGCATCGTTCGAGACAAAGCATTCTGTTCATTTATTCAAAATGACAACAGCAGTGTCAGACTGACTTCTGCATGATGTATATACTATAGATACTATACTATACTGTATATACTATAGATATAGTGTATCCATTATACATTAACTCCCCTTGTGTGTATCGTATTCACAGATGCCGCAAGAAAAATAAATGAATGGAATACAGGAATTCAACCTCAGTCAACATTAAGTTTAAAACCACTGATAGTTTCCTTCAGTGCTGGTTAATTGAGAATATTTATGCATGACTGAAAAACTATTGAAACAGACTGGAAACACAAGCCTCGCAACTCTATGTTCACGTTGATATATAAATCATAAGGCTGGATGATACAGCAAATCTTAAAGGAGTTAAAAATGCAACAGCACAGTTTTCTTCCGACCTCAATTTAAAGTTGAAAATTCAAGTCTAATTTTTTATATAATCAACAAATAAGCTCTCTCAAGCCTTTTGATGCTAGTAAATAGGCCATGAGTTAAGTTTTTTTTTGTTTTTGTAAAAGCACTTTTGAACCATCTCCTGGGGAACTAAGAGTTTATAAATAATGGCAAACAAGATAGATAGGAGCTTTTGCACACAACCCTTACTGTGAGTAGAAGTTAAAGTTAGGATACCTCAGATTCTCACTTGTATTTTTTGCAATAACAAACAAATGCAATTTTGGGGTTAAGTGTCTTGCTCAAGGACACATCGACATGTGCTGAGTGGAGCCGGAGATCGAACCGTCGATCCTCTGATTGAAGGACGGCCCTGCTCTCCACTTAGCCACAGTCGCCCTATCATGAACTTGTGTTTGCCACAGACCTTATTTTCTGCAATAATCCAAAATCGAATGGAAAAATCCCATCGGCTTTTTGTCTAGGGCACCAGTGCAATGCTCACTTCTAGGATTGGCCTACAAAGATACACATCCCTGCAGCACTCAAAGAGACAGTAAAGTATTACTGTTTACGAATTTAAAGCCTGCATCTACATCAGTGACTTTACGAAGCACTCTTAATTCAACTAATATGGCATAATAAGGATTTATTATTTTCAATTACAAGAAAAAAATCTAAAATGCCAATTTTGGTACAACACATATCCTGCAACGTTACTGGCACCTCAGTGGTGTGTAATATGTATTCTTAGGCAGCTATTTGCAGCATTCATGTGAATGAGCAGTGCCACAGTCAGTGAGATTGATGTGATGTTTTGGTTACTGAAATAGAATAAGTATCGTCTTCTCTGAACGAACATTTATATTACCTTGGCTTACAAGATACGAGTCCTTCCTCAAGCATATGTATGGCATATTGACACCGTTTCATTTCCCTGGCACCATATGACTGATCTGCGTTTTGTATTTATTAGTTCTCTGTTCCAGCGCCATATGCTGTTCCATGCTGGCAACAGCACTTTATAGTGTGGAATTCAATTGAGTTACCCGTTGTTTCATTTCATTGTTGGTGCAACAAGAGAATGCATTTGGATCCTTACGCTGCAATAGTGAATTAAGCGATGCTACTGTCTTCCCTTGTTTGTAGCCATGTAGTCTTTGTCAAACCACAAAGGACAATTTGGTGGAAGAGGTCAAAGAGCTGACCACTCTGCCCCCCTTCTGTGGACTTGTTACTCTTTAGAATTGCCCTCATAAATCTTCTCTGTATAGTAACAGTGCAAAAAGCACAAGGGTATTTTAAAGGTTGTCAGATATGAGATATAAAGTAACTTCAACACCAGTCAGTGAGCCATTATAATCACAGTATTACTGAGCAGAGGACCACTCAAAGTCACTGCTGATGCTGAAGTGGACTGTCAGTGTGGCTATCCATTACATCTTGATTTTTAGTTTTTTTTATACAGACTAATGATTTGACTGCAAAATATATTCGTGTGGACATCTGGTAAACATGATGAGCCATAAATGACATAATAGGAGGATGAAAGGAAACCGTAGTAGTGTGAATTACACATATGGTTCATCAAATCTCATTTCAGATGAACGATTCAGTCCTAGACTATAGGATCAACTGCAAATGGTATTAATCAGTTCATCTTTTATGTGTTAGCGACAACAATTATGCAGCAAATGCCTCAATCCAACTAAAGCACACTAGAAATAATGAAATACGGTGTAGGGATAGATTTTATACTCCTTCATTCAAAGTTTTTGATACACATATTTTCAATAAAAACACTTTATTACCAATGTGAGTTCACAATATAAAATGACAGTCATCTGCCAGTGTTATTGACTACATAGTGAGTATGTGAGTTATTGTTCAGAACCGAGTGTAGAAGCCTGAGGAACACACACATTCTGAATAGTTAAATTCGATTTTGGCTAAACTGCCAAACTGGCTTTATTTCCGGTGGCACTGCCAAAAACATTTGCAGGCTTATTAACAAAAACGCAGGGCATGATGTTCTGCTTTTGTGTTGGCAGGTACAAGTTCATCTCGATAATTGCTTCATGGCCTCTCACTTTGTGTTGCGTACAGGCTCAGAACTGATGCCCAAAGCCCTGTCTACCAGGATCATCGGTGGGATGTGGTGGTTCTTCACACTCATCATCATATCATCCTACACAGCTAATTTAGCAGCTTTTCTCACCGTGGAGAGAATGGACTCGCCTGTGGACTCAGCCGATGACATCGCTAAGCAGACCAAGATTGAGTATGGCGTGGTCAAAGATGGCGCAACCATGACTTTCTTCAAGGTATAGCATGAATACAAGTTTGATACATCACTGAAGTTACTACGGAGATCAGATAAGATGTGTCAACAGCAATAGAGATCGGTTCCAGTGTAAAAACAGCCATAGTGTAGCTGAAGCATGCCTCGTGCAAACATGTACAGTAGTAATAATAATGATGTGAAATGTATGTGAAACAATTACTTTAGAAAAAAAATCAATAACACAGAGCAATGCAGAGGAGACTATTAAGTTAAGATGTTGGTTCTTTAGTTATTAGTGATATATACATATGTATTATATATATATATATATATATATATAATATAGTTAGATCTTAATTCCCACAGCAAAGGAAAAATCTTCAGTTTCTCCACTTTTTTACACTGTGTGATGTGTTCCTCCATGATGATTTTTTTATTCCACAGTTTCAGCGTGCCTGCAGGTTCTTCGAATTTATTTTATTATTTTGAGCATTGCTTTAGATGCTTCTGCTTCTGCGCTGAATAACACATGTAACAGAGTTACAGTTTCTCTGAGTAAGAAAATGAAAACACTGCACATTTCAATTGAAGGCAGTCCATAAGTTTATGAAATGCAATAGCAGGAAAGCTAACAATTCTTCTAGGGCATCTGTATGCCCTATTTTAATGCCTAAAACAATTGTAGTGTAGCTCAGGAACACTGCATGCCTCATTGTTGAATCTGCAGAATTGTTTGTGTTCTGAATCCCCCAGCTTTGATGATGTTATTGGGTTCAGGGTTGTTGCTTATACCATATAGATTTAAACAATAGTGGTGACTTGGAATTGCAGCCACATGCAAGCCAAAAAAATCACAACACTGTAAGACAACTTACTTTTTGCATCCCATGAATATGAAATGTCATGTAATGACAATTAGTGCACCTGGATCCAACTCAACTCGTTGACACTTTGAAAAGAAATCAACCTTCTGTTCCTCTGAATAGCCACGTCGAAGAAACTTTAAAAGATCATTTTACGTTCGTCGATAAATCATCCTTGTGACTTCAGCGTCATAAATAGGAGAAACAGGTGTTTAATTACCTCATCAGAGTTGCACGGCTCAAGTGCCCTCTGCTCCCCCTTGCACTTCCAGAAAGGCCTGATGAAGTAAATTCAATGAGCCAGAAAAGCATGATAAATACTGAGGAGACCGTGAAGTAGATGCAGGCTTTGCAGATGGATGTAACTGTATGGATTTGGTCCTGAACTCGTGATTCGGTGACATACTTAAATCGTCTGTTTTTTGCTCTCAATTCGGCTCAATTTTTGCAATTCCAAAAAACACTATACTGTAGTTATGCACCTCCAAATATGCATCCTGGCCCTAAAAGACGGAGTGAGTATATTGTAACTTCTCTTAGATACATGAATGAATTCACCAGCGAACTTCAGTAATGGCTGACCAGAAACTCTGACAGCCAACAAGAAGACATTATCTACTGTACAACTCGATACGTCAATGGCATTAAGATCCTGTTGAAACAGACACGTTGCTTTATAAACGTCATCAGAGGTTTGTAGCCACTGCTGGCCAGGAGGTTGTCATGTCACTCAAAAGCCTTCTTTTCAACAATCTCAGTGTAAAGCATCAAAAATGATAAATGTTATACTTTTACCCTATTATTTTAATGTAAAGTGGATATTTGCATAAAACAGGAAATGCACATATTTTAAATGAAATACTTGCTTCGTTAAAACACAACTAAAGCAAGCCTTGAAGAGTAGAATTTTTTGGAATTACACATCGCAGCAATGTGCCATATGGTCCATCTTCCATTCTGACCTCATCTTCAAATCTCCAGCGACAAAGATGCCAACTTGGCAACACTTGCTATACACCCTAATTGGTACTTTTACGTTTTAATATCAGACTATCATACCTTCATTTTAGGCAAGCAGGACTGTGTTTCTACTGTAGTTAAACATAATGGAGGGCTTCTTATAACAGCATCTTTCACAATTTGAAATGGCTTATAGTCTTTAGACAGTAATTATCTAGGATTAGACATGGCATACATGTGACCTCATACAAAATTGCATGAAATACCACATAGCCTGATGCAAGACTAACGGAGAGGCATTATATTATTGCTGCTTCAGTAGCACTTATGAGAATAGATGGGCACAAAGCTTCAATTTACTGTCCTTTAATCCCGAGACAATGGCGATCAGCAGTATGTAATCATGCATATCTATTTCATTACTGGCTGAAATCTGTATTCTCTAATAATGTAAGTGAACAAATATTATATGTACCTTTTCTATTCAAACATAAAAAACAGAGGTACCAGTGAGATTGTATGGTTAGCAGTATGTTCAGCTGTAACACCTTTGGCTATAATGTTTCAAAGTAATTCTGTTCAAGCTCAAACCTTCTTTTTTTTAAATGGTAAGAGCATTGTATATTGTTCAACCACTTTTTATTCACTTGCAACCAGGTAGATTGCTCAAATGAGGTTCAAAAGGCACATGCTTTCTTTATCTGGCTCTTTCTGTCCCTTACAGAAATCGAAGGTTTCTACTTTTGAGAAGATGTGGGCCTTTATGAGCAGCAGGCCGAGCACATCACTGGTGAAGTCTATTGAGGATGGGATTCAGAGGGTGCTGAAGTCAGACTATGCCCTCATAATGGAGTCCACAACTATCGATTACATCACTAAGAAGAACTGTAACCTGACACAGGTGGGAGGGATCATCGACAGCAAAGGCTATGGCATCGGCACTCCCCTCGGTAAGAACCTGTGAACGTTTGAGGCTGCCTGCTAAAAAAAAAAAATCAACCTCTTCAAATATGTTGCCTTTTGAAGGGGATTTCTTTTTTGACAACGCAGCAGCATACGTTTTTTTTTGCGACCAGTTAGACGGTATGCCACAACGTGTTTATGAACCTTATTATCACAGACTCCAGATGGCATTTCTTCCAAAGTAAAACAGGCCTTATGTTGCTTCCAGGCTCCCCATACAGGGACAAAATCACTATAGCAATCCTAAGCATCTTGGAGGATGGGCGCCTACAAATGCTGAAGGAGAAGTGGTGGAGTGGGAGCAGCTGCTTGGATGAAGACGATCACGAGACAGGCCCCATGGGGATCCAGAACCTGGGTGGTATATTCATTGTGCTGGCATCTGGTCTCGTGCTGTCTGTTTTTGTGGCGATTGCTGAATTTGTCTACAAGCTAAGGAAGACTGCAGAACGTGAGCAGGTACATGTCCCCATAAATCACATGCCTAATGTGTCATTGTCTTTATTTGATCTTTACTCTGTGGTTTGGAACATTAGCCCGACACTAATTTAATTACATTCCGCTAGCATTTCAGTTTAACTCACCCTCGATTTTAGCAAAGGAGTTGCTAACTAAGCCTATTTTGTGATGATACTTACACGTAGCCTGTAAACCAACGCCGTGCTCTGGCTTTTAGTTCAAACACATTATCAAAGGATTTTCCTGCCTACTCGGGCCATAACGCCACAACATTGACTTATTTTAACAGGCATAATTGCAAATTGGAGCATAGAGAATGAATCCATTGTTAGTCATTGGAGTTGTCAGAATAGCATGAACCCTTTACTGTTGTGAATCACTAATTTGAGTGCGTAGTTGCATGCATGCTCATGCACCACACTCTTCCTGACACAGCAGCAATAATGAACCGTGTGCCGGCTACATGTGGCGGTGGTGCGATTCGACATTGCTGACAGCCATGGACGCAGGCGCGCACATACACGCACGCGACCACTGGCACAACGCGAATGTTACGTTCTGACGCATGTTGTGCTCTTTAGACTGTCGACACTCTGCTGTCAGAACAATTTAAAGCTAAAGCATTTACCCTCCCCCCCCCCGTCCCTTTACCCTCTTCTCCTTCTTGCTCCCCTCCCCGCATCCTCCCTTTTCGTCCAGAGGTCTTTGTGCAGTGCCATGGCGGACGAGATCAGACTGTCGTTCACCTGCAACAGGCGGGTGAAACACAAGCCTCGGCCTCCAGTCATGGTGAAGACGGATGCAGTGATCAACATGCACGCCTACAACGACCGACGACTCCCGGGAAAGGACAACATGAGCTGCAGCACTGGGATGACTCCCGTGTTTCCGTGACAATGTGTTCCCCCCAGGGCAAGAACCTCCTGAGCAACTTGTCAGGGGTGATGCCAGAGACTAGAGACAATGGCATAGACGGGATCACCAGATTCATTAACCACAGTGACATGGGGACACTAACAAAACATGGGCAACTCAAAATGGCAGCATCAGCCACACAGGTATGACAACGTTCACCACTGTATTCCAAACCACAAGAGGTACAAATGATATTTATAATATTTGGGGGAGGTTTTAGGAAAACAGTACACCCCAAAAAATCAGTTTCAAGTCTGATGTTTACGTGCGCAACACAAAAACACAAGAAAATACACATTGTTAAAGGAATCCTCTCTCAGTGAAAAGACTGAAAATGTTATTGGAAAATATGGACTAAAGTGAGATGAAAGGCTTTGTTACAAATGGCAATAAGTGACAGATTCATGGAGAGTCGTTTTCATCAGACAAGAGTTTTGCCATATACATTAAGATTATGATATCAAGTTCTCACCTTCATCAAAACTCCTGAAAAGGCCTCTGAAGGCAGGAAATATTGTTACCTCAAACTTGTCGAGGCTCCGGTGTTTATCTTTGAGTCCTAAGCTGCAGGTTATGAGACCGGATCTTTTGAAAGCATGGTTCACAGGTACACATAGGATAACCTGAAGGAATACTCAGTTACTGCAATATTATCGTTGGTGGAAACCCATAGAGAGACAGAACTGTTTCACGGTCATGTGAAATGAACTATGTTGTTACACACAAGCAATTAATCATTGATACAGTGATTGATTGGAGCAGAAGAACATTTCATGTCTTCAGGATTCTTTTTACGTTATTGAATTTTTAATCAGTTCACAAAATTGATTGCCAAAAGATCTGGCCATTCAACAGAACTAGATACAGTACAATTCGGGCCAATTCCTGCTCACTCTGCTTTTTAGAAAGCACTACCCTTGCGTTCAATGCAAAGTAAATTAGAGTGGTTTAAAAGGGACTATTAAGGGATCTTTGCTAGAACAGTGTTTCCAACCATGCAGGGTAATATGTATTCAAAGCAAATTGTAATTGGCACAGTCGTGGCACTGTAATGTATTAGCTGGTGCAAACCACGTCACCTTAAAGTATGGTGAGCAACACTATAATGTGAAACAATCATAGCATGAAAAGCATAAGAAAAAAATAGAACCATGGTCCTGTGTAATTTCTAAAAGGATAACGACAGAAATATTGAGTATACGGAACAATTTTAAAAGTCCGTGCTCAACTCTGATGAAATGGTAGCATGTCTGTACTTATATGTGTATATATGTTATTTTTGTATATGCATATACAGTATACAGACTGGGTGGAAGGCATTGGAACAGGTATTTCTGTTTATATGTTTAATAAGTAATTGTAAGTCACCGATAACGGGTAAGAGACTGTGACCTTAAAACTAAAGAGCATTTTTTTGAGTGCATTCAATTGTGACATATCCATCAAACTTCGTTCTGGACTTGTGTGGCTACGGGATCATTGAATGTCCAAAATACGTCTGAACACATTTTTTGAACAGTTACTTCATTTCTTTCAGGTTGATTTTTGGCAGGAAACTGATTGTTTTGCATTACGGGCGTTTATGAAAACTTCGCCATGGTTTGGTTTGAAGGTTATCTCAGTCACCAGCTTTTCCTGTTAAATTACCTGGTGTGTGGACAGAGTCAATCCATACGTGTAGTGTGTGAACATGCCGAGTTGATAACGTGGTGAATAGATAAAAGACAGATGATGATTTTGTGTGGTCATGTTGACTTTAATACCGATTGAATAAGTGTTTATCTTCAGCAAATGTCATGCCGTAGGAAGATCCGAGGAGTCTATGAGCTGCTATCAGCCGGGAGCCCAACGAACAGCAAACCTCTGTGAGGTTTGTGAAGTCAATAAGTCAAGACAAAAAAAAACTAAAAACGTACCCATCTATGATTCAAGAAAACTCCAATCTGTATAACTTAGCGTTGGTTTTGGTAGAGATTCACTGTATAATTGTCTATGGATTCCCTTCTGCAAAGTAGAGTATGTAGATAAGATCAGCAGGAGAAAATGTATTTTGCTAAATTTATACTGTTATAAATGAATTCTGTTCACAGTCAAATATGTTATAGATGCTATTTATTTCATTAGAGAGGTCTCTTTAACTTACTTCCTCACTTTACCCCGGTTCCACAGCCCCCAAACCTTGTTTATTTATTTAATAGAAATGCATTATAGTATGGTATATCAGAGTGCTATCATCCAGATGGGAAACTGTATGTAAATCTTCTTTTATGATGGCTGATATATTTCTTTAAGTTGAATATGAAATGGAAATAGAGCTTCCCCAAGAATTTCGGGGACACTCTCTTGAAATAGGGAAAATAGGATTTATCTTGTGTAACTGGACCTTTACTGCTCTTGAAATCCCGATCAGGGCGCGATCTAAAGTACGGCCGCAGCTGATGCGTGGTTATACGATATTACTGTTACCTTCATGTGTACTGTAGCTTCCCATGCAGGTGATTCAAAAGCCTCTTGTGTTTCACCTCTGTAATATGTGAAAATAAGAAAATAATTGAAAATATCATCATAATCCAAATTAGTTGGTATTACGACAGAGTTTTCTGATTTGGCTGATTCAGTCAGTTTGGTTGCTGAATACATCCATCTTTTTTTACAAATTTATGTGAATAATAATGTCATTTTCAACAAAATTCATGAAACGTGGGCGAAAAGTAACGCAAAATGTAAGCTACATAACCTGTGTTCCATTAGCAGTGTGTGTGTGTGATATGAGTTTTGATTTTCCAGCTGTCACGACGGTATGCCTTTTTATGTATACCTTTCTTTTGAGTTGCACAGCTAACCATCATTTGGCGGAAAACCTCACAAACAAGATGATAATTATGTTGGTGACAACCAGGGTTTTCTTTGTGGACATGCAGAATTTCTATGAATATAGTTTTTGTAAGGTTTTGTAAAAAAAAAAAAAGGGAAAAAAAGATGATTCTGTTTTCCTAGTAACTGTATGTGTTAAGAGTACATTAGAATAACTGACATCTGAGTAAAACATGGGGAAATGCAACAAAATATTGAAGAAAAGCTAATGAATTATTTTCTTTTTAACGCATTGTGAATAATTCAATTGTACAGTTTGCTGTATGGGTTATATGAAGTTTTAAATAAAAAAAATACAAACCTTATCTCCTGCTAAGCTACTGATTGATTGGTGTTGTGTTATGTCTCCCTTTTATCTTGATATTGAACTATTTTTGGGCTCTAATTTGAGTCACAATAAAGAGATTTCAAGCAATGCTGTGATTATGGTTGCTTGGTACTCGGCTTAGACCTGCTTCAGTATTACGATTCAGAAATTTGACATGAAGTAAAATATTGATTCCAACTCAATTTTAAAACCCAATATTTTTTTATGCTGACTTTTCTAAATTAACGGCAGCATGATTATAATACTGAATATTATATATTATATATTATACATAATATCCCCATGTAAGGACATCCTAACGAACAGCTAACGAACATCCAAAATACAATGAATAATCAAAGCAAATGTATTGAAAATGAATTCAAACAAATGGAAAATCTGTTACTGATTATGTCTTATTCTTATTTCTAACTGTACTTTGCTGCTATATTACCAGATGCCAGATGGAAGAATGTATGCATTTTGCAGATGTTTCCATGCATGCAGATATGAAGATATCACTGACTGAAATTAACTAATTTGCAAGTTGCAGATTTCATTTTCAAATTATTATTTCCTTTGAAGAAGACAAAGGATCCCACTTATTGACCATCACTTGTACTCACTTTATTCATTTTATTTTTTTTCATAAAGTGAGTACATGTGATGAGAGTGTGCAGGATTCTTTGTTTTCTCAAAACAAATGTGGCTGAAGTTTGGTCAACAGATCATTCCAGACAAAATATCATCCGGATCCCAGTATTGAATGTCGACCATTTGTGGCGGATTAAATTAAGGGACACATTAACATAATAACATAAAGCCATTGCCAAGATCGGCAGCATGATACAGGTCAGTAACTAACAAACAGGCTGATGCATGTGGCAGCCCTGTGTGCCGAAAACAAGAAATGGAAGAAGCTTTGAAGGGTGAACATGTAAAGACCTCTCAAAGGTGTGTCATCCTGGACTAATATATATTGTCTTATACAATAAACAAGAACAAATCAGCATGTTTTATATTTGTATTCAGTTTGCATGCAACAGCTGCTGCATACGGCTGGGTATATCATGTAAAACACAGAGTATTGCAAAACTAGAAAGGGAGAGAGGAATAAACATGTTTGCTTCAAATGGTGTTCATGCATGAATGAATATGTGCTTTCAGGTAGCCAATCGACTGCAATAGGCAGAGATTAACCTGGCTGGCGTTAGGATGACGGAAGTGCGTGTTTAAAAAGGCAGAGGGAACTCCAGGCCATGGCGTTAAGGAGCAACGGGCGCATAATGAGCGATGGGCAGGGACCTTGCGCCTAATGGTAAGATTTATTATCTCTCACTATCAATTAATCCCTTCGGACAGACCGGGGCCAGCAGGAGCGCATCAGGAGTATGTAAAAGAGAAAGAGGGAGGATGAGAGGCAGCCAGTTGAAGGGAGAGAGATGTGAAAGGACATGAGAGGTGGAGGGAAGATGAGCAGTGGAGCGAGAATAGAAAAAAGTCAAGGAGAATGAGGATGTGATTTGAAGATAATACACACAAAGATGTGAGAGCGATACAGACAGTGAGGGGAGAAGAACAAAGGGTTAATGACAAAGTGAAGAAAGAGGTATAGTTTTATAGTAAGATATGAGCCAGGAAAGACAATGCAGGCATGCAGAATCACATGAGATAGAAGTAAAAGAGAGAGCATATAATGAGTGAAGCAACAGTAGACAAAGAGAGCCCACAGTCTATGGTCTATGGGAGACTCAGGGAAACATAAAACAGAATGTGGAAGACTGATACAACACTACGAGCTACTTTGTGCGCATGTTTTAAAGATCATATGTTCAACTTGAAAAAACAGAGCTGGACTGGTGATGCAATAATGTAGATACTCTGGAAGTAGGTCAATGAACGAGTAACTGTTTTAATAAGTAATGAGCCTTTTTTGAAAATTAACTACAGAATTACTAAATGGATTTTAATGAAAAATAATTATTCCATTCAAAGAAAGATGCATGTGGTGGTGCTCAATTATGTTGGAGTGGCTTTCAAGAAAGGACATTTTCTTTTTTTTTATGATGGAAAGTCTGTTTGATTTAATATTAATGGGACAAATGGGCTTACTGTAGAAACATAAACTATTTATCTAGAGTGGTTTTACAGTGTTGTCAATAGCAGAGGCAATGAATGCCATGAGGGCTTTGCAGTACCTTTACAGTTTTCAACATCATGTCCCCAGATTTATCCTCAATATATTTCACTGTACTTCACCGTGTACGATAGGAGAAGGGCTGCATGGGGAAAGCACAAGCTAAAGCCGACCTCCATCGTCTTTGCCATTATGGAGACTGCTTCGGTCTGTTGCTCGTGCACGCTCGGGGCGGTTTTTCTCACTCTGATGGCACATGTCCAGACCAGTGCTCTTTTTGATGACCTTGACAGGGCCGTCAGTGGGTGATGTTCTGCTTCACACTCCAGGGCGATGTGCCTTAGCTCAATGGCTGAGCATCATTGACCCATTTGGGGGTGAATGAATGCCCGACCCATGCCATGCCCATCTCAGTGGTCCCACTGGGTGAGAGACCCATCTTAGCAGAAGCTGCACCAGAGATTGCCTTGATAGGAGAGCCAGTGTGCACTGAATGTCATTATAGGCAATGCCATCATCCCAGAAAACTGAATTCCCTCCAGGAAGTGGAGGATATGGAGCTGTGAAGGATGCGGCTGAATAAAAATTGCTCGAGAAATAGGAAGGCAGATGTCACCTTCGAACAGAAGACCAGAAGGTATCACAAACCAAGGCATAGAAAGTTAAAGTTATGATCTAAAGATTATGTAATAAAACCCCATTTATGATAGAAAGTAAGGTCAGCATTTCAGTAATTGCCATTCAGTGTGTTTTTACATCTGTAATTAGTTCTCTATACAGTAGATTTCATTGTTGGTGGCGGAGTCGTTTGAAAAGGAAATAGTCGCACACTCGTAGCCACGATGCAAAAATGATTTACCATTTATTTAATTGATTTGGTAAATGATTGAATCTTTTTTGCATTGTGGCTACGAGTGAGACTATTTCCCTTTGCACTTGTGCTTTCACCGTTGTCAGCCCCTCTCCAACACTGGTCTTTGTTCCCTCTCTCTCGCATCCAGAGAGAAGGAATGGCAGAGTGGGACTGACAACGTATATCATCTTAAAAAACAACAACGGAGGAAAACGTTTTTTTCGTCAGTGGATGATTTAACATTTTTGCAAGGGAGTAATGGAACAAAACAGAGCCACAGTGAGCGGTAAGAAGAAGGCGACAAGCTGCACATCACCAGCTCCTCAGCAAGGAACAGTGTCGTTTCCAATTATCGATCACGTGCAAGATTGTATTGACTCTGATACATTTTCACTTTCATATGTCCCACAGAAGCTGGATTACAAGACTATCAGAAGGTCGATAGCACTGTCCATCCCGATAACGTTAAAAATGATAAAGAATTAATGAGCGTGTAATTACAGCTCACCATAATGCTGTAATGAAGTAGCACCACAGAGGGAACACTCATGCATATTCTACCTTCCATAATGAGCTTGGCATTAGGCTACATGTATCATGTTTGTACAGGGAGACACCATATGGCAGAATGTCTGAATGAGAGAAAAACAGTTTATTCCAGACCCCGACACCACCAGTATCAGAGCTCGAGCCACACACCATCATGTTGAATTATCCAGTTTGACTTTAGGTGAAATAGGCTGATCGAGACATTGCCCATGAAATGCCTTAGTGACTTGCTCTTTCTGTTCTCTGTCTTTGACCCTGGTAATGACTGGAATCGAGGGTTTTCATGAATATAAATACAGTACTAGATGAAAGGCAATTTTCTCCAGTGTACATAAAATAACACCCTTGTAATGCGGAGTAGTTTTTGTCAAGAAGGTATTGTGCTTTTGCAGTTTAACATTGCGTCGTGCACTCAGGGCCACAAGACCGCTTCATTTACCGCTTCATCTACCTGAGGAAATACTGTCAGTGTTTTATCCCAAGGATGCATGCAGCCTACAACAAGGCTGTTTGATGTTGGCTCAGGACCAGACTTCATTCGGTTCCAGAGGGGGATGAAGTTCACCAGCAGATGATTTGCTATTCTCTATCAAACTCAATCCCTACATTTCCATCCCTCAGCTTGGGACGCTGCCAATACATCCAGCATGTAAACCTCTCCAAAAGAGTTGTTGTGAAACAAAAAAAAAAACATTATGATTGAACAAAGGCACCGTTCACCATTTATGGTTTGACTTAACTTTGGCCATTATGGGTGAACGGGTTTGTGCTGGCGTCTGTGCGCAGCCTTGTCAGTTATCGGCTCAAGGTACATTTTCAGAAGTAATTATACCAGAAACTAAATGTAAGTATGTCTTTCGCTGTTTCTATCTCCTTGGTAAAACGTGAAAAATCCTTCGTGATGGAACCCAGGGAGTCTCTCTTCTCTTTCTTCTATGAGAGGACATTATATGGCCTGTCCACAGGGAAGGTGCTCGAGGGTGTCTGGCTGGCTGGGGGGAAGTTTATGGGCTGTGAAGGCCAATTTGAGCAGCCTGCAGAATCCAAAAACCGTCATGTCACGTTATTCCCTCTATCGCTATGCAGTAGAACATGGAAGAAAAAAACCAAAGCTATTATCACCAAGGAAACAAAACTGCTGTTCAAAACTATTTGACATTTTGAGTGGTAGTGGCTTGGACTTGTGTACCGTAAATTGCTCATTAATATTAAACAAGTAAGTGACAGTTGGAGGGACTTGGCATACACTCTTGGCACCTCAAGCAGGATTGCAAGTGATGGCTGGGTGCTTTGTTTAACCCAATATGTGGTGGTTAAGTGAAAGAGCAGCTGCTTTGGACCTCTAAGACCAAGGGTGCTGCTTGGCAGTGTCGAGATAATGTGGGCCAACTGCAAAAACATAAAATGTTAAAATTACAATTCAATGTATTTACTGTTATTTATTTATGATTACTCTTCTAAATTATATCCTGATACATGTTCATTCAGAGTTGGTTTCAAGTCTTTTGGATCTCGTGTTTTGTAGTATATTTTAGCAGGGTTTCCCTTGATTCAGACAGTAAACTAACATCACCTTATGCCACACGATTAATATGCAGTTGCTAACCAAGCCGCGCACTGTAGCCATAAAGTGCATGATTAAAATGTGTCCTGCGTTCAGTATTTATGGCAGATGACTTTCGTCGTGCTAGACTGGTTTTAATATCCACACAAAGCTACAAAAATGTTAATGTGTAGCCACTGAAAATAACAATTCATGTCCCCCATTGTGTTTTATTTTTGTGGCTCCGTGATGCCTGTGTTTACGGGTAAGGCCAAATGTAAAGTCATATTTAATTACAGAGCATTATTGCTCAATGAGGCTTTGTTAATGCAAGCTAGTGTTTCTGATATAAAAGATAAAGAGACAGCACCTGTAGCCGAGCATAAATGGGACAGTGAATTGCGGTGACATGGAAAAACGGACCAATTCAATTTGTCAATCCCTTTACAGCAGTGAATTTTAAGGTGTAATGATTAATGTATATGTATGTCTTGTTGATAAAATTAGATGAAGCACTGAATTGTGTTGATATTGTTGATTTGTTAACTGAAGGCGATCAAAATTAATATGGGTCTTCTGACTGGAACTCCTCCAACCTCTCAAGTCATGCTTTGCAGTAAAAAGCCTGCAGGTTTGAGAGAAGATGTGGGGCCACCCACAAGAATTCCACAGCAGTGCCGTTGTCTTCCCAGACTAAAAGACCGTTAGGAGATGCTGTTTGGCACGAAGCGAGTGGCATGGGCTTCGTTGGCGGTTTGTGGCATTGGCATATGGGAAGTCCTTCAAAGTCAGCCGTCGTGCTGCAGGCAGCATTCTAATGAGATAATCAATAACCTGCAACAGCTGCTCAGAGAGAGAGACCTCATCTGTTAAGCTCTAGCCACCAGTGACTCCGCTGTAACTGAACAAACCGCTCCGAAATAATGAGAGCTATTCTATGGAACATACAGCACCACCACCACCACAGAACCATTCATTGGTGGAACTGCAGTAGATTTTAAAAGAAAACAACAAAAACAGCAGTGACAGTAAATGAAAAGGTTGCATGTAAGTCCCTCAGGAACTGTCACTTGTCCATTGTGATACTTTGGGAGGAAAAGCCTCTCGAAATGAGGCAACGGTAAACATGTCACCCACTACAAAGGATGCAGTCCCACTTTGGGCCAATCAGGAACCAGTAAACAAACTTTGTAGACACTGAATTTTAAAAATGACAAAATTCAGCCTTATTTGCTTTGACTTATTTTCTCATTATTTTCAGCCACAGATCCATACACATATTCACAAACTTTGCCAAAGCAAACAAACTTCAGCATCCAATATTGTGCATTATGATGAAGAAATAAATGTGCCAATGCCTTCACCTGTCAAGTGTATTTTTGAAAATGTGGTCCTAGAGCATTGACATACTTCATTCCAAGATGTTTAAAATCTGATTGGCAGCATCAGGGATAACGTTCATTGCTGATGGATGGACACAGACAGAACAGAGGAAGGATAAACGAGGGCCAATCCACAACATTTGCCATAATTCATTGTTGGAAGGAACAAAAGTCTACCGGTCCAGAAGAGCTGGTTGATTTCTAGTGTCTCATTGCTAGCTACATGAACAGGGCAAAGTGACCTTCTGGTTTTAATATTGGAGGCAAAATTTGGATGAATGACTTCTGATCCTCAATTTCCTACCTTCAGACATGTCACTGCCAAGCTTTTGCTGGTCTCACCATGTTGTATATTATTGTATTTGCATCGTCATTGCATGGTTGACCCCTTCTCTGTCTCACTGTTGGGGACACGACAAGCTCATCTGTTCATGTGATATTTGCGGCACGCCACAAGTAACCTGGAGGGCTTTTCTTACGCCTCTGTAGCTGTCAGAGGAACATGAGCAAAGGCAACAAGATCTCTCTTCCCCTCTCTCTCTCGCTGCTATGGATTTAGCCCACAGTTCATGCTTGCTTGGATAAACCAACACTAAGACACAAAACAGGTGCAACTATGCTTGCCAGTAACAAAATGTCTGCCAGCCTACTTAAAAAGCCTTTCTAGGGAATACTGTTCAACTTTTATGAATGTCTATGGTTGAACTTATAGTCGGAGTACACCTATAGTGCAATTCATACGCCTGCCAGAAGCACAACTGCTGAGCCGCTGCAGGATTTTTATACTTAAATAAGTCGGCACGTAATTTTCTTGTGAGAAATGTAAGTGCGTGATCCATTTGTATGTGTTTTAATCCTTAAAGGTCTTCACAAGTAAATATTAGGAGGTGTACATTCTCATCACAAATAAAACATTGATAGTTGATTTAAATTTATTGACAATAAAAATGTGCAATTCTCCCCAATTCTGCTTCCCAATCAAGCTGGCATAAGCTCTACTTCTCCTGTGCATCTCATTAGTTGGGTAATAAATATGGGTAATAAAGTGCTGACCACGAGCAACGACGGATGGGTTTGAAATATTGTGTTGAAATTGTGACGCAGGGTTTACTTTGGGATGCGGATCTTGTGATTGACAGGTCGCTATCCCAGCATTGTTCAGGCTGGCAGTTTTTTGTGAGTCTTCGCGTTTTCGTCTTTCGAACTTTACGCTTTTCACAGTGTGTTTTCAGTTCATGCAAGTGATGGTGATGATGGTGATGGCAAAAAAACAAGATGGCGACGACCAAAATGCCGAACTTGAGGCTTTATCAGAAATGTGCCCTTACCTCTAGAAATGCAATTTCAAGTCAAATAGGGACAACACCTGCCATTGGCATTATGTTTAAGGTGTCCTCTATTCATTTTGTGGTACCATATATTTGCTCCTAACTCTACAACTTTTTGAATAATATATCTGTAGAGAAGCGGGATTCCACTCCTTCCACTATCCATTATAAAGCTGCAGTGCACCCAGGGAGCGCAGTGCTTTTTAGACAAAAATGAGAGGGGAAATTTGATTTGCCATGACGTATGCTAGCTCTTATTGCACCCACGATAACTCATGTTATGACTAAACTATGCCACTGGTGTAATAT
Source organism: Melanostigma gelatinosum (assembly GCF_949748355.1). Taxonomy (NCBI): domain Eukaryota; kingdom Metazoa; phylum Chordata; class Actinopteri; order Perciformes; family Zoarcidae; genus Melanostigma; species Melanostigma gelatinosum. Next base: position 7,798,904 of record NC_136642.1, on the reverse strand, counting down.
ACACCAAAAACTCCAAGACACAACAACAACAGTTCATACTGGACCATTGGCCAAGTCATCAATTCACAAAATTGCAGTTATGTATGCTTGGTTAGCAATAAGACTATTTTATGTATCGATTCCATTTAAATTTACCTTACAACTAATGCAAAGCTTTAATTTGAAATGCATAGCAACACAGATGTAACTACACATGCCCAATTGAATCCCGTTACTTTTATGATCATTCTCTAGAGAAAGATTTATCCTTTGATGGTGTAGTCAGCCTCGCTATGATGTTAGGCAACATGAATAACGCTCGTGATAAGCCCCTTTCTCTCTGTAGTGCTGCCATGACGGCTCACACGCAGAGGCAAGCAGGGAGGTGGTGGAAGGATTAGGAAGAGGTTATATCCCAGGCTCACTCGAGTAGGGCAAACCGAGGGTGGCAATACAGGTTCAGCAGATGCTGCTGGAGCATGGCCACAGAGTCACAGATTAGACATGGAGGCCCGAGCTAATTATAAGAAAAGCCCCAGCTGACAGCAGCCTTGCCACAATACTAATATAAATCCAAAGGTTGGAGAAAATAAATGCAACAGGATCTTTAAATAAATGCATGCCGTCTTCTCTTTAAGTACATTCAAACAACACATAAACCTGCTTCTGGTGCTACTGTGTTTACAATATGAATTTCTTCTGAGCGTTTGGACTCTCCATCCCTCCATTATCTCAGTGTTATTATGACGGTTTGCTTGCATTAATGTACCTGATCAGTCAATTAATCTCCTCGATCATACCTTTATTTACCTAATGGAATTTACTTAGACCTGCCAGTCCTCTTCAAAATGATGTATTGCTCTTATTGATGGACTGATTTCTGAACACTGCTTGTGTTCCCCGTAATTGTCCTCATTGAGTAATTTTCCCTATCTTGTCAAATGTCTCCTTCATTTAGTCCGCACATTAATTTGTGTAGGCACATGTGTCAATAAATTAACATTGAACAGGCCCTTCCTACAAGGCTTGGGATGGAGATCAACTTTTCATTACGTGGTGAGGGATCCCGGTTTTGCTGATAAAAACTGATAAATCCAATTTAGTAGCAGCACAATGTGCCTTATATGATTAGGGCATTAGATGCAGGCAACGCTGCAGTATTTTGAAAACACACCTGCGCACAGGAGTGAGGTTTGATAGGAAAGGATACTTGAAATGAGACACTGGACACATTTTGGCAAAAAGTGAGTGTAACATGCAGTCTGACCTCCCCTTGTCCTCTCTGTAACTTCAGCAATAGTATCATAATGCTGCTATTTATGGCACCTGTTAAATAAGGCAATATCTCAGGATCGATTTTGCTGCCGCTCGCTCTCCCCTTTGGCACCCTCTTCCAACACACGTTGGATTTGATAACTCAAGCTCTATTGATTTTTCTATAAGCAAAAATAGTCTGCACAGAGGCATAAACAAAAGATATTGGTTGTGCTTTTTTAAGGATCAATATTTCAATGTTTTATTTGGTTTGTGTGGGACATATATATACACTTTAGTATATACAGTACACCTATACAGTGATACATTATTTCTGAAACATGCAGAAGCAAAAAGAAAATTAAAGGGGTCACCATCAATATATTTGTTTTCTATGAGGCTGTATCAATTTCCAGGAAAATGCATGCAATCTGGTTGTCGCATCACAACTTCTGAAAAGAGTGTCACTTCTCCAACTGCAAGACTGCCTTGTATACTCTACATCTTGATGAGTACGTGAGGGGAAATATGTTTATGGGGGGGGGGGGTGATGCTGATAGAATGGTGAGAGATGATATACAGTGAGATTGCTGCCCAGACACAAATGGAAATACCCAGTATGCAACAAATGTAGAAAAGGTAATGGTAAGGCGGTGTTTGGTAAGTTCTAGTGGGATGGAAGAAGACAAGATCTTGGGGAAAATGGAAAGAGAGGGACCATAACATTCGAATGGCAGATTGGGATCTAGTTTCCTGAGTTGGGGAGAAAGTGACAGAGGCTAATGGATTTCTGTGCCTGGTGTGATTAAGAGGCTGTACTAAACCTGAGATAATGTGCTGATATCTGCTGGGAGCTGCTTGACGCCAGCTGATCATAATCAGTAGACCCAAGGCAGTCGAGAAGCCGATCACCTCTCTGCAGCACTCAGCTCGCCCTACATGTCCTGTCTGGTTATGTCTGAAGAGGCACACCCATCTTCTCTACAATCTCCTACTATTACAATAATACGGTGCTGATTTGGTTCATCGGTTTCAGCAATGGAAACATGTGTCTCCTATTCAGCATAATGGAATGCATAAGAATGTAGTTCCCCCTTTTTATGTTTTGTGATGTGTAGTGCAAGTGAAGGAAACCTTCTATTTCTGCGACGCTATTTAAGCATCGAGTAGTGAGAAGAACTCGGTGAGCTGGCAAAGCAAAACTTCAAGTTTCATGGAGTAAACAGGCCGTGGTGCATTAAACATTGCTGATGTTCTTATGCATGGTCCTTGGGCGTCACTGTGCCGTTGCACATTTTAATTTTAATCTTAATCAATGTTCCGTGCTCTAATGAGAACACTGGTTTTTACACGCTTGTTGACCTGCCAGATCAGGATGCACTGAATGTGATCAGAGGCTTATTAGCCTTGGGAAGGTACACACTTGCCTCTAACACCATAACAACAAGCCCAACCAATGCTGCAAGCCCTCACCATGCAAGAACTACCACAACAAACAGCATTTTATTTTCTAAAGGGTTGACTCTTTGATGAGTTGGCGTATCAATTTTAAAAAGGCCACACAATCCATGAGTGGGGACTTCAACGCAGCACCTGTGGAAATATGACTCTCGTCAATTCATTCCATACTGTCATTACTACTTAACTGGTCCAGTGGGACTCCTTTACTGCAGAATAACAAGTCCCTGCATCGCAACAACCATATGTCCACGGTTTTCCCTGGGGAAGACGCCTCCAGCTGTCCAGATCCCCATTTCCGTGTTGACAGCTTCAGGCAGAGGAAGCCTGACAGCTATATGTTGGACCGTCAACATGGATCAGGATGAGGTACTTTGCAAACAAATCTGGATAAAAAAAATCAGACTTACAGTACGATGGTCTCTGCTGCTTAAACTTGTGTGTGATCTTGTGAGAACTTTCTGTGTGAATTACAGTGTCTTGGCCTGGGCTGCATGCCTTGAAGCATATCAAAACCAGAAAGCCATGTTTTGATGATACTTGAACCCAGCGGTACTACGAGGACTTCAATTGAGTTTAATGCTACAAAATGCAAAAAATGAGGTGCAGAATATTCACCAGATGCAACCAGATTGAACTTTGCTATTTAGGGGGACTGGATACCACAGAATCCAGCAAATCATCTCATCTGTCCTATCGTAAATCTTTCTCAATGTTTGAGATGAAATAGGGTTCAATCTAGCTTGATTTGGATAAAAACTGAAGGAGTAGAATGATAAGACCTGTTCAGATCATGCCGTGTATGTGTATGAGCTATTTCAGGCATTTTACAAGCAAGCTTTTAATGTTACTGACTCTCTGTGTACTGACACTAACAATATGACTTGGAATTAATTGCATAAATGAGTAGCATAGCCCATTTGTTTATTTCTTTTCCTTCTTGTTCATTATTGAATTAAATGACACAATCCAATTAGTAGTGTGCATTGCAGTTTGATTAAGTACGTAAAATATTAAGGCAAATGCTCAGCCAAATTATGTGGCATTACAAATCCTCCAAATCACAGGGATTTTAATTCATGTGCAAATATATTATTCGACAGAATTTCTCTGAGCTGCAGGCTGAGAGCAAGAACGCTTTCATCTGTCAGTAGTTTTGGATTTGTACTGTATAGACTGACCTTTCCAAAGATGTCTAGTTGGCGCCGTCTGGTTCTGAAAAGGGAAGCCAATGCTTCAGTGCCTTAAACTTGCATTCTTTTAAATGGTCATCAGGGGGTGACCCTTCTGGTTGCTCACAGAATTCAGATTTTACAGTATGAGAACATTTCCCTTGACTTATTACTTAATATTGTAAACATGAGGTTATGGTATCAATCACTAGTTTCACTATTCATGTAAAAAGAGCCTGTCATGCATGTATTAATATTCTACATTCTGCCTTGTAATTATGAACACAATTTGATACACAGAAAGACTTCTCTGGTTGATTTCTAACAATGCTATCAATACGCAGAATGTTTCCTTTGTCATCAGTTATTCTTGTAATATGCTTTCCTTCCTGTGAGCCAAACAAATACTTGAATAGAAATGACCTCAAATTGCATTTGGCTGGAGTGCGTGTCATACATATTGAAGAAATGGCAACATGTCAGGCCCACCAAGCTGATTCCCAAAGTAGCGAAAAAATGACACCGCTTAGAGCCAGCACTGTCATCACTCTGTGTATTTTAGATGTCACTTAAAATATTTTACACATTGGCTGCAGAGGATGTTTTGTTATTTTCTCTCACTCTGAATATATTCACTTTTTTTTCCATCCTCCACTGGCGAACTGCGACAGTGACGAACCGTGTTTTCATTGTAAATCAAACGATCACCTTACTAGGTTCCCTAAAAACACATGTCACCGTTACCTAACGCATTACTGTGACGGTATATGTCTGCTGGAGAACAACAGCTGTTGGAATATTTGAAGGTCATCAATTCTTATTTTCTAGAAAATGTGGCAGGTGTCATTTATAATCCACTGACACGTTGCTGCTCACTCTAAAGAGGAATTGCTTCAACATGAGGAGAACTAGCTTTTTTCTCCAACCATCTATTGGGGTGAATAAACTGCCGGAATATATCACATATGACCCCAATTTTCCTGATGCTGGTGACAGATGTCTCCTTTTACAGCTCAGAGTGACTGTGAGGAGGTTTACCTTCTCTTTTAACCAATCTTTAGCGAGGGTTGGGACATTAACTTGGCAAAGCGAGTGATCTGTAGTCTGGGTGAATGGCTGTGTCGTACATCAAAACTCTTGGCAAGAGTCATGGGTTCAAAACTGTTTGAAAAACCAACAGACGAAGAGCGATACTCTTGATAAAAATAATGAATCTGTCCCTTGCACTCAAAGGAACACTTGCTTTTAGTCATACTCGTGCTCTTCATCCTGAATGATTGATTTCAGGGCTTACCATTACCATATGTTAGACCAACATGTCTATATGTCTAGCAGTGTGGTGTACTTGACCACTCCACACAGGCCACTTGATCAAGCCTTTCACACAGCCTTTCAATTCAACAAAAAATTGGTAGCAGATATATTGCAGAGCCCAGCCAGGGCTTTGTCAAAGGGACATCAGCTGAGACACTGAGCACTCATGAAACAGAAAGGGAGAGCGTCTATTTGCAATAATAAAGTGCAAATACAAGCATGGAACTCCTCCATGTATTGCTCATTGCTGGGGCCCTCCAAGGCTTAGCAAGATTGAATACACCATATGTTTGTCTGGAGCTTTTCCCCTTGTAAGTGCCACTGACGGCATGGTTTTGGCACTACCCTTGTACTTCCCATAATGAATCAATCCAAAAGCTCATTTAGGCAGTCACTTTCCAGACACCACACACAAAAAGGGACTGGGTCTCTTATTTGTTTGTTAGATAATGGATATCCATCCACTTTGTGTATCTTGCATCTTTCTGGCGTTACTCAGTTGTGCTGTACATGTACAGAATACCACATACAGAAGAAGATTTCACTTGCCTGACCAATAGATGTATGTCCAACCCTTTCTCCTAGAAATTACACTTTTTCTTCGATGCCTGAATTATTTACCCTGGCAAAGTTTTTTTAGTAGTCTATAATTTCCATTGTAGTTTCATACAACTTTTTTCTTGGGGCCTCTGCTGCCTCACTGGGGTGGTGAGCTGGCAGGTGATTCTTCAGATTTGTTGTAATCTGGAGTAACGCAGCTGCTTTTATGAAGTTCAATTCTGACATCTGCGGTGCAGAACCCAATATACTTTGTTTTAGTTATTATGTCATTTATGAATCTTAATTAAAATATATTACCAGCGTAAATTCTCGGGCTGTCCTCGACCCAAGAAATTCTTTCTCGCCTCACACTTTTTTGTCGACTCATCAATTTGTTCAGATTCTTCTCAAAGCATCACACAAAAGCACCACTTTGAATCCTGTGGTTACCAGATATCTGCTCATAAATTTCTTGGAAATAAGTAATCCATCATGAAAAATGCACAAGACAATGACTTATCGACGAAAAATCTTGGTCGACTAAGAATAAAATGTCCAATTCGTCCACTAATCGACGAATGGGGGGCATACCCAGGAAATCTGTGGATTTATAAACATAATTTAGGAGACATGGTTGTCATATCATTGTGCTACAATTTGTCAATTTGCTAATCCACACAGTCTCCCGCCTGCTGTGCTCTGTGTGCGTCAACTGATTATTATTTTGTGATATCCGTATCTCATCTAACCTTGTAATGATATTCCCTATCCTGCCTCAGCTAGCTCTCCCCTCCCCCTCCCCCACAGTTCCCCTGCTGCTTCCGTACGGCCATTTTTAGCCCCATAATTTCCTTGGCAGTAAGCTCCTGATGAGGTTGGTCAGGGATGAAGACTTCTATTAACTCAAATGTTGTACATGAAGGGAATTGCAGACCCATAAAGCAAGGTCTTGTCAGTCTCCCAGGTGAGCTCTAGCATGAAGAGCATAGCCTCCCTCTCCTCCCACTGGCAGATTTGCTTTAAAAGTTTCACTGCCCGAGGGGTAAGGTAACAACTTTGAGAAAGCTGCTTGATTTTCCCCTTCATTTCTCCCGCATTCATGCTTTATCTGCTGTTAAGAAACTGACTCTCTCCATCACGAATGTACAACTATTACCTATTTTGTGAAGATGGGTATCATACAGTATAGCTCATGCCGACATGGTGTCCCAACATAGTTTAAAGCTTATTATTTTTGGTTAATATGGTCCCAGAAAAAAACTCTGAATTCTGTTCTCACCCCTAAGAGCTGATGAGGGTTTGGTGGATATTGTACTCATACTGGCTGTGTTCTCATTTCCTGAAATGCTCTGGGATCTGGAGGGAGGCACTGAGACTTGTCAGTCAAAATGTCAGCTAGGAAAACTCATTTTTTTAAATCTATTATCTGTTTTTTTCTTATCTATAGACAGGGCTGTGTAGTATATCCTACCAAATGTCCCAGTTATATTGAATTCGAAATTCACCTCTAGCTTTTTAAGTTGAAGGTACACATTTTTTGAAAGCTTATGCTTTGAGATACACTCTTACATACAGCTGCCATTAGCTTAGTTCTGGATGAAACACAAATTCAAGGACAGCAATTAAAGGGGCACTGCAAACCACAAGGTCACATTTTCATTTGTGAATGGATAAATACATGTGACGGTACAGTTGTAAACTAGAATCTCACATTAGTCGTCGATCTGGACCTCAAGAGGGCAGCTTCTTTAGCTCACAGTTAAATGCGAGGAAACATATAGAGCGAGTAAGTCCTGTTAGACCCATGATCTTCTTGATTAAGACAATTGCTCAAAATTCAAAACTCAATGACACTGACCAAACACATTCTGTATTGCATACTGAATACAGTGTATTGCCTCATATTTATTCAGCTACAGCTGTTATTTATGGTATGCACCCCGCATTGCTTGAACAGATCTTAGGAAGACACAGCAAATCATGTTGGCAGTTGCAAAGGATTTGGGTGCAGTAAAATATTCCTGGACACAGCACAGTGAGATGTTATGCAGACAGCAGAAACAGTGTTCCTGATGGACACATTGAAGCATATTTGCAGGAACAGGAAATAATCTTCGCAGCTGGAATCAGAGATGATGTTTTTTCACACCACTGACGCAGATTCATTTGCTGGCACAATAATAAGTGAAAAATATGATGTAATGAATTAATGTGGAATTGCTACTGCTTGAGGGTTTAATATGGTTTAATATCTTCCTTTTACACCTGGGGTAGGAAATATACACATTTAACTGCCAGACAGTAGTCAGTATGTCTTGCTACAATATTGATTTTTTCCATTTACTCCTCTTGGGAAAGCATGTACACAAAAGTGTTAATATATTCTCTTGCATTTTTCTTTGCACCACTGTTGCTTCCAGTTTGACCCGACTTGAACATGTGCAGCCATGGATATTCCACCCACGTAAAGTACTGAATGAACTCTTATAATTTGGTTGATAACCTCCTCTGTTATGTCAGCAGTATAACATTCCCAGTGAGGTGGGATGTAGTGTAAACAACAGTGATTAAAGTGTGTTATCTATCCTGCCTTTTGACACTTGTATATCTGTGGCTGGGTTAAGAAGACACATGCTGACAGGCAATGAATCTTAGTTATTTCCCAAGGTCTATCCATGTTGACATTTAGAGCGCTGCCTTCAGTTGTGTGGAGAGAGCAGTATCTCAGCAGTTCACATCAGTGTTTTGGGGATATGTCAGTATCCTTTCTGTCAAAAGAGGTGTTCTTTTAAATCCAGATATTTTGAAGCAAATTTGCGAGTATCAGCTATTTTCTTTGTATGTATAATATATATTTATTAAAATTTTATGCAGGTTATATAAGCAAGTAAATTATGAATATCCAAAGTAACATTTTACGGAGTCAAGTTCTGTTTGTACTTGTGCCTCACAGGCTAAACTGTGGGTGCATAGACAAAATAAAAATGGAGCAGCGGTCTTTTCACTGATCGTCCAACAAAAAAAAATGACTGTAGGCTATGCCATGAAACTGAACAGAAATCGTTGTAGGTACTGCCAAATAATTCTCGACAATTGATCAAGGATTTCATTGCACATTTAAGGGCATACTACAGAAGACTCTCCACCTGGAAAATATTCCACCACAGTAAACAATGGGTTGTACCTATGAAGGTGTCTGCGTGCACTTTAATGAGAGTCGGGGTAATGGGCTGTTTAATCTGACCTCAGAGCTGGGATGAATATTATGATTAAGAATATGACAGCACCACTTCCACATCTTGAGAAAGTGTTGATTCTACACGTGTTGGTTGTCGCCTTGCGTTAAACGGCTGTTTCATCACTGTCAGCGACAGATGTTGCGATCCCACTCCTGCCATACTGAGCTGCTGCAGAGGAGCCTCGTCACAACAGGCGAACGTGACAAGGGGAAGCATTCATTGGTGTAAATTAATCTGGAAAGAATATCAATCCAGCTATATGTGTTTTGTGACAGCACCAGAGTCTTGTTGCATGGTACTGTGTGTGAGTCTGTGTGTGCTTATGTGTCTTGTAGGTCTTTGGCTGGTTGGAGCTGAGGTGCCATCACCCTAACTGCGAACACCTGGCCAGTGTTTCTGAGCTATTTATTGCCCGGTGTGTCAGCTTCTTCACTGTTCATCCAGCTGATTGTTTCTTTGTTGCGTTGATTACATTCTGTTTCACACTGAAGACACACGCATCAAATGAAACACTGCATTTATTCATCCACTGCTGATTCTGACTTCCACACTTCATTGTTATTATCATCATTGGTACATTTCCAATTAATACACTGGCATACCTCCCTCCTTTGTTGCGGCACACGAGCCGGTCGTAATGGTTTGTACAGGAGTTACTGTATCATCCTAAACAACAAGTGTCTCCCTGATATCTGGCTCAATTTGGTGTCAGAAAAATGCCTCGACCAAGAAAGAGGCCCATTTACTACCAGATCCCCAGCTGGAAATGTAACCTTTGCTGTAATTCATCATTGGTTTCAAGGGAGGTGCACTGCTGCAGGCCATTAGGACCACTGAGGGTTTAACTACAGCCCAGCAATGCGTTGTAGTCATAAACTACTACAGTGTAATCATGTGGATCTGTATGAGCAGGTTGTGCACTCGGTGATGGAGTACCCAGACTTCGCTGAACCTCTGAGCTGGCCAGCGTTGGATCATTTGGACGTCATGCTGTTGGAGTGCGATATAAATATAGATTGTTCTGCACACACTGGGGCAAAATCTGTAACCATGACCTGCGAGGCTTTGATCTTGGGCTTACATATGACCAAGGCCAATTTTGTTTGCTGAAGGTAAAAGCTAACTATAAAGAAACCTAACCTCTATGGATGAAACAAGTACACTTGTGCTTTTGAGAAGATTCAGGGGAGGGAGGGAAGAGACTTTATGGATGAACAACACAATCCACTAAATGTTGGCTGTCCCGGTTATCTGACGTACTGTATGAGTGAACACTGGATTTAAATGTACTTGAGGAAGTCTTCGGCCTAAAGATACATGCAGTTATTTATTTCCCTGATCAGTGTTGATAGCAAAACATTTTACATATATATATAAAAAATAAAATAAAAAAACTCCAAACAAAGTGCCCTTTATGTGCTTTAATGAGAGCCCCAATCCGAAGAATGCGAGTATTATTGTAAGGTTATAAGATCATCATTTATTGACTTTCAGTGGAGTCATACACTGATATGATCACTGTATGATCAGTATCAATTTGACACTTTTTAAATGCAGCTGTCAGAATTAATGATTTGAGCAAGCCTCAACTTAAGAACTTTATATCAATCCTTTTTTGGCTTTTTCTTTATAGTTATAGAGATATTTAAGAGTTTTATATGATTTAAATATACATTGGTTTGCTTAATTAACATTTTCTCTTTATGAATACATATTTTCTACAGTGTAATATATTGAGAAAGTAAAAAATATATTTCATTAATGGAATAATTACAACTATTAGACGAATGTTGCTCTACAGCTCAAAATGTTGTGCTCAGTTTGCTTTCAATGCAGCTCGAATGACAATGTTTGGTTATCCAAATTCACTGAAGGGGGTCGAAAACACCCGGGCCAGAGGGGTTAGCTGGGTTGTAAGTGTAAACAAGACCCTTTTGTTCAGGAGACTGAACTCCCAGTTAACGCTGACATGATGATGGAGGGAGTCCGGATGGGGCCCTGTCAGCGGGCCACGGCGCCATCCCCCAGAGCAGCGCCACAGCGGATGAGGGTGCCACCGCTCTGGCCGTTAACATAGAAAAAAATGAGAGAGAAGTAAGCTGAGGACTGTAAAACAGGGTCAGTGGGGACTCCCTGTGTCTAGTCCCACATCAAGAGACGAGAGAAGACACACAAGCCTGGCTTTTAGACAGAACACATTCACAGAGCAAGCAGTGAATGGCGCTCTGTCAATTTGCCAAAGTAGCTTGGGTGATTAACATTTGAACTGTGGCACATCAAGAGCCCCCTGTGGATGAATGGTCATTCCATCAGCCTCATTAGGGGAAACCTATTCAGTGATGCCAAGCACAAATTGCCCAGGCCCAACTGTCAAGCTTGGGTTGAGAATGACAATGGCAACCCAAAGTAAACAGTCGCGTCTCGCGGATCGCTCAAATCCTCCAGTAAACAACGTCCAGAGCCAAGATAAGCAATGAGCTTCTTAAACTGAAGGAGTGTGTCATAATAATAACCTGTGTAGCACCATGGTAAATCGCTTCAATGAGGTCCCCTCCTCGGAGTAAGTAACATCATGGGACAGGCAGGATGGTAGCAAATCGACCAGCTCGTGAGAATTTGATAGAATCTACTATTCTTTAACATAAACACACAAAAGTTCATTTTACTGCTCTTATTTTAGCTAAAGGCGATGTTTTTTTCATGGACGTAAACAATTAGTAGTGTAAACTCCATTGAATGATTTACTTTCTAAATGCATTTACAACGTGGTTCCAACTAATGATAATAAAAAAAGCCACCAAAGTCCACCAAATGCATCGGCTGCCACAACTGAGGAGACATAGATGTGCCTCGTCAGTACTTTATCCTTTTTTCCTTGGCTTCCCTGCCTTCTGCAGACTCGTCATCAACAATTTATTGAGTGTACTCAAACATACACAAGAACAATAAAGGCCAAGAAAAACAAACGTCTGGACGAGAAGCCAGTATCGCAAAAGCTATAACAACAGCCTACATTCATGTTGAGAAATACAAACCCTCATACACCTCAATACAACCTCAAATACACCTCAAGTGAAAGAAAACACACTCAATCATATTCTTATGTGAGCTATATGTCAAACTGATATTTTCATGTTCTTAGGATATGCAAATCGATTTGCCCTCATATTTCATTGTTGAATGTAAACATTTGGGTAGGAATTACACACACAGATGGTATACTGCTACACAGCTATGAGAGCATGCAGCTAGTATGGCTCTGCCTGCATACATGTGCTGCTGTTTGCTAAAGCTGTGATTATACCTTGAAAAACAGGAGCATAACTGGATTGATCTTCTTTTTTGTATCCTGGAAAAGATAATGTTCTAACATAGATTAATTCATAGGGGTATTCAGTTTTGCAGGATAATAGCACTACGACACCGTTTTTCTCTCCTTTTAGCAGTAAATTGCTGCTATTAGAGGTAAATAATTGTCTCTCTTCCAAGCCCACCGCAGTCATTTTGACAAAGAAAATGTTCATGGTTCGTGATTGCTCTTCCATATTTGTTTTTTTTCTCCCCTTCTCTTCTCCTTTCAGTTAAAAAAAATCAGCATGATCTTGCTTGATAGACGTGTTTACCCGAGCTCTGGATGGAATTCATTCGCCATAATTAAGCGTTTACTTGATCAGGAGGGTAAAAAAAAAGGATTATGTGAAGTCAGATTAAAGGGAGCTGAGTGAAACCAACGAAGAGATTATCAAGCGCTGCCAGGCAAGCAGGCTGCCTTTGGAGTTGGGCCCTCTCTGATCGCTATCTCGTTAGTGCTTTATTCGTCAAGCGCAAGCTTAATGCCTGAAACAAGCTTGGTTATCCAGATTCTTCTGCAGGAGCACAACACTGACGATGTCGTATTGACCGATCGGTGCAGTGGAAGGACTGACTCAGAGACGAGGTTAAAAAGACTGGAGAGGTCATGGCATTATTCATCTTTGCGAAGCCCCTCCCACCTCGGTTGCTGTTGTTATGCCTGTCCAGTTTTCACTCCCAGCATGTCAATTTGAATTAACAACGATATCAGTGAGAGATATTCCAAAGGAAATAATAGATTTCTGAAATAATCTTGAGATAATATGAGAGAGAAGTAGATGGAGTTAAGAGCTACATTCAAAATATAATTTGTCGGTAGAGTATTGTGAATGAAGAGGCCAATGAAATCGAGGGAAAAGCTCACTGGTCCCAATGCAAGCTTCCGCGGGCGAGGAGTGGAGCTTTGCCTCGCTGCTCCGCCGGTCCCCACTAGGAGCCAACACCCACACCTCGCTGCTGGAGGCCCAGGCTGGAGGGAAGGAGGCGCGGGAGAACTACAACCAGGACTGAGCGGGTCACACTGTCAGGCGTTGCTGTAGTGAAATTAGTTTTCAAAAAGGACTCCGGTGCTTCAAAACACAAACACTTTTACCCGCAGGGATCGCCAAAATCAACAAAAAAAGTTCCTTGTTTTAACTTTAAGATTAAAAAAAACAACCTTGAACTTGATTTAATTCGTAATTAGATTACTAGAACCTTAATCGAGAGCAGATTATAAACTGCATTATTATGTAAACATGCTGAAAAGAACTGTGACCTTCCTAAAAGTGTGGAGATTCAAGTCACACACGTGAACTGGAACTCTCGCCAACACAAACAAACTCTCGTGAGAGTTTCACACAAGACGGATCCTTTTCCCCCCCTGCGACCTAGTTATGGCTGCTAACGTAGGATTGGACGTTCGCTGTTCTCGAGAGGAGCTTAGAGAAGGGTCAGTTTTGTTCATTTTGTAAATCGTTAATTGAATCGAATGGATATCTATGGACTGGAGAAGCACGTGGCCACAGAAGTATGAGCTCTATTTTACACAAGGGTATGCTGAGATCAATAAATCTGATCAATCAACTTGTAGTAACTGCCCTCGTACAGTCTCGAGTTTTGGTCCGGCTGCTCTTTGTGGATGGATGAATTCTGTTAGAGTTGAGTTTTCAGAGATTTGTGGTTTTTCCATCTTTAGTCCCAACTTGTTTACCACACAGCTTACAAATCACTTCGTTCTCGTTGTTTGGCTCTCCTTTTTTGTTCGGTTGGGTAATTACTCGGGCTGTACCAATTGTTCGAAGCTTTATTCATAATGTTGACATTGGAATCATCAAAAATAACAGAAACGTGTGCGAGAGTAAACCCTGTGTGATTGTCTCAGTCCAAAAGTCAAAATGTATCGGCAAAAGATTGATGTAATCATTTCCAAAATTCACAACATGTTTTTATCTCACAAAACATTTGTTATTTATTTGTTGCAGGTCATACAACCAGAACAACAAGCTGATGAACACTACAAAGCTAAATAGAGCTGTGGGGAACTGCAGCTTTGGTTGATGATTCTCTGTGGGTCACTATGAACAACTCATTGGATCTTGAACATTTCACGCATGGTTAATACAAAACTATTGATTAGCGCAGCTTTAAAGTTTGGAAATCAGGGTTGGATATTAAAACTGAAAAAATAAACATTTGACCATCCTTAATTGTGCATCTATGTTTTTATTTATTCAGCTATTTATGTTTATAATGCCTAAATAATTCAAAAAAATCCACCACTGGATTTTACGCAGTCAGAATCCTACAATCTATCTAACTGCAGGATTGCCATTCACCTACGTCAAATGCACCCACTGTTTTTCAAAAATCCATTAAAAACTGCTTGCAAACACATGCTGCTAAAAAACCTGCATTATAGAAGACATGAGGAGCTTCTGGCTGTTGGAAATGCATTAGTTGGTTTAAAGTCTTCATGGGCAGTAATGCTGATGGGGGCAAAACATGACACTACGGCTTTTGAAGTTGGCAGCCGCACACTTCTCACAGTGGATTACACAAACATTGGAACACCTTAAATTCCACAACAATATCTTGCACCATCCCTGTACCTACAGTATTCTGTCAACATTTCAACTCACGTCCTTTATAAAGAGCCTTTTCGTGCCGACATCACAAACCAAAGGAAAGACTGCAGGCTATAGAAGGCTCAACTATTAGAACGATGGAAAGAAAATGTTGCTAATAGTTTAGCCTTATGCTAACCATAGCAGCAGCAATGAGCCGTAGGATGCGATGAGCGGAAGCTAAACTATTAGCAACATTTTGTTTCCATATCTGAAACTCTGCCAATATTTAAAGACTCAAATTTTTGTCTGACTTTATGGGTTTGTTTGCAGTGTAGGCAGCTGTTGTAAATGTTGGAATACAAAACTTTTCTGCAATATAGTTATGTGCATCCAAACATTTATACACATACACCCTCAGTAAATCTTTATTGTCCTCAGTTGGTTTCTCTATCAGATTTGTAATATTATTAAAGGTCTGGCCATTGGGTCGGCATGCACGGGTATGCCAATCTGGTCCCGTTGGTTTAAGGTTGACTTTCTCATCTAACACTCACGTTCCCAGAGAGGCAGTTATTGTAAACTCGCATTGTCTTCCAACAAAACTTACTGGCCTAACATTTTCAGAGAATTGTTCTACCTCCACTTATGCTCCATCCACAAAAATATGTCATGTTTACAAAGAGAAAAGGGGTTTATTGTGGTGGCTACAGAAAAACATCCTTGTGAATATCAGAAGTACTATTGGTGTGTGGGGGAAAAAAGTGTTTTCATGAGGTAACTGACCCTTTAAGTGTCACTATACTGTCTCTTTTATTAAAGGCCTCAGTTTCTTTTGGTTGCTTGCCTAATGGATAAGACATAGTTGTCAGCAGATGAGTAATTCCTCTCACATCGCCATTGCACATCCCATCCCTCCAATTATTTTCTCCCCACTGATCTTGGTCAGAAGATTTTATATAGGAGATCAGTAATAGAAAAGGACACCGGCATGCCTCCATAGACACGAGTCTAAGCGCAGTGATTAATGCTAAAGTGTGATTACTGACCTGTTGATTTGAGGGCCGCAAAGTACTGCCTGTCAGATCGCTGCTGGAACACTTGGAGGAACCTGTAATGAGGCATGTGAGAGATGCCAAGTGGTTGGAAACCGAAGCATACCTGCTGCAGCCAGGCAGGCCAGTTTTAAGGATTAATGCCTTTTTAAAGGGAAAAAAAGATGATGGATTTAAAGTTAATTGGATGCTAGATGTTAAACTTTGATTCCAACGTTTCCTTTTAACCCAGATGTTTCTATTAGTGCTTCTTTTTCAGATCAAGTATCATTCACTAGAGCCAGGGCACGCTTTTAAACATGTAGATATTGAATCATGGCTTCAAAACTTTTTAAATTGCACTCAATTTGAAAACAAATTCGAGAAAATAATTCTAACTAACTAATATTAACTAAGAAAATGATATATCTTGAGCATATAGGTGGTGTTTGATGGCGACTAAAAGGGACATCAGGCTATGTTATTATAAATCTGCAGGACTATCACTCAGACAGCAGCCTCCTAAATTCAACTTTGGGTTGATAGTTTAAGAGTCAAACATACTTGTGACCATTGATGTATGAAAACAAGCAAAAGAATGCAGATTAAACCGGACACTGTCTACTTTTATTGCGTCATACTTCTTATATCTAGTCTACACTAATTGATATGAATAGGGTGGAAAAAATGTTGAGAGGACATTGTAATTCTGCTTAGTCATGAACATATGCGGCCACTTGTTATCACTGTGAAGGAAGTACCGTTCCTTATGTCGTGTGAACTGAGCAAACTCCATTCACTGAAAGAGACCTTGAGATACAGCCACTAGCTCCAGAAAAAGCTAGCTAGAATGTTTTACCACACTTTTGCAATGTGCAATGATGTAATGACTAAGGCTAAACACATCCCAAAACGCTCTCTGTTCTGGACACACAAACATATAATGAATAGTGATCTTATCTGTTTGAAATAGCGAACCAGCTTATATCCCATAATAAACATGAAAGGGGAAGAGACAAGAGAGAGTGGAGGGGCAAAGATTCATCCATACAGAACAAGATGCAGCTGCACCTAATGAATCTGTCTATATATCCGTGTTTTTGAGAAGGATGTGAGATGAACCAGTGAACTGTCCAGTGACCGAGTTGCCATGACAGAGTTCTGCTTGGAAAGGCAACGTGTTTACATGGACCATTGGCTTTATGCCTCAAACAGGTTCTGTGAATCTGGCCTTACTGTTGCCTGATTTATACTGTTTTAATTCAGAACCAACAATCAAACAGAGAGGAATGTGATCTCCTTCGGTCTTCTTCACGCTGAACTCTGAACAGCCTCACAACCGTATATTTGGCTTTCATCCATTTCCTACAGCACTGCCACCCTGCAGACCTCAGCACTCATTTCACCAACGTGTTCACTTTGTGCACAATGAAATGTTTGAAATGCATGCACATACAAATATTGCACACACACCCCGAGAAGCAAACTACACGAGGCTATAAGAACTGCCATTGTGTGACAAGAAAATAAATCAGCTTGTACTTGAATATCTGCACATCAGAGCAAAGCCCTTTGGTTATTGTAATTACAAAGTGCAATAAATCAAAATAGAAACCGAATGTGTGTTTGTCGTGGCGTTTCTCTCTTCCAGTGGAATTTGTTTCAGAAGATCCTAACTGCTGATGCAGCTTTTCTTGAGACAACAAGCCCTGGAGAATTGCGTATGTCTCAGCAAATATGAGAAATCGACATCAGGGGTAATGAAGTGACTGAAATAGGAGAACAGGCAGCCATATGATGTTGTGATGATAATGTATTTCTTCCTGGGGATCTGATTTCAGTACAGTGATTACCATGCTTTTGATCACCTTGTGACGTAAGTCTTTAGCTCCTCAACAGATGTTTCCACTCCGATGGACACCAGGCACTGCATATTCACTGTCGGTATAGTTTGACAGGCTCAACGTTGCCAGTGTGTAACAGCACACTATGAAGATAACATAAGGACAGTATATGCTGCAGAGTGAACCACAGTGACTGTATTAGGGGTGTGATGACCAATAGTCCCTAATGTGGTCAACAGTTTGTCATCTTTTCTAGCAGTGGACAAGTCACAAATGTAAACCAGCCCTCTAAAAACAAACAGAGCATTGGGTTTCCAAATGAAATTGCATTTGCAATAAAACTACCAGATGATTGACATCCAATTCCATTGAGCATTTAAAACATCAGTCCCATTTTGCTGACCACACATAAAAGGAGCAGTTACACCTCACTAAAAGGTAAATAAAAAGTGCCTCTCTTACAGTTTTGAGTCCGATTTTTCACTCAGCTTGCGGTCATTGACAACCTACAAAAGCATTCAGAATTCTATTTTAGCATTGTCGGGTTTGGTAAAAGAAGAAGTGTTCTTCAGAAGGAAAAGTGTACCTAATTACGAATAGGATCCCACGTTGCTACAGCCAGCCAGCGGAGCCAGATTATGCAGCTTTATTTCTGCATTGCTGTAGGGATACATGTCATATTTAGTTAGGTGGCTAAGGAAATGCATGGCTCCGTTCATGCATTCTCCGTACGTGGGTCTGCGGCGGAAGCAGTAGGGTAGAACTCTGGAGAGCAAGCTGCCCTTCCAACTGCCCTTGAGGCCAGCGGGCTGTCACTATTGCTCTGGAACAAAAGTCAACTCTCCAGTTTGTTTCGTGGGAATTTCAGAGATGCACTTTGCAAGCCGTCAGCATCTGTACGGAGCGAAGGGATGAAATCATTTTAATAAAGACAATGTTGGGGAAGTTACTGAAAAAGTGTAACCAATTATCCATTACATATTACTCATTGGAGAAGAAACTACAATACAGTGACGAAACAACACAAGATATTCGTTTTCTTCCATTGCTCAGCACAGCCAAGTAACAGAAGCCTTTAAACAACTCAAAAGCCTGGAGGTGTTTACTTTCCATCAACAGCTAAAGGTGCTCTGTGGAGTTTTCTTGTAAACAAACAAAAGTTATGTTTACATTCAGTGTTACTGATGCATACTAATGCATTTGCTTCCTCAAAAACTATGTGCAAAGCACATTTTGTAATGTGTTGATTCCTGCACATAAGATAGCAGTCTTTAGTTCACTGTCGTTGTTGGCTCAGTGCTATGTTTCTTGGTGCATTACCGACACTAACTGTCCTCAGCAGAATACCAGTGGCAGAATGTGAATCACATCTCTCACAATACAAACACAGAAGGATTGTAAAGACACGTCTCCACAGCAGTTCTGCAAGTCCGCTGGTCTTCTTAAAAAGAAAATCCGCTGGTTGCCTTTAACGATAGTCCTGGTTGAGGCAAACTGCCCGACAACTCCAGCCCCTGTGACACGCAAACATGTACAAGACCAGTCTGTCGACTGAATGCTGAGAGACCAAACTGACATGAAACCATTACCAGACTCCCAGTAAGACACGGAACAAGCAGACTACCAAAATTACCAAGTAACATTGCATTACAATGTAAATGTAATTACTGAATTACATTGTAATCCCTCAATTTATTCGAAAACAAGTACTCAAATTACTGTTGGGCATATATGTGCAGAAGAGCTACCTTTGATCATTTAGATCTGCTTACAGCAGTATGAACGTTTTCCAAAGTGAATCCCCAAGGCAGCTATAGGGAACACTTTCAAGGAGAATCCTGTCACTTATCTCAACAAATTCCACTTTTAAGATTTTCACAAATGTCCATTTGATGTTGCTCCCACAGGACAATGAATTGCTGATTTTTAACGAGCAATTATTTTGGCTTTCACTTTTGTTATAGCTTGTCATGTCATGTCATGTCTTTTGATGATTGGTTCAGTCAAGAAAGAACAAGACTTTATATCAGGAAAATGTAAACTTCTCATGATCAAGAATGTTCTCCGGTTTCCATGGCGACCAAGAGATCCTATGCCGCAGAGCAGAATTGTCGGTCTCAATTACAAAACGGCTGATTAGCATCAAGGTACTTGTGCAGGAGGAAGTACTAGAGGCTTTCAGATCCGCAGACAGCTGTGCGACTGAGGGGCAATCAGAGTGTGTGATTGCCGTCATTTCATAAGAACTCTGTTTGTTTTACAAATAAGCTAAAATTACTAAGAGGTCAGAAATGATTATACTTTCAAGTGAAAAGTAAAACTTCCCTGTAGTTTTTCTTTACAGGTAATGCAATCTTGAAAGGCTACTATGCTTGTTTAACACATTTCTATATATCTTAAATTAAGTATTAAAATGTCCACTGTGCACTTCATTCTAAAATGGTATGGCTCCACACTGGGAAATGGATGGAGAACCGCATGGAATTTCAGAGCTAATGAGAATGATACAACAGGATAACAATGCTTGGAAGTCACATGTTGTTTGTTGCAGGGACTGTGCAACCAAAGAGACGGATCCCCTATTTATCTCTGTCGCCTTGGCTGGGTCAGGCAGAGGACACAATCAGGCTAATAACAAAATTAGCCTTGATCAAATTACTTCTGCCTTGGTGGTTAATGATACTGCAAAGTTTGGAGCCCCCTGGAGCCAAAAATGCACATTTGTTGGATGTTTGTAGTGCAGTAGACGTTAAATTAACTTTGAAATCGCAGACCACTAATGCTTATGGGTCTGTACTCCTTTAGGGCTCCTCACCCCCTGACAACGCAGTTATTGATGCACCTTAGCGGGAGCGAATGACTGACATTATGCACTCAACATACTTCCACTGCCATTTCTACTTACCTCAATAGGAAATAGATGTGTAGACATTAGGAGGGCTGCGGTAAACAATGTATTCAATGCTTAACCTGAGCTCTGTAGGTCCGGTGTCTTGGTCAAGGACGATTCCGGCGTAACAATTCTACTACGCGGGTCATATCATGGCTTCTGCCGGTGCCTAAGGCCACCCTAGTGCAGAGTCAGACTTCACAGCCACAGAGCTCTCAGTCTCCCAGTGGGAGCTCATGCTCAGTGTCAGGTGTCAGATGGAGTTATCCTGGCCCCGGAAAGAGGACTCCATTGTTTGTGAATTCCCCGGTCATTGTCACACCACATCTCTTGCCGCAAGGAGAGATGGACAGGAAGGCTTCTAAAGTGATCTGATAGTCTCTGTTAGTTGAGGTAACTGCGAGGGGCAAAGTGGCTTACTACAGTAAGGCTATGTGCATTTTGGAAATGCTTCATCAGTTGTACAGCCACACCTGCCACTGGTGATACTGCACAGTGTACAGAGATCCCCCTGAAAAACGAAGTCATACAAAATAAGGGAATAAGGGAAAGCAGTCGGTTTGCAGTGCACACATGATCATAGTTCTCCCTTTACTGAAAGTAAAATGCTTTATCTCCAATGAGAGGTATTTATTTAAGTTTTAGCTCTGTAAACAAGGAGGTGAGAGCAAAAGAGGCAAAGCTAAACTCTTCTGGAAGCAAGAGTGAATATGATAGATGTCACTCTGCGTTTCTGCACTTGTCTTATTAGCGTGCAGCCCCTCAGATGACGTGCGGTTATTGTCATGTTGCTGCAGTCACTGCACTGAGAGGTGAAAGTGACCTGATTATATGAGTGCTTGACTCTCAGATGACCCTGTTAGAGAAAGTCTCCAGAAAAGCACTGCACATCTATGATTGATCCAAAAAAGTATCAAGGTTGAAAAAAAAGAAGAAAAAAAGCTTGCATTCTTTTTTTCTTTCCCAGCGAGTCCTTGTGATTTGATCGAAATAAAAATGAGGGGCAGCAGTGAGATAACTCATAAATTGAATGACAATAAAACTGAGTGTCTTATTCAGTGGTTTGGGAATTTGCAAGGTCACCTTGCTTTTGAGAGCAACAGTAACAGGAATTCATGTGGCGACTGCTCTAATCAAATTCACGACTTAGTCACTTCAGTACAAGAGATCCACAGCTTTACAGTACCTCCAGGCCTTTTTTCAGCTCCACATGCCACAATACTTTCTACGTAGCACTCCTTCCTCTGCTCTGCTGTGGTATCACTCCACCCGGTCTACACTCCTCTCCCCACTTATTTGACGTTCCCACTTGCAGACCAGAATTGCAGAGTCCTTCCCAATCTTTCATCATAGGCTGAACATCACCTTCTACACACACAATAAAAACAGCTCCCCTCCATTCAATGTAATTGCTCTAACATCTCTCCAAAGCTGTTATTATGTTTGTATCATAAAAAGGGGGAGCTTTATGAGAGATTATGTCCATGAGTGGCCACATTTGCGAATCTCCTCTCCACATCTGTTGGCAACCAAAACTTGGGGCTCAACATCCTTGCCATGACAGTTTTTGAAGTGGTTGCCCAATAAATGCCAACATACAAATAATGTAAATATATATAGCTGCAGGCTGCATGCTTCAAGTTGGGTTGAACAAGGCCCCTTAGCCTTGCCATACCACGACATTTGTACTTCTTGCCCTTTGCTGTGATATTTGCTCGTTTCATCAGAACGCCATCATTCCGTTCATCGTTTGAGTGACTGCTAACCGTTTAACTGCAACTGAAACAATTGGTCTACCTTGATATCAATTAACATCTTAATAGTTGAACCCCATCCTTGTGTGTTGTTATGATCCAAGCAAAGTTATCCTTAATGGGTGAGGAGGCCAAAGAGAGGATATAGTTATTGTTATATACAGTTTCTAAAAATTTGGCAAACTGTTAACATTCTCGACAATATTATAAAATGCATTTTGAAAAACATTTTTACTCGGTGACTCCTTAAATTGTACATCATAAATCTTGAATAAAAAATAAAAGTGTTGATTTTTAATGAATCAAGGTTATTTAAAAAAAAAGAAAGAAAGAAAGTGAAACACATCCATATTTGAAGCTAATACTTGACTTTGAGAAGCATATAAATGAAAGTATGGCAGAAACTGTTTTTGTCCAGGGACAGAAAGGGTTAGACGGAGATTTTAAGCAAATGCAAGATTATTTTGCCCTTGCACGACATACGTGAGGTTTGATCTTTCACGGTTGCATGCCGTATGGTGTTTACAGCGGGGAAGTGATGATGTATGAGTTCGCAAGTTAAGACTTGCAAGGTAATTAACAAATTATGCTTTGGCTAACAAAGCATGGCCTTGATGGGGATGCATTACTTTCATGGAGCCCCAGCGCTAGGCCGCTCACAAGGATGCTGCTTAATGGAGGTAGATGAATTGACTGTGACTTGGACCAAGCAGGTGGACCCACCACCACTCCACCTAAACCCCTGCTGACTCAAACTCACACATGGACATGAACACACAGATACACACTCAGAAATGTGAACATGCACACGGGCTGGTGCACATACACATTATCCTCAAAGGAGAGTGTGTACAGCTGCAAGGTGAAACATGGCAAAGAAGAGACCAATTATCCTCCAGACAGATGACTTGGGATGTGGGAGGCCCGATCATTTTTCCTGCCCAGGTTTGAAACCCTGCTGCTGTCGGCTGCTGACAACTGGTCTCCTCCTACACTTCTGTATATCCACTAGGTCAGCACAATTCCAACTGGCGCCATCAAAGGTGAGAGCACAAAACTCAACGACTGCAACCTTGAACAAAATATAGTGTGTAAGGGCCTGAAGGGCAGGGTAGCGGCTGGCGGCTACATTCCTGCCAGAAGGCTCCACCCTCTCCGAAAACCGGTGCCGGTATGGTACCGGTTCCTATACGACCAGTATCTACTGGACCGAAATGCAACGCAGATTTCAGTGCTTCCTTTCGGTGCCTGAGCTGAGGTACTTTTTCTACACTACTCGTTAGCTCTAGGTTAGCTCTAGGTTAGCTCGTCCTAGTCCTCCGCTACTCACTCATAGTATTATTACAACCGGACGAGCCGTGCGCGCTTAGAAACAAACCCCTCCATCATTCTGGCGAAGCTTCGCCATGATTTATTAAAAAAAACAAAAAACGAGAACGATATCTGTCAAACGGCTGGCAGGCTACTGACTTCCTCCATCGACATCCGGGTACTTAGCGTTGCCGTTCATAACAAGCACATCCGGCACGCAAAACCTTCTTCTTCTTTGAGGTGTAGTGGCGGTTGGCAAACGATGAATTGGCGCATTAGCGCCACCAACTGGTTAAATAAAATAAAATGAGTCATGAGACGTGTAGTATTTTGCCAGAGAATGCAAATATGCTCATATTTCTGCAAAATAATTGCTGAAGTTTGAAGCTGCAGTGTGTGTACAGAGTGTGTGTGTGTGTGTGTTTTGTATTTATTTTTATTTATTTAAGTATACTGTTTTATTTAAGTATACTGTTAACAGTTAATATGTTGCTCATAGTTTGAAATGAACAAGTTTGAAGCTGTAGGTTGAAGCCAAGTGTTTTGTATTTATTTATATTCATAGTATACTTTAAACACTTAATATATTGTTCAATTTAAAGAAAACAGTATTGGTTCAGGCACCGTTTAGGCACCGGTATCGTTTTAAAAGTATCGTTTTAGCACCGGTATCGGAAAAAAACCCAACCGATACCCAACCCTATTGATGAGAGCATTGAGATCAGGTGTGGGAAGATACACACCTGATCCGGATCTCCTCATCAGGGAGGGGAACAAAAGGCCAGGGGAGCAACGGAGCAGGAAAGAGACAGCGAGACGAGAAGAAGGCTAAGCTCGGTAAATCGGCTAGCGGCCTGGCTGTGTTAGGTTAGTTATAGAGTTAACTGATCGAGCGCTGGAAGGAGCTATGTTTTCTGTTGTTTTGTGTTGGTTGAGGTTTGTTGGATTAAAAACCCTTAAAAACCTGCAGTACTGACTCTGCCTGTGGTTGCTGCGCTGCCACTAATTTCTGTCCTCCGTGCCTTCCTGTTACAGTATGTTTAAATGAAATAACCAAACTATTTCTAAAAAGCTAGTGCGTTGTATACAAAGAAAATAAGTCCAAGCATGGAGTTGGAATTTCTTCTACACCTACACAAAGAAACACCTTTGGGTATGAATAATTGGGGAACACTGAGTCAAATTTTGCCAAACAGAGAATGTGGAGCTTATAGGCAAATTGTTTATCACCATACAAACATGCATATACAATACTG
Source organism: Melanostigma gelatinosum (assembly GCF_949748355.1). NCBI lineage: Eukaryota > Metazoa > Chordata > Actinopteri > Perciformes > Zoarcidae > Melanostigma > Melanostigma gelatinosum. The sequence goes on along the minus strand of NC_136642.1, from coordinate 7,773,962 downwards.
GGTACAGGATGCCGAGAATAGCAGCTTCTGCTAAACAACACTTCAAGATCTCTGTAACACCAGCAGCAGCTTCAAAGGCTGCTCTATCCACCATGACTCTATGCCTGATGGCGGAGAGATCAAACATTAAATGAAAATAATTTGTCAGTTGAGGTAAAAGAAAAAAAAATCAGTGGCTTGTCAATGATGAGAAGAGATTGTACATGCTGATATGGTGACATTTTTTTGAAAATCTGTCGCTATTAAGCTCCCTTCTGTTTAGGGCTACGTTTGCATTGCAGCTAAATATGGTTTTCGCTGCTCATGGGAATGCAAAATGCTATTATGTTCACACACAGTCTGGTTAAGACATAGTGGCAATCAGAATACAATTATTTGCAAAATAGTATATATTTCAATAAAACACCAGAGGGCAATCATCTTACTCTTCTAAAAATGCCGTAAAAATGCCAAAACTGCTTTTAGATGTTTGGGCAAAGGAGGCCAACTAAAATAACGGAGGAGAACAGACAGAGTGTAACATATAACCAGAGCCAAGCTAAGTAGAGAGGACATCAAAAGAAATGCGAAACAATGCTGAGTTGATATCTAACAGCTAAATATGGAGTAGCTGAAGAAGAGCTGCCTTTTTGTGGTGTAAATGTCATTGTAGGTACAATACAGATGTTATTCATGGCTGAGTGGAAAACTGACTGTCATCTCAGTCTGCGACGCTCTAATAACACAACCTATTATTACAAATATTGTTTCCAGTTCCAAATAATGAAAACATGAACATTGCAAGTGCTGTTGAGCTCCTGGAGCTTTTGAGCAAACTACCATAATAACTACAGTATATTTATTGAGCAGATCACATTAGTATGGAAACAGCATCTTTGAAATGTATAAATGTTTAATTTATCTTTTTTATATTGTTGTGAAAACGCCTCCTTCAAACCAGTGTTCAATAAAGTTTCGTACGAAAAAGTACATTTTAAGAGATTATATTTGAACACATTATGATGAGGTTACAATTTACATTCGCCCAATACAGATTTGTACTGAATATAGCCTGAAAGCCTCATAATGTAAGTGGCATTGGCACCTTCAACGGTGCTAACGGTGTTAGCTCTGTGCAGGACAGCTAACGTTAACTTGTTCCCTTCCTGCCAATTTCAACACGTATTTCTTGTTCACAATGTAGCACTATCAGGGAAAAAATAAATATGTATTAAAATGTGTCCGGTGCTGCTGCTGGTTACAGGTTACTACCGGTAATCATGAATGCATTGGTTGGTTACTTGAGAGACTGGTTGACGTTTGATCTTAAAGGCTCATTAATGACCTTGGAAACAACAATTTCACAACAAGTTTAGCTCCATTTATTGGAAATCTGCAGATAGAGGGATGATTTTTGCTTCCAAGCCCTAATTTGGGCCCAAGTATTATATTTTTACCAGGTTGTGCTTGTTTTCAGTTTGATTTCAGTTACTTTATAAGTGTAGCTGTGCACATACCAGAAGAAACTCTTTCCTAAAGTACATCAGGACTATTATCAGAGCTTAGGATAGGTTTTGGGTAGAAGAAGAGTTCATTTTGGGATGACAAAAATGGTCCGACTTTATTAAACATATGTAAACATTAATCTACTATACCTAATGCAGAGAAAATATGATACTACAATACAATGTGACCGGTGGAGTTAATCTACACAGTATCACGACAAGTTGCTTTGTCAATGAGACATTTCTGAATAAATTAACATAACAATTTCCCCCGAGGACTATTCTAATCAGAGTATACTATCGTTTTCTGTTCCTGCTTAATGAATCATAGGAATTATAGTCACATTATAAATGGCAAGTCTTTGCAGGGCTATTAGTTTGTTTCTTTCGGGGTCTAATAGAAGACATGCTTCATTTAGGGCACTGTAGTATCCCGCAGCAACACTGAATGAATTGCATTATTTCCAACAGCTGCCATTTTCCAATGATCTTATCAGAAGTGCACTAGCATAATGTGGCAGAGGAAGTTATTATTCCAGACCAGCCGTCTCACTCTCACTTCATAATAGCGTTCATTTTTCTGAGCAGGTCTTTTACTTCCAGCTCTCCGTCGTCCTCGCACATTTCCCACAAATTCTTTCTTAATTACAAAAGATGGATTTCGTCAGTAGATACTTTCCCGGTCAAGATTTATATTCAGCGGGAGTTGCCTTTAACTTTCATTTTAATGCTAATGCCTTGTGCTTTATTAACTCCCGGTGTGTAAACCATGTTTGGTAGAATGGGCGACTGCCTGAATGCAATAACACCTCATTCAATATGTTGATTAAATTTTGGTGCATCTAAAGAGGTGTCTGTAGAGATTTCACTGGGTGGGACAAATATTCCTTCATCCTATTACTGGCTCCAGGCTTACTTTTCCTCATTGCAGAGCTGTCTATGTCGTTTTTTTCCCCTGCATCTGTGAGGCAAGTGCTTGATTTCTGGCAGGTAGTCTGACGGAGACCGAAACAAGTTTTTCTCAAGTGCACCTTTTTCCAGGCATCATGTAGGCCTAATCATGCAGCACTTATCACCTGCTTTGCACTTATCACCTGCTTTGCCCTTCACACTCGTTTGTCATCACACAGCAGTAGATAGTTCCATGCTTCCATCTACTAGGCCATTACAGTCACAGTCAAAGTCCTATTGACAAACAGGAGGATGAGTCATCATTCAATATTTTTTCTGAATATGCTCATGGCTTGGGCATTGCAGATATTTTCCTGACACTTATTCACACTTTTATTGAAAATACATTGCATTTTGTTGCAGTGATTTGAAAACACTGTCAGCTATCAAAAACTATGATGACAATCATAGCCTGACCATCAGGTACATTTAAGTGTATTTAATGGGTTCTGAGATTGTTTCAACAGTCAAAATGTCTTTGACTTTTCTAAAGAATCTGTTTGTACTTTGTACATCGGAACATTGTGTGTCAAAGCTATCATGGCACTCCATTTTAATTCCTGAGTGTTGAAAGTTGTATCATGATTCGACAGATGAGATCTCACATGCTATTGCTTTTTTAGGAGACAAAAACAGAGTTATTTAACTCCACACAAAAACAGCTCTTTGAAATGCCAATGCAAATTAACTACATAATAAAAAGAAATGTACATGAGATACAGCTTAGATATGAGAAAAAGTTACAATAGCGTAAACTGATTAATTTCATACATTAAAAGGAAAAAAATCCAATTACTTTCACGATGTAGGTTGTGTGCTGACTTTTTGTATCTTTTCTCAAAGGTCTTCCAAGATTATAAAAAGCAATTAGAATAGTTTCTATACGGTAATTAGCTGTGAAAAAGTATTAATTCTTAATTAAGGTTTGGTATTGGATCTCTGCAGAAAACTACAAAACTATATGGTTCCTGTGGTTTTGTCTGATTGTGTGCTTTTAAACTCTACTTTCCCACCTTTGTTTGGTTTTGGAAGGCTGTACAACATTTTGTAGACCAGCAGTAGCAGTGCTTTATGTAAAATGGTCTTTTCTCACATATTTGACTTGTCATGGTAGAAAAAATGAATAACAAATAACACCAAAGATGGCTGTTATATTCAAGAGTGCCAGAAAGTCATGACAGTGTGACATTTGAGCCAGCATTTACAAGATCAGCTAAATGGAATACGGTCATCATTAATTTGATTATTTATATGGTGCTTTTCCCACTGTGAAGAGTCATGTCTTAGAAAAAGTCCTATTGGATAGCTTTGTGGCACTGCTATGATTAGTGTTTAATTGTATGTAGCTAATGGGGCTTTGATTTGGTTATACTGGCAATACAATTGTACTAAAAAGAACATGGACATGTCTGTACTCGGACAAACTAACCAGAAGCATCATTTAGGCATTTAAGCTCACAGTCAACTGGTTGGCTGGCTCCGCGTTTCTAATGTCTTGTTATGCTAGTTTTTTAAACAAGATTTTCATAAAAAAATCAAATAAATAACTTCACATTTGCCAAAGATGTCCATTACAGCAGGGATGATTGATGACAGGCTGTGATAGTAAACCAAAGTTGCCAGCCAGAAAATCAAAACAGTTAGCTGAAAATTGCTAGAAGGTTCCTTGGAGCTGAAGGTACGAGTTCCCGTTCTGTGTGAGTTGTGTGATAATTCATCAAGCCCTTTCACATTTAACTCAATGTAAAAATAGTGATTTAAAGGTAACCGTTTTGTAAGTACCATGTTAACTATACAATGCTACATTTAAAAAGCAAAGATACTTTCCAAAAAAGGTTTTGCTTACAAATAATGATGCTTTCCGACGCCACTTTTTTTTAACATCAGTGGAAGACTTCAACTGTTGTTCATGAATACGTGCAACACATTTGTTGATAAGCTGAGTTAATGCATTATTCAAAAATGATTCAGGAGCAGCTTATAATAGAATGCTATCAAAGTGCTACTCTGTGTTGTACTTCTGCGAGGTTCTCGCGCCTTGATGTGCACCCAGAGAGATGATACAGCACACCAAGACGGGAAGTGAAAAAAACCTTCTCATCAAGAGCGGGGACTACTGCAACAGCATCTTGTACGGCACATCCACCAAAATCATCAACAAACTACAATGCATCCAAAACTCAGCTGCCTGTATGCTCTCCCACTCCCGCACCAAAGATCACATCATCCCAGACCTTAACAACCTGCACTGGCTCCCCGTACAGCAAAGAATCCAGTTCAAGATTCTCCTCATGACATACAAAGCACTTCACAACCTAGCGACCTATGTATGTGTTAGTTATGTCATCTCTCTGCCTTGTTTGTATTGTTATTGCTTTTATTGTTTCTGTCTTTACCATGTAAAGTGCCTTTCAGCGCTATACAAATCAAATGTACTGTTATTATCATTGATCTCATCATGCCAATCAAACTAGTTAACATTTCAACCTAAATTGATTGTCCTTGCCCTTTTCTATGTATACGCCATAATCTCAACGGAGAGGCATTTTACTGAAGCTGCGTAACACACTTTACTCCTCTTGTTTGTGGATCAAAGCAGCCACTTGCCACATGAATGCGAAGACATAGCGGTCTGATTACTTTAATAATACATGAGAAACCTAATGAACACATTCAGAAAGTGGCACGTCACCCATCTGTGCGGCGCTGAGCATTGATTAAAGTTTGCCTGTTTGGCATTTGAATAATGAACAAACACTGAAGAGAAACGGCAGCCATTAACCTTTCAGTGAGACCCTCTTATTCTAAGGCACTGCATATCAGGACGTTCCAATTCCTGAATCCTATTTTCCACGACATTACCCGTCTAGAAAAGATTCGAACGGTGTCCCTATCAGCAGAAAGGTATGACTGAGGACTTTTAGTTACATGCCTCACATCATCGGTGATTTAATTTTAATCTTTTAATAATAATAAGACATAAACCTGGTTTTCATACACAGCCCTGGCTCAGTAAATGGGAAACAAACAAAGTGGATCAGACCAAGCCACTGGAGCTAAGTTTCAAGCCTCTCATTGTGTGTGTAGGGCAGTAAATGGGAGAGAAAACAGTTTTCGACTGCAGTGAGAAGGCTCAACGCCAACAAATCAACAAGATAAAAACTTGTCAATTTTGCAAATTATTTTATCTATATTTTCTCAAGGTGTGTATGTGATTTTGCATTTTTTTTGCACTTTAATTGGTTGATTTTACAACCTGTGGGTTGAGTATGAAGATGTTTCATGTCATACATTTATATGAGCAAAACACAACTCTTATACCTCAGTGCTGGCTTTGTGTGGCAATTCAACCTTATTTTTTTTAGTGTACGAATTAAAATGTTGCTCTCTCTGCTGATTTTGTGTTTATTAATTTCTCTAAGCTAAGGAAACCAGTAGCCTACTGGGCTTGAATTATATTTGCATCATTGACAGCTTTTATAACCAACAAAGCAACATACTGCTATGAAGATTGTTGAACACAAACTTTATATTTTCTTTGCAAAGTTTCCATTGGCTCTGGCAAAGATATGTACACGTCGTTCACAGCAATGAGGTGGCAAGATAGGGTGTCTGCTTGTCTTGTTGTGCCTCTAACTGTCTTGTTTCCTGTTCGAAGAGTGGTCTTTGTATTTTCCTGGCATCATTTTCAGCCTCCACTAAGCCTCTAAAACGTTGCAAATGGAGGCGTTTATTCTTTGCTCCAGGAAGTGGTGCTGCAGCTTGTTAAAAAATGCTTTTCAAGAAACAAAACCAAAGCTTTCTTGTCATCTACAGAACACTGGACAACGTTTGACAACTATTATCAGCAATCCAAAGAGAATAAGAGATTTAAATCAATAAATATGAGTTTTTAAATTGATGGAAGCAAAGCAAGACATCTACTCTGAATCAGTACAGCAGCAAATGGTGTTTGAACAATGATTTGTTATAACTTCAAAACAAAGCTGATTAGAGAAGCTGGAATTCCATGCACCAATCACTTTGCTTGTTGTGACACATTTTTTTAACAGTGTATATACAGTCATGCATTGGGATTGACAGTAGCAGCAACTCTGAGTGCATAAAAGCATTTGTATCGTAATTATCCAGAGGAGAGCATCAGTATTTATTCAGCGTGAATGCTTTTCCTGGACATGTAAAAAAAAAGCGAAACATGTGGTATGATGAACTGTAGGGTGGCTTGCTTAGAATAGAAGATAGTGACACCTACAGTATGCTCACAGATAATGGCACAAGATAAAATAAAGTGACAGCTTTATATCATCTAAATGCAGCCATGCGGAAATGTAAGAGTTGTCTTGTGAAGTTGGCAGGAATCTATGTCAGGCGCTAATGTTCAGCATATGGTCACAAGAAGAAAGTGTGACAATCAACACCAAAAGGTGCAAACTTCTCTAAACAACTGCATGAGGAACCATATGTGGGATATTTTCAGAAATTCAGACAGTAAATGTTTCATTTCAAGGAACCACAATTCTCTTTCTTACATTATTCAAGTCAAAAACTTGCTTTTACCAAAGGTTAAAAATAAGAGAGACATCAAAGAGGTGTAGAGAAGTTGGGTGAAATTTGAGGAAAACCTTAGTTATTTTCATCTCAGAGGTTGTTTCAATAGAAGTGTCCATTGTGTAGTGTGAGCTTGTTGGAGTTTGTGCTCAGCCTGTGGCTTCTTCTTGCTTAGACAGGCAGTGTGCAAACAGCTCTCAGAACTATAATGACTTTGGAGGAAGGGTTGTGAGAAAAAACACTCCTAACAATGTGCTGAACTTTGTTGGCACCGACATTGAAACTCCCGTTAGGGAAATACGCAAAAGAAAAGAAGGTTGAGAAAACAAACCCTCTTGAACTGTAGTGACGAGACCTGTTCCATGTTAACATTGTTTTAGTTATCAGGGCCACAAGAGCAAACTGATTGCATGAGTGAAAAAGAACATGACATAGACCTGTGTGAAGCAGTTGATGAAGTTATTGGCGCTATGGCTTGTACTAGAAGTAGTGTCCTGCATCTGCACAATGTTGAGTTTTTGGTTCAAAATCTGTGATAGACAGTATTGTTGAGTCTCACCGCTCTCACTCATTCTAAAATCCTTTCCTTTACATAACTCTGCTCAGACAAGTGGCATAACGAAAGTAAAGATATCATGACTGATTTAAAAAAATAGAGTAAAATAAGTTGGACTCCAGTGGGAAGCTCATGTTGCTCCGTGTGTGTGGCAGGTGGTAGCCAGAACAAGTCTTTATGGTGGTCGAAAAATGCTTTAATCTGCAGTAGTAATGGGCAAACTGTTCACTGAAGAAACACACACTGTTTAAAATGTGCAGCAATCCTTTTATTGTATAATAGATGGAACAAAGAGCTCATGCCATAAATATCAGCTTTTCCAATGAGGCAGCTTTACCATTATTCAGGGACTTTTTATTTTTTTGATTAGTTAATTTGTAATAACTTTTACATAACTGTTCCTCTGCAAATATAACTACAATTTACAACAGCAGCAATGAAACGGTGGCATTTCATCCGTGAAAACAGGTCAAGAGAACAAGATTCCTTCCTTATATTGTGGCTCACAGTAGAAACTTTGTTCCCTGGGGAACATGCTGATTTTGGGTCCGTACTCCCCTCTGACTCGTTCATATGCCTTTGGCAGTGTCTGATAACACTGCCATTGTTTGATAGCATTGGAACACACACACACACACAAACACACACAGATGCGCACATGCACACAGTCACGAACACACGAACCACTGCTGTAGGAGGGGGACAAGTGTCAGCTGGAGGCATAGAAAGATAGGCCGCCCCCGCTACAGAGTTAATCTTAATGAAAAACGAGTCTGCCTCCAGACTGGATACGTTGGCAGACATCCATTGATGTTCTTTCCTCAATGTATTTTTTTTTCTTCTTATACTTATATATATTTTGAAAAAGCATCAGAGCTTAAATTTAACGTATTTTTTTTAAAGTGAGTCAGCAATCTTATTTTCTTTGAATTATGAGCCTAATTATTGGTTGATCAATGAATCAATCATGGAATCTCTAAGATATCAGCAGTCAACAGAGGCCTCACATATGAAAAAGTATAATCAGCAAACGTTTAAAAATGATGTAATTGATTAATTGATTACCAATTCATTATGTTAACTTACCAATTGATCCATTGTTTCAGCACTATACAGTAAATGTTCGATTCTAAATTATACCAGAGTACAGTATGTATAGCAGGAAACCCGGTGGTAATTTATATTTTCATTTCAATCATTCAATTTTGATGCTGTGAGTGTGAGGTTTTTAATTGCTATGAATATTAATATGAATTACTGACTGCAGCTTTGTTTAAAAGAAGCTGTTCTGGCTGTTGTTCTTAGATAAAGAATATATATAATGAAGAAAAATATTTCCTATTACGAGACCAAATTAAGAAATAAAATGAACAGGCAATTACTGCAACTCCCTGTTCATTGTACTACAGGGCTAATCTATAAACTGAACTTGTGACATGCCAGTTGCATGCTATTAAGCTTGTCTTGGTCCAGTGTTTCAACTTAAATCATTGCTCTCCAAAATGTTTTATTGGTGGAGGTTTTATTGCTGTTGTTGTACTTGTTACTAGCAGCCCAAAGCACAGAGCCAGTTCCGATAAAAGTGCAACAAACAAAATGAACTGCACGAAATAGCCTGAAAAAGACTGTAATAACACACTGCATTTACTGGAAAACACTAAATGCTTTTACACTTTTTTTGCAGAAATCTTACACTATACAGTTCATACTGCACATAGTGCAATAAATGTGTGTAGAACCAACGGAACTAGAAGCTATTTACCCATAAGGCCAGAGTGTAACACAGGCTGAATTGGTCCCCACTCTTACTGTAAACAAGTGCCTTTAGCTGAGTCTTGACCTCTTGCACCTGTCAAATGTTGAACTTGGTGCAGTGACATACAATTTGCTCGTCTCATTGTAGCAGAATTGTGGGGACCGGCCTTGTCATGACTGGTCTGCACACTGGCATGGATCTCATTTGAAATGTCCTGTCCCTCCGGGTCGTTTCTCTGGCAGGATTTATTTTCGGGGGCTCTGGGAATGACAGTGTATTAAGAATCCGGTATGCATAAGTGAATAAGGGGGTTTGACACTCTACCCCTGAATAGCCAAGGGCTTGGACACTTAATTAAGTCCTCACAATTATGTTCACTTCTCATTAATGTAAAGGATTACTGAGTCAAGACTAAGTGAGCTTTGTCAGAAGTGGTCTTCTGATCTCACACCAACATAATATCACAATGTGTGTGATCACAAATATTGCATGAATGGAGTATTTGCTGGATTAAATTTGCAATATATTCAGGCTGTGTTCAAGTACTGTATTTGCCAAACCAACCGAGATAGAATTAATTAAATGAACACAAACAATAACTCGCAGAAAACTGAGGGATGAATAAATCAATATTTAAAAAAAAATCTTTAAAGTTCAAGTAAAACTGTACACTTGTCCTCTTATACTAGCTAGCAATGGTGGCAGTGATTGCTATCGGTCCGATGGTGCTTGACTGAAACTCCACAAGAAAACTGCTGGCAAGATGCTTTCGCAAATTTAAATTCAGACTTTGTAATGCTTTCTAAAACTTCAAATGTTTATTTGAGGACAGCCACTGTTGCCTGGACAATGTTCAGTGGAAATGTTTTTCAAGTAAGAAAAGTAGGTGGATGGTGGGTGCACATAATGCAGTACTTTGATACCAGACACCAGGGTTGACCTCTTGAAGCCGGTGTATGGTTAGGTTTAGGCAAAAGATGCGCTTTTGTAAAGATTGGAAAAAATACTGTAGTTTTGGTTAGATGTTACCAAAGTCAACATGTCTTGTCTTATGCTATAATATATAACTATTGTAGGGAAAACAAAAAAAATGTATAGCCAGTGAAACCAGTGCACACGCAGTCAATACAAACATGTTGCTCCTTGGCAGATTGGGTGGCATTGTGTTTCTGTGTTGTTGTTGCAAACTGATAGGATCAAAATATAATAAGCAAGAACACAGGGTTGACCAAACAATCGCTCACTTATGATCAGAGCAGTTTCATTGGCTTTGCAACCAAAGAAGACTTAAAATAATTTACCAAATGCCTTGGATTTTTGACAAGGAAACAAAGACTTGATTTTACTTTCTGATCTCCTTCAGCTATTGTTTCAGCAACTCTTTAACCTAGATTTGGAATGATAAATACTCTTGAACCAATCGAAAAACTTAACGGCAACATCATTATCCCAAGGAATATTTGGTGTCCATACAACAAGAGCTGGGAGCATAATTCTTTCAGAGGCTTTATTGAAATGCTGTGAAGCAGAACATAAAGAAGGAATGATGCATGTGAATTGAGTCTGCTGCCTGAAAGGAAGCCATTTAAGTATAGCATTAACTGTCCAAGTCTATAATACTGACTTACTGAGCTGTTGGACTTCCTAAAAGCCTGATGAAGCCTCATACAGTATTTTATGACCGAGGAGAGATTTTAATGGCACATATCAGATATATATTTGCTAGCTGATTAGCTCCGTTTCAGTTTATGTCAGCACACAGAGAGAAAACTATCCAAGATAAGACGCAATCCACGATATGCAACCCCCCACACACACATTGCTGGTAACTGCTGGCAACAGTTCTCCTGATGTTTGAATCGGTGCAAGTTCCTAATTGGATGCTAGCCGATTACAATCGCTGGTTTTATGATAGAAAGTGTTCAAGTGAGGCTTTGTTGACTCGTTATTTGAAATCTTATCGGACTATTGCAAAAAGATTCTTGGTCTATGAAAAGACCCCCTCACATACTGTCATCACTTTATCAGAGAAGCTCTGAAGTACACCACCTTTCAAGTCATCAAACATCCTTGTATATGTCTCGAGCCTCAGCCACACACTTCTTCTGTTGTCTGTGTGTGCGTGCATGTGAGAGTGTGTCGTGAAAGTTGCAGGTCTAAAGCAATTACGTGCCACAGACAAGTCTTTTGTTGCACTACGACAAACCAATTTCCTGAATCTATGGCAGCCAAGTGACTCATCACTTTACTTATTCAGGCTCCTCAGCATACAAGTAACGCATAAGACCTTTTGAAATAAGAAATATTTCTTATCTAAATAAATCAATAACCACCATCTGCACACACCCCACAGGATCGCTGAATTCTCAATTGATGCAACCTCCACTCTTTTCAAACAGCAAGTGATCAAAATACTGAGGCAAACCAGCTTCATGAAGCCACGATTGTTAGGTGAAGTAAATTGAAAGGTTCCATTAAATAGAAGGCGCCTCATCAGGTCTGAATAATAATGACGTTGGTGCCCATCTCATAATAAGTCTTGGCTTTATATGGCAGACAGCTTGAGCGTCCCGGACTGAAATTGAATTTGGTTAATTTCCTTTGGCTGTCTAATTCTTTTGTGCACTTCTCCTCTAGTTGGCATTGATTGTTAAGATACTAGGTGTATCTAGGCTGACTTCCATCCATGGGTGCAGAAAAACACACACACATAAAGGTGCATCTGCACTCGCGGAAAAGCATCATGGGAATATAAAACCACTTCCAGCAACCATCCAAAAAAGTAAAGATGGTGCTAAAGTTTTATTCTCAGCTTTTGTAAAGTCTGTAAATGTGTGGGGACATATGCATTTTCTCCACATGTTCTGGTCCTAGATCTGAGATGGTGACCTTTCCAAAATGTTTTGCTGGATTCTGTCCAGTGCATCATGGGATTGGCTCCAGACCTAATGACTCCGAATGTACACACGCATGTAAGGCAAGAGGACATGGATGGATGAGGGTGAATGACATCCATCTCATTAGCAGCATTTTTAATTGCAGTGAGCAGCAGCGTGTACAGGAAGCCACACCCTCTGCTGAAGTTTTTAGGTTTTAAGCGTATTTTGGCAAAGCTCATGGTGCAGTCAGGGCACAGTTGTTGTCATTGTTTCAATGTTGGACCCAGAAAGTATGTATTCTAGCTAATTAGAGTGTGTTGGGACTGGTTCAGGCTTTGACCATCAGTCATGGCATTTTTGTCCAAGCTCTGGGACTCTTTTAGTGCCAGTAATCCTTTTTCTTTTTCTCCAGACAGCTGCTCTGGCATTTGCCCCCAGATTAGCACTAATGTCAACAATGATCACACTGTGCAGAAAAACATCCAAGATGGTCGAGCCAAGTCTTAAGTACCACTTTGTTTAACATGTCTCAGAGGATCGTGGAAATCCATAGTTGGAGACAACAATTGACTTGGATCTTCTGAGTGAGTGGACATACAGTAAATTGTGTGCGCTGTGTGGAAACATTATCTCGTAATACAATGTTTAACAGTTGAGCCACTCCCATTAATGATGTGACTCCTCCAGGGCCAATAAGTAACATGCACTGGTTTGTATTGATCTGCAGGTAAAAGCCATTTAAAAATCCACAACACCATAGCACAAAATCACTCCCCGGAGTTAATAACAAACATAACACATCCTACCTATCCAAATTTAATAATGAAGGAAAGTTATGTGTAATGTGATGTAATGCTGCTGAATATAAGATGTTATTATATAGATCCAGATTGTATTCCTATTTGTACTACATTCAAATGAAATACGCCTGCTGTCCATATAGGACTGGGCTTTGAATACCTTTGAATGGCATTCTATCAAAATATATATTCAGTATTGAATTTTCTTATTGAATCATTTTTGCATCCTGACTCCTAAAATCAACATAAATCAGCGAGACCGTTTCACAAGAGGAGTCACCACACCGTAGAGGTTACTGGACTGCAAAAACACAAGCTGTGATCAATATTGAAATTAAGAACAAAAAAATGAAACATTAGAAAGTTGCACTCAGCAGAGTGCATATCTCCACCAGGTGTCTCTACAAAGACCACTGCTGTATTGTGTGATTGAACAATTATAACCCACGATTGGTTTAACCTCCATCTAAACATGAATGGGCTGTAAGGCATCGTACAAATTGTCTCGAAGTCGTCGTATAAGACACGTCAGGCAATCTTGTGAAAAAAGAAGATAAATTGAACTCACCAAGGTGTCTGCCCACATAGCAGTGGCTAAGTGGTGGAAGTGTACTCAGCAGTGTGTAATATATAATGATACAATTAACATCCCACTATATCTCTGAGGGAAATATTTAATTTTACATTTATTAGAAAGTTTAAGTTTCAAGTTTAATGAAACATATCAATCAACTCTTGCTTTATGATGTATTATAGATTAAGCTCCTCAGCTGTGTCTAAGTTACTTAAAATCACTTGATCACTGAAATTTACAATCTAGTAATTCAATAGGATTCTGAAATGGACCATTCTGAATAAGAATCAGAGCCCATAATTATCTCTTGATCGTGGATATGGCATTAACCAAAGAAGGAATCTTGAATAGATATTTTAAATCAAAACTGGTACTAAAATCAACTGTTACTGGAACATGAGTTGTGGTTTAAAATATTGTGGAAAAGTTCCTACCCCACCTTTATTAAAAATCCTTATCGCCTATTGATGTGGCAGGGGGTGAAAGGGAAAGGCAGAAAATTGGCACATTAATTGGGTCATACCTGAAGAGCAGTGAAGGCATTTGTAGTGAAATCCCACACTCCTGAGAGGGTGTGCTAAATTCAGATAAGCCTCCACTGCATGGATTCTCAATCTTATCTTGAGCCAGCAATAGGACTGCGAGATTGAATAATCTGGGGAAGGTTGGGGAGCAATAGTTCAGGCATCCACAGGCTCTTAAAAGCAATTTGACAACGCTTCCATGCTCTAATAAGTGTGGCAAGTCTCCTTACTGTCAGTGAAGGATGCCAAAGTAAGAGGAGGTTTCGACTTGACATCCTCTCTTACAAGACTATAAAACAACTAACTACATAGTCTGCTATGTGCTGTGCAATGTCAAAGTCATATGTCCCTTTAACCTGTATGCTGGTATTCACGACATCGGATGTCTATCCATCATTGCCTGCATGACAACACATTTTCTGTCCTGAATGAGGTCGTTGAGGATATGGGGCTTTGTAAGTAGGGCTCGACATTAACGCGTACCCACTGGCCAGGGGCACGTAAACTCTGTGTTGGGGCAAATGGAATGCCTCACGCAGTTGTTCTATTTGGCAAGTGAAAAATAAATGTGATTTATGTTATGTTAAATAGGGGTAAGGATGTTAGGATGATGTTACGATGTTAAGGAAAAACATATGTCGGGAGATTGCCATTAATGCTTTCTAGTTGCCGATCCCTGATAATGCTACATTGTGAACAACAAATCTGTTGACACTGGCAAGAGAAGAGATAGTTAGCATTAGCTGTTAGCAGCCGGGTGGTAGCACAGTCATGCTTGGCTAAAAAACGGAGCTAACAGCATGGCAACATTTGCAACAACTAACTTAATGCGACACATAGGCCTACTATATTGTAATTTGGTCCCATGCATGCTGGTCAGAGTAAATGCAGTGGCCAACAGGACGGAGTCTCTCGCTAGCGCAGTCTTGCTTGTAACGAAGCTAACCGTAAATGTAAAGAGGTCCTATTCAGTTACATGATGGTGCGTTCAAGCTCCAAACTGTAATAGTACTGGGCAAAGGTAAATGTAATCTTGTAAAAAAGAATGTTTGGCAAATAACAGTTCAAAATGAAATGGCAAGTGACTGCTACATATGACTCTGTTAGAATCTGTCCACAAGACTGTAGTCACAGCTATCTTGTCAGCACTTTGCATATCAATTTTACCGCACTTACCTCACAGAATGTCTATTTCTTACATTCTAAGCTTTTATTGAGGTTTTCAAATCAAGCTTCGGAAGTCTGTCATCATATTTTATGATGTAATCACCCTAAAAAAATGGTGACAATATGAGTGTTATTCTGATTGTATTAACATGTAGCTGCTAAACTGCCCCGTTAATACAGATGCGTATCTACTTTGTGTACGGCAAGCCGAAGAGCAAACTGTTTTTCCATTGCAGTGACAATGTTAATTTTGAAAGGTCAAACGCCAACAAATATGGATTGAAGCTAAATATTTCGTTAGATAAAACCATTTTGTGGATTTTAGATATTATATGTACATCTGCCTTTTTTTCAATACATTTTGAAAAAATGTATGACAATTAAGGCCTATGGCACAGAGGAATAAGCTCTAAGGCTTTGGATACACAGGCTATACTTGTTGGTAATTGTCATTGTTGGTTTTAGTCTTTTCATATGATTTGTTGACAACAAAAATATTTAAAAAACAAGCAAATCCTTTAAGGAACGATGTTTATTGTCATCTTGACTTTTATTTATTTCTGTTTGTTTTTTATCTAAGTCAAAGATGATAATGCTCTTCTATTTTTGTTGAAACCTCCAAATAATTTTTTCACTTTATGGCCCACATGTTAAATTTACATGTCGACGTCAGCAGAATGTATGGGAGAAACAAAGTGGTGAAAGCACAAGGATCATTTTAGGTTCATAACTGTCCTCTCGAAAACCACTCAAGTATAAAACCTGTTTGCCCAGAGGAGGAAAGAGGGGAAAAAAAAGTAGACAACGTATTTTTTTTTAAATGTAAAGATTAGAGATCGAGAGTAAGAGGCTATGAAGTGTGAGCGGAGAAGCGGAAATTGAACCTCACTGCCACAGCACCAGTCAATCAGATAAATAACGGTATAATCGAGTTTTGCCCCTCACATGCATAATTCATCTTACATTTAGCTTTATATCGCTTTTTCCTCAGAATGACTTTGCTTCTTCGGACAAATTGTTGTGGATTTAAGAGCATGATGGGAATACAATTTTCTTCCGTCAACCACGCTACAGGTTGTAGCCCAGAGGGATATTACAGCCGTCTCATGAAAGCCAGAGAGTTGGGTTTCTGTGCACAGATCACTCTTTCATCCTTCCCATGAAACTAGATTGTATCAATACTTCCCATGGCAATGCTAATTATTTCGCCCATGGATCAAGGTCATACATCTATTAATCCAAGAGCAACCTTTAATAACAATAAGAAATACTGTATATTGGAGTTCAAATACAATCTGCATTATTCTTCTATGAGCTTTTCCGAATACCAAAACAGCACTGGGAATAATACTATATTTACTTGGTCACTTGATTTGTTGTTTTTATTGCTATATTTACACTCAACGAATGATCATTTTGAAGATGTTACAATGCTGATGGACGAAGCATCACATCCGGCCGGATACCACTGAAATATAGACCCATTGGGAGGTGCAGGAGAGTCACCTGGGTGGAGAAAAATAGTGTTTTCTTCAGGCTCCACAGTCCTTGGCAGGTGTAGAGGCAGCTCACTCACAACTCCACGGACCACCTGCTGCCAAATCTGATTTAGTGCAGGGAAATGTTTTCTCCCTGAGACCCTGCCTTTGGTTTAGAAGGCCAGGCCACATGTTGTGAAACGAAGTAGGCCGCCAAACTAAACGGGTTGTCATTTGCCCACACTGCGTGGCTATTGATTTACTGCTCCTTGCTGCTGGTTTCCTGGAGGGGACTGCAAGCTCTCAAAAAAAATGCCTCCGTGCTCCATCAAAAGAAAGGTTCCCCCTGGCCAGACCTCCTATGAGGCTCAACTGCCAGCATTTGGCACAATCAGGGGTTGAATAAATGATCAGCTAATGCACACGTGACATTAATTGAACATGTGTCATCAAATGAAAAGGCATCAGGTTAATAGACTGGATGTCATTTTTGCAACGCTGGCTATTGTACTTTATAATATTCACAAAAAGATGTATTAATTAATTAAAATATTCATCTGGTAATAACATTGTGATGTATGCATTCATTTTTGTTATGTTTTATAACCTTGCTTGATCAATGCAACAAAGGGGATTTTAATGAGGTTGCAGGATATTTGAACAATTCAGCACTGGTATCACAATGCACCTGTTGGTACCTGCTTACTGCTAGGTCTCAAAGTAAAGTAGAGATGACATGACCTCGTGTTAATATTTCCAGCAGTGCTGAAACAATTGGCCTACTTAGTTTGATCAGTCAATCATAATTGATTAATTATCTCAGTTAATTACGAAACAAAATGCTTAACATTCAGTACTTCCAGCTTCTATAAAGATGAACTGCTTTAATGTAATGCTTCTCTATGTCGAACACAACAAGCTATTTGAACACATCACCTCGGACTCGAATAGATCTTAATGGGGATTTTTCACTATTTTGAGGGCTGGGTGACAATTCAATATCATCATCAATCGTTCAATGGAATCATATCATGATGACATCATAATCTTCGTTATTGTTGGCTCTTTATTAGCTCTAATAATGTTACATTGTAAAAATCTAAAATGTGTTCAAATTGACAGTAGGGTTACATTAGTTATCATGATGTGTTCACATGTAATCCCATAAAATGTAGTTTTGGTAGGATCCTGAATAAATCCAGTTGTATGAAGGAGGTATTTTCGCAGCAATATAAAATAGATATTGTGGGATGAACCTGTCACTAGCGCTAAGCAATTTACAATACATCATTAAAATGACTAATGACAAGATTTGTTTTTATCATTTGAATTCTGTGTTTTTATGAGGGAAAAAACACGAAGTAAAGTAAAAGGATAGCATTTAGAATGTTTGATGGTTTACAGACTTCCGAGTGGTTGAAATTAGTCTGGAGCCTTGCAGCTGCTACAATCAAACAACAATAGGGATCGTCAATGATCGTCAATTAGTATCAGCGGCAAAAATAAACGTTATCCGGGATCTCTAAAAGTTATATTTGTTGTCTTTTTTTCCTTTTGTGCTGATCCAATCTGTGATCCGATCAGTGACTCTGATCCGTGAAACCATCCAAACCGTGAGCTTTAGGATCCGTTGCACCGCTACCTAACCTAACACGCATGTCTCAGGATGGAAAGAAACCGAAGCATGAAAACGGGGAGAACACTCCACAGACTTTCTTGCTGTGAGTCCATGCTGCTAACAACTAAGCCAGTGTGCCATAGTCATTCAACTTGTAGACGTGTGATCTAATCTGACTCTGATATTGTCTCCATTTGATGAACCAACAGCAATCTGAGCATAAAGGGAGTAAACACATCAAGACCAGATCGAAGCAATTCCTAGCACGATCAGATGATAAAAATAACATTGAAATGGCAATTTTAACTGCAGGCACACTGCTCTGTGGGAGATTCCTGAGAGGGAGGTCCTGATTAAAATCACGTGTCCCTTTACCTTTCATTTCACATGAACACATGCAAACATTTCTCCATCAGTGCAAATTAAAAGCACTCATTTATTACAAGATTTAGCGACCAGTATATTAATCAAAAGCTGTGATGCTAAGAACACAGAGAAGATAAAACATTTTTTATATTTTGTTGTCTCCAGCCTGTTAACCTTCTCCACCTCTAGTCTGAATAAGTGTTTATTCCGACAGCAGTCAAGGTTTTGGATGGGGAGTGGAGAATTTCATTCAGCCTGCAATCACAATGCAGTGTCAAAACATCAGACTCCCTCTTCAAATCTTATACTGACTCCAAAACTTCCATCACCAGCAAATTGAGATACTGATGCACTCCAATTATTTCAAAACAAGATCATAACGCAACGTTAATGCAATCTGTGTGTGTGATTAGTGCTGGTGGCCGAGGTGAAAACTGGCTGCACATTGCATATGATCAACCCATTACACGCTGCCAGGGCTGGTTATGGAAATAGACTTATAACAGCGCTACCTGGTCTTGCTGCCCACTGAGACAGAGGGAGATATCACATTCATTTACCAGCCTCCAATTAGTGCTGAGCCCGCATCATCATCAATTCCCATACTAATTGTCCCGTGTGGCTCGGATAGCATACCACCATCTGTGCAGATCCTCTAACTCTTGAGCAGGTTGTTATTTTTTGGGATCGAAGAAAAGTGATGTGGTTTTAAGGCACTTGCAAGTCTACATATTTGCACTGTATGAATCAAGAGGGTTACCATTATTGTCAACATTCACAGTGTGTCATTATAACACCACAGTTTTCAAATGTAATTGATTAAATATAACACATCCTGAGGTATGTCATCATAATTGGCAGCTACTTTGCCTCTATGTGCCCTTTTCATTGTCTAATGTTGTAAATTTCCGTGCAAATTACTCAATAAAAGTAGACATCGCGACCCCACGTTGAGATGTCTATAGTGTAGCTACAACAGAAACATTTCTTCAGCATTAAACAATCATCAATGGTAAACGACAGGTTTGCAGCTCCTCAAAATCAAAGAGCAAGACTTCTTTATAGCTGCCATTTTGCGTTTATGATCAAAAATCATACAGCAAAAAATTCCATTACAGAAAAGGTCAATTTTTCTCCCAACCACAGCCTCAACAGACCAGAACATAAAGCCGCAAGACATGAGTTCACTTTCATTCTCTGAGGATGGTTGACAGTCTCACTGGGGAGCCCCAGAAATCACAAACTGAGGCAGAAATAGAAGTTGATAAGCTGATAAGGGAAATGACAAGACTCTATTACACCCAGTAATGCATCACAGTGTACTTCACACACTGATAATAACAGATAAAAGTCTTTCTTACATCCAAGTTCAATTCTTTTCACATATTCCGAATGAAGACAGGCCAATAGTTGATGGCTTTATGGTTATTTGTCTTGCAGAAAGTGTTTCACTGACAAGATAAAAAACTGAGTTGAACAGCCAGTTTCATTTCGGAAACATATGCTGCATTACATTGCAGTGTAACCCCAGCAGCTGCTGTGGCAAACTGAGAACAGAATAGGTGAACTGAGAATGCGTGTAGCGCTTTACCCTCAGGTTTAGCACAGACCTTGAATGGTGAAACATAAGTGTTTTCAAAGCTTAAATGGAAGTAAGGTGGTGATGAAACAGACCATACGGGTTTAATAGAGGCCATATTGCCCAGCAGGCTTAAAAGAAAAACTGCATTTCAACATGTTGATGTGAAAGACTGTACACTAGTAAAGGGCTTCTGCTGTGGTTTACAAACCTCAGAGCATCACTTTATTAATTGCTTCACCGTACTGCTGTTATGGCACACTTGCGCAATAAATCCAAACATATCAATCATAGCCAGACATGTATCTCCATCTCATTTTTGCAGTGGAAGCTCTCAATCAGCACGAGTCTGAAGTTCTCAGTATGTCTAACACATTTGAACATAAACTGCATCTCATCACAACAGCATAGCTTTGTTGTCCTATTTGAACAGAGGATATGTGAAACTTTCCCTGCAGCCCTCTCTCTGTCACATGACTGCTTGTGTTCGGCCCATGTATATGTTTCAAGATGTCAGCAGTCAAGTGTGCTTCAAGTTAACACATTTCGACCTGGCACAGAGTCCGATCACGCACCCCATCCAATCCCTTGGCTGGCTGCAAAGTAAAATGATTCAATACATCCAATAAGCTTTACGCTTTCTTTTCATTTCTTTCATTTGCAGCTGGTTGTGTACCGCCATCCTGGGTCAGTCAACCCCATTTCAAGTGGCTCCCCTTCAATCTATACCACGAATTTCCTCTGCGGTTTCTCCTTTCAAAAAGTCAGACGTGGGCATTGCCGTTTCGCAAAAAAACACAAAAGAGAATAAATCCTTCACAACGGTAATACCCTTCATTGGGTCAAAAGGAATCCTTTACAATAACGCCACAGCATTGTTAGATCTAGATTGTTGTTTCATGATATTGCTCTCCGTGTCACTGGACAGGTAGGATCAACTTTGCAGGAGCTCCTAGAAGCCATTATTCAATTATCACTTGATTCATCAGGTTGTTCCGAGTGCAATACATTATTAAATGTAGAATAAAAAGATGTAGGATACATCTCACATTTCCTGCTCATGAGTTTGAACTATGAACATTAGTGAGAGGCCACAGACAATAAAAATGTCATCCTCCACTCCGGCTCCACTGGCATTAGACCAATAAGCACAAATGTCCGAGGGATAATGCCCGCATTAGTGCTTGATTCATTCACTGTCCCTATTCATAGCCCTTTGTGAAACAAAGTGAATATTACTGCGTGTGCATTACATCCCGCTCGATTGAATCCTTTCTACAGGGAGCAAATGCATAGCATAGATCACCAAACAAAAAGCTTGTAGGAAAGGCCTCATGATCATCCTCCATTCATATCGTGGGGGATTAGTCCTCCATTATGAATGGCACTATTAACCTTGGTACATTTGCGAATCATTTCCAGGATGTTAGGCCTTTTCAAAAATGTTTCTGCGTGTAATGTAACAATGGAAATGCAATGTGGCCATGTGGCAGGGGGTTAGCTTGGATATTGATTTTCTATCTTCTGTTCGGTGAAAGTGTGAGCTGAAGACACGGTCATGCATGTGATGTTCATCACTGCTCAAAGGCAATTATGGAGTGAGAACTTAAGGGTAGCAGAGGGTAATCCTTTTACCAGCCTCTCTTAGGGCTTTCCAGTGGGTTGCTTGATTCAGGTTATTGATGCCCACCACTCTTGTCTGGCCCCAAAATTACCTATTGATTTACCCTTTTGACAGTTGTTAGTTGGAAACTTAATCACAGCGACCTACATTGTCATATAAAGTACATTGTTGTCGGGCACTAACTGCTGGTTCCCTTTATGTGTCAGTGCAGCAAGTAATGCTGCAACCACAAACATGGGAAATCAATACATGTATTATACCAGCGCAGTTTTGCTTACAGATGCGAAGACCGTTATGTAAATTTCTTTGTATTGATCTTTCACAAAAAATGATTATTTTAAAGCAATTTGCAGTTTGCCCTCCAAATAATGAATTGTCTACAATCATACTAATCTTGGTAGGCGACCACCTTTTTCCCAATCAAGAATTGTATACTATGGGATTGATGTGGCTCCAAAATTGAATTTCTATCAGCAGCTGCTAAGCACAGAGGCACAGTTTCTGCACTGAAACCATGACAAACTGCAATCAAATGAAATGCTGATTCAAAACATGAAGTCAGAGAGAATAGAAATGCTCTTCGACTCCGTTACCCCGGCTCACGCCTTTTGTCAAATGTACCAGTCTAAATCCCTGCCAGCTCCCAGCTGCTGACCTTTGACCTCTGTGGGGATTGAGGAAATATTTTTTACGATTCAATAGGTTTGCTCGAAAAAAATGATTGGATTTGCATAAAAAGAAAATATGTCGTGAAAATCTAGAATAACACTATATGTATAAAACCATTATACATTATAGAAACAAAGATGGAGCTAAGGGTTGCATGTATTTAGGTTTTGACAACCAGTCAGTGCCCATACAAATATTTCTGTATTGAAGCTGCCAATATGTTCAAATATGACCTTTTTTTTTTTTTAAAGCTGCACAAATAGCCTTTAAACCACCACACAATGCTTCTACATTTACATTTGGTTGTGCCCAAAATGACACTGTTAACTGAATCTGAATTCTACGAGCAAATGCATGCTCTTGATAATGCTCTTCCATTTTCCATAAAATAAGCTAGTGTCCATGACGTGTACACTAGTTTCTGCTACAATCCCACAATGCAACGTGTCTCATTTCATACATGCCAAAATTAGATTCGTGCAGTACTACGGCAGTGATCCAAAATGATAATAATTTACTGCACACAATAGGGGAAGCTGCTGAGTGTCTATCATATAGGGAGTAATGAATGAATGAACGAGAAAGTCATTTCGGACACAGCTAAATACTTCCATGTGTAATCTCAATGCCATTTTGTCAAGTGCATTCATGTAAAGCCTTTAATTACAGAGGATATACTACGCTGCAAACAATTAAGAGAGAATGAAAGGGAAAACACGTTCCTGACAAGAGTTTCTAATACTACAGTACAAAAGGAAGGCAACACATGAGTGTTGTTATTAATATAAACTTAAAAAAACATCAACAAAAAACATTCCAAAAAAGTATACAGAGCTGTATTTTATAGATATAACATTTAACAGGCAAATCTTCAAATACAAGCATATTTCACTGACATTAAAATGTCTTTGGAAACTGATTAAAATTGGGTGCCATCAGACCTCTGTAATTAGCATAAATAGCTTGTTTTACTTGATTCCGTTGACAATAGTAAATGGCATTAACATTCAGTGGATCCTACTTTTGAACACCAACCACATGGTTAGACCTTTATTTATGCAATTCATCCCTGCGGGAACTTGTAGAGCCTGATTTTAAATGTTATTCTTGTTGGTTGTGTTGAGAAGAGCCGTACACAATGTTTGATGACTCATTTCAACTGATTTAAATCACTAAAAGCAGTAAAAAGTCTTTGACCACTAGATGTGTGAAGATGACGTGCTTTCAAAGGATTCAGAGGAATAAGGTAGGTCTTTTATCTATGAGAGTACATGTTTGAATAATAATCAAATAATAAAACGTATTTTACTTTTATGGGAGTTGGAACAGTTTTTTGAATGAACATAAAAACAAGTGGTTCGTTGATAAGCAGCGCTCCCCAGAGGATAATGTGCTTATCTAGATAACTTATGTAGACTTTATCCAAAATACAATTTGAACATTTTTAGATTGTGTGTACTGTGATCGGCATTTGAAGTTACAGAAATATCAAGTCGTTTTTATAACTTGCCGGATTTTATTTTGGCCGTTGGCAAGTTTCAGTTCTACAGTAGTGGCTGTGACAGTGAACCTGTCAGTCACACATGAAAGGCGGCGCCCAGGGATGTTTGTGACAAAACAGTTTGTGACTGCTGAGAATCGCCTGTTGGAACCATTAAAATAAAGATGGAAAAAATGAAGTTGAAGGGACAGCAGTGAGGAACTGGGGAGTTGTTGGTGATATTTCTAGGAGTTGATGGCAAGAGCAACATAACTTAAGGCCTGTGTCCACATAGCGCCTCTTTCTGGCAGGAAAGCGTCCGCAGGGCGCTGGGCAGCGCTGGGCGTTTCAACCAAAAAACGCTCCCAAGTGCCTTTGTCTAATGTTTCTATGGCAACAATTTCTTGGCATTATATCGCCACTCTAACCACTCTTTACATATTTATTTCCCATGAGCACCAAACGGAGGATGTCTGCTTCATACTTTGTACGGATCAGCTTTTCACTGCTCATTCCGACAGCCGCAATGTAAAGCAAGGCGAGACGAGGCGTGCGTTAATAAAAGCACAACACTCACCCGCCTGGCCGATCTGCTGCTAAATGGGCTTATTGGTCTTTGTTATGATGGTGTCTGTCTGCAATATAAAGTTCAGGATAGAAAGACACAGTCAAAACAAGCTTCTGCTCCATTTACTACAGTGATGTCACCAGCGCTTTTCTGAGAAATGTTTAACTTGACGCGCTCGGAAAGGCGGCGCACTTGTTGATTGGGAACGATTGAAAAAAAGATACTGGCACTCTGAGAAAAGCGTTATGTGGACACAGTATGTATAATTACAAATCCAACATTTTTAACCATATTTTCAAAATTAAAGTTGATAGAGCTTCGGTTTGCAACTGCGAACAAAGAAATGATTATGTTCGGATTGTCTTCCCAAATATACAGATATGAAATACGCAACCTTCGTATTTTGCAGTGAGTTTTTGTGTTTTTATGTAACTGGTTTGATTTATGCAAATTTCAGATGCCGATAAACACAAGCCAACCAATAAAACTAAAAAGCCAGTGAGTGCAAAGTAAATTGATAGCCTGTTAGTGGAATTCTGATTTGAAAATGTAACTGTGAGCTTCAGTGCTTACCTGACCTTCTGAGCCAAAGGGTTTCAGGGTTATTGATCATGTTTGGAACTGAAGGAGTTAGAGATGAATGGTAAGAACTGATGATAAAATGTTTTCAGTTACAGGCCTGTAAAAAAAACTTTCATCAAATTGTTAGCCCTTAACAAACACCAAGGCAATGGCCATTACTCACCAAGGTGTCTCCAAAATGAAGAGAAGTAAGAATCTTGCACATGTGGTAAGTTTTCTACAAAGTGCTTTGGCAAAAGGAAATAAATGTTGTGTTATTTAAGGTAATTCATAAATATCTACAATATATAATATACATAAGTACAGAGTATGAATGTTGAGCTGTTGTAGTGTCACTGGACATTAAAACATGCACATCGTCATTTCAAGTGGAAAAAAGGTCATTCAACACACCACAGCATTAAACATTTACATTGTTTTCCCTATTTCTTTGCTGTAAGACGCCTCTCGGCAAGTCTCGACATGCACAAATGTATGTTTTCTCTTCTTGCTGGATGTAATGTTTTTTTTTTTTTTATATCCATTACCGCAGGCATTAGTGGGCTGTTTGCACTCTGCACCGAAGCTTGGTGGTGTAATAAACTGTTAATTTTTCACTCTATCTGACAGAATATCATTAAGCTCAGCTATAAAGGAGAGATGGCAAATAAAAGCTTGGCATTCTTATAGTAATTTGCTGCACAAGTTTGGTAATAATAATAATTATACCACTGGGGGGGCAAATGCAATCTCAAATGTATCGATACTGCAACGGCAGTGATGATGTTGGATTTGCACGGCATCGCCTGTGTGTGAGTAGATGGTGAGAGGCTGTGATTTGTGACCAGTCTCTGTGCAAGACTGCATACATTCTGAAGATCAGATTAATAGGATGTTCTGGCTGTAATATCAACATATCTTATGACATTTAATGTGAACGTTTTCATTTGATTTACAGATTTGTTTGTAGGTTTAAAATACAACATTTAACCAACCCTGTCACTGATTGTTTCTGGGTGATTCATTTCCCTGTTTTACTCAGGAAACAGACGGAGGCTGGTCCTGCCAGCTTCGGAGGTTCAGAGAGGAATGAAAAGCTAGTTTGGAGATGATATCTGTCCATCTCCAACCATGGAGATTACAGCCACGACAGCTGTTGTGGCGAACGGCTTACAGAAGTACCTGCAATGAGATGGCCACGATAAAATAAATTACCTGTTTGATGGCTGCCGGCTTAAGAACACTGCCTCATTTCATTTATTTTTTTTCTCATCAACAGAACTGTTATCTGATTTTTGTTGGGCTAAATTGATAGAGATTAAGGAGTTTTTAAATAAATGTGTTTCTCATTTTACTCCTAATAACAGGTTGCCCGTCTGTACTATGAGCAAACATGTCCCAAGGATATATTTTTACCATGACAGCCCCCTGAGAGATTTTGAGCAAAATCATCAGCCGGTGACCTCATTCGACTTAAAATTCTCCAAGTCAAGCCGTCTTTTGTGTGTGTGTGTGCGCTAGGCTGCATTACATTTTTATATTCTATTTGGGCAAGCTTGCAAAAGAAAACAAATAAACGAGTGCAAGTACCACAGTAGGTTGTAGGCTTAAGATATGTACAGTGATGACACAGCAAAGGAGTCACACCCACAAAGCATGCTGAACAAGATGGAGTCTGTGCATCACGACGGGTCTGGTGGTTTGCCATCGCCACTGACACACAGAGGACAGCCAAATCCGGTTCAAATGAACAAATTGTGATTTGGGTACGGTCCGATTGTGCTCAAGGCTACACCTGTTCCTATGACAAAAGACAAAAGGCCAGATTCTTGGCTGAGCAGCATGATAGCTCATGTTACCACGTGGTTGTGGTGGTGCCGTGTGCTCCATTCCTCTCTTTGCGCACTCAGCCTGTAGAGCTGAGGTTTAAAGGCAAGGCCTTATCAGTGTCCTCCAGGCCCTACACACCTCCACTGGAGTCGGTATCCTCGGGTGTTAAGGCAGGGGGAAAAGTGAAGTCTGACAGGAGGAGGAAGGAGACAAAGAAATGCAACGAAGCAGAAACGGGTAGAGAAGAAGAGAGTGCGAGTGGGAACAAGGTGTGTGTGAGAATCCAACCAGAAACGGAAATAAACACAAGAGCAAGCAGTGTTGATTGAGGGTGTGATGTATTTATGTGACTCATATCCAGGCTGTGACACCTTCCTTTCTGAATGGCAAAGCTATCACTTTACCACCACCGCCATCTAGTTCCATGTGGGGCGATTGGGAGAGTCATTATAACCTGTACTTTGAGACACGGAGAGTGACGATCATTCAATTAATTCCTGATATTCTGCAAAAGACGGTCGCCACAAAAAAAACAGAAGGTTGGCAGCAAGTGAAGAATGTGAATGCCAGTGAGAAACAGCTTGTAAAAGCTCAGTAGAAGAGTCGCCCGACTGTGTGGTCAACATAAGTCATTCTGTTTCCCTGCAGATTTAGAGCTGAACCTTCTTCAGAGTCGTCATGTGACGTCTGAGGGGATAATTCAGCGTTCGTCTGCGCTACAGAGAAATAGCGTAGACGATAGATGAAGCAATTTCTCCACCGACAGTACAGCCTCGGCATATCACAATGCGGTGTGCAGCTATGAGGCATGCAGGGACATAACGCTCTCACTTTTTCTTTGCCTAAAACCTTATGTTGCCTCTTCACGGCATAGCAGGATAAGGAAGCTTGAAGGAAAGTGGCTTCACCAAACAAACAACACTCCTTTGGTGGATTTTTCATTGACAAACACTTTAATGAAAAGACATGAATATTCACTTTCTAGAGTTTTATGAGGCCATCGATACCGTCTATGGCAGGGGTTCTCAATCTTTTGAAACTCCACCTGCCTGAAGAAATTAGAAGAAAAAAAACTGTGCCGTATATTACGTGTTATGCCACTGTCAGGTGTAAAGACCAAAATAAATATTCTGCTTTCCCACAGCAATCACTGCCTATGAAGTGGTGAAGTTGAATGTATTCAGGGTCCTATAGATGTGGAGTTTTTAGTGGCGCAGGATTGTCTCCCACATCTGGTTTTCATTTCAAAAACCGATCCATTTAGTTTGATTGCATTCGAGGGAACGTTGGCTAGCTAACAGTGGCAAAACACGTGTGTCCCTAGCCTGATGCTGTGTTGTTATTGGCGTGTTGACAGTCAGTCATCGATTTCAGTTTTTTTGACTGTAGCTTCATATTTAACACACGGCTATCATAGTATACAATATCAATTTTCTCAACTAACTCCCCACCATAAAGTAATTAGCTGCACTTCCCAAAATGTTGAGCCATTCCACCAAGAATACTCTGATGAATTTTGCATCAAACATGGCTGGAAACGGAGGAGAACTACATGCCAACCACAGTGATGTGACATTTATAATGCGGTGAGGCTGGAACAGTAGAAAGCCCTCTAGCCTTTAGACTGAATCAAAGGTAATGTGGGTCACTGTTGGTGCATTCTAATTTAGACATCTCTCCGGGGGCAGACTACCTCACACAACACACTCCCAGAATGGCAAGACACACAACTTCAACTTAGACCTAAAAATACATTATTTGGAGGAGGTCAAGCCATCGCTGTAGTGTGGGCTGGAGAAAAAGAAAATGAGAGTAGCATGAAGGTCAGTTGGTTTAATTAAATAAAAGAATATATTTTGTATTTTGAAGGGTATTGCTTTCTGGTATTGTATTATGTTGTTTTTGGGAGATGTGGTGGACAAAAAACATAGGAATTGGTTTAATTGAATTAAATTATTTGTTCAGCCAATTCACTTTACATAACATATGGCTACACTCATTGTTAACATAACTTAAAATGTTTACAAGAGCACTGCAGCTTTTTAGTATTGCACCTACACTATGTTAGGGGGGTTTAATGAAAAACATAACAAAAGAGAGGCAGATGTATTTATGTTGATTTCTTTGGGCTGGATGACTATGAAAAACTTGAGTTGTACTTCAGGAAAGGGATGTTTTTTGTAGCGGATTTCATTAGCCAGGCCTGGGAGAGAAGGCAGCATACTTTGTTTCACTGTATTTTGTAAATGAATAAAACATTTGACCACTGCAGCTGTATCTTTGGTGTCTTATAAACCCATGAGGGTTGGGCACGTAATGTGCACGACACGAAAATAATCAATGAATCAATATATCTTTAATTTATACTCACTAATGCAGGTAATGATCCAAAAACACTGGATACTACAATACCCATGATGCAATTTCACATGCTGTCGCTCATTAGGCCCTCCGACTGGACGTCCATGTCTTTCAAACTACACATCCCCAGTTTGTGACACAAGCTTTCTGAAAAAGAAAACAAACTGTAGTCTCCAAAAATCATTGATGTAGTGCTCCCTGTGACTATTAGCTACATGGCCTTTGATATGGTAAGTGTCCCTTTAAAGCTGCATTGGGAGATTTCGGACCACTATGGGGCGGTACTGGACCCTTGTGGTTTATGAAATAATATATCCTTAGACGAAAAAAAATACTATTTACTGATTAAGTTGTTACATCTTACTGCACATTTGCACATCCAGCAGACACACAATACCATGTGCATCCCACTGGAGTTTTTCTTGCCGTGCGATCAATTTAAATATTCACTCAACTTTTAGAAGTAATGCATCACGTTAATATGAGCAATGCAATCCTTTTTAAAGTTATGGGAAGTGTGAAGAATAAAGCACCGTGTCTGTTCTTTACTTTTCTCACACGGTTACATTTAAATTACCTGTAAGGACACAAAACAGAAGGGGAATCATGAAGTGAGTGGCCAAAATGGTGCTGCTTTAATAAAATGTTTTGATCTAAGTTTAAAAGCTTTTTCATTACATGTGGGCTTACTGAAATGCCAGCTAGCAATTATTTCCACACCAACTTTGTACTATGAACCAATTAATGAAAAACTGCAGTGGTTATTGTTATTACAGACATAAAAACACTTCAATTGTTGTGAAGTTTGAGTGCTTGTTTATGTGTGTCTGGGAGAGAAGCATTAAAGCTACGAGAGATTATGTACATATCTATGTATAAATATAGCTATGACTTTCAGAACACTTGGCAAACTCCCATAATTACCAGCTTTTATGATCGAGCAATGCTGCCTTCAAAAGGAAGCTCTTGCAGGAGGGACCCAATGAGGGATGTGTCCTCGACGTTGGGCGGGAACTGTTTGTTCAAACTGCCATTAGGCTACATTGTTGAGGACATATTGGAGTCATTTATTTGAAACTTGTGACAGCGTCCATTCAATTTGAGGAAACGCCTTTTGTCTTGTGAAAGGAAGTGGAACAAGATAGCACATCATGATCCAGGGTCAGTTCTTACCCTCTAAATTCTCGATAGTCATATATCAGAGAATCATTTTGTAAGGCAGCAATTGTCTTCTAAATTGCCGTTGAAGGCATTTCTATGAAAGGGTGACATTCAGGTAATGTCAATGGAGACTGATAGTACTTCAGAGCTTTCCATAAGCGCCATAACAGCCGACTACTCATTTAAGTCCAGCTGGTTACTTTACTTTGTTACGTTTTTCATTTGAATAAAAGTTTTGATTAACCGCTTCAAAACAATGCAAGTTTGACGATGAAGTGTGTGTGTGTGTGTGTGTGCGCTTGCTCAGCTGAGAGGTTGTGTCCTACCAAGTTAAAAGCAGAGAGCGGTCTTCAGTGTCACAAATATTAGGCAAATTATTGATGACCAAACACACCAAGAACTTCGGAAAACAAAGGTGGCAGCGACTTGACAATTGCACAGTAAGCATTAAAAAGTCCACCGAAAGTGTTGGATGTTCCAAATGCGCCACACAGAAGTTTATTGGCTTAATTATTTGAAAGAAATAATTACTCATCTGTATTTACATTGTGCTTTTTACAGCAGAGCCATCTCTCGCGAACACACATGAAAACAGGACATGTTGTCAATGCAAGCGTTGTTTATTTGCGTTGAATAAGGGTGCATTCATGTTTCTAGTAAAACAATATATTTACCATCGTTGGGGGATGTCTTGATAAACCTCACAGCAAAGGTGTCAATGAATAAATGAAATGTAATAAATAAGGACTCCTACAGGGAGGAGTGCTGCTCCACACACATCCATTGTTGCTGAAAGTTGCAGATTGATTGATGGGTGGATGTTGTGATGTTGATGGTTGAAATTGGTTGGTAGCTCAAGTAAGCATTCGTCATATTTACAGGATGAAATGATAAGAGCTTGACATACTGATTTTTCAGCCACTTGTAGGCGAGTAGCTGAGATGTTTTACGTGGCAAACGTACGAGTCGGAAATGGAAAAGAAATGTAGGCCTATTAGAAAATCTAATTTACAGGGATTTAGACAATAAGTAGACAATTCTAAATGTTACCATTTTGCTTTGTAATTCTCATACACTGTAGTTATTTACATTCAAATGACTGCACCAATCATTCAAAGTCACATAGGCTGACATGCTTTTGTCTGCCTCCAGAAAATTGACGTGGTTCACCATCACTTAAAGGATGCATACAAATGAACTTAGAATATTTAAACCTCATTTCGTCATGAGGGTTATTAAAATCAGCCAGACAAAAATAAATCTGTCCATTTGAGAGAAACCATTGAGATCATGCAGACACATCCCCTTGAAATGACAAGTAGGCACCATCACACATCAAAGTGGTGCAGCAGGTGAGCCAAATCATTAGATTAGGCAGATTTATGGCTCCATGAAACTTGTTATTACCCATGGCGCGCTCCACTGATGTTTAGCCTGATGTCTTTATGAGGAGGCCGTTGTTCACCTTGCCCTGACAGACAGTGTGTGATGATTAGAATACTAGACACTCAATTTGACTCCCATCTCAAGTCAGAGTAGCAGATGTCTGTCTGCAGTATTTAAAAACATATTTAAACGAGTATTAAAAAGATTTACCATTTATATGTTTTCCAATATTTCTGTTGCCCAAGTTAGAAAAATGACGTCTATTTCACATCAGTGCATTCTCATTCTTATGGATTTTTGTAACTATACCTTTGATGATTGCTTATTTAGTCCTGAATATTTAATGGAGAGATATACTTCAGGTATGAAACCAAATATTTTCGGTTCACGTACAGCACACTAACTATGGTCATAATAGAAATATAAGAAAAACACTCACTTGCCAATACTATTTGGTTTGGTTTGAGTCTTCTGGGCCTGTGCTTGAGCCATTATAAAAACTCATCGACCTCCATCTCTGAGAAAAGGCTTGTATCTACAGCCCTGGTATCTGACACAGATGTTTTCACCTTCTTTGTCCAGTATGGCTAGTTAATCTATTAGAGCAGCTCATATGGGGGTTTTTTCCTGCTCACAGAGGCACAGAACGGATGAATCGTCGAGGCTTAATTTAACACCGTAAACAATGGAAAACAGCCGCAAATAACGGCAGCCGTCATGAGCTTATCAGCCTGAGCGGGGATTACAAGGGAAATGAATCATTAACACTATTGCCACTTGAATGCTGCTAAAGCATGATTGGCAGGTTGGAAGCTGGGTGTTAAGAGGAGGAGAGGGAATGGGTGGAGCTGTGGTCTGATACCCAGTGAAGCGGGTATCATTATCGGATCAGCGCTCCAGGAGGCCCAGCCAAAATGACCCCCAGTGTGTGTGTGTGTGTGTCAGTGGAAGACCGACTAGAGTGAAGGAACGGATGAAAGAAAATGAAAGTATGAAAGACACAGAACGAGTTAAAATACATGCCCACTACGCCTGGCCGAATCAGACATACACTGACACGTAATCCAAAGTCCATGAACCGATTCTGTCCCAGCAACATCCTGACAGCAGACGTTGAATTGTAATGTTGCTTTCTTCTATTTATACTTCACAGTTTTTTTTTTGTTGTATTAACAGAAAGGCTTTCAGATGTGCATGCCATGGAGTGCACTGCAACCCCACGACCGCCTCTCCCAATATGACACCAGGTAGATTGTAATGGCTTTATGGAAAATAGTGGGATGCCATGCTGGTGAAGGGGATTCTGGGTCATGGAGGGATTTGTTAAGTTATTACTGTGTCTGGAGCAAGGCCCTTATCGGCACCTGCCAAGTCTTTGGCGGACCCAGTGGGATTGCACTGACCCTAGTGGAAGTAATGGATATTAGAAAATCTTCCCACTGTGAGGAGGGGGGAATGGGTGACAAAGCAGGTAAAAGGCAGCGAGGGAGGAGAAATGGATAGAACCTCAAGGACAGAAAGCGGCAGCATAGCAGATGTCTTATTCACAGGGGGAGTGATCGTGAAAGTTGATCTGGAGTGTAAACGGATAACTAGAAGACTACAGTTGTTTATAAAAAAAAATTTAAAAGGATGGCAGAAGTCCTCATCAAGAGGTCACATGATCACACCTGAAGAAGGGAGGACAGCACAAGGAATCCTGCCTGGAAAGGAAACGCTCCCCTCAGTTGCATGAACTTCACCTTAACGAGAGGCTATACGCTGCCTTGCCCCCCCCCCCCCCCCCTTTGACCCCAGCCATGTTGTGTGAAAGTCCTTTAAGTGTATTTACTCTTTTAATATGTGATTTAGGGCTGCGCCGAATGATACTTTTTTTAAACATTTTTTCAATTAATTGATTCAAAACTATTATTTTTCCAACTGGTATATTCATGTTTTGAGTAATTTATTGATTACTGTAAAGATTATTTTATAAATTAACGATTTATTGAACAATAAATGAATTGATTCATATTTCAATATCTTATTCAACCATCTTCTCTTAAGAACAAAATATAACAAGATCATCGACCCTGATTGTCAGATGCCTGGACCTCATATTCAAAAGGATTGCTGTGACAAAATGTACTTTGAAGCTGATACGTCTTAAAATAGAGACTGAGACTCCCGAATCATAAGAGAAGGGGTATTTCGTCAAATCAATGTTTCTCAAAATCCCTTGTGAAATCTACTTCTACCTTCAAAATTTGCAAGAAACGAAAGCTATGAAGAACTACAGTTAAACTCAAATCTAATCAGCTTTAGTTGGCTGAGAAGGCAGAAACAGTTTTGAGTGGCAGCCTAATTAATGTTCACAACCTGTGGCTACAGTCTGAAATGAGATGAGCTGCAAAAGATGACATGATGATTAAATGTATCTGACAAACTGAAATAACTGCTGTAGCATTCTGACTTTGCACACCTGCACTCTCACAATCTACTTGCTCCAAATACTACCACACATGCCGATTCAGAAATATGAAGTTGATGAGCTTAAAGCAAAATAAAAAGTTTAACCAGGAGATTCTTCTTAAAGCGATGTGATGCAACGTTGAGGAGGACTTGCTAGACTGTTGAACTACAAAACCACACACCCCACTGGTTTGTTTCTTTTTCCTTCCATCGATTGCAGACACCAGCTCACAGAGAGCACATTCACGAGATAACAGTCAAAAGTTTCTTATTCGCAGTTGTAGAATTGAAGTTTGTTCGAGCTGATGTCATTTTTTGGTAATAAAAAAGACTAGGAAGAGAATAAAAGCGTCAAAAAGCAATGGTTAGTCAAATAGGAACCAGATCCAAAAACAAAACGTTTTCATAGCACACTTAAAAATAGCACCTGCACTGTGATGTCATGTCGGACGTGTTAATGGGCTTTTTAACTGATAACAAATGTCACAAACCTTTTCTCCGATCTGTGTGAATGGTGTGCGTGCAGTTGTGAGAAGGTATAAGATGATAATCACAATGAATTGACATTTAAATTATTTGTCGCAAAATAACTCTACTGATCTGAGATGAAGAAAGCAAAAATAAAAAACTAAATGTAAAAAAATATTGTGCTCAGCTACAATCAACAATGGACATTAAGAGCTAATTATTATTGTCATTGATTAACCTATAAGGGAATAACTGAGTATTAGCAACAAACAAACATATTCAAAAAACCAACTTAAGCAAGAAATAGCTAAAATACAGTCTTTCCCACATTCAAATTTGGTTTCCTGTTCTCAGTTTTTCGTACATTGAAAAGTCTGCTGGTCTCATGCTGCCTGCATATCATCCAAGTGTATCTGTGCAACCGTCCTGCATTAATGAAGACAGACTGTTGGTGGTGACGATGCACACAGCTCACATTAACAGGACGACACCACTCACAGAGTGGCTGGCTTTCTGACAAGTGCTTTATTATCGCAGGTTGCCCTTCTCAAGGTCCAAACCACAAACAATGCAACTCATTTGCTTACAAATGCACTTCAGTCATCTACCGCGCTGTATGAACGGCATTGCATAATGTATTCCAAAGCAATACGGGTTGTGCATCTCTTTTGATCAAGCCTTGCCTTGAGACAAACCAGACACAAACCAGGCCAAACAAATCAAAGTCGAGCATAAACGTTTCAGAGCTTGTCATCGCTCCTGTTGGTTCTTCGAGGAAAATGCTTTATGCGAATCTTACAGGCAGACACAAAATGATATCCAGTGGATGAACTGTCAGGAAGGAGGTAGGATCAAGTGACTCCTTACTGGGATGCAAAAATAGACCAAGCAGAAGCAGAGTCTTTGGTGCTGTAGCTTTAATGTGGGTCTGTCATTATGCATCCTGTGTGTACCTGGGCTCAGAGATGACAATGTTTAGAGATCAGACATGGCCCTACTGCAGCGTGAGCCCCAGAACGCACTGCAAAAGCAGCCGTGTTCATCATTCATCGAGCTGCTAGGATATTAGCAGCTTCGATGGAAAGCGCGTCAGGACACGGGTGAAATCCATTGTCTCCATTTCTCACTTTCATACACCGTGTACCAGGTGCAGAGAGGCAAGGGGGATCGAGAACATTGCTTTGGAGATTTGAAACCTAGAGGACAGAGGGGGATTTTTCTGTCTGCACTTTCTTGTACGACGAGAAAGGGAAAATTACCCAGCAGTAAAGAGATGAGTTTGATAAGGCCTCCTAAATATAAGTCTTATCTCTCTCAATTTGAAACAGCCATGGAAGAAATAGTCCACGTTGTCACTCAGGATTTTAATTAAAAACAGACACAAAAGTCTGTGTGTGTGTGCGCATGTGTTCCCCGGAGAGTAGTTTTAAAAACATTTATTCACCCTTAATGTTTATTACCTTCAAATAACCTTCATCTCGTGATTTTTTTTTTGGGGTCTGGTTCAACTTGCCTGCTCCAATTTCCTTCACCCAGTGTGACAAACACGGTGAGAGAGAGAGAAAGGGAGAGATGGGGAAAGGGAGGTGACATGACCCCATGTCTATTAATCAGCAACTCAGCTAGGCTCACATCACGAGAGCAGATAAGACCGCGCCTGTTGTCACACAGGTGGAAGTAATGGCTGGGAAGCACCCTCGTCCGATAGCAGCTTGTCCGAATGCTGAGATGTGAACTGACAAAGACACGTACAAGGCCTGGAAACAGAGAGCTGCTGTCAGGCCATTGACTGATAACAGCTTGAGTGAGAGGAGTGCAAGTGAAGAGGAACAAGTCGAAACGGACAGATAACACACTGGCCTAAATGTGATTATGGCTCATCGTCAGTTCCTCTGAACATCGATTTGTGCCATCTCCTGTTTATCTGAGGTATGATAGAAAACAAAAGAATAGTGTTTAGTAATTGTAAAGATTTGGGCTATACAAATAAACTGAATCAAACAATGAATGGTTAAATAAAAGTGCCGTAGACCTCACTTTTTACTTTTTACTGAAAATGTGTGATATAGATGACCTATTAAGCTGCAGTCAGACCAGGTGAAGGAGGACACAGGTGCTGTGGTACATTGGCAAAATGTCCACATCAAACTACACATTCCACAATTGTGTTGTAATCAAGACATTTTAGAATTTTTCAGTAATGGTATAATATAGTTTTTAATATTCGAAAACATTGCAGTTTTGCACAATAAATATTTTGAAAATAAATACCTATCGGCCTACTATGTGAAATATGTCCGATACAGTTAAGAGTACTCTAATAGCAGTTGCCATACCAGTGCTTTACCCCTATACCGTGGTATAATGACATATGCCATACCGCCCGGCCCTATGACCATGCCAATTTTGGTACAGTCAATCTTCATGAGTCCCAAGTCAAGTCAGGTCCATGTCATTACTGCCAGCTGTCAGCTCTCCAATCTAAATGCATAGAACCAGGTTTACTGTTCAACTGTGTTGAGTTTCAGAGCAAATTAGGTTTATGAAATCCTATTGTTCATGAAGTGGCAGCAAAACCTTTTTGCAATTGTGCTGAAGCAGAATTAGTAAATTACAGAAGCAGCACAATAACAGCATAGGAGCCAATCCTCAAGAGGCGTGTTTGCAGTGAATCAAAGCAAACAACAACCTTGAGTGAAATATGCCACAAACCCAGTTCCCCCTATAAAACAAAAAATACTCAAACACAAGCAGCCATATTCCATAAAGAATACACAAGCAAATACAATCAGCCACTAAATGAGAGCAATCCACAATTAAAATAATTGCAAACATTCTAAAAGATGGCAGATAACAACAGAAAATAGCAACCAACAGAGCAAAGCAATGAAAAACCAGCAGTGCCAACAGCCTCATAGAGTCAAGCACACAAACAGACTGAAGAGAGTCATACCAGAGCATTTTCTCAACATATGCATGTTGGCACAAAAAGCTAATTCTTACCTTGTTGAAGCAGCGAAGTGATCCCTGGTGTCACTAAGGGGAAAGATGATGTATTCCAAAACAGGAAAAGTCCTCTTCTGGCTTTTAGGGGACATTTATGGCCCACAGACAGACAATCATTTCCAATATTGAGCTTAGCATGAATGAAGCCCATATTACAGGAAATACTGTGACTGGGGTGTGTGCATGATACTTTGCTTGTTTACATGATCCATAAAGCCAGTTTACACTATTAGCCGTTACTAAATACTCATATTTGCATTTAGCTACGAGGCAACAACAGTAACAACCAAGACGAAAATATGCCATAAAGCACATTCAGTGGAAAATACTCAAAGTTGGACAACATGGCCGAAATTAATATAACAGTAATATTTCCCCAAAACATATAGGCAAAATCACACACAAAAACATCAAGCTCTTGATCAATGCAATGAATCACTGTTGTGCAACTGTTGAATCAAACTGAATCACTGCAGCTAAAAAACTCACAAACAGCAACAACCAAAAGGGGAAACAAGCAGCTAAACAACATCCTAGCAAACCAAAAACAAACATTATAAATTGTGATGCTATAATTTAACAGCATGGAAGCATTATAATACACTGTCAAACAATAACCAAAACTAAGCTCAGCAACTGTAGGACAGTCAACCACAGCTCTTGCTAACGCAGCCATCAGCATTTTGCATCAGCAATTAGCACGTTAGCCCAGCAAATGCAAAGTTTGTGCAGCAGAGCAAAACATACATCAGCAGCCAAGCACAAAAACACAGCTAGAAGACAGCAAAGACAACAAAAGTCACAAAAAAAGCTTATTCCTACCTTGAGGCCAAGTCCTGGCTATGTGGAGTTAAAACAGCAGGAACAGCAAACTCCAATTTACAGTTTGAGGCAAAAAATAACTAAAAATAAAAAAAGCTAGTTTCAAATTGCATCACCGGTGTTGTGTTGAATACTGTTTCCCCGTTGATATGTGTTCCTCCCTACCTGCACCTGAACTGATCCTTATCCCTAACCACCGAGGGGGCGCTGTCATTTTAACAAGAGTGAAACACTATTCAAAGGGGCAATAGACTTCAACACACAGACCAAAATCCATGACCTATCAGATTACAGTATGTGCCACTTCTGTCAACAATGGAAAAATATTTGTTGATAGAATATTGACATACGTATGTGCTTTCAAAAAAAATGTAAGGCTCCACATACAACACGAAATGTGACCTATGTGTGTCACCTTTTGTAGAAATAATTTGACCATGTTTGGTAAAAGCAATCAAAATCGAGTTTTTGACCATGCAAAAACCTTCACAGTGGCTACAGCTGAAATTATTCCTCATCCGGTCGCAAAACACAACTGGTCAAATTGGACTCAGGGTTTAGAAACTGCTCTATTGGAACAAATGACTTTTGTTGAAAGTGATACAAGCACATCGGGCAAAGTCAAGTTCCAGAGTCGCTCAGTGTGCACACGCGCGTGGGAAAGCCACACAGGTGATTTTAATTGTGCCTGATTAGACCTCCTCTCGGCACAGTGTGTGGCCTGCTGTGCTTTTATTGATATCTCCCATACTCTCCCGTTTGCTTTGCTGTACCTGCAAATCAACATCTGTATCCTTCTCATTAGTAAATGGAGACAGGTGACCTGTGAGACTATCGACAGCATAGCATAATCTAACTGCATCTGGGGTGGGTCAGGACAGCTGTGACTGGGCAGCATGTTATGTATTTATTATTTTTATTTTGTATTAGTTTTCTTGTTTAATCCTATTCTTTTTTTCCAATTTCCCCTTCTCCTCTTCCTTGCTTCCTTTGCACTCACCTGCTCTAGGCCGTCTCCAGGCCTGTAGTGACCATCTCCGAATTAAAAAAAGCCGTTGGTCAGACCCAGTTGAACAGACCCCTCCTCTAGGGTTGGGGGCTGTTCTAAAGGGGATCTGACCCCCAACAGGCCAGCCACCTCCCTATAGCTGCTTCTGATCTGCAATAGGCAGAAGGAGTATATGAGCAATATAGTCACATCTGTTGACAGGTACCTCACCAAATAGGCCATGTAATGGATCACAGTGCATCTGTGATCGTTTTCAAGATTGTAATTGCAATTCTTAGTCCAAGTATTATTGTATGCCAGAGGGCACTGGCTGAAAAGTACACCTTTTACTATCAAAAGGTGGGAAGTACATTGTGGACAGGTAGTCATGGGTCAAAGGTTTCTGTTTATGAGTTTTCTGCAAGCTGTGCCTGGCTTGTCTTGTTCATTTTAGACTTTTTGACCTCTTTTTCTCGAAAATTGTATTCAGATAGAATGCACATATTTTTACTGAGGGAAGAATGGCATTACTCATTTTCTT
This sequence comes from Melanostigma gelatinosum, assembly GCF_949748355.1. Taxonomy (NCBI): domain Eukaryota; kingdom Metazoa; phylum Chordata; class Actinopteri; order Perciformes; family Zoarcidae; genus Melanostigma; species Melanostigma gelatinosum. Next base: position 7,733,766 of record NC_136642.1, on the reverse strand, counting down.
TATTCCTCATGACTTTCCTTGTTGGTCCACTCTGGGATCCAACAGCATCCATTTGTTTTCCCTGTAAATGTGCACATCTCTTTATGTTTGCGTGACACAGAATGTCACATCGGATAGTTCCTCTGTTTTTCTCTTCATTTCTCTCGTCATTTTCTTGCGATGACAAAAGCGCCTCTGAGGCAACTATTACCTTTTTTTCCCCTCCATTTACCATTTGTTCAACTGTGCAAGCCCCATTGTTTTAATTTCATGCAAGACTTAGTTTGGTGTTTTGGTTAAATCAAAAGTATATTCAAAAGTGAAAGCCGATCAGTTTTTCAGAGCAGGAGGTGAATGCAGTATTTATGTTAAGATCACATCTTTTATCAATCAAGGGTTGCTGTGTGTGTGTGTGTGTGTGTGTGTGTGTGTGTGTGTGTGTGTGTGTGTGTGTGTGTGTGTGTGTGTGTGTGTGTGTGTGTGTGTGTGTGTGTGTGTGTGTGTGTGTTTTCTGTAAGTACTTAAATGGGGCCAGGATGCAGAGTCTAAGAAATTCAGACTTTTTGATAATTTCTGATGTTTCATCTGTGGACGGTAGACAAAATTCACATTTACATGCTTGCTGAAACCGCCCACTCCATATATTAAGCCACTGGGTGATCAACAGTGGAGTTAATAGGGATGCAGCACAAGAGGGAGTTTAATTACGAACCTAAAATACTTTCAAATGATGTTTGGGTTGATGCTGTTGCTTGAAGCGAGTGTCTGGCAGTGGGGAGAGGCTGGGTGTAGAGAATTTCTGAGTCAAAGCAGCTGCCTTATTTGTGTTGTGGGATTTCAGAAAGCAACTGGAGCAGAGATCAATAAGGTGGAATAGGCCTGGGACTGAAATGATGCCAAAGTGTCTCCATGTCAATGAATCTGCTTATCTCTGTCTGCCGAACTCCAGTCTACCTCACCCATGCTAACTCACCTGTAGATTACCGATAGTGAACTGGAGAGCTCTAAATAAGGCTTGAGTTTAACTCTCTGCCCTTGACTTATCTGTAGAGCCAGAGCACCGGCTTATGCTTTTTTTTCCTACATAAGTAGGTGCAGATGTATGGCTCCTCCGCTGCGAGGTTATGGTAAAGAGTTTAGGGAATTATATTTTACCTTTATTTCATTGCCTACAGTAGAGGAAGTACGGTATTATGAGGGAAAGTGCCAGGGGTGGATGTATCTGGATTAATCCTGGCCTAAGGGTCATAAACCTGCATTATAATATTTGAGCCAGCAATTGTTCTGTTGTCTGTCCTCTGTAAATCTTGAGTGTATGTGTACTTTGGAAGTCTCATCATGGACTCCAGGTATTGTAAACACTACTGTGTCGCAAATATTAGGTATTGTGTGTGTGTGTGTGTATGTATATATATATCTATATATATCTATATCTATATATATATCTATATATATATATATAGATAGATAGATAGATAGATATCGTAAAAACGTGCATTATATATCTATCTATCTATATATATATATATATATATATCGATCTATATATATACATATATATCGATATATATATATATATGTATATATATATCGATATATATATATACATATATATCGATATATATATATATGTATATATATCGTAAAAACGTGCATTATATTCTATCCATCCAATTTTTTTTATGTACTCCCACTTCCCCCCCTCTTTTCTTGACCGCCTGCATCACATGTGTATACTGGAACTGCTTTGAGGTTGTACCATTGTAAAAAAAAAAATAAAAGAAAAAAGCTCTCCTGGCATAGTCCGATAAGGCATGTGAACATGCACGCTGCTATTCTCTTATCTCGCTGACATGCTCAAAACGCCCCCATGCCAGTGCTGAGCGTGACTTGTGCAGCCCGACATAATTAACGTGATCGGAATATGTCCTTCTATTCAAGGACGTGACGATCATGACAAATGTTGCACAGAACCCGAGTCGGTGACGTCACCGCTCTAAATTAGTTTTCCCTTCTTGGAGGCAGGCTGTGTGTGTGTGTCGTTGGTCGGGGTGACTGGAAACGTGAAGCCAATGGTAAATTGGAGACTGAGTGACAGGTTAACGGCCGTCAACCTCATGGTAGGAGCAGGTGCTGATCTCCTGGCCTTGTCTCATTTGACAACTTATGGTGCAGATGGAGAGTGTTGGAGCTTGACTTGAACTGATTGGCCAAATATGCGCTAGAAAGCCTCGGAATATATTTATTTATTCACCCTTAGCACAGAGATCTTGGAATGTCGCCGTATTGTGTCTCTGGTATTGCCTCATTCATAAGCCTGCAAGCCAAAATGTACACCCTGCAACATAGGTGGTGTGAACGGCCACCATTCAATTCATTGTTTGTTTGTGTTCCTGCTTAGCGATAGCAGAAGATACCTTTATTTTTCTTTCTATTCATCCACATTCCCCAGTACTTATTTATCAAGAACTGATGTTTTCTGTGATGTTCAGTTTTATATCATACAATTTAGAATTACAGTCTGACCTGGTAATTAACACACTGCCCATGTCTTCTATTGAGTGTGCTTTTATGAAGTTACCTTGAGACATAACTGGACAGAATCCACAGACAGGGCTGTTTTCTATTGAGGAGCTGCCCGCTGTAAGTGGTCTTAAACTACCTACACTTGTCCTTGGCCAGGCTGTTGACAAATAAATGGTGACTTGGATATTAAAATAGAAGGGCAAGCTGCCAGGTGTATTATATTCAGGAGCCTTGCTGTGGATCTCCGCCTTTTATTGTCATGCATTGCTCTCCAGCAGGTCTTTAGCGACGACTTTAGGTATTTTTGTTCCCAGCCTTAATTGATGTGTGAGCCACCGCACAAGTACAAGTATTGAGCTTGATAAGCACCATGGGCTTAAAAGTCTCCTTGACTATGAGTGTTTTAACCATAGTCACGTTGTATGTTTTCATGCAGTCCAACACAAATACTCTTGTGTGACTATAGTTTACCAGTTACGGATAAAATGGTTACGAGGATGGTATAATAATCAATCGTCTATTCATACTGTAACAGCCCCGGGGTGGTCAGGGGTGTTACTGGACAATATGCAATACTTATAAAGACACGGAGACGTAAAGACGTGGCAATCAAATACTTTACTGGGGTATTGGTAACGACACAGCAGCCACACAGCCAATACAAGTCCGTTAAGCAAGAGAAGGGTCGAGGTGCAGTTCCGGGGTCTGATACACAAGGCGCAATTCTCGTACGGTCCAGGGATGGGGCAGGGGCGTCGTTCTCCTCCAAGCAGGGGTCAGTAGCCGGGGGCAATCCAGTGGGGGTAGTCTTCCGTTCCAGGGTCGTTGGCTAAGTAGTCTCACAATATCTCACCGTCTTGAATGGTTTCACCTAAGTTACTTCCCCTGACTTCACATCTTCCTTCTCCTTTTATATCCGCCCATGAAGCTCCCCTGGCCGGCTCTCTCAGGTGTGCCTTGTTGCGCTGATTGCCTGCTGGCACTAAGGGGGCGTGTGCAAAGTGCAATCCATTTCTCTCTGGTAGTCTGTAGTATCTTCCTGCCATCACTACTCCCTGGGCTCGCCCACCCCGGCTGCCACACACCCCCCCCCTTAAATCTGACCTGGGGGGAGGACTGCTCCAGGAACACCAGGCGTCCCTGCGGGACAAGGCATCGGCGTTTCCGTGAGCGGCACCGGATCTGTGGACGACAGAGAAGGCATAGGGCTGCAGAGACAGAAACCAGCGGGTGACCCGGGCGTTATTTTCTTTATTTCTCGACATCCATACCAATGGGGCATGGTCGGTGACCAGAGTGAACTTTCGTCCCAATAAGTAATATTTGAGCTCGCCCAGGGCCCACTTGATGGCTAGGCATTCTTTTTCCACTGTGGAATATTTCTGTTCCCTGGGCAAGAGTTTTCTGCTGATGTATGTTATCGGGTGTTCCTCCCCATTTTGTACTTGGGCCAGGACGGCGCCTACCCCGGTCTCTGATGCGTCGGTCTGGACCACCAACGGTTTCTCAAAGTCCGGGGTCACCAACACTGGTTCTGAACACAGCACCCTCTTGAGGTTCTCGAAGGCCTCCTCTGTCTCTGCTGTCCACTGGATCCGCTCTGGCAGCCGGTTTCCTGTTAGGTCCGTCAGGGGAGCTGCAAGGGAGGAAAAGTGGGGGACAAATCGCCTGTAATAGCTCGCCAGTCCAATAAATGCCCTTACTTGTTTCTTGGTGCGGGGGCGGGGCCATTCCCGGATCGCCTCGACCTTCCCTACCTGGGGCTTGACGCAACCTCGCCCAATGGTGTACCCCAGGTAATCCGCATCTCGGAGGCCGAGGCGACACTTTTTGGGGTTAGCTGTTAGCCCCGCTCCCCTCAGGGCTCGGAGCACGGCGTCGACCCGACGCAGGTGGGTCCCCCACTCCTCCCCATGTACGACGATGTCGTCTAGGTACGCCGCGGCATACTCTCGGTGGGGCCGAAGGACTTGGTCCATCAGCCTCTGGTAGGTAGGTGGGGCCCCGTGGAGACCGAAGGGGAGCCGTTTGTACTGGTACAGCCCCTCGGGGGTGGCGAAGGCTGTCTTCTCTCTGGCCTCGGGGGCCAAGGCCACTTGCCAGTAGCCCTTCGTGAGGTCCAGGGTGGTAATGAATCTGGCACTCCCTACCCGTTCGATCATCTCGTCCACTCGTGGCATCGGGTAGGCGTCGAATTTGGAGATCTGGTTGAGCTGGCGGAAGTCATTGCAGAACCTGACTGAGCCGTCAGGTTTGGGGACGAGGACGATGGGGCTACACCACTCGCTTCTGGAGGGCTCGATTATGTCCGCCTGCAACATTTTGCGTACCTCTGTCTCAATGGCGGTCCTCCTGGCTTCTGGCACCCGATACGGCCTGAGACGTACCTTCTTCCCAGGTTCGGTATGTATGTGATGGTGGATGAGGTCGGTGTACCCCGGCTCTGGGGAGAAGACGTCCCGGAATCGGTCCACTAGCTCGCGGAGGTCTTGCTTTTGGCTGGGGGTCAGCTGCTCTCCCATGGGGACCTCGACTGCCTCCGTCTTTCCTGTGGTGGGAGGGGAAGAGAGAGAGAGGGAAAATAGGGCCTCACGGGCCACCCATTTTTTTAGCAGGTTAATGTGATACACCTTTGTTGGATGTCGTCGCCCTGGTTGTCTTACCCTGTAGTTCACTTCTCCTATTTTTTCCATTATTTCATAGGGTCCATTCCACCGAGCCAGGAATTTGCACTCAGATGTGGGGACTAATACCAGGACTCGGTCCCCCGGGCTAAATTCTCTGGGCTGGGTTCCCCTATTGTAGACCCGGGCTTGGGCAGTCTGGGCCTCGGCCATGTGTTCTCGAACCATCGGCCAAATGGTTGCCATTCTCTCTCTTACCTCTTCCACGTGTTCCACCAGCGTACGGTGGGGTGATGGCTGGTGTTCCCAGGCCTCTTTGGCCAGGTCGAGGAGTCCCCTGGGCCGTCTTCCGTACAACAGCTCGAAGGGGGAAAATCCCGTGGAGGCCTGGGGAACCTCACGAATGGAGAACATGAGGAAAGGGAGCAGCTGATCCCAATTACGTCCGTCTGCCTCCATGGCTTTCCGGAGCATCCGTTTCAGGGTCTGATTAAACCTCTCTACTAGGCCGTCTGTCTGCGGGTGGTATACCGACGTTCTTAACTGGTTTACCTTCATTAGCCCGCACAGGTCCCTCATGATTCTTGACATGAAGGGGGTCCCCTGATCAGTCAAGATCTCGTCCGGGATGCCTACACGAGAAAATAACATCATTAATTCCCTGGCAATACCTTTGGTGGCCATGGTCCGAAGGGGAATGGCCTCTGGGTAGCGAGTGGCGTAATCCAGCACCACCAAGATGTACTGGAATCCCTTACTGGACCTTGGGAGGGGTCCCACCAAATCCATCGCAATCCTACTGAAGGGAATTGAAATAATGGGTAAGGGGATCAGCGGATTGCGATGGTGCGGCTGGGGGGCGACCCGCTGGCAGTCAGGACAGCTCCGGCAGTAGTCCTCCACCGTTTTTTTCACCCCGGGCCAGTAAAACCGGGCCTTGATTCTGTCCAGGGTTTTCTCCACCCCCAGGTGGGCCCCCAACAGGTGGGTGTGGGCCATCTGGAGCACCACCGACACAAAAGGGCGGGGCACCAATAACAACTCAAGGGGTGCCCCGTCCTTCATTACCACTTGATACAACAAATTAGCTTTAATGGCAAAGTGAGGGTAAATTAGTTGTCTTACCCCATCCATGGGTTTGCCGTCCACCACGGACACCTGTCGCAGGGCATTTTGGAGGTTGGCGTCCTCCAGCTGGGCGGTCCCGAAGCGTCCCGCTAGAGGGGCAGGCAGGGGTTGGTCCTCGGGGTTTAGTGGGAACAAATCAGCCCAGGCGTCCTCACTGGCCTGGCTTGGATCCCTTTCTTCGGGGGCTGGAAGAGGGTCCTCCTCCCTGGCTGGACGAATGGCGGCTTCCGCGGCCCGGACGGCGGCGCTGGCGGCGCCTTCTGAGAGGGGGGACGTGGAGCTCAGGGGGTCGGCCCCCTGGAACCCACACAACTTTCCTGGCGTGCGGTGTGGTTTTCGTGGTGGGGCTTTCTTCCCGTTGGCCAGGCCTCTCCATAGCCCCGGGAAGACAGTGGAGTCCCTTCCGATCAGGAGGTCCACCGGTAGGTCGGGTACCACCCCTGCCGGTCCGGTGCTCTTCCCCTGGGTGGTGTGAAGCTCTAGGATCGCGGTGGGGTAGTCTCTGGTCTCCCCGTGAATACAGGTGACTGATACTGTACTTTTCAGATAGGGTAGCTCGACGAAGTCGGGGCGGACGAGGGTGACGGCGCTGCCGGAGTCGACCAGGGCGGTCGCGTCATGCCCGTTCGCTCGTACTGGGGTGAGTGGGGCCAAATCGCCCTGTTGGGCCCAACAGGTGGTCAGTAGTCCACAGGGGTGACTAGTCTCGCTAGCTGTGGGCATGGGGGCGTCCCCCCGCTGTGGGCAGTTCCAGGCAATATGTCCCATCTCCCCACAGTCATAACACCTGCGGGTGTCGGGGTTTAACAGGGATCTGCGCTGGGGGGTTTCCACGGGAGGGGTCCTCATGGCCGGCTCTCGTGGGGAATCTCCATGTTTCAACAGTCGGGGCCGGGGGGATATTTCCATCTTGGGCGGTCTTCCCCCACGCACCAGAGCCTGCGCCGCTTGCCAGCCCTCCACTACCTCAGTCAGTTCCTCGAGACTGCGGGGATTTTTTTGTCCTGCCAATTTTTTTGCTTCAAACGGTAATGACCTCAGTAACTTATCCATGATTACCCGATCAAGGGGGGAAAATGAGAGGGGCTCCGACATCAGCCAGGCGGTAGTGATCCGCGTGATATCATACAGTTGCGCTCTTGGAGAGAGGGTGGCATCATAATTCCACTCATGAAATCGCTGCGCTTTTGTCAGAAGAGTCACCCCGCTACGCTGAAGCACTTCCTCCTTCAGTGCTGCGTAGGTGACGGGTGAAATATTGGCTAGGTCTTGGTAAGCCCGTTGCGCGGTGCCCGTCAAAAAAGGAGCGATCAAGTCTGCCCACCGTTCCTCGGGCCATTGTTCACGTTTTGCAGTGATTTCGAAAGTCAGAAGGAAAGCTTCCACTTCGTCACTGGCTGTTTGTTTGACCAGGAAGCGCGAGGGATTCACTCGCTCCAGTCGTTTCACTTCCTGTTGGTTGGTTTGCACCTCCATATATTTTTCCATTTGCTGGTGGTGTTGGTGCTGTGTTTGCTGTTGAAGTTGCAGCATTTGTACTTGCAGCTGCAGTGCCTCTTCGTGCCTCCTCTGAGTCTCCGCATTGCTGGCTATGAGACCTGCGAGAAGCTCCTGCACAGGGTTGGGCGCGGACATTTTGATGTCGATACGACGCGTAATATAAATATTAGATATTGTCCAGAAGCCGGTTAGAATGCCCACATTCTCCACCAATGTAACAGCCCCGGGGTGGTCAGGGGTGTTACTGGACAATATGCAATACTTATAAAGACACGGAGACGTAAAGACGTGGCAATCAAATACTTTACTGGGGTATTGGTAACGACACAGCAGCCACACAGCCAATACAAGTCCGTTAAGCAAGAGAAGGGTCGAGGTGCAGTTCCGGGGTCTGATACACAAGGCGCAATTCTCGTACGGTCCAGGGATGGGGCAGGGGCGTCGTTCTCCTCCAAGCAGGGGTCAGTAGCCGGGGGCAATCCAGTGGGGGTAGTCTTCCGTTCCAGGGTCGTTGGCTAAGTAGTCTCACAATATCTCACCGTCTTGAATGGTTTCACCTAAGTTACTTCCCCTGACTTCACATCTTCCTTCTCCTTTTATATCCGCCCATGAAGCTCCCCTGGCCGGCTCTCTCAGGTGTGCCTTGTTGCGCTGATTGCCTGCTGGCACTAAGGGGGCGTGTGCAAAGTGCAATCCATTTCTCTCTGGTAGTCTGTAGTATCTTCCTGCCATCACTACTCCCTGGGCTCGCCCACCCCGGCTGCCACAATACGCAGGATCAATATTCAGATAATACAAAAGCTTTCATATGTTGCACTGAGAGATTCGGGGGTTTATCGTCTATGCAGTGGGTTTTTAGAAGCTAGAAGGAATAAGAGGATTTAGGCAACAAAAGACGAGGAAAGAATAATAGAATACAATGTTTAACAATTCTTTTCTATACGGCAAATAAAAGCTGTGAGACAACAGCAATATGATTCAAAACAGCTTTCCCTTTAACGTGTATGTGTGCATGACGTCAGTGATGTCGGTTGTAGATTAACAAATCAGGGATGATTGCAAAAACTTCTGGATAAATGAATATAGTTTATTTAGATTTAAAAATTATTTTAAGAGCAGCAGCCATGAATTATTTGTTGTTGTCGTGTCATTGCTTGGCATTATATTGCCAAGACGACGTAGGAATCTAATCCAAACATCGCCAATTGACTATCTGGATCGTAGCTGAGGCCAAACGAGGCTCACGTGAAAAACAATGGCGTGGAAGCATCTTAATGTAAGATTTTCCTTGAAATGTAAATTTTCTTAGAAAAAGCAGAGAGGCCCTGAATCAAATGTTCTTTTAATGAGAGCTATTTAAATGATCGTGTGTTGATCCTTAGCTCATGTAATTTCTCAGAATCATAAGGAATTCCTTAAAATCAGACAAGTTAATGTTTTAACATTGAACTTTTGCACCTTTTGTTGTAAGACTGTCATGAGAACACGTAAAGGCCTTCAGTCACTGCAATCTTGGAAACATTACCATCCATGGCTGATTTCATGTCAAATGTTAATGTCTTGGAGCAACATTGCATTGAGCCCCTTCCTCCCACATTGCCCTCAGCATTGACCAGCGTCATACAAACATGCACAAACAAGCAACTTTAAGGTTATTTAAAGGACAATGATCAATAATGCTCCTGTAACTCCTACTTAATCTCCATAATGAGCTTTATTGCAGCAATTAATCATGTCTTTGCAGCCTGTGCCCAGCCTCCCAGAAGAATGCTGGCAGAATAAAGGCCAGGCGCTAGACTGGTGCTGCCCACAGCTGATTTCACAAGGATATCATGGTGAGGAGATGCTGCTTTAAGAATTAGACTGACCTCTTCAGTTGATAGCTGTTTGATTTCACATATTGACACCAAGCAATCCATCAAGCTTGCATTGCAAAATATACCAGATATGACCATCATTATATACGAGACATGTCTCATTCTTTGCATAATCTGTTTTACAATTAGTGTTATCTTCTCATCTCTCTCTCTTTTCAGCAAATGCAATAGATTATTGTTCCACTCACTGTTTAACATTGTTGAATATCTTGAAATGGAACAACACCCAGTCAATTATATATAAAGTATATACTGTAACTCATCAGTAAAACAAAACATAATGTGCTTTTTTCAGGAAGCAATACAACAAAAGATAAACACGTTCCGTCACAATACACTCCATGGATTTAGTGTTTCCCCCCAGAGATTCATTTTCCTAACACCACAGGAATTGTACTGAAGATGAAAGGTATCTATATTTGATTTTCCCAAACCTTTGTACTGTATATTAATTATTAATTGAGCAAAAAACGTATTTTTAATTTAACTCCTTAATCATCCGCACAATGTTTTGTTCCCTTTTCATGCCATAAATGTTTGATTTCCATAAAAATGCCACTTTTATCTTAAACTTTCTTGCTGCTGCTGCATTAATAACTTATCTCTCCCAGACACATGCCATCGACTGCATTGTGTTTTCATGTGTATCGAAATGTCCCCGGGTTCTAAGAGAAGATTATCCCATTGTCAGTTAAGATTATGTGCTTTTGTGGAGTCTGAAAATCTTCGTGTTTGATTTGGGTAAGTCGCCATTAGACGGCCCCGATCTGTGAATTGGATGACACCTCTTCGCAGCTTGATCAAGCATTCCTCTTTGGGGGTTTTCCACAAATGGGTACTCGATCCTCTATATGAGGAGGGAAAACGAGTAAGGCAGGTTGGAGAGAGATGAGGTGGACAGCACGAGGCCTCTTATGATGAACGATTCAGCTCCATTTAGAAAACTATTGATTCTGTCCTGGGCCTAATAGAAGGTGATGATGGCTCAGAGGTGAATCCATTACCGGGTAAGAAGCAGCGTCAGGTACGCAGAGGGCTAATGTGTGTCCTTTCCCATTTGTCATCGGTGTATGCGCAACTGGATGAGCATGCTCGTGGGGCACAACAGTGTGCTCCTGTCCTCCACCCGTAGGTGGAGATGTGAGCACTGTCTGTTGTTGTCAACAGCAACTCCGCAAAAAGGCCAAAAGGCACTTTGCCACTCTACGTCCTCCTGCCTGAGGAATCTCCATGTCAAACCCAGACAGCCGGAGAGCAAAAGGAAACAAAGCAGCTGTTTTTACTCAGTCAAGATCCTCTCTGACCCCATCTGAAGCAGTGCTTTTCCAGCTTGGAGCGAGGCAGAGGACCCCGAACAATCAATAAGTCCTCAGGGACAGCAGTGTGTTTGGGAACAAACAAGCACCTCTCATGACAGAGCACCATGCCCTTTTATATACAGTAGCCTTAGTGTAGCCTTTGTAAGAGCCTGTTAAATGGAAATTAAGTGGTAAAAAAAACCATTTTCTTATTATTATTTTGACAAAATGAATATCTTTCTGAAACTATTTGAGTCTGGCATTGAAGTATTCTTGTAAAACACACTATGTTTGACCCGTCAATTTATTGTGGTTGGGTCGATATTCTATTATTGTTCAGTTTTGTATAAAAAATGAACTCAGCCAAACGAACAATCCATCTCAAGGTCAGCATCTGGTCACTGCCAACAAGGTTTAAGGAGCTTTAGAAACAAACAGAGTCTCCCTTGATGTGTTGGCTTTTGCCATTTCTCTGGCATTGCCATCGGCTGAATTGCTTCACTGTTTCCATGAAGGTCTTGTGACATTTGATTCGAAAGCCTTTTGGGAGTTCCTACAAGCCTTTTCCTGAGTCGTTTGAAGTGTTTGCAGCTCAGTGGAGCTGTATCAACAGCAGCTGTGAGGCATCCAAGGCCTTTTCTTTTAGAATCCAAAAAGGTGTGTCATTCCATCTCAAAATCTTTTCACTAACCCTTTGCTTCTTGCTTTGGAGAGAATGAAGAGCTGAAGTAACCTGGATCCCAATTCCTTCTCCGATACATTTTATTTCAAAAAATGTTGTCTCAGCACCGAATGCATCTTTGATAATCAGTTCCACACTGAATATTTTCATTTTTGCATTATCACCAATTTGTAATGTAATTTGTGTATTTTGTATAAAACATTCAAATTCATATCATTCAGTTTGCATCAATGTCTGCATTCGATTTTCTGGTGGATGCTCTTCGTCAAACAGTAGCACGTATTTCTCAAATAACACGGCTATTTATTCTATTGGTTACTTTTTATTGCCAGGTATTTATACTGGAGAAGTTGATTTTCAGTCATATTGACCTATAATTAACTGTAAGTATAGTCAATTGGCAATTAGGTTTTCGGTACCGAGAGACAATGAATATTTGGACAAAAGATTAAAGCGTCGGGAGTTCACATCACCCAAATCATTGCCATCATTACAGTTATTTCTTTTCATGACTCTAATTCTGCATGCTTTTGTACAGGCTGTTATCCTTTCTCTTAAACGTGCAGCCGTTTGCTCAAGGGGATAGTATTCTTAGCTCAGGAAAAATGTATGGAGCTTATTTACCGCCATCATATCATCAAACTGTCAAGAAGCATATTTTACCGACTAAACCTTTCGCATATCTGTGTACTCATAATTGATTCTCTGTTATATCGCCAGCAAAATGCCACCAAGATAACTGAGCACTGCAGCGCGGATGATATAAAACCCTCACTGAGGTTTGATAGACTGTCACATCTTATCACAACTTTGAAACACTGAGGAGGCAGAGAGAGAGAGGGGGGGGGGGGATGTGCACTCGACTGCAGCACCTCAAAAGGTGTTTCTGTGCTAAACATTTTCAAAGCACTCTGCCTTGAAAATATCATTTTGTATTTTTTTTCAGGTTAGTGGAAACGCAAGTGTTAAGTGAGATAGAGGTAACAACTGACTTCAAGCGACAAACTTTTGAGATTTAAAAAAAAAAAGTACAAGTTTGTGTTTGGAACTTTCCGTACAAGCCATGTAAGGTGCAGATAGAAATGCGGGCACAGCAAATACCAGGTAAGAGTGCAGACACAGTGGTGAAGACTTTCCATGAAGTAGGACAAGGGGAGCAACATTTAAAGCCTTCAAATCAACCTTGTTCAGGGTAATTGAGTCCTCGCTTAGCCTCACCTTCCTTCGTTACCGTTGCTAAGCCTGTCTCGAGCTTTCCATTCTGGAATGGCACCTTTTTGCACTTCCCAATAATAACTGTGGCAGATTTCGCAATTGAAGTTCATTGTGATATTTGAAACAATGAGTCCTAATTTTAGACAGAGGCAGACAAAAGCAGCTTCCCAATTCTGTCTTGCCGCCACTGGTTTGGCAGCAGAAATGACAACTGCTGCTGGCAGGTTTGATCATCTCTGGTTAACTATAGCTAATTTGCATTAACTCCATTTGTTGGTTAAAAACTGTCTCCAGCTGACTAGTTTTAAATCATGTGCCCTGTAAATGGGTTTTAAATATACACTTGATGGCTACATACACGATGCTAAAACGCTGAGGGAAAATATCTTCACAGTTGATGGACAATGTAGAAGAAGTGAAAATAAAGGAGCAGCATTGTAGATCTGTCTGCTGTATTGTAATATAGTATTATGGGGTGAGGGTGAGGATGAGGGGATAATAAAGCTGAACTGAGCTAAACTGAACATCACATCACAATGATGTAAAAATGAGTTGTCAATGAACTATTAATGTTTGCGTTAGTTAAACACTGAGACACCTCAGTCAATGTCCAGGTTTGTATTTGTCATTGTACGTCAGGGTTGCACAATGACATTTCGATTGTAGTCCCAATTTCCGACATAGGAAAGAAAACAAAAAACAAAAACACTGCATGCCAGTTCCTGCGTTTGCAGTCAGGATGCTTTCTATTGCTCCTCTGGAAAAGTTGACAAGAACGTGACACGGGAATTTTGCCTTCTTAAGTTTCCTTAAGAAATACAGCCGCTTATGAGCTTTCTTCACCAGAATGGAGATGTGTGATGACCATGTCAGGTTGTTTCTGTTGCTGATTCCCAGGAACATAAAGCTGCTAACTTGCTCCACCTCAGCTCCATTGATGTAGACGGGGGTGCTCGTCTTCACCTCCTTTTTTTCTAAAATCAACAATCAGCTCCTTGGTTTTACTGACATTGTTCTCTGAGCACCACTCTGTAAGGTTGTTGATTTTGACTCTATTTTTGATAGAGCCTGGTAGCCTAACTGCCGTGCCTATACAGTTGCTAAGGTCAATTGTGGCCTTCATGGATGTGGAGGATAATGTAGCAGCAGGTTCAGGACCATGGTCAGCGATTCACCAAATGCTGCCAGTTTCAATCATTCAATCAATCTTTTAACTTCTTAAAATGGATAATATAGTAAAGGAGTTAGACCTAAAATTATCATAACATAACTATAAAGTAGCTTGTTATAGCATCTTTAATGCAAGCATTCACCACCAAATCCTCCACAAAACATGGTTAAAAACTCTTCACATTTCATGATTTATTACTTTCATGATAGCCAATCATGTTAATCTGTCCTTGAAGCTACTTTTGCTGTTTTGTGTTTTCGTCAAAACAAATCTTTTCATTTACAAATGCCGACAACATACCATCCAGGCAGCTTGGCTGTGAGCTCCGAAATGCTGTCACGATTTAGGAGCACCGCCGATGATTTGTAAAAACCATAAGATTAAAATAGAAACACTCTCTCAACAGCATGGGTAGAGCCTTTCGATGTCTCTTTTGAAAACCTGCAACATTAAAGGCATGTGTTGACAAGACTGTGAAGCCCTGCTGCGCTGAGAAAACACCCTCCAACAAAGAAAAACATCTTCTCTCTGCATCACCAGCCACGTTCCTCTGGCCAGTACTGAGTCCATAAGTCACATGGAATCACAAACGTCAACCGTCACAGCACATATTTATCTGGAAAATGACTGACAGAGTTCTGCTGGGTCTTGCTAATCAAACATGCTTTTTGTCGAAGTGCCATCTTAAAAGCCATCAAATTCTGACTTAACGTCAGATTGTCAGTGATTTCACATCAGATCTTTGACACGTCAAAAGTGACTTACTGTAAAATGATATAATTTTGCTTCATTAAATCGTCACGCTTTCAAAGTAGCATATGCTTTAAATCCGGTCATATTCATAACAACTATTACAAAGCCAGTTTTATGAGCTAACAGTCAACGTAGACATGGACACAAATGAGCTTTAAACATCCTAAAACTAGTTGTAACTTTTGTGGTAATTTTAGCTTATTAATTAAGCTGTTTTTTCATATGACCCTAGATATGAAATGTATTGCAGAGACAAATGCAGGTTGCTCTGAAGCTCACACAGTTGCATCTCCCCTGAAACAGCACCAAGGCTACCTTTCACTCTGCTGGAAACATGTACCTTTTTGCTCTGCAGGGCATAAGAAATGGAAAAATTACAGTGTGTTACACAACATAAACCTAAAGTTCTCAAAGTAAACAACACCTCACTAGTTTGTGACAATATACCTTCGAGAAACCTGTGACCTTTACCCCAATCTTCACCCATCCAAACACAGACCTCCATTCAAAAAGCTGGAGTTATTCCACCTAATATTGTTTTCCTCCGACTCACTCACAGTTATGAGTCACCATGTGACCTGTCAGAGAGGTTTAGGGGCAACTGAGTATACCACTGTCAGCCACTCTGCCTTCAGGGGGACGAGGGTCTCGTTGCATGTCAGAGAAATGCTGCTAGTCCACGAAGGTTGTTGATGTTACACATATTTTCACACGCACACATGAACAAATGTCACACTCTCAAAACACATTCTGAACATGTTGGAGCTATAATTTCCCGGAGAACAGGGCATTGTGTAAAATGTGTGTTATACAGAGAAGTGAGATTTAATGCTAATCAAAACACGATAGGAACAAAATGCAATTACGGATATTAATTTGCTGACCTTTTAAAACGGCTTAATTTATTATTAAAACCATCAAATGCAAGAGAAACTAGAGAATATTTCTAAATATGAATTCATTATTGTTATTCATTATTATAAATATCACTCATTCATTTATTTTATTCTCAACTGCATCCTGAAGTCTTTCTTAACAAATGGAATTTGCTTTATTGTCCTGGAGAAGATGTGAACTTCTCGGCTGAGGAAAACCATGAGATGCAGTTTAAAGCTCTGCAAAAAAACAAAAAGGTTGTCCGTGCATGTCGAGATTCTGTCAAGTTAAAAATATGCGTTAGTGTGACAAGATGGTGTTAAGCTTATTCACAATTACTTCTCAAACTAGAATCCACTGGCTTGGAATGTAGCGCAGACAGACACAGTATTATTCTTGATGCCTCCCATAAGGGTAGTAAACTGTCTTACGTTGTTTATCGGCCACTTGGAAGGCTACAAAACACAAATGACTTTAAAAGGCAGTGGCAGGAAGACGATTGTTATAGAAATACTGAGTTGTCAGACCCTTATCCTCAAGGTCCGGGTATGTGTAGAACTGAAGCCAGGATTTTAGATATATTGAGATGATCACGAGTTCAAATCCCTCAAAGACATCCTCCAATTCTCTCATCAAATTTTGACCAAACACCTTTTTATTTTATTTGTAAGTATAACGACGTAATTAAAGTTAACAGTATACCTGCTAAACATCATGTTTATAGCCACTATGAGTATGTTGTCATCTGGACAATAGGAGTTATTAAAGCAGTTATTAAAGCACTGCTGTGTCTAAGAACAACTTAACTGAGGCTGTGGAACCTTAGTCTTGTTTTATATCCTTCGGTTGGCCTAAAAGTTGACAAAGTCAGGCATATTGGGTATATAATAACTGAATAAAATACACAAAACATTTGCCAGTTTATAATTACAGAATGTAAACACCCCCAATGTACTCAAACCTCCCTCCTTTTCCCAGAGAAAGTACCGAGGACATGACCTCAGTGTTCTCAGCTGTGGTCATCTGGACAGACTGAGTGAAAGGTTTGATTGAGATGGTGAGAACCCTCGCTGTCTGAGTCAAGGGTCAAAACATCCTGTTTTGAAGGTTTCCTTCACAACAGTTAGAAAACACAGCGAGGGTTCCTGTAAAATAATCAGCAGGAACACTGGCTGTCTGAACAACCCCTGCACACACAATTGAAAACACGAAGTCTAGCCAAAGTCAGAGCAAAAGACCACCCTCCCCCCTAAAAGCTCCCAGGAAGCTAATTGTCAGCGGTACATTTTTGTATGTAAGAGAGCACTTCCCCGAGTAGTGCCTATTACTCCCTGCATGAATTGACGGGGCTAATGAGGAAATTAGGGTTTTTATTAATTCACCCAGAGGACAAGATGAGGGACACACAGGGGAGGGCAGGAGAGGATAGGACTCCATCTTTGATTTAAAGGTTAATTTGGAGAGGAGTGTCGCGGGAGCACAGAGAGTGGTCCTGACAATATTTCGATGCTCCTGGATGCGGGCCAGCTGTCCCGCCATGGGTGCAGCTCCGGCGAAAGACAGAGTGGAGACAGACGAGAGGGAGATAAAGTGGCGGCCAAGTTTGGGTCAGGCCTGGGAATCACGCAGAGGCAATTAGGAGCGTCAGCTTCATCAGTAATGCCAGTGGCTACGTCCGGCCGTGCACGCATCGGTGAGAGCTCCCTGTGCTGCGCACGCTGGGTAAAGGGCCATTAACAACTCAACACTTGACTTTCACAAGGTCAGGCTTGAGGAGCAGCAGGCGGACTGGCATGGTGCTGATGACCTTATGCTGTCATGCTGGAGACCTTGCCATGCTCAGCACTGGCCTTCTAATAGATAATGATCAGGATCACTTCCTAAATTCTCCATATTGCTGCACACCGGTACTGTGCTGCATCGCTGCTCTTCAGTGTTTGAAACTTGAGGGGTTGTATGTGTTATTTATACGACAGAGGTGAATGTAAACTCAGATGTCCTTATCTGCTGCGTACACCTTCCCACAGAGTCTCGTACATGCTGTAGCACTGGGTCCACGTGTTTAAGTTGATTAAATCTAATTTGTGGTGTATATGAATAGATATAGTATATGATATACAGTAACAGTGTGGGTTTAAACAAAAATGAAGAGGAGTACTCTATTTCTCAATTATTCATTCTCCAGCTTTTATTTTGTACAAATACTATAGCAATTATATTTTATATAATTTCTAACACAGTAAAATTCTGATTCATTCGTATCAAATATTGGACATGTTGTGAATATAGACGTTTCTTTTAATATCAAAGTCCACCTTCACGTTTATTTACACATTGTGTTCCCTGCTTTGTTCACATTTAAACATATTTCAAACCTGCAATAACTTGAATGTTCTGGCCACTAAGGGGCCCCGGTGTCTGCTTTTTTAGTGGTGTGCAGGGTTAGTGTAGAGTAGAGATTATACTAAAAATGTAAAAAAAAACAACAACATTCATGAATGCGCTGAGACTGAACTAAAATCGGCAAATTTATGAGCCGTAAAGCCAAAATAAAGCGCGGCACCATAAAGACCATTCAACCATTGTTCGAAAGATTTTGATTACAGCTGCTTTAAAGCTACTTTTGACATCGATGCTATGCCTAAAAGAGCTGATCACAATGATAACAAACATATTTTTGAGTTCACAAAACTTCATAAAATGTATCGGTCAAATTGGTAATTCTAAGCTGGCATTCCAAATGAAATCAACAGTAATTTGGTAATTTGAGTTTTTCTAATTCTTCACGTTGGAAACACCCCACGGAGAGAGAACACAAGATCATGTGCATGTTCATACACCTTGTTAGATAGCAATGAGTCATATTTATGAATTTTGCTCAATAATTCACATATCAAACCCTCAATTTGAGCTGTGTGGGTTCTTTTAATTGGCCCTTGTGTGTTCTATTAAAGAGCAAGTGGAACAAGCCAGGGGTGATGTTGCATGTTTTATGGGACACCTTCATCTGGATAGGGACATGAACAGGATTACATTTCTCTTCATTCTCTGCCTCAAAGGAAGCATTTGTGAATCCCTTTAGTGTATTATATGAAATAGTTTTAGGAGAGATGATGCTCAGATGTGTGTTTTGGGAAACTGTATTGCTTTAGCTTAGATATAGTCAATAATTCAAGTATTTGATTTTCATTTTGTACAGCTCAATATCACAACTACCGTTTTAAACACGTGTCCAGTTAAAAATGATGAATGCTCGTAACTACTCCAGGTTGTAAGAAGTTTTGTTTAATTTTCATTCGAAACACGATCTATGGCCAAATTGTTTGCAAAAACATGTTAACAAAAGCATATACAATTAGCTTTACAAAACGTTCAGGTACCTGTTGCATCCATTATTGAAAGACCATTTACAAGATGGAAGAAATACTCAAAAAATAGTGGATAACATTTAGCACGGACGTTTATACGATCACATGTATGCGCCATTCAATGGGTAATTTGTAAAACACAATACAAGGTTAAAAATGGAAGCTCTAGAACAAGCTGCTATAAACAGTACACCATGGCCTACGCTAGACCATGCCATTCTGCTCAGATAATAATACAACATTCAAACTGCTAATATTTACATTAGAATGGTAATCACCCCTTAACATATTCCTATTTGAAGGGTACTGATCCAAATCCTGTCCGCCACCTCAACCAAATAGGGGCCAAACAACCCCGGCACAAAAAAAAGGCATCTCATGAATAACAGACAAGTGGATGAGCCGTGGCATACGTTGGTGCTCTGATCCAATTATTTTGACTTCTTAACCTCTGCCAAGACTCTTCATGCCGTCACCAGCAGAGCAAAGATTGTGGAATTACCGAGATGGTGCATCAAGTCAAATTAGTTATTTATGTTTCAATCTTAGATTGTGTCTGTTGCGGTCTATTCAGCATCAATTTTGAGTATATTCTGTGCATATTCAAGGGGCATAATATTCACTTGCATGGAACTCACGTTTGGGAATGGATACTGTACATGTCAAATCTAAATAAACACCCAGATGGGAAACACTACTTGTGCTAGAATGTTTGAGCTTTCAATACTGACAACGTCATGGCTTTTAAAGGACCAGTGTGTAGGATTTAGTGGCATCTAGTGGTAGGGCTGCAGATTGCAACCAAATGAATACCCGTTCACCCTTGTAATGGTGGCCTTCAGGTAGCATCAAAACGCAAAAAGCCTGCTTTTGATTTGTCTGTTCTGGGCCACTTGAGAAACGTGGCGGACTTAATATTAAATTCAATTTCTGCCAATATCTCACCTTATATCCTACACACTGGAGTCTTTGGAGGAAAAAAATCACCATTACTTTTGGGGATAATGAGAATGCTGTCACGCTCTGTAATCCATTAAAACTATACTTGGACACATTGTCTCACAGTGTGGACAAGTGTCTCCGTCAGCCATGCAGCATGGATCACGTGTGAGGTCCTTAACGGTGAATCCTCGACCAGTGAAGCTTGGTGAGTAAGCCTGTTAACGAGGCTGTTAGCCCGAGTTCCTGCAACACATCCACCTGCGGAGGCGTATGTCAGCTGCATAGCTGTGCAAACACAATAATCATTGTCAACTACAACAACTGGACAATGGATACGTTTTTTTAAGGTCTTTCCTTTATTTTCTCTGTATGTATATTCTGTGAACACAACTATACTTAACACCTGCTCAGTGGCGAACAGTCCATTCTGATAATAGTTGTTCATGGTATTTAAGGAACGTTTCGAACCACAGAGTCCAGCCAAAAGCAGGCCACAGCGAAAGGCACCGCAGTACTCGGCTTCACTGTTGCTCGGCTACTGGCTACAGTATTGCACACTTCTCCCAGTTCATTGTCAAGTCATGGCTCCAGGCAGTTCTGCCTTTTATGAGGACAAGTGAATGTGGTCCTTATATTAGCATGTCATATATCAATGTCCAAGGGTTATACCAGAGATATTTTGCAATTTTTAACCCATTTATATTGAATTTCTAAAAGTCTGCTGCAGGCTGCTCGCCGATGGTTTGGCATTTGTTCTTCTGCCGTGGTACGTTCAGTCGCTGTTGGTACATTTGATCTTTTGCAGTTGGTAGTTGACTGCGAAACTGCTGCATTTTTTTACCAAATTCACATTCATATTTTCATAACGTCCCTGTTTCCTTATTGTTTGGTTTCCTAGTTTGATTCTCTGACAACCTTCACAGGGCTAATGGCACACCTTCGGGTGAAAATGCAACCCTTTGAAAACCTACTTTTGCAACTCCTTTGTCACATTTCTGTATTCTTCGTCAGTCACACTTGTATCCAATCATTTCAATACAGAATGTCTAGAAAATCCTGACATATTACCTGTAATATTTTCAAGTTCATCCCACTTTTCCACCGGTGCATACTGTATACAGATCAATATGCCATGCTTTTAGCATTACACAATGCGAGTTCTTCCCCATATAATAGATTCACCTCCTGTAATTCCCTTACATCTGCCTGAGTTTATACATATTAAAGGCTTGCATTATCCCTGCATATACATCGTTCATTTTTGCATCGTTTTGTGATTTTAAAGGAGAGTTTGACCTTCGAGAAGCTTACAGTTTCTCCCTCGCTACAGTTATTTCCTGTTGTTCAGCAATGGTTGAATACTGCCATCTAAGGATGGTCAGTAATCAGATTCCACTGCGCTACAGGCAGGCAGACTTCATCCTTTACTCTTCTTGGCTGTATTTTTGTTGGGGTTGAAAACACTACATGCAATGTAATCACTTCACATCAATGTTTATTATGTAAGAGAGGTATGAGGATATGAGTGAGTGCAGGGATTTAACTCCAGTAACCTGAAATAAATGAATTCACAATGTTTAAAAAGAACACCAGGAAATCTTGGCTTTCTGTATTTACCACATCATGTAACTAATTAAACCAGAATGTTTTTCTAACCGTTCTCAATTACATTTCATTATCTCCGTATGAGCATAGACTGACTTCATTCATCACTCATCGGGCTGCTTGTTTTTTGTTCAAGCATATAAAATTGTTTTAGCTTTTGTCTGTTGTATTTATTCAAACACAACTTGAAGTCACTGCAGGACTTTACACGGAATCTCGCCGTCAGCCAATGTGCAACTTAATTATGACGGTTGGTTTGGTGGAAATGAAAAGACTTTGTTGTGCTGGCATTGCCGTTACGGCTGAAACAAACAGCAGGTCTTGTGTGCCAGGATATGCACAGAAAGCCACAGCCGTCTAGTCTCCCTCTCTCAATCCGACCATTCTCCCACGGGAGTGATTGACGGGGGCTTTACCGAGACAATCTCACCCAAAAATCCACCTCTTTCCCTTTCATCCTCAAAGGGTCTCGAGCAGTTCCAAACAAGGTTGAGTGCTGGTTTTTACGAAAGGTATTTGCGTTCTTGGCCAGCGTTTGCTTGTGCTTTGTGGGGTCTCTGCATTGAGCTCTCAGCTACGAATGTCAGACTTTCAAAGCTCTTGTTAATATTTGTGGTGACAGTGTTTTGCTATTTCCTTTTCCGCAGCGCTGAGGCCTTATCATTCCAAGAGTCAATGAACATGAAACTAATTCAAGCAATGTTCAGGAGGAAATTGGACATTATAAACCATGACAGGCAAATGTAACAGAAGGTTCTGTTATCGGCATGGTCCAAAGGAAAATTGCACAACGACTAAATTAAAATCTGGACCCCAAAAATGGTGAAATTGCATCCATAAGGACTTAAGCTCGGAAAAACATCGCCTCACTGGCATCCAAAATACGATGAAGTATTTCCATCAAAGCCAGTCAGGGAGAAACAACTCATTTGTTTTCCTGTCTGAGGTTCAAAGAGGACTCTGGCAGAATAACATATTCTTGAAAATAATGTCAAGTGCCAGATAATCCCTGATTAAAGATCGTCTCTAAGTGTCAGTGAGATATTTGCTGGTGCTGTGCTGCTGCTATAATGAGGAGAAAAGCCACTCCACCTGAGGCGCTGCTGCTATAATCTTCACAGTAAACACTTATCATGCATTCGCCATTGATTAGGATGTGCCTCTCATCAATCATCAGAGGCTTGTCTGTACAGATTAATAATTATGACATCTGCACTCTGATTAGAGGGAGGGAGGGAGGCAAAGGCGTCTCATAATAGTGAGCAGCGAGGTGTTCAGGAACTTCATCATATTGTCTGGTTCATTTGGTGATCACTGTGCTGCTCGATGACATTTCTATTAACTGTAATTAATAATGCACTGCAAGACAATGTGATGTACAGACAGATATAATTACTTTAGCCATACAACAGATCAACAGATAAACAACAAATAAAGAGAGCTTCGATACATTTAGTGTCTCCGACCACATTTAAAAGATACAGTATGTCTCCTTTTCTTTTATGTAGTGACTAATGCTAAAATGTCTGGCCTTTCCTTGAAGAATGTCTGTGAGTGCACTTATCTGGCAAATATTAAAAATAGATTACGGGGCCATTGGGAGGTAAGTGGTTCCATAAGCAGAATTGATGGTACTAAGGAGTATCATGCAGACTGCCTACATCACCTTGAGGGTCTCATCCGCTTAATGATGCCATGTGCCGCATACTTTCCTCCTGAAGACTGGCCACCGTTTTGCTGTGGGCTCTGACACTCCACTTAAACTGCTATTCCAACCAGTTAACGGGAGCACCAGGGCCCACATACCAGACAGCTGGAAGATGGACAACAGGGGGTGATGTGGTTGAAGAGTAAGAATGCTCAGCTTTTAAACACAATCAAGAAGAGAAAGGTAAGCTTTGGTGTCAGTAGATATGGGACATCGGAGGCCATTGTAAAAAGTGCTGGTTTATATATTTGAAGAGGGAATAGGGATTTGGCATGCAGGCAACATCTTTCACATTGAATTGTGTCATGCAGGAACAGAAGCCACCGGGGCTTTCTCTACATAATCTCTGACGTACGTTTTTCATTTTATCCATCTTTTCGAGATTTTAAACATATTCTTTTGAGTGTTTTCATTGCCAGGCAGTTTGCAAAGGAAACTGTCGTTAGAATGGAGAAAAAGGGTCCATTTACAGAATCAAACTTCAGGTGAAGTTTTCAAAAAACCCGATAGGTTTGTGCTTCCAGCATGATTTCCACACGTGTGATGCACTCCACTGAGCCAGCTCAAGGGAAAGGTGTGGACAGCTGCCAGTTCCGTGGGGTTTGGAGATGCCTTGTGCAATTAGGTTCTTCCACCGTAAAAGACTGCCGTGCATGGTGCTGCCAGCCCCTTCCCCTGGACCCCGAGCCTCTTCTCCCAGCCAGCCCGTCAGCAGACGGGTTGAAAGGCGCCATTTGACCATGGAGATGGGGCTTCCTTTCCTGCCAGCAAGCTTCTGAGCCGATTTGAAGGTGTGTGTCCCTGGACTGGAAAATCTTCCCTATCCGAAAAGTCGATTAAAGCCAACAGCTGCGTTTCAGGCTCTGCCAGGCAACCCTACAATGGACACGCACACATGCACACGCTTTGACATCAAGAAGTGTTTGGAGCTGTCGGCTGTATGCATCGACACAGCCCAAAAATAAAGACAACTTTACTTTAATCAGCCTTCAAACTTTATCACTCTGTCCCATCAATTAGTGTTCTCTTGTCAGCAAGTTGTGTTCACTTTATTAACAAACTTCATCAGATTCATTAGATAGACACAACTGGCAGGAGATGAAACACTACAAATATGAAATCGGCCGGCAAACACGGTTCAGCCATTGCTTAGTTCAATCAGGAGAGACTTGTTTCATAAGTTTAACAATGATTTATTATACAAGCGTCAAATATGAAAAGTGCAAAGTCTTTGGCGATTGGACTCCATCCTGAAGTACTGTCACCGAGGGTAGGGATACAGAGGTCCAACAGGCCCAATCCCCCCTGGAGTCCAGACACTGGTGGTGGTGATGAAAGGAGTTGCTGCAATCTGATGATGAATCAGGCGCATGACTGTGACGCTGACTGGAGGCGACTGGGGTGGAGGAGGGTCGCATCTGCTTAACGCTGAAATGACACCTGACAGCAGCAGAGAGGAGAACACTATTTAAAGATTGACAGCAACGATATGATTGGCTTGAGGAACCGGTGTGCCGAATCTGGTTGGTTACTTAAAAGTGCACGCCCCCAATCAGCTGATAGAGTACTTACAAGGAGAGGAAAGACAGCGATTACTAGTGAGTGTCTTCCTGATTGAACTTGCGCTACATTTGTTTACATCTTGCACTCATGAGCCTTCTGGTGTTCAAATGAAGTAAAATACACGGTTGTGGCAGCAAAACAAAAGAAACAGTGAGTGGTTTTTGTGTTTCTCTGTGCATTATGAAGCAGAACAAATATATATATATAGGGAATGCATCAACAATTGTTGACAAAGGAGCCTGGAGCTTGAGAGGTGGTTCCATTCTATAAAAACAAAACAATCTTGTCACGTTTTCTGCAGAGCACTTACTTCCTCTGTAGAGTTTCAACTGTTTGTGTCAGGTAATTGAGCACGGCAATGGCCCTCATTGCTCAGCAGCCACCAAATACATTTTCCATTGGGGGAAGGGAAATCAATACGTGCATTCTGCCTCTTTTCGGGTCCTTGTAGACTCCCCCTTCTAAAAGTATGTTAATGTAATTTATTGAACCTTTTACCCTAATCACCCACATTGCCTATAATTACCTACCTTGACAGCTGCTGGATGTCTAATTGCTCATGCTTTTTCCTGGAATTTGTCCTCTAATCCTGGTAGAACGAAAAGTCCTGGTCTTCAAAGGCAATGTGGTTTAAGATGTTCCTCTAACGTAATGTTTGTCACTGCTGGATGGAGAGCAGATAATTATATTTGCATATCACTTTGATTGAGTTGAAGTGGCATTCAATAAGGAAAAACATATTTTAAGATTAGATGACAGGATTAGAATACATTAAAATTTAGGAATGCAAAATTCAGCCATAAGGCAAATAAACTGATTTTTATATCAGCAATTTTCTTCTTCTTCTTTTTCGTTTTTCTACTACCATGAACGGCCATGAAAACTAAAAACGCAACCCATTAGCCACAGACGGATGTTGATTCGGTTGTTTTTGCTGCAGGTTTGCCTTCCCAGCTGGAAGTCAAACCCTCCCACTGTTTTCAAAATTCATAAAACAAACCCCTTTTCGGCCTTATTCCATACTTATTGCACGCTTTGGTAACCTAATTCAGTAACCTATCCAGTGCTATCCACTGGAACCCCAGTAGATTGTCTCTCATTGCTTTTCAAACATGGTTTTCTACACTCCGTCTCAAAAGGTGTCAGCCTTTCTTAAAAATTCATTCAGTATTTTTACAACATGCATCTCTGCATTGTCTGCTAAAGTTAGTTGAGGCAACATTGCTCTATTTGGCGTTCATTCATTTCCGGTTCGATCACTCAGCTATCTGGCTAGTCTGATGGTTAATTTGTTTTGTGTGCCTTCCCAGTGGAAGTATGTAAGATGTGCTGTAGGGCTAACACCGGTGCTGCTTCAACAGCTCCTGTAACTGTCCGTGTGACCAAAAGGAATGAGGATTTTGTGACAGAGTTGTCTCTGGACATTTCTCTACTCTGTTGTATCTAGCGTCAGTCCATCTGGTGCACATAAGAGGCACACTGATTGAACAGAAACATCCTAAATTCACTGTACAGGCGTCAATAAATATAATCATGTATGAATTCAAGTGCTTAATTTTCAGGTTCCTGCTATTGTCTATGCTGACTCACTGTCATGAACATGGTATCATTAATTCACATGTATTTAACTTACTTAGTGCAGTGGCTCCTTATACAGTAAGATATCCAGACCATAATTATAATGTATACAAAGGGAGAGACATTGTGAGCTTAAAAGAAGACTTACTGTATTTGTCATTTTAAAATTGACAAAGCAGTTGGTGGCAACATATGGCTGCTCTGTATTTGTTTCACTAATTATATTTTACTGTCATAAATTCATTTATTTTTTTAACTATGGGGCAGAGAACTTTATTTGGTTGTAGTCGATTGTAGTTTTTTTTTAAAACAGGCTGACTTATAAATAGCGGATCGGCACAAAACAATGAGTTGTCATTGTCATCATATAGAAATGACAAAGCCAGTTGGTAGAGTATGAATTTACTGAATATTTGACAAAATTGGTGTGTCTGCTACACCTCACTGCGCAGGAACTGCATTCACTCATCCGCAGCATTCATGAAAGCAATATCGTGATCTGCGAGAATGTTTCCCAACACAAAAAGGATACATGGTTAAAAAACAAAAAGACCTTTCTTTCTTCCTGAAACCTCCATCTCAGTCCACTCACCCATGCTGAGAGGCTAATGTCATCCTCTCTGCCGTCCAAGTCTCACCTCCATACGTCATCCAGCTTCACAATGATTCAATATGAGAAACACAAGGATTCTTTTCTCTCACAAAACAGACATTACACTCGTTTTGCAACACACTTTTTTTGATTTGCGCTTTAATACCACAACTACAAGTGTAGATTTGTAATTTCACGCTTTGTTTTGTTTTTTGTAGATCCATTTTCAGTCCGTCAGTTCCAGATGCTGAACATCTGGAACTGTTTGTGTGCATTGACACAGCACCTAGCCATGCCTCCTGGGCCCCGTGCCACGTAAGTGGTTCAGCAAAGTCGATCAAATGTCCTATTAGCCAGCCTACATTAACGAGATGATTGATGTCAGGCTATCTCGGTTCCTGCAAGGCTGATCCTCTCAAACAGTCTCGTTAATTCGAACCAGACGATCGGGATCAGGATGATTGCGCGTGCTCGTCCTACGTCAAAAGGGGGAAGCGGCGATCACCGAAACCATGATGTTCTAACAGTACAATGTCAAATAAAGTCAAAGAAAGAGCCGCTTTTTACTCCGCTGACGCGCAGGAGATGATCATGAACGCATATGAGGATTTCAAGACCGTAATCACGGCAAAATATAACAGCGCCACCGCTGCGAGGGCGAGACAGGAAGCGCGGCAAAACATCAGACAAGTTCAATGCGTAAGTGTTGGGAAAATGTATCAGCTAATGTTAATGCCTCATCACCCCAACCAATCAGATTTTATGTCTTTAAATGTGCTGCTGGCAGTAGACTTCATGATGCATCATCCAATGAGATCTATAGCGACAATAATGATCTCAACTCTTTCAGAATAAGTAGATAAAAACAAGCCCAACGAGTATCTAACTGATACGAATTAATATGAGGATATATGTACTGTATGCCCTTATGTATCATGTAGCCTACTATATATGTGTATATACATGTATGTGTAGATTACCAGAACTAGTTTGAATATGTGTGTGTGAGAATCTGTTAATGGGCAGATCAGTATGTGTATTATTCATAATCAGACATTCAATCAATTGAAGCAGTGAAAAGAAATAGTGTGTGATTCTCTCTGTTCTCATGAGTCCACCTTCATCATGTTCTACAATAATGATGTGCTGGTGTACTAATAACACTGTCATATCATTATGAGTGCTTTAACCTCATGTATGCAACCAGCCATCAAGAGGACATGGGAGCAAGTACACACTAAGCACACACACAATTCAGAATGCTGAGTCAATACAATATGTGCCATGGTAATGTAATGAACACATCCATATGTTTATTAAGCGGCAAATGAACTTTACGAACAGCGCGGCATGCAGCGGCTTTCCCCATGTTCTCCGCATCGCCGACACTGTACAACAACGAAGCACTCGCACAACAGCGCAAGGCTGCATCCAGGCACAGGCAGTGCTCGGCTGCGGCGTGTGGTGTTCAATGTGTGGCTCCAGAAGGTCTGTAAATGATTCCTTGTCAGCAGAATGGACAGCGCTCGTATAGGAAGTCATCATGATGTGGAAGAACTCTCTCCCTATAAAACGCTCATCCAACTAATATCCTCATCATCGTCATCTTATCCTGAAAAGTATCCGGCTAACTAAGTTAGACACGTACGGGGCCCAGCTCTTCCCTGCTTGTCCTGTGTGTGTGTGTGTGTGTGTGGCTCCGACCTGGTCTCCTCCCGGCTGCCCCCTGATTACAATTCACCTCACCTGCCCAGTCAACACAGCTGCCTTCCATCAACTCATCACTCAACAGTATATCTACCCCCATTCTTCATCCACTGTTCGCCAGATAGTTGTTACAACTTACGTGGTAGTTTTCGCGTTCTCGACTGCTCTGTTTAGAGACTAGTTCGGACTTTTTTCCCAAGTACTTTTTCATTGCATTGACCCTTGTCTTCCTGTTCCTACAGTTTTGTTTATCCTCCCGGTTCCCCAGTCTTCCTGCCCTGCCTCGTCCTGCCTGTATTCCATCCTTGCCCTCCTTGGATTTCCCTGTTGTTCCCTGACTGTTTTCCCCTTGTGTCTTCCCTGTAATAAAACCATTACACTCTCGTATCCCTGGTCTGGGCCTGCGGTTGGGTCCGCCACCAAACCCCGTGACACCTATCTATACCAGACCCTATTTGATTTGTGAATACATATTTTAAAAATGCCATACCCTAATTAATCTTAGTGACTATTAGTCCTCAATAGTTATTTGTGGAATGCAAATGGTATGATAACCAGCCTAGTTGCAGCATTTTTTATCTACCGTCTCAAATGAGGGAAGAAGTCAAGCACGGTTTGATGAATATTCCATCCAGGTGAAAACGCAAAAACATAACATAACAACTGTCAAGGCCAGTGGGCAGGTTGGAACACAGACACACACACATCCACAAGCATAGTGTTGTGGGAGGGTTGCATTGGATAAGTAGCAGTGACCTCCACAGCTCATTCTAATGCCTCTGTTCCTCAATATAGTGAATGCATACCTGTACACTTATGTGTGAACATGTTGAAAGTCCTGTTAGGAAGTTAATTTGGCCACGTCGATCGTTCATGGATGTATTTATGCTGCCTTTGCAAGACGATGTCCTCATTGACTCGTCTCAATGAGGATAATGGCGCATACTCAAGCCAAAAACTCTTGTTTTCCCTGTCTACACGTCAACACAGAAAAACGAGTTCCTGAAAATCTTCCCCCTGGCAGGAGTTTTTAAAAAGCCCCGTTTTTGTGGACCTCAAACAATGTTTGGGTGCGGACGAAAGACCAGAACGTGGAGTCAGCGGATTGCGTTTGAAAACGGGCTCAGATGAAAATTTGAGTTTGTTCACAGTGGGCTAGTTAGAAAATATAACGACGCAATGTAACAGATTTTTCATCATTTCAGAAGTACCCTGACTGCGTTTGCAAATTAAGTCTGACGTTTTAATGAGCATTTAGAATGATTTATTTTTCAAGCTGGTAGCATAATGACGAAAAAGACTGCCCTTTATATTTATTTGTAGTATCTCTATTGTCCGTACTTAATAGTTTACTGTGTCCTCAGACCAATTCAGGATTTCTTTATAAAGCCTCATTCGCCTGCACAGGCAACCGTCCCCCTTTTGTTAGAATTTCACAAATCGACCACTGTCATTTGCCACATCTCAGGCTCCTATCCTGTAGACATGACACAGATCGATGGTACTCTCCCATCAGTGTCTCCAGCCTGCCAGATGGCTGGTGGGCTTCAGTCTCCCGACATTCATCAGTGTCTTGCAGTCAGATGCACCCACAGCAGTGTTCTGACCCTGGTACTGGTCCAGCAGACTCCTCTCTCTTGCTCTCCCATTGGGGCTACGAGGGTTTGATCTAATGATGTCACCAAATGAGGTACTATTACCTGGGAGGAATTTGGCCAACATGGCACAGCTTTCCCACACAGCTGTGCAATTCTGCTCCCCTAGTTGACGCGGTGAATGCATTTTATGAACAGAGACAAATGTGTGGCCTATTCAGGTATTCACAGTCCCTGTATTCCAAGTATTTTAAAGGCTTCCACAAACCCAATTAAACAATTGTACTTTGTGCTCCCAGCTGCTTCTTAACCTCAGTTGCGTCACACATCCCATATTATAGTCATGGGGACACATAGGTGTAAAAAAACATAAATACAACAGCATCTTTATGACCTGGCTAGTGCGTTCAGTGTCATGGAAACGCACGTTCTGCCACCATCACCTCTGTCCACGAGGGCCCCTCTAACAGGGAAAGGCAATCGTCCTACTAAGGGATTTTCTCTGACTCCCTGGGGTGTTAAAGCGCACTTTGAAGCCACCCACAGAGGCTTGTCCCTAAAACACCCAGCAATTCACAAGCGTGGCTTTGACAAGCCAGCTTTTTTTTTTCTCAAAAAGTAAAGTGAAAGTCTTTTCTAATGGACCCAACATCACTACCGGGAGACCCAACAGGCCCCACGGCACCACCAAATGAGCCTTCTGCAATACTGGGTAGGGAAATAAATGTCACAAAAATGTAATTTCGCCTCTCAAGCAAAGGGCTCTCCTGGCTCCCACTCTCGATACCTACTGGCATGTTATTTGTAGTGGTGCAAGTCCTTAAAGGCTCCACAAAGAAATGCTAGTTCTGTTGCGCTTCAGTGCTCTCCCCAAATTGGTTGATTTGCAAATTGACTTCATAACATATTCCTTTCTAAAATGTGACAGGATGAAATTGAACATAAGGTACTTCAAGTCTCTATGAGGGCACAAACAACTCTTTTGATAATTGATTAGTCCATTATTAATCTGATATAAAAAAACGATTGACTGCGTATTCTCGTATTCGTCTTCTTGTATAATAATAATAATGCTCTTTTACTACAATTCAAAAATTTAATTCAGTAAATGGTCATAGACGATGCAGCCATGCACTGAGAATAAAAGGGAAATATATATTTGATCAGATATTGCTAAATTGTCTGTTAGAAGAAATAAAGGACTTGCGTAAGACTGTCTCTGACTAATGGCATGAAGTATATCAAGAACTCCAACAGCATTTGTGACGAACGCATGATTACAGTTCATTTAAAAACAGACAGACAGAAATATGCTTTGTCTGTTTTCTCTCCATTTTGTAAAGGACCAAGGTAGCCGGGCGTTAGCTTCATCATGAGCTTTAAAATAGCTTTATCAGCGGCCGGATACTAAATTTGAGAGAAACAAAGAAGACTGGTCAAACATTTCCTTTGTATAAAAACATTTGAATATGATGTTAGTACTAATTCAAATACCCAAAACTCTGGGTATCTGAGATCAAAGAAACAATTTAATGTCGATCGGCCAACACCTGATCTACTCAATAAGCGTGGATGACACTGTGATGCATTGACACCAACCCTTAACCATTTGCAGACGCCGATGCTTGTAAGCAGCTGCCATTTAGGCTAATAAATGTGAAAGCTAGAGGACTAAACATAGCTAAATACTACCTCTTTATATACAAATTAGAGCCATGAGGTAAACGATTGCCACGTTGTGGGCTATCAGATGCCTCACTTACCACGCTAAGAACATTTCAGTCCATAGCAGGTGCAGTAGTATGTTTTTATCTCTCCTCACTTAATTAGGAAACAGCTTAGTACTGATAATGCCAGTCCCAAACTAATCTATAATTATCAACCAGACAGGGCGCTACTTGCACACTCAAACCTGCAGGAACTATTATTTTAGCCAAAGCATCAAAAAAGCTAAACGGAGGGAGAGAAAGGGGAGATGTGTATTTGGTTCAAATTGATTTCCTTCTTTTGTATGAATATCAAGGTTTCATTCTTTGCCGTTTTTCCCCTCACTCCCCATGGTAGCATGTATTCATTGGGACTGCTGTTCCGACCAGATAAACTGGTTTTTTTTGTTTTTGGCAATTATTGCCGGAGGATTGTTTCGAATGTGTCTCGACTGTCAATGAGGAGGCTGGGCAGGACGTAGGGAAGATGTGATGAGAGGGAATTTAGACCAACCACCAGAGTGCTGTTGCATCTCCAGCAGGCCTCTCCTCAATGATATGCAGTAGCCAGCCAGTAGGAGGAAGTAGCCAGATGGGAGGGTTTTAACCGTAAAATGCACTCGTATTCAACGAAAATAAACAAGGTTGTTTGAAGGGGGGCAGGTTTTTATTCTCATGTGTTGTCCAGCCTGTGGATTGGTTTGGAATTAAATTATTTTCTCAAATAAATTTGTTTATGCATGTGGGGCGGGACTGATACAGACAGATGTGCACATTTCTTGCCGAGGCTAGTTGTCATAAAATGTACTCGCATACTTGTCACTCAAAACTATTTGATAAGAATCAAATGAATATGATAAAGTAGCCAGCTGGACTTACGTGAGTCGTTGGCTGTTTGGCCACCAGCTGGCGCTTATGGATAGCTCTGCTTAACCCAATTAAATGAGAGTAGTAAACAGTTGTTTTGCCTGGCCATCAAAGTAATATTCTATGGGCTGCACATTATCCCTTCTCCAGGGAAAGGGTTTGGAAGTTGCGAGCAGGCATCGGCGACGTCACCCAGGTCATGAGAGAAAGGCTTCCCCCAGAGATAGAGCTGGGAGGCGGTCGTATTTGCATATATTAGCTTCAACATTGTGTATGTAAAGCAGCTGCCTGGTTGGCCACTGTCTCATGTTGTAGTACACGGGAGGAAATGATTGTGATGCATTCACCTTGGCACAGCTTTGGGATTATTTTGAGGACTCACCATATGTCCCTCTCTGGTTCAACAGGCTCCATATTTGAAACAGTCAATTTTTAACATTTAGATTCCCAATTCAATGACCACTGAAAATGCAAATTGAAATCCCTTGACACTCATGACAATAAACATGGTTTAAATTCCTAAATTTGTCATACTTAATCACTGGTAGAAATCATTTGATAAGGGAATAAACCCGCATGCCAAAGTAAAGTCAATCGATGGCTTTATGTTATGCAATTGCTGTTTAAGTTGCGCAAGGAACCTTTTAGTCAGTAGTATCAGCTGGTGGGCTGCTATAAATGCCCCTTTATTTTGGGGTTAGATATTTAAAGACCTTACTTCTGTGTCTGAGCTCTTCTTACTTTTCTGTATCTCTTCATTAACTGAATTGTTGCAGTCATTCATCACATCAATGTTTTTAACCTGGAACTAGTTGATTTCCACTCTACCTCCAAATGGAAAAGACAATATATTTATCTTTCTCATTTTGCCATTACATGGGGTCATATGGTTGGTCAAAATAAAATATATAAAAGTGTGATGACATTATGACGGACAAATGTTGCCTTTTCGAGTAGCTTTCCTGACTCTCCAGTATTGAGCTCAAGACTTGTATAAAATATGAATAGTTCATGTTTGGAAAGTAATTTCTCAAAGCCTGTATGACATATATTAATAAATCCTGGTTATCTGCGTGCTTGTAAGGGGCTCCACATGTTTGACAAATCACCAGGAAGTGCTTTTGAACCAATTCTTGACACTCTGCAGTAATGAGATAGAAAACACATAATTTAATCAGCGTGTTTCCCCGACATTTGTCAACCTGTCAAGACACAGCAAGTGCTGTCGTAATATGCATAATGCGGAAGCGACAAACCTGCATGAGCCAACCCTGCAATCAGAATCAAACATACTTGAAGTTTTTAGTTCAAAATATTCACCGCACCCATTCTAGAGTATTAGGTCTGTTATTTCAATATTTGGTGTTCGAAAATCAGCAATAGTTTGCATGAAACGTTTTTGAAAAACCAATGGAATATATATGTCAAAGCATTATTAGCTAAGCCCATTGATTTGCCATTTAAAACGATTGAACTTACCACAAAAAAAGGCCTTAAGCCTTATGAATGTTCAGTGATTGCATTAAATGCAGTACGGATTAATATTCCAACACAATTACTGTTGAACTGAGTACAGAATTGCTAATTACTGCCCCCCCCCCCACACACACACACACAATTTACACCAATCTGAATGAAGATAGTAATTTCACATTAATGCTGTGACATTTAATCAACAAGGGACAAACAGAGCGATGAATCGGATAAGCAGTTGCATTTCATATTTTCAAAAAAAAAACTGTACCAGAAACAGTCTTGCCAATTTATATTTACAAGTCCATAAAGGCTGGGCAGTAAAGATACATGTGTTGGCATTTAAACACATTATATCCAGCTCTTTCAGCTGTTGGCACGCATAGAGCTGATTCACAAACACTGCTCCCATATTCCTTACAGACGTGTGTGGCCTGCTTGTTTTGCTGGTAGTAGAGGAGTGTGTGAGTAGCTAACATTATTTCCTCAATCCCAAGCCTCTGGGATGCTTTGCCGGGCTTTGTGGCTGTAATGCGGGGAAGCTGAATGCCAGGCTGTATAGCACTCACTACTGGTGGCATCTCACCACAAGCCCGGGGCAGACCACAGGCTTTCCTTGGGGGATTTGCATCAGAAAGAATGAATCAGGCTGGTTTGCAACCCCTGGAAAGTGGCAGTAGAACAGAAAATGAAAAATCTCTCACCTTCCACTTTGCAATGCAGGTCATACAGTTGTGAAGAAATTGATTGTGGTCGGCAAAAAGAGGCTTGCATAATGTTTCCGTCTCTCCCTCTCTCTTATTCTCTTCCAGGCTCAGTCTTGCTTCCTTTCTTAGTTGCTCTGGCTCTCTCTTCTTTTAACACACACACACACACATACACACCTTACCAAAGCTGCTCCAAAGCCATATTTATTTTCAATGTCAGTGAAAAACTCTGCTTTTTTTATTCATATTATTTCTTAAATTCTCTCAAGCTCCAACTTCCTGCAAAGCTGATAAAGACTGTTGACATAGCTGCTGTTGTTGACATTTGGTGAGCCGCGCAGCCCTCTCTTTGATTCTATATGTATTTGTAATGAAAGTGGCAATATCCCCAGCAGAACGCTGACTGGTCGGTGTATGTCCGCTGAGGGCGGAGGGGGCTGTGCTCCATCACCATGAGACGGGCCAGAATCGCAGCTGCCCAGATTGCATCAGCACAGACCGGCCTAAATCCTATCAGACAAGTCAGTGAAGGGAGAGGAGTCCGCCTTCGCGGCGCTGAAGGAAGGGAAAGTGAAAGCTGATGAACAAAAATCAGGTCGCAGTGGCACAGAGACAATTTACAACAGATATGTTGAGGAAAAGTCACAGGCAACGGTGATAAATAGGAGGAAGCAGAGCGAAGTTGCAGAGAGGTCACCCAGTTATTCGCTGATGTTGCAAAAAAAAATGCACCATTGTCATTGGCGAACATTTCTGTTACTGTAACCCTAAATGACAATGTCAAAACACATTGTGTACTCTTAGCATGAATCTTACATCGGCTGGTCTACTGCGTAACATAAATAAGAGAACCAACCATTCTCCTCAAAATGTTAATAAACTGCATTCCAATTTGGGAGAACAGGAATCAATCTGTTGTTGGTGAGTGCCATTAATTTGAATCCTGTTTTTTTTTAAATTGTGAGTAATCAACACAGCAATCATCTCTGTCAATGAGACAGGATCAGACCCACCGTCTAACTGCAGCTGCCAGCAGCAACCTGCTCACTGGGTGCCGATTAAAACTGGCCAGGTTAATGAATGACATTGATCAATTATGCGCTTCTTTCCTTCGCTGAAATCTTTAATGGACTTGAATACCAGTGAAAGCCCTTTTTTATTTGCTCTCAGCACCAAAACATTCAGCCGTAGAAAGGACTGCAATGTCATGTAGATAATCGTGTCTGTGCAGCGGCCTGTCATTGTGTTTCATTTTATTTACATACAGAAGTTTTCACTTGCAACTGTTTAAAGAGGAACAACAAAGTTCCACCAAATCTATGCCTTTGTGTTCGTCTGAGCGAGAAGGAGGCAGAAGACAAGAGCACTGCTTAAGATGCAAAGAATCACAGTGTGGCCTTTATCTCGCTCACAAGCTCGCAAACGCATGTATTCACTCATTCCTGTCGGCTGGCAACAGGTTTTCCAGCTGTTTGGTCATTGTCAGGGCCACACATGGCAACATGTGCCTCACATGTAGGTGAGCAAAGTAGCAGCTGCAGCAGCAGTAAAACCTGAGACATGTTGACGTCGTCGCCTAGAAACAAATACAGAAACTGCTGTTACTTTCTTTTTAAATACTTTTGTATTACATGTTATGGAAAACAAAAATATTATTGATTAATGTTAATCAAAGATGTAATATTATTGAATCACTCCAAGCAGATGATGTACAAAAAAACATATATATATATATATATTATATAATTCGGCTCCTTGCAAAAAAACACCAAATGTTGGCATCATTTCACAGAATCATTGTTTTTGTTCAATCCTTCATTTTTCATTCATGTATTTTCTATTCATTAGCCATCAAGTGTTAATAATCACCTGTTCTCTCCAACCATAATGAGTAAACATGTGATGTTTGCAGTCAATATATTCAGAACCAAAGACCTTAATCGAGCCACATTGCTTACTTTTGTCCTCGTGGTTTTGTCTTGGTTGTCTTTTGGCCAAGTGCATGTGAGGCTGCTGGCGCTGCAGCTCTCCACTTGTATGATATTGGCTGGGCCGGGTTTCAGGTGCGTCCCGTCAACAACACTGTGTGCTATTGCTGCACTGCACTATTGCTGCTTTCTGCATCTCATTCGCAGCATGCTAATGCTATACTGACACCCAATGCCTGCACTTCAACAATGAACAATTTGAAAGTGTTTTGTTTTGCATCAATCTGCGACGCGCAACGTCATTGTTCAGTATTGCGATGACGATACGACTTGCGATGAATAAACAAATATTAAAGTGCATATTAAATATGATTCCTATGTCAGCCTGGTTGTCTTTAAGTTCAGAACTAAATTAGGGCCATTTTAGACACTGGAACCAGGAAGTGTTTGGTAATTACGGTCGTATTACTTTTAAATAATGATGGCCTTTCCCGAAAACAACAGCAGTTTAGCGTCTACGGGTAAAAGAATATGAGACGATATGATGAAAAATATTCAGCGACAAGAACAGGAGTGCAGTTACATTATGAGTAGTAAATCAATTCTTCTCGTGGAGAGTTGAGCCAAGTGAACAGTCTTGTGATGGGCACCTGGGGATCAGTCAATATCCAAGTCTGACGATGAACAGGGAGTTTTTCTCAGTGCCTCCTCTGTTGATTATCAAACGGGCTCACCTTGTCTTTTCTGTGACGCAAGATCGATAGAAAAACAGCATGTTGAAATAACCCTGCTCTCATTCGAATCAATATGCCACATGAGAGGTTCGGACTTAATTTCTGCATTAGCACCATAGCAACCCTCAGTCTCCTGAGAGGTGTACTGCCGCTATGGCAAGGTTTTTCATGAAACCCTCCCGATTTGGATAAATGATGCATCTTTGTGTGGCAGAACACATAATGACTTGTGCTTTTCTTCAGGACTTCTCTTACTGCAAAGAAAAGCCTGATGGAAAATCTCAGAGCCGGCGAAGAGAGCGAGATCAATAATCGATTCCATTTAATGGACTGGAGTGTCACAGTAACGAGATAGGAGTGGATGAGTCGAATCGTCCATTGCCAAATCTTAACAGAGGGTTGCACACAGAGACTCTCTATTTCCCACCTTTCTGTCTCGTTCCTCAGTTACACATACTGCATGTACACTCTCTTTTCCCTCGCTCTCTCTTTCTCTTTCTTTGCCACACACATAGACAAATGCACAAACACACACACAAATAGTGCCCCAAATGATTTGTCATTTATACTTTTATATGTATGTGTAGTGGGGTTGTCACTGCTCTGAAACAAAGCGAGAAACTGCAACCCAAACGTCCACGGTTTCCTGTCCCGGTTCCTCCTTCTGTGTTGCGGTCATCCTACTGCCACGGCTGCCTCGTGAGCTCTCATTACGATATGAGGCGGCGCTCTCAGGATTGCTGCTAACATGAGATTACAGTTCAACAAAGCATCTTATCCAGGGGTTTGCTAACCGGTGTTTATTCACAAAACCTGAAGGCCTACTGCCTACCTGCCTTGGTCAAAGTCAATATGACACAATTTAATTTGTGTGATATTTTTGTGGATCATTGTGTCCATTTGTATGTTTTTTGTAAGTGGACAAAGTTTGTTTCTGTCATATATTTACCTGCCATTCCCCAACTGTCCCTCCCCCCCGAACAGCGGCTCATAAATCAAGGTCTGAGCCGAGCGTGGATTTGGAGAATCCCTCACTCCTAATGAATAGCTTCAAAACAGTGTGACGTTAAGAATTCCTATTGTATCGGTCTGTGCTGTGCTTCTGCATCAATATGTAACACGCTCATCATCCACTAAATATTTCAGAGTTTTGAGATACAGTATGAACTCGCACTCTTGCCACAGAAGCAACCGCTAATATTGAAACAGGTCTGGCAGCTTCTGTCTACCTCCCTTTTGTACCATTGAGTTTAAACAGCATAACACTGGCTGTTCTACTTTGCACTGACTTGCATTGCCAAAGTCATGCATAAGAAATGATTTGAAAGACTTTGATGCCCGTTTTCCCGACGCTGTGCTCCCCTCTACCCATCAACGTTTCAGTATTGACTTCTAAATGAATCTCTGTGATTTAGCGTTACAGGAAGGTGACAGTTTCATTCCTTGTACAACAAGCAGACGATTTAGCTCTATTGTTTCTCTGTCGCTCTAACTTGGCAGCAATATTGGCAGCATAATCATTTCATTCAGAGATGAAACCAAGGTATCGTCATTTCGTTCAGAGATGAAACTAAGGTATCGTCATTTCGTTCAGAGATGAAACTAAGGTATCGTCATTTCGTTCAGAGATGAAAGGTATTGTCATTTCATTCAGAGATGAAACTAAGGTATTGTATGCTGCCTTTACCGCCAACCCAAATCCTG
The DNA here is from genome assembly GCF_949748355.1 of Melanostigma gelatinosum. NCBI lineage: Eukaryota > Metazoa > Chordata > Actinopteri > Perciformes > Zoarcidae > Melanostigma > Melanostigma gelatinosum. The sequence continues at coordinate 7,694,360 of NC_136642.1, read as the reverse complement.
TTTCTACTACTTGTGGACGCCTCGACCTTTTTAGTCGTTATTCAGTCTTGTATCGTGTAAAATAAAGTGTATGTCATAAGGCCACTTTTGGATGATATGTATAGCATGAATATCTACTCCATAATTACCAACTATTTCATTTCAGCATTTTAAAATTGACGAGGATTAATTGGATGAACCCCAAATAACACGATTCACTTTTTACTTTATTTATTTATTGGTAGCACTACATGCAGTTTCTGAATAACTCGACTAGAAGTAGAAAGTAATAAGTTACTTGAGAACAGTCTGCTAGATGTGTTAATGAATAATTTTCTAATTAGTCGTTTCTAGTCATTTCAGCATACCAATCGCTTTCTTTAAAAAACGCAAAATAATAATGATTTATAGAGAACATTCTAACAGGACAAAACCCCTTCCTGATTAACTCAGTTGCGAAATGACAGAAATCCAATTTCTTACCATTACTCTCTTATCATTTCTAAATTCGTTGGTCCTTTTTTACGTTTTTCCATCCTACTTTTGCCTCTTTTTTTTTTTTTTCTTCCGTGTTTGCTCTTTTGTTCCGGCCAAATAAAGCCAATTTCTCCAGTAAATCTATATTCACACCACATTTACATAAATATTCACATCCACGTGTCACATTCGCATCTGTATGTCACCGAAGACTACTTGCTCCCCCAGACATGACCTGAAAAAGGGACAGGCACAGAATTGAAAGAAGGATGGATGGATGGATGGATGGATGGCTGGATGGATGGATGTGCATGCAGAGGGTTGAGAAAGCTGAGACAAACATGGGTTCAGCAAGAAGGTGTGACAGGTTACGCACAGTTTGGATCACAACATAACGATTCAAAATACAATGAACCGGCATCATTATTGAAATGTGTGAATGGGCTGCTCACAGTGCCGAACCCCAAAAATGTTCAGTCTCCCTGTTCTGAGCGCAGAGCCACACTATTTAAATCCCATAAACATTAGATATCAGCTAAGCATGGTGCATTTGGCTTCAGCAGGGTCTATCAAGTTATGGCCAGTATTTTATCTTCACTTTAGTTGGAATGTGAAATGAATGGCTTCAGATCTAGTGTGACGCAACAAATCTGCAAGCTTGAAATCCTTCACTCCAAAGTTCTGCTATATTACAGAAGCTTATACTTTGATTTAAAGCGATACAGTACTCCACTTCAGATCTTTTTCTGAAGAGTAACAAATACTTTCCTCTTGTTGACTTGAACGACAGTATATGTTGGTTGTTTCCTCGTGCCGAGATCTGTGTTTTAGTGGCGAAACGTACAAACGCCCGGGCGCTTCACTGAACCGTGGGAATTGCAGTTTCGGACGTTGGGGTCACGGTATGTTGTGCTTTCAGGGAAATCAGAATTAATGTAGAAGGTGACATAGAAAGCTCTCATAGTGTCAACAAAACCTGAAAAAAAGACCTTAAAAACAGAGTATTTCAAAGAAAAGAAAACTTCTCGCTTTCCACCATCTCAACTGGAACATCTGTGAAAGCTGCTTTCCTTGTAAACAGTGGTAGACAAATGTGCCAGATGGAGTGTTTTCCCTTAATATAAATCAAAACTTAAAGCACGTGTTTTTGGAGATGATCTGATGCCATCTTTTTAGTGAAGTCACAACTCAAAGTATGTTGATGTTACAGATTTATGTAAAGGGAATCATATCTGATATTAAATTTGAGATCTTTACCTAAACATATCCCGTTACAGAATCAAACTGGCACAAATACTGAGTTATATGTTAACGCATGCTAAAACATAATGCATACATTTGGAAATACACACGCACGCTCAGACCATACAAGTTTCTGCTCTGCTTTTCCATCTCTTTATGCAGTGGATAGTACAGTTTGGTGAGACTCTCCGCTGATTGGCAGCTTCTATTTATTTGGACTCCTATAATTAACCATCATGAGGTCTCTGGGCTCTCGCCCGTGGAATGTTCTGGACTGAGAGGTAGAGCGGCTCCAAGGGCACCTTGGCTCAGTGCCACACTTCTTAACTTCTGAAACTGCCCAGCCAAGCGCACAAGCCCACACACACACTTTTGGCTTGAGCGGTTTCTCCGAATGAATATTATTTTAACAGAAAGTTTGGGAAACAAGTATGTACATGCCTGAGGAAAACAGAATATTGATGTTTGCAATATACTAATATGATAATGATATTTGTTCACTTTTGATCTATTTTGGGCAGTGTATAAGTGCAGCTCCACGAAATGAAACCTTACACTCTCCTCTTAATTTGGCCTGTTGATTCAGAGGTGTACCATTGTTTTTTGGAAAAAGGTTATTTATAGGCCTTCCTTAAGTGCTGGGATGTAAAATATGTAATTCTGAAATGAATCTGTCTTGAAATCTATTGTCCAAAATCCACCTGCAGCACAGTGCTCTTGGGTCAGATTTACACAAGAGGACTCATGACAGAATGACTTGCATTCCTTTCAGGAGTAGAAAAGGAAAAGAACATTGAGTTGATATTTACTAGCCGCAATAATGACGCTGTTATTATTGTTTTAATCTCGTGAGTCTGCATACCAGTCATTTGGAAAAATGTCCTGGAGACACCTGTATTAAGAACTACCACATCAGCGGTTTTGGGTACTTTGTTAGTTTATGTTTATGTGTGAACAAAGAAGTTGTAATGAGCCCAAAGATTAGTGCAAAGCGCAGTCATAGGATATAACAGTTAGTATTACGGCACATCGTATTTCATGTTTGGAGGGAGAAGTGAGTGACGTGAGTGGCTTGAAGTCTAGCTGTCAGGCTGTCGAAGGGCAGAGGGCAGAGCAGCTGCAGACGCCACCAGCTGACTGGAAGCTCGGAGCGGCCAAAGGCTGAGGACACAAATGCTCGGCACAGCACAGAGGAAATCAGCACATTTCATCAGAAAGAAGGCAGCAGCTGAATGGCCTTTGATAAAAAGCTGTTATTGAGTGATTTTCAAGAATTGGTGGCAATGGTGCAGAGTGATTGCATGCATTCACTATGTACATCTCATTTCCTGCTTTTTATTTCCAAGCTTTTGAGAGCAAGAAAAGCTTTTTTTTTTGTGAAGCTTCTATGCTAAATGCACCCATTTGAGTCACTCACTGGGGCTGCAGAACAGAAACGCATTGAGATGCTGCAGATCTGCAGTATTGTTATTGTAATAACTGTGAATACTACCAGTAGTATGTTCTCATTCCATCATCAAATATTCTAGAGGAGATACCGTAATTTGTGCATTTACTCTACATTGCCACCAATGCTTTATTTCCATAAATCAATTAGGTTTATGAAATGCAGTTAAAGTGAAACATTCCCATCAAGTTTATAGAGCCTACGGTGACATATTTGGATGATCCTTTGTGTTGTCAGTGCAACAGTCCAATACCAAAAAGACATTAAATTCATGATGATAAAAAACACGAATGAACCAATGAAAGTCAAAATAATCGATGCCATCCACTTGCAGACTGCTGCCAAAATCTCCTCCCAGACTCGGCTACAGTCGGCTAAGCCCCAATATTTATGTCGTATTTAGGCTTCTTATATCGCTTTGCCGGTCACCGTCAGTGACTTCACCGTTGTTGACGTCGTGATATATATGTGATAAACTGAATGATGCTGAATAATCCTGACATACACTTCACCAAGAAAAATGAATAAAACATGATCAGGTAAGAAGGCATCCGGCTAACCAATCCAAGGCGTATAAAAAAATACATAAATGACATATAAATAAATATAAATATAATCCTCAAAGATTGCAGCTTCAAAACCTGTGCATCTTTCAGCAAGAAGGAAGAGACTGATTGAAATAGTCGTTTGTATGTTGGTAGAAAGAGATTCTAATGAGAAAAATATAAGGGAGGAAGCCATGAAAGCACATTCACCAGCGTCGCTCCCTTATCTTATGCCTTCTGCTCAACTAACTGGGGAGCAATGAGGGGTATGCTCACACAAGACAAGACATGACACTTTATTTAATTAAAATGGTCAAATATTTTAAGTGGCACATTTAATGCATATTTTGAGAAAAGCTTTAATTAAATACTCTCAAAATAATCGTTATTAAATCATATGTCTTGGAGTTTTAGTTGTTTTACATCAGATTCAACAGAAAGGGAGAAATCAGCTCCGACCTTAATGTATTTAAAATGTTAAGAAAGGAATAATTAATGATTTTCTTGTTTTTGCCTGGTTAAACTGTAATTTCTAATTTAAAATGCAATTATTTTGATTGAGGAAAGGAGAATGTCCTCAGGAAATAAATCAAGCCTTAGTTGCTCAGTTCAGCTCATAGTGCATTATTTCCGTTGTATTATCTTCACCTTAACACAGGCTTTTCTTTTTACATTCACAGCCTACTTTTGAATTCAAGATCAGGCTTTTAACAGAGATGACAGGATTATCACTTTAGTTCTTGCTGCGGATTACACAAGGGAATATAAGGCACTTCACAGTATGTGGAGAGCATATGTAAATGTTTTCTTACACATGATAATCATATATATTTAACCCAGCATGAAATTACTTCACTCTTTAACCCAGATGTATTTCTGACAATAAGGCAAAGTCAGAACATGCTCCCACACTGTACGTGTCTTCTGTCTACATACTCAAGTTATTTTATTTCACAGCTGAGCAAACTCCATCCACTGATGAAGACTGCAGTTGAAAGATATGGCTTGATTTGTCTGGTATTTTTGGAAAGTTTTGGAATCTTTCTGAAATCTACATGACTGCATTTTAAAGTTGAGGGAAATGTGTCCTCACATCGTGAGTATCTGCTGGCGACTGACCCGCCACCAAGTCATAGCGGTCACAAGCATTTATTGGAATTACTTAATTATGACAAGAAAGATGGACTGATTGACAATGACCAGTTTACGTCAAAAAATAGTAATAACAAAAAGTATGTTGGTGGTGGCCAAATGCTGTAATTTGCTTTAATATTTAAAGGCACCAGTTGCAATCTGAATAATTTAGACATACAATAGTTTTTGTGGTGTTGTTGTTGCACTTTTTAAAGACTGTTTTCTTTTTTTAAATGACCCATCTGCCTGTATTTCTGTAACATTTAACATACTAATTATAGTAAGTGATTAGTAAGCTCTGGGTGGGTGTGGGGTACTCACAAGCCCCCCGCTGAGCACCGCTGTGGTGGGGTTTTCCCCAGAGAACCAGAGGGTTGCCTCTATGCTAAATATTATATGGCTGTGGCTGTTGTTTGTGCCTATGGGGCTTCAACTTAATTCAATGGATTCTCAACCTGGACCATATTTTGTTATGTTTTTTTTGTCAAAGTGACTAATGGGGACAGCAATAAACGGGCTGTAATGCAATCCTCCCGGGCAATTGACCCTTTCCTTAGTCCCGCCCCTCGAACGAAGACTGGTCACAGCGAAGCATCGGCCGGCTCCGACCAAATCCGACAGCTATTTCAACTTTTGAGGCTGCTTTTCGAGCTAGTCATGGTTAAATGTTGTGTCAGGGCACGTTTAATAGTGATACTCGTTACCCGGAGAGTGTGGAAGGAGAGAAAATAAGTAGAGTACGGTGGCACGTTTCTAACGGGCCCAAGCACTTCTATGCTACACAAGCTACAGAAGGTACACTGAATGTATCCACTTGCTGCTTTTGCTTTTTAATGATTGTAACAGTAAACCTACCTGCTGGCTTTAAAGAAAGATAGGTCGGTTTTTTCATTGCCTTCTGTCTCGATGGCCAGGTGATGTGACGGTTCACCGTTACACTGTGATCTCTCGGCTTTAGCTTCTACCTTTTATCTTTTTAACCTGTTTTTCGCTGCTGAATCAGTTTGACATCCTAAACGCAAATGGACCCTTCTGTCTGCTTCTCTCTGAAATCACTTTTTCGGAGCTTGACGGAGTAGCAGCGGGGGCGGTGCTTAGTTAAGTGACGCGTGAATGGACCCACATAGAGCAGCTCAAGCTTCCTAAATATCATAGGTTTCAGCAGGACGGTCACAAAGTGACATAGCAATTAAGTTCATAATATCTTGCAGAAACATTGCATGTCAAAATTCATCTTCTCTTTGTCACTCTCTGTCTGTCTCTCTTTCTCCCGCTCAAACACACACAAACAGGAAGTGCTGCAGCGCTAAGTCCTGACCATTGTGCTACTATGAAGCATAAAGTTGTGCAGGCATTAAAAAACCATAACACGATGTCATCAGCACCTGTAGCAACAATCTATGGAAGAAGGGCACTTATTACCTTCCTATTAATAATGGGCCATAAGTATTTAAACCCAGTGAGTCCAAATAGGCTTGCATATGAGGCACACAGCATGGTAGGCGAGACAAGGTTAAACATTCTATGATAATTACTATCACCGGCAGCTCAGCTTTTACTGGCTGTATGGGTTGTAGCTGTTTAGTGGGCCAATCACACGTTGCATTAAATAGAGGAACGCTTGCGATGATCGCGCAAAACCACACAGAAAGTCTAAGTCATTCTAGATTTGGGTACAAAAAGGATCAAATGCATATTTCATTGGAGAAATTTCCATACTACTTGGTGCTGGGTTATTTAGGTCGATAACTATTTAATTATTTGGTCATTGAGTACAGGTACTTAGATTTGATCCAGATAAATGGAGGTAAATTGATGGTGTATGGCAAGTAAACATCGGGTTATGAAGCACGTGTAATTATTCCTACACATTTTCTAAACAAATCTTTGACAGATTAAAAATGTTGCCCTGATACATATTAAGTCAAGTCTTTATATTTGCTCACAGCTACATTATTAGGTACGACAAAGCATAGACTAATCTTTAACATACTGCGTATGAATGCTAAACTAAAGGTTACGAATTGTAGTCCTCTTGTAGGGGCAAGTCTAATTCTTTCTAGCATCTGTGACCGAGCATCTGCTGCTTACCAAGGACACGATTAGCAATCCTTCAATCAACTCTCTCTCTTGTTGCAAACTCAGATCATTCTCTGCCAAAAATCATGGGCATCAACAAGCAACTGTTGGCCGTCATGTTCTAGGCCAAGCTGTGCTTTGGCTTTACAGTGAGGAAAATGTGATGGAGAGAAATTATATTGAGTGTGTCTTGTTTGAAATTGTCTATCAGGGCACACAACCAAATTAACTGCGTTGCTTACAGTCTGTTATCTGAAAGAGGGGAAAGTACCGAACGCCGACATTCATTTGAGTATTTAGCTCTGTTGGTGAACATGCTACACCGCCTTCTGCTGTCAAAACAAATTCTCCAAACAAAGCTCAAGTATCACAAAATACCACGCATGGAAGGCAGTAGCATGCACAGGTCAGCAGTTCATGGCAGGGCTAATACAGATGAACAGCTCGTCATACCTAAGGGCAATTCCATCTCCAATCAACCTGCAGGTTTTGGACTATGGCAGGTCTAATCATATAGAATAAAGTATATGTTATGTATTGTGTTGTAAGTTCAGGTGTAGATCCCCAAAAAAGTAGTTGAGACAAGACTGAGGGCAGAGATAAACACAGGGTATTGGTAGAGGAAATCCTGTTTTTCTGGCCTGTCAGCAGTTCTGCACAACCTCAGCAGTTTGGCTGCTGCTCTGAGCTGTGCTTGCCGCCGAGAGCTTCCAGTGGTGACAGAGCGAAGGTCACATCCTTCTGTCCATCACTTCCTTTTGACTGGAGCGCGACGTTCCTCCTCTATCACCATCCGACAATCGGACGCACCCCTAATGAGCTCTCCAACCAATTCCGATCCTCTGCAGACGACCAGGCCTCTTATTTGAACCTGCCAGCATATACATACAGTAAATAGCTGTGGAGCACATTCCCGCTTGAATGCATGACATTACCCTTTGGACAGAAAGATGGATTTGGTATGACTGGGTATTATTCCTCTGGTATATCCGTTTCAAATAAATGTCCCCTGCTGCAACTCTCCCAACTGGGACAATCTGCAGCATGACGAAGTACAATTATGTGCCGCATAATAGCCAGTTCTAACCCGAACCCTGTTTAAGGCACGAAGGGCAAAGCAAAACTCTGCGGGACACGCTCTGAATGTGGAGAATTTAGAAGGAGAGTATGTGTGACACATTGACTGAAAAAGCCAGCGACAATAGACTAATAATGGAAGGTTACGCCTCTGCCTGACATCACCCAAGGAAAAGCAGCTCATTCATGACTCCTGGCTCAGCTTGTGATGGGATGCACACGGGCATCAGGATGTGCTACGACAGTCTCCCAGTTGCACTCAGCGTTTTGAGAAGTGTTTCACTGTTCTACAAAGAACACATCATTCTGTGTTTTTATTAGGTTTTGTCCATATGTTGTTGTTTTTTTAGGGTGGGGGTTCCCGATGCCATATGCTTGGACATTTCCTCGAGGACTCAACTATTGTCAGAGGACGGCCTCATTTATTTCCTGCAGACAAGACGATGCGAAATATTTTGACAAGACAAATCGTCTCATTGCAGCTGTCAAATGAAAAATCTTCACAAGGAAGTAAGAATACAGTTTTTTCATAATCAAATGGATTTTTACATTTTTAGCCTCAACAGGGTGAACAAATGTTCTTAACCAATAAATTTAACCCGCCAATGTATCTTTAGATACTAACATTAAATCACCAAGCACAGAGATGCATGCTTTTCACCGTTTGCCATGTTCACTTCCACTCCCTCCCATTTTTCTATTCTGTTTTTTATGTCTTTCTTTTTACACCACGGCAAATTATTTCCATCACTTTTACTTAAGTGACATTTACAAATGAGGGTAAAATCAGGAAGGCAGAGGATCTCAAATTGGAAAAGGCATTGAACTGAAGATAATGCCACAGGCTCCATAATATCTAACCAAATGATATGAAATGTCAAATGATCTGACATTGTTGCAGAGCTGAATTTTATGCTTTTATGCTCCACCCTCATCAATGCAGCATTTTTTTAGTAACCCTACTTATGCTCATAACAAAAGTAAAAAAAAGAACTGATTCGATTATTATTATGGAGATTGTGCTGAACATCATATAGAGCTGAAAAAAATACAAAAAACAAAATGAAAAGGTCGAATTAGAATAAATAAAAGGTCAGGTTATGCAATGCTTCATTTAAGAAGTAATAGCACAATTTGGAACAGTGAATTGCTCCTCACTGCACATTTCCGTGATTATTTCTTTGCCTCCAGGCAAAAAAAACAAAGCGAATCTATCTGGTGCAGAGGGGAAAGACATTCTGCTTTTAGTTCACCTACTTACTGCATGCTGCTGTACTTTACATGCAGCTCATACACTAGATGTTAAGAATTGTCTTCACAACAGCTGCTGGATGCACTATATGCTTCTCCAGTGACATCCAATCTGAAACAACGTTTTCCCAATTTTCGAGGTTTCGATGATGATTGTTGTTTTTTTCTCATCTCTTCTTCTTCTTCCAAGCGAGTCTCTCGGTTGCTGTTATTCATGGTCTGCTTTCAGGGGCTGGAAATGCAGTTCATTTGGGTTTAATTTGGTTTAATAACAGAGAACAGAATGAAGGGCCTGGGTCATTGTTCAATGCAAGCAGTCAATTACGCTGGTTCTAATGAGATCTAACTGATGAAGGCCATCAAGAGTAGCATAAAGCCTTATCGGTCACAGATTAATAGAGTCAGTTTGAGCATTTGGGATGTTTGAATGAAATTAAGTTCTATCTCCCGTGTCTCTCCCAACAAGCTGGAGGTCAGTCTCTTGACCCTCAAAATCATGTTACCACAGCTGTGGAATAATGATCCATATTCAATACAGCTTTGCAACTACGGGTTGTAAACACAGTATGGACGTGCGTTATATCTAATTAAGGGACTTGACCTCACAGCCTTTGATATGTGTCATGGGATGAGCAGAAAATCACATCCTGCTGATGTATTCCTCAACTCCCTCCTGAACCCGTGCCCCTTGTTCCATTACATTTGATTTGGAAACCCATTCACGGTCCAGTGACTCCTATTTTCTCACAGGATTATCGACAGGGAGCCTCCATTTCTTCTAATCCATCTCGTTGTCATTCAAGAGCCGATGTTGAGCCCTTAATTCAATTTCTATCTTCCAGCCAGATCTGGCTGAAAGATCTGTATCTTTAAATACTTAGAATCCAAATACACCAACTCTGGGGAAAAAACCCGGCAATTTAATAGAGTACATTGTGATACCTACCGTGTAGACTGTTTTCTTTCTTTTTTTTACTCTCTCCACTGATATGGAGTCAGAGGCACATGAGTCACTCCATGTCTTCCTCGCCAGATGTGCAACACCCACAGCTCTGGAGGAGCCTCTGCTTTGTGATGAGAAGAGAGGTGAAGGCAGCGCATGTTTATGGCATGACAGTAATGTACTTATATGTGACCCCCGGGCAAATGTGCAGATGCTTCATTACTCTCGCTATGCATTACTGGGATTATAACAAAACATGGAAATGGAAATAAACGCTCACGGATGCCATAAGGGAGGAGAAGCACATGATGAACATGGCTATTCAGGTTATGGCAGGCAGTATTCAGATAAAACATTGCATGAAGATGGATGGATAGATAAATGGGTAGATGAACAGATAGATGCAGGCTGCCTTTGCATCTATAAAAGTGTGAACATAAACACCTCTGTGCTATTGTTTGAGACTGGTTTTGTTTTTAGCTCGGTGGACATAATACACACAAACAGCTAAAAATATACATTTTTGAGAATATTTCAAAACTCCTGGTTCCGTTTACTAATGGACTTTTATTTCATCAAATTGTGATGTGCAGAATCATCCAATGTGGTCGTAATTCCGAGGGATACTCGGGTGATGAACACGTAGCTAGAATTGAATAATCTCTTATTTTTATTCTTATTTCTCTGGCAATTTAGGGACAATTTATTTTTATTGTAGTCCAAATATTACCCCATTATTTTACTTTTATACATCAGAGCTTCTCCCTGGTTCAATTTGCTGGTTGACTTGGATGTTAAGTTTCTGTTTCTGTGAAAAACATTTCAAATTTGATGTGTTAAAATCTGTTAAAAGTTAAAATTCTTCGTGTAAAAGCACCACTGGCTGTTCGTTGTACCTTCTTTATAATATGCATTTGCCTTATAGTACACATTAGCTTGTCAAACACTCGTAGCAGGCACCGTGAACGGATCGAATTTCAATTTGTGGTTGTGATTTACCTCATGAATTATGTGTCATTCCAACTGATCACCTCTGCACATTATTTTACTGATAACTTGTGGGTGGAGTCTTTGGGCGTAATGAAAACCTACAACCTGTCGGCTCTCCTCTGGTCCGATCGAGGAGTTACATGGTTTTATTGTTGTTGAAAGAACCTGTTTAAGGTTTGTTTTTTCTTACCCTCTGGACGCTTGTCTAAAGTGGTTTCCACCAGAGTGCTTGATTACCACATTTCTACAACGGTGGTGCTGGATAGAGGTTATGCTTAGTTTACCTTATATTACCACACAGCCCGGCTCGTAAAATATCCCTTTTGTTTTAGAAGGCCAGGCATTGCAATCAGCAATAATATCACTGTCTCTTAAATACAAAACATTATTTTTAACACTAAAGTTAATATACATTTTACATCAGTGAGTGAACCATCTAAAGCAGGGGTCTCAAACTCCCGGCCCGCGGGCCGAATCCGGCCCGCTACGTCATTTTATCTGGCCCGCGAATCCGCCAGCAAAAAAAAAAAAAAATAAGTTACATTTTTTTTTTTTTTTTTAAAGTTAGACTTGAAAATAAAAATATCCCCATAGTCGAAATTATGAGATAGAAAGTCGAAGTTATGAGATAGAAAGTCATAACTATGATAGAAAGTCATAATTCTAGATAGAAAGTCAAAATTCTGAGATTGAAAGTCAAAAGTATGAGATTGACAGTCAAAATTATGAGATACTTAAACAGTCATAGAAGCAGCTCTTTGGCTGGTTACTGTACATTTAACATGGAAATGTATTGTGAGTACATTGAAGACTACTTTAAACTGTGAATGCAGACAGTTATTTAACAATATGTTACGAGTAGTGACATTTACAACCGGCCCTTTGTGGGCGACCATGATGCTGATGTGGCCCGGAGTGAAAATGAGTTTGAGAGTCCTGATCTAAAGAGATCAAAGATCACCACAGCATTGTTACAGGTGTCATTCACGCGGACAGAGGCACGACACGTGACTTCATTCCTGCCAACACGATAGTAGCAATACTGTAATGAAATAAGCCAGAAGAGTTTATCCTTAAGAGGATTCAGATTGATGCTGTTGAATTGCTGTCGATTTGAAAAAAGAACAGAAAAAGCAGTAGGTCAATTTGACAGCACTGTGATCAATGTGGGTCTTGCCTACGAATTCTTTACCACAAACTCTGACATTGCATCCACATCTTCAAGTTCATTCCTCTTAGCGTTTTCTCTTTTGTCAGTTTGCATTAAGCCCCGCAGCAGATGCAGAGAGGCCTGTGACCGGTGGACCTTGTATTTCCTCTTTCAGACTCAGCTCAGCGTTTTCACCTCACTAACTTTATTATGTTCCTCGCACTCCCTAAGCATTTGCTCTCTGAACCTAAAGTCCAAAGAGATCTCAATCCCGAAGGAGTAGAGACGGACTCCAGAGAAACCAGAGGGCACGCTACCAAAATCTAAAGTACTTTTGAATCCAGAGACTGAAAATAAGGCCTTAGAGGGCATTTGTATTAGACTGCGAGGAGGCTGTGATGAATGGGATGCACTGTAAACATTTTCACAACACTATTCATGGTGGAACATATGACACGAAGAAGCACAGACAAATGCAGGAGGTGTTGTGGAGGGAGATTTTTGTGTTGATGGGGTTTTTTCTTTCTTTCTGCTTTTGAAGGTGCAGTGTCAGCTCACTTCCTGTGAGTTTTGCTTACAGAGCGAGAAAGACTGGGTCACCCGCTAGGTCACAGCAAGGCACCGAGTCCCTCGGTTGCATAGCGACTGCTTTCAAAGTCATTCTGCCGCTTTTGGAAAATCAAACCTTGTAAACCCTGTAAACAAGACTCTCCAGTGATGACCCAAAGGATAAAAAAAAGTAAATCATTTCATGTTACCGAAGGAACTCTACATTGAAATATGTCTAAACCGCAAAGTCTGTCTGTACTGCACACTCTATCTACAAGGCTAGTCGGTTCAATGCAATAACTCACTAGGAAGGCACATCCTATTTGGACATACATGGGGACAATTAGAACACATTAGAGCTGCATCGGGTGACTGTCCTCAGTGGCCCATATATTCAGAACGCACACTTCATTTTGAAGTGAGAAATCGGGAAACAGGCGTGAAGATGAGATAAGAGCGTCGCTTTAGTCTAAGCATCTCCTTTTTATGATTATTTATATTGCCTGTGGGACTTAAGTGATGGCCTCAGCTACATGATGCAGAAATTGGGATTGGGAAGTATAGCTGTTTCCAGACAGGTTTGCTTCTCCTATACAGGAAAAAGGTGCAAATTCAATTACTTATTTGTGCATGTATCTAGCCTGCAGGCCAGGCTTCACAATCTAAATGGTAATCGCGAGCCGATTTATTTTTTGCTGTGGTTTCAGACAGTGGTGTTATATTTGTACCTTCTGAGGACGCTCCTCACCAGCATATCTTCATTACCTCATGGGACGCTTGACGTAATGATGATGTTTAATCCCTGGTAAAGCAGCCAACAATTTGTATTTGGCATAAATAGTTATTTGGAGATGGATGGAGTCAGAGCAACTGATGTTCATGCTCCTGTTGTAATTCTTAATTTCTTTAAAATTGACTTAGAAACATGACTTATCTTTCAGTTATATTGTGGCATAGAATCTTGAACATTAACCAATTCGGTCACATTTTGTGACTCATTTTAACATTCGTCCCCACCAACTGGTTTGACTGAATAGCAGCATTCATGGGTGACTTTAAGATGGACAAGCGGTTGGAGTGTTTGTTTGCCCCCAGCTTCACCCTGCCAGGCTGAATACGCTGAGACATTGTTTTGATTTGAGTCTGCGCTCCACTACTGCCTGTATCAGATTGTCTATGAAGGGGGAAGAAAACTACCCTACCCTGCCCTGCAATCTCCACTTGGCTGAAGTAAATTGCTTTCATTTTGGCTAGGCTACCCTTTGTTATAATGTGACAAGGCTACTGATTAGACGAGAGGGAGATCAATAAACTGTCAAGCTTGTGGCTCAAAAGCAGTACTGGGAAATCAAGCGGGAGACTTTCTCCACCCTGTCACTGGCTGGAGTTCACATCGAGCCTCCAGTCTGGAGAGTTAACACCCACATCTGAATTGACACTTGTGAGTTTGACTAACTGTGGTTAGCTGTGGATAAGGATGTGGCTGCTAGTTACTACTAGCTTAAACATGGTGTTTCATCATCACCATCATGACCTCATCAGGGCTATGCACTATTCAGGTATCATCATACACAAACAATGTCAAACAATTAATCAAAACATATCAACTATAATGATCAGAGATTTATTCTACAGGATGTAGAAGCAAATAGTCCTACGCTGACATTCTTTTTCAAGAGAAATAACAAATATTAAGGTCCAGAAATCAATTCTGCAGTTGCTAGGGGAGTTAATGCTAAATCTATAAATATATATATATATCATTTTGTACATATTATAATGTTCCACTTACGAGTCGGAGACAGAGTGAAGCCCGTGCAAGAGGTTTAGTAACAGAAACCGTCCACAATAGTGCCGAGCAACTCCAGCGAACATTATCGGTCTTCGTACAGTTTTTCATCAACTCTCTTCTTCGTTGGTTCCGGTCTAACGACCGACACAGAACAGGTGACCCCCTCCTCCCCTCTGCTCTACCAATCACAGGCACGCACCTTGACTAACGTGATCACGGGACTACAGTGCGTCCCGTCATTGACCAGAGAGAGGGAGGTGACAGCCTGACCCCCTCTACTACCAGCTCTTACTTGTACAGGGTCGCTACAATATCTTGGATGGAGTTCTGATTTTGCCGGCGCGGTCTTGTGTACAAACTTGCACTGTTTCTTTCTGCTGAACTGGCATTTGTCAAATTAAAAAGTAGCCTACATCAGCAACCTGCACCGACGGCGTCACAGTGCTATATCCAGCGTGTATTGCATTAGTAATAAGCAATATGACAACATGATAAACATAATATTATGTTGGTTTAAAAACAGACTAACAGTGTCTGACAATGCATTACTCAGCCAGGCCGGCAACATGAAGGAGATCACATTTCAGTCGAGGTGGGTGGGGGGGAAATTGGGCGCGATGCATTTGTTTACAATAAAGTTTGAGAGTTTGAGAGTTTGAGAGTGCCATGACAAGACCGGTTTCCACCCGCCAGTGATTTGCAAGCCCAGCAGCCCGTAACGTTAGCGAGTGTGGGTCATGTAAGGGGGAGAGAAGGAGTGAGCGAGTAGCAAGCCTGATGTGAGCAGGAAGTTAGCAGCAAGTATGTCAGCTGCATAGCTGTGCAAACACAATAATCATTGTCAACTACAACAACTGGACAATGGATACGTTTTTTAAGGTCTTTCCTTTATTTTCTCTGTATGTATATTCTGTGAACACAACCAATGTTCCCTCTAAGCTGCGCGCTTGAGCAATCGCGCACTGCTCGCACATTCTCAGCGCACAAGAAAATCTATGCAGCGCATAAAATAAAATTCAACATAAACGTATTAATTAATATGTAATATTAGTCCTAATCTTATCTAATCAATTAAACCAATAATAATAATAATTTTGTTTTCTGTACTATTTTGCAACGTAACTCAGTGAGTGACAGCTGTCCAGCCAATGATACGATTCGGTTCACTTACGCTACACAGCCAATCATAGCATTGACACTATTGCCCTGCCCATTCGCGCCGTGCAGGTTAGCTAGCTAACGACAGTGCGGCGGAGTTACGAGACGCAAATGCCCCTTATCCCCCCTTATCATGGCGAAACGAACGGGCAGCGACATAAAGTCAAAGCAAGAAGCAGACGAAGCCATCAACCTGGACAAAGTGTACAACCATTGGAGAAGTGAGAAGGACAGACGTGAAAAATAAGGTACAATTTAAGTCAGATTTGTGCATATTCTAGTGACATTAATTAAGATTTTTTACTTATGGATATTAATCATTCAATTATGTTACTACTAGATAATTTATGGGTAGTAGAAATGATAATAAAAAACTGAGTAATTACATATTTTACAGACAGAGTTACAGGAATTTACACTGTATCAAGCTACAGCACACGTCATTGTGCAAAATGTGAATGTTTTAATGTGAACAAAATGTTATGTCTGAAAGGTGTATATGTATCATTTCTTCCACAACAGGACCTCACACAGGCCAAAGCAAGACTCTTCCCATGGCCAAGCAGGACTCTCACATAAAACATACTACACATCTCATGAACAACAAGATTTTTGTCTTTTTCCTTTAAAGTTTGTCAAATCACTTATATTAAAAGTAAACTAGTGAAAATTGCTGCTGTAATTTGATTATTTTAATAAGCCATGTAACTTGCTATGATCCAAGGTTTTGAACAGGTGTGATACTGGTGTGTGGCCACAGCGTGCACATCTGATGTTGCTCACAGTGGTCCTCAGTGTGCTCAGGGAGCTTGTGTGTATGCCCAGACACATGAAAAATTAGAGGGAACATTGGCAGCAACGTTATAGTGGAACGTAGCACTGCAGTGTGTGTACAGTTTAGGGTGTTTGTCAGTCAATAAGAGCTACAACTCCATAAGAGAAGCGGGTTAGCCCCACAGTTAGCGACGACTGGGCTAGTTGGGATAACCTTAATTAAAGGATGACCAGCTGTTCTTATTTTAGTGACAGCCGTCCCTCCGAGTTTCGGTGGAGCGCTGCTAAGTTGAGAAGAGCAAAGGCCAACTTTCCCTCCGATGCCGACAGAAACGGAATCGTTCTGCTCCAATAAATGTCAGTGTGAGTTGATTTCGTGAGAAGCTGTCGCCGACAACAACCAGGAGGGAGCAGCCCTTGTGTGCGTTATGTGAAAGTTTTCGTCAAAACTCGGACAAAAGTGTGCTGGAGACCGTCTTCAGGATCCTGAAGATAAACTGGAAGAGACAAGCAAGACCAGCAGGGCGATTTTGAGTTGATTTTAGTCATTGTTTGGATTGTTGTAATTTAATGGTCTGTGTCTGCAGCAGCGGGGCAGTTGCACAGTCGAGGCGTATTATTACATCTTGCTCTATGCTGATTGGTGGAACAGTGGAAAAACTTTTTTCTGTCCAGTTTTAATGAAGTGAGTTTTACGATGAGTTAACAAGGCAGTTAAAGCATGTCTTAGTTCGTTGGAAAAAATATTTTCAGAAAGGGGATGGTTATATTTTTCTGCTTAGGTGTAAGAATGTTGTCTCTGTTGATGTTTTTTTAGTTGATCTCGTTTATTTATCATACAAATATCGGATTTGTGTAATGTAAGAAACTTGCGTGCAATTCATTTTGGTACATGTAGGCACAACCAGCATGGCTCTGCAGCACTCGGCACTGATTGGATATCTACGTAAAAGGTTGTCAAGCTTTCCTTTTATCTCAAGTCAGTTTGACATGATTTTGATTTTTACACCGGCCCAACCCCAACACTTTTATACAATGAACAGTATAATGGTGTAAGAAACATCCAGTGTTAAATCCAGAATCCAACATGTGATGTCTGAGTGGTGGTTTCACGGGGGATTACGTTTTGGGCTTTTTCTTGGCTGGGAGCAGTAACTTGTCAGTAAAGTCTCTACCGGTTGCCTGGACACCTCTCAGTTATCAGACTTCAAGAAGTCCGTGCCTCTGGCCAAGAAATAGTCCGGCACGTAACAATCTGTAAAACCACAATCTGACTTTGTTTACACTTCTTTTTCTTAAACAAAATAAATATGACATTTTAATCAGCTGTAAGGTTGCTGGTAGGTTGATTTAGTTGCTTTTGGACGGAGCCAGGCTTTCTAGTTTTCCACTGTTTCCAATCTTTATACTTTGCCAAAGCTAACCGGCTGCTGGCTCCAGATGCATATTCACCACACAGTGGTGATATCAACAATCTCATCAACTCTTGGCAAGAAAACAAGTAAGCGTATTTCTTAAAATACTGAAGTATTGCTTTAAGGGGGAAAAACACGACAATGGAGTTTCATATTCTTCTTACTGTTTGTGTGTGTGTGGGTCTCTCTATCTCTCTATCTCTCTCTCTCTCAAATACTCACTCATGCTTGCAAACACACTAACACATACATACACTATGCAAGAACAGCAATACCTTATCATTCCTTAAAACACACTTTTTTCCTGCTGTCACGATTAGCACTACCTCTTTAATACAATGTGGAGTACAAGTTTTACGCTGCTATTCATCTTTTCCTACAAGTACGTTGACATAACTGAAGTCAGTCCACACAGAACCAAGTTGGCCTCCGGTCGTGAGCCACCTCAAGCCAACTGTGATGCAATGAAATATTTGATTCTATTTTTTTTTTTGCCTGTAGGGACCGCTGCTCATTGACGGTGATGCTGATAGGATGGGGCAGGTGTCCTTTTGATGTCCTCAGCACAGTTATTAACGTGTCATATTGTATGTGAAAACCAATCATAAAGGATAACAGGCAGTAATAGCTGTTGTCTCAACATAATTGTTTGGAACTCAGGATGCACAGGATGGTGAATGACACGCACAGCGGAGACATATTTATGCTCTTTGAAGATTGTCCTTGTCCATGAAGGGAAATGGAGCAGCAGGCAGCTATTTGTCATCCAATTTGGATTATAGCGTTTAATAAGAACACACCTGAAAACTGTGTTTTCATAAATGTCCAATACCCTTCTTTAATGATAAAGATAGTGGGATGCTAATGAATGTCATAGACTCAGACATATCCCTCCAGCAAGCAGCAGCCAATCAGGATTCAAATCAGTTTTATCTATTAATGAGTAGATACGAGTCTCAGCAATGCCTGCAGTGTCAGCTGTGAGTTCGCCATGGAGTTCTCGCTATGTTTAGTTCATTAAGCCTAAAGCGCGGCGAAGCCCTTCCACACAACTGACACCATCCAACACAGTGCTGTAAAATGTGACACAGCTGTGGGTCTGATACGAGGGCAGGTTACTCTTGCCGTTGTCAATGCACAACATGAGTAGATGTCTGTTAAGCATAACACGGGGAATAAAGTTTTATATTCCGATACGGTGTCGTGCTTGCTTGCAGTGTGGAGTTTATATTGAAACAAATGACACAACTTGCAAGCAAACATGCCTGTTGAAATATTCATAGGTTACAGTGGAGCGCTGTTGTTGGAACATGCTGCGGTTTGTTATGTGGAGGGTTATGTGGATCTTTAATTGTGAGAGTCATGTGCGGCTTTTTCAAAAGCTTTCACATAAAATGATGCCACGAGAGTGAAATTGCTTTGCCTTCATAATACCTACATTTCAGATGATCCCCTTTAAAGTAAAAGAGTTGTTGATAGAGAAGCCCCGGGGGGCAGAAGGCACATCCGCTTCACTTTGATCCTGACAGAAAGATGGCCGCCTCCCAAAAATATCGTCTCTTCTTAGCTTGACCCACTTGTTTGCTCTTATCTTCCGCATGTTGAGGGGGAGTGAAATGATGTGCTTTTGCTGGTGGAAATTGATTCTGAACCTTTTTCTCTATGTGACAGTGTATTTAGTAGATTCTAAGTGAAACATGATGTCTTCCATTTTGTGGATGCTTTTATCCAAAGTGATTTATAGTACCGCTGCTACCGCAAGTGCATGCAGTATTAGCATGAGTGGACCCAGAGAATGTACGAGCTATAATATACTCAATGAGCTATAGAGGGTTTTGTCCGACAAAGTCATTCATATATAGGGCAGGTGGCAGATAAGAGCCTCCCTGTTTAAACTACCTTTGTCTGCAAGAGAGCTGCAGGATGTACAGTATATGACTGCAGGTCCTTGCTATGGGTGCAACGATTGATCTAGATCTATCTATTATATGAATACAATGATCAACGATCCAATATCATTGATGCAAAGCAAAAACATCAATATTATTCAAATTGAATTCATACAGTTTTTAAAGGAGATATTTTCACAGCAATATTAAATAGTTATTAGAGAAGGAGTTATGAAATGTTTAAATTAACAACACTAGCTCTATGCAGTTTCTCAAATATAATTATCGACTCATGCCAAGATTTGAATGAAAATACCATCCGTTATATCTTAATGAGTTGAATCATGTGTTTTATGCAAATAACCACGATGGATGAATAAATGAATGAATGAATTCTATTTATATAGCGCTTTTCACAGACAATAATATCACAAAGTGCTTAACAGAGCAGACATTTAAAAGCAGAAAAAACACAATGTGACCCTAGGGTCAATAAATTATATACACAGAGAAAAGTAAAATAAAAATAAAATAAAAAATAATAAAAAATAAAATAAAAATGTAAAACATATTTTAAGAGCAGGTCTAGGACATGGGTTTACTTTTAGACGGCCATAACGATGTAAAAAGATAACATTTGGACTATTTTTCAGGACGGTTAGTCTGGAGCCTGACTGTTAATTATAGTTCTTCAACTGAAAATGTGCAAAAAATCAGAATCAGCAGGTCAGTCTTCGTACTTGGCCAAGAAAATTGCAATCGGTGCATCTCCAACACATGTCATCTTTAACATACACTTTTATTCTGAAATTCTCATGGCCCGTCTGTGGCACCTCGTTCTTACAGAACCCAGCAATGAAATTGCTAAATTATATTTTAGATGTTTTTTTGTGAATTGATTTAAATGCATGTGGTTGTGTCCAATGGGCATATGATATTGTCTGGTATCGATTACAGGCCGCTGAATTGAATCTAATCTAAATCGTATCGTGGCAGAGTTAATGGTATCAACACATTTTGTGTCGTTGTCAAAATAATTTAAATTAAATAATGTCATATTGTGATGAAACATGTGATTTACACCCTTGGTCCTTGCAGTGTCACACAAGTGCGGCTAGATCCCGGAAAAATTCAGGTCTCCACTATGTCTGCATGGATCGTGTATCACCCCCCCCCCCCCCCCCCCCCATTAAATCCCATGTGTGAGACGAAGCACTCAGATCAGATGGTAGAAAAAAACCCTTACTTATGTTTACAACTACCAACTTCATCATTGTCACCGTCCCAGCTGTGCTGTTCCTCACAAGTGGACCCTGGTGGGCTTAATGACCCTCAACACAAGCCTGTAAAATCTAAAGGACTCCATTATTAGTCTTCCTTAATAAAGTCAGATTGTTTTGTCAGAATGTGTTTGTAAAAATGCGGTCTATTCTGCTATTTATCAGCCTGATGCAGATGCTATTATCATCAGCAGCAGAAACAGTTGGTTATGATCTCAGACAATTGATTTTGCAATGAGTGTACGCCTTCAAAAGATGCGGGGGGAAAAACACTGAGCGACATGATTAAAATAAATGTTGAAAATGTAAACGAGGAAATCTTTTCCACCATTTTGGTAATCATCATTGTCAAACAGAGTATTCTCTTTTTCAGTATTAACTGGATTGCCGGGATTGTCTGGATTCTTACAATAAGAAATTGTTGTATTAATTTAAAAAAGAAAGAAATGTGTTTTTTATTTTTATTTTTATTTTTTTTCACGTACAGCAAGGAAGGAATCTGAGTGAACAAGGGCTGTGCCTGTGAGATAAGGTGTAGACTCTCTTTTGCCGTCTTATCAGTATCCTCTGCAGTCTTAGTACTTCCACCAGCTCCAGTGGAAATTGACAATAACAACCAGGATTTTTTTTTTTTTTTTACTCTTGCTTTTTCTGCAGATGGATTTGTGGGATCTTAAAGTGTGAAAGCTGTTGCCAAGTCCCAGTATTAAACGCTATCTTCCCTCATTTAGTCAGAGAGAACTCCAGGAAGCTCAAATACATTTACTCAACTTTACAGGCGTTATTGACATGGACACACTAGAACGGCATTCCATATTTCCATGTGTCTCCCACTGGCTTTTGTACGATCTCCCAACAATTCAAATGTAAGCAAAAGTATAGGAGCTGAGATTAAATACTTCTGTCACAGTATGAGTATATGGTGAAGTTATTTCGCCAGGAGTGGCGAACACTGATGAATATCCGTCGGCGTTTTACTGCGTTTGACTTAACAAAGAGACTGTGGTTCTTAAATATGCATTCAGACAATAATGTTCAGTGTTTGCACACAGGATTTATTGAGAGGGTGTGGTGGCATGTTCTTTACTTGAGTATTTCCATTTTATGCAACTTGATACTTCTATTCCATTACATCTCAGCGGGAAATATTATACGCTTAACTTCACTATATTTATTTGACAATAATGAAACTTCTCAGATTCAGATTCTTAATACAAAAGACAAATCAACTATTGAAGACAAACACTGACGTTGACATGTCAGTGCAATGCTGATCCAGTAGGGGATTGTATGTGAGCAGGGGACATTATCACTTTCCCTTCACTCTGATGCAACATATATGCAAATATATTATACAGTCTGCTATAAAGAATATGACAACACAACGTCTTTGAAAATACTGACTAAATAAAACAAGAATACAATGCAGCTATTCAGAACTGCTCTATGACAATTACACAAATACAAATCATGCTGAAGTAAAAGTACAGTAGTATCGGCTTTTAAATCAATGGACTGATGATTCGGCAGAATAACCCTTGTGAGTGTTATATTATTGAATAGTCGATTATTTGAGTTCCAGAGTTCATCCTTGACCGTGGAAACAGTATGACAGAACAACTCCTCCCCAAGGACGGTTAGAGCTTTCGATCATGTCACATGATGCTCCTCAGCAGATTGAGTTTGCCACTTGGCATGAAATGATAGATGTTTAAATCCCAAGCTTTTTGAAGGATTATTTTTTTTATATTCAACGTTGAAGTATTTGACTAAAGTAGAAATATCTCAAAAGTGTACTCAAGAACAGCACTTGATGAAATTTACTTTTACTACATTTAACACACACCCTAAAACCTTAACAAGCGCCAGAGATATTACATGATTCATTTCAGTTGGGAGCGATAATATGGTGGCTCAGGCTTCCCCTCGCTCTGCTTGCGTGGCTCCTTTTTGTCCTTTGTGTGGCATATAGAAAAGGGCAGAGGGGCTGCAGGGAGGTGACTAATGTATCCAGGTGGGTCATATCTAGCTGGCTGTATAATAAGCAGAATGGGATCAAATTGTGAGAGTGGAAACGGATCAGGAACAGCATCCCACCCTCTGTGAGAGTAATGTAGTGACCTTGACCAGACTTGGAGCTCAGCTTTGGGTGTTTCGCCAGAGGTTGCCGCAAGGTAATTTACCGTAAGCTTTTCGGTGTCTCTGTCAGTCATTGTGAAGTTGAGTGTTTTGAAAAGAATCGAGACACGCGTCAGTCATTTTTACCAAAGTATACGAAGGCAAACTATTGAGACACAGTTGATCAAGCATAAAATTCCCACTGAGCAATGCTTTATCACTTACTGACCTACTGACGGACCAAAGTGCTATTTTCTTTAAGCACAATTGGCTGTGAAAAACAAAAATAACCCAAAAAAAAAGAGGGATTGCGAGATAGTGAAATGAGGCATTCAAATGCCCCTCAGAACACAGCAGAGAGCCACAAAGAAAGAAGCGTCGCATCACTGTTCAGATGACGTTTTACTAACAGCTGCACAGTGCCATCTAGAGGTGCCTCAGGCAACGGTGGAGAGAATAAAATTGGAGGGAACCTGTACTGAAAGCTGAGTATCGTGCAGGTGTCACCCACATTTTTGCAGGCGTGCATTCTGGGTATCAGATGGTGAGAGGTGATATCCGTCTCCAGCACATGCACATGCTCCGATCCTCTCCAGGTGAAAAGAAGGCAACGTGTCACTGTGTTTGCTGATTCTGTTCTTCCTCACACAACTAATCCTTTACTGATCCTATTTGGGAAAAGAAAAATGCGATGCAACCAAAACTGGAGCAAGAATGTCTCTACCAGGGCAGACCCAGAATGTTCGGAAGAGGAGAGAGCAAAAAGCGAAAGATACAAAGTACCGTGAAATGTGTCGAGGTTGTGGAGCTGTCAAAAACATCATACTTGGAGTGCTTGCTTTTGAGTAGCAATGCTTTGTCCTTTTTTTTTTTTTTCTTTAATCACCAGTGCTCAACTGGCCCCAGTAGCAGTGTGACATCTTTAACACTGCAGGTACACAGCTTCCAGATATATGCTGTCATCAATTTTCCTGCCGACTGAGCACACATTGTTCATGTTCAGTACACCCTTGTCACAAGAGTCAAACCTCGCTGTTCTTATGTCCTCCTGCGGTTCAAATTTACCGATTCACTTGACCAGATATAAAAAAAATGCACTGCAGCTGGCTGAGGGATGTGAGAAAATACAACAGTTTTAACAGCAAAACATCATTTTCGTCTTGTAAAATGCAAAAAAAACAACAGGATGAGAGGTGATACGTCCTGCGATAAATTAGACAAATGAACAGATAAAGGCAAAGTAAATGTGATATTTATTTGTAAATATAGGAGCCTGAAATGCGAAGGGTATGTTCCTGCTTCGATGTTGTATTTTAGAGAGAGAATTGTTTCCTTTGCCATGAAATTAGTTCAGTTGCAGATGAGCAGCACTGGCGAATAAATTCGCACAAATTACATGAGAAGAGGAAGCTTTCCCCTCAGACCTTGGCTGGGTTTACTGAGATATATTTCCTGAATAAAACCAAGAGTCACCATCAAATGCGTAGCATGGGCCGACGAAAAAAGACCTGTCCTGAGTCCTACTTAGCAAAATTATGCAAATAACAAAATGGAATCAACATACAATAATAATAATAATAATTGCAATAACAACTTTGCTTTGTTATACCTTGCACCCAGCAGACGCTTATTCATATGCTGTCCTTGTTGATTCTGAAAATGAGAAGGAAAGATAGATACATTTGAGTGCAAGCAATTGATTTTGTTTTCATATAATTGTTCGTACTGTATTTGTGTGGAAGCCAAGTGGGTGGGCGGTGAGCTAGGTAAGGTGAGGTAAGCACCATATTGTCGAGGAAAAATGGGGACAAAAGTGTTAGTGGAGTGCGCCCCAGTCTGAATTAATTGCCAACACCGAAAGCAAATGTAACCTCAATTTACCCTCCTGATGATTACTGAGGTCACTGTAGCTCTAGGAGCCCTTGTCCTCATTCTCATTGGAAAAAAATGTGTTTCTTGGGGGCTTATTGTGACTTTTACCAATGTCACAGTTAAAATATTCCAAGTGTGGGGTCTTTTTAGGACCTTTACATCTGTTCTGAAATAATTATGTATGCATATGAACATGTTTTGGGGGCTTCGAGCTATTTCTGTTAAATTCCTTCCTTATTTGTAAAATATCACTGCAGTTATTTGCTGAACTGTATCCAGTGGCCAATGGGTCCAGCTTGTGACATCAAAATAATAAACAAGGGTTTAGCACAAAAAGCCCAAAAATACATTTACGAGTCAGAGTTCCCCCGAGTATTTTTTCCAGCAGTCTGGCTTAAGTGTGCTAGTTTTATTTTGTGCCACCGTATAAGATATACAGTGTGTCTGCTGACAAGAGATGGGCTCTAGACCCATATGTGTACACAGTTGTAGATGTCGAATTACGTTGGATAAAATGCTCGTAGATTTCTTGCCTCTCTGGGTCGTTATTTAGGAGCCACATGGGCCCGGTGTGATTTTTCATATACCTTCCCACGGAGTCTCTTTTTCTTTGATCGCAGGTGCGGCTGTTGCTTTGTTTTGTTTGTTGTATACACTTTCACACATCTGTTCATGCTCACATGACTGATGTTACATCCTTTATAATGATTTTGTAAATAGATGCTTATTTATCCTATTTAACTATACCTGTGTTTTTTTGTCCACGTCTAAGAGCCGGGATGTCACTTTTCTGGTTTTCAGTAAAAGGTCTCGACAGCTTTAAGATGGATTGCTTTGCAAATTTGAAATAATGCACCTTAACTTATAATCCCTTAACTATTCATCAAGTGCCACCATCTGGTCTCGATTTCAGTACCTCGGTTAATGGCTAAATGCATGTAAAAATAACGACCTTCCCATCAACCGTACTTTGTGTTTCATGCTAATTATCATGTTAGCATGCTAACTTTGCTGAAATAAGATGGTGAACATGGTAAACATCGCATCTACTTAGCATCAGCCTCACAGTATTGTCACTGTGAGCATGTTAGCGTGCATGTTAGCTGTTAGCTCCAAGCATCGTAATGCTTCAGTACACTTTAATAGAGCCACTGGCATGGCTGTAGACTGTTACAAGATGTTAGGCCTTGTGTGTTTTTTTACATTATTGTCGTCGCAGCAATATTCAGTCAGGAGACAGACAGTGCAGCATGTGTGCACCAGATACGGCTGGTGAAATTCCCTGGGTCTCATTTGTATGCCATTCAGCAGGAAAGATTATAAATGCCTCAGACTGATTGGAGTCATTATTTGTGAAGTCAAGGTGCACATTTCGTTTTTACTTTAATAGCACTGCTGCGGTTGCATGGTCGATGTCTGTATGTGTTCACGTTATGATCACATTTGATAGTTGATGGCACAGTAAACAGGATGCGTTAGAGAGGACCGGACATTGTTCTTTTCAGATGACGCAGCTTGACGTTGGATAACTTTGAGTTTTTTATAACTGGCTGGACAGATGACCTGGATAATGTGTCAAATCATCTTCTATGAGCAGCATGACTCAAATATTTCACTTCAACGGTCTAGAGACTGCCTGGTTTTATTTTGTTGTATTTTATTCTCATTCCGGCAAAACTTGGCAAACTTTGCAGATCAGACCACACACCACCATGTATAACACCACCACGTATACGAGGAGAAATCCATCGTACGAAAGGCTTTGTTACCAACCAAGTGATCGATGTCCTTCTGGGAAATATGGTTTAATTTTGCTTTCATTAAATATTTAGTTTGATTCCATTTTCATCCAAAATATAATATTTAGAGTGAAGCATAATGACAACAATGTAAAAACTGACCAGCAGCTGAGAGCAGTGGAATTGTTTTCATTTGTGCTACACACTGCTTTAGTCATCCACATAATTAACCTTTAGACCCCCATTTTCTGAAGAGGGCAAACTTTTAGGAAATAGGTATGTGACTCGTGTGTGAGTTCGGTGTCACACCCTCTCAGGGACATACTTATACTGCTATATGCACCTCAATGCATACGGTGTTTTCATTGATATTGTGAGCCAGGTGGTGTTTCGTCTGAAACATTATTGAAGTTCATTCGCAGTGTGCTCCAGGCAATTCCTTAAGGGAATAGCCTTGTTCTTTGTCTCCCGTGTCACTATCTCAGCCTGCAGGCAGCATATCGATTCATCTTGCAAATCCCTTATGCTGAAACTTCCCCTTAAATAGAGTATATGCTCACAGATGTTCCTGCCTTCATTTTTTAGCTATTTTGGTATTTTTATTTATCTTACATAAAAAAAGGACTTTAATTTGATCATGTTAGAATGAGTTTGGTAGATTTTGTTCAACGTAAATTGTGGGCTAAATGTGTTCATCAAATGTCATGGCATCGAGCTATTACGTTAGTCAATATCTTGTGTGCAAGTAGACAGTTTTGGCCGGTAGTGGCACTAGATAAAAAGCCACAGATTCAACTAAATTAATGGGGATCATCCTCTGGGGATCATGACTACCCATTCGAAAGTCAAGATGGATAGTTGGATGAAGAAACACTGCCAATCACAGCAAGCACATTGGCATCTTTATGCCTCTGGGCTCGCGGATCAAACATGCATACATTAATGACAAAAACATCTACGTACCCTCTGAAAAAAAGTGTTTTAGTTACAACAGTTACATTCAAGAATGCCCAGCATAAGGAGGCAGATCACATCATCATACCTAGGCTATTTGTGTTGCAAGCTGTGGTGCAGAGAGAAGGCACTATGGGCAGTCGCCAACACTGTGTTCAAGGATTTGTTTTGGATGTGTGGAAAAGTGAGATGGAGAAATCTGTTTCCTTGATATGCCAGATGTTTCCTCAGGAGCTCCTCATGTTGCCCGAGGCTAGACAACAAAGAGACACAGAGTTCATTGAATCACAATGTTGTCTCCTCTTCCTCAGTATGGTAAGTTCTAGTGTTGTTGTTGTTTTTGTTGAACTGACTTAGCTACAACATGAAAAATGATTTGGTGGAAAACATTTGGATTGGAAAGTTGTAAATGGGAAATTTACAACACCATGAACGTTTGGAGAGACCGCGCAATTATTAATTATGTCTGACTGTGTCTGTTGCCATTCTTACTTCCTAATTTGTTTGAGCACGTTGAATGGTTTACACTGCAAAATGTGTCAGCTTTTCAATTTTTTTATTTAATCATACAGTCAGCAACAAGAATTACACACTTTTTACAGGAAAAGAACTGTACACCATATGGCTGTGGCATGTTGCAATCTGTGATTATGCAACAATAGCTTTAATGCATATATGGATGAATGGATGGTCTGCTCAGGGTTGTTCTTTGCCTCAACTTGTGAAGTTGTTGCCTGCAGCAATAGTTGATTGAGTTGAGTTGAACATCCACGTTTTAAAAAAATGCAAACAAATGCAGGTGAGCAGGCCGGAAAAACGTCACCCCCTGACCATGGATGTACAAATTTGATATTGTATGCAGTGCATTAGCACCCTCATTGTCACATGCACACCATAACATGATGCATGCCAGTGTGAATCTGAGCAGAAGTTTCTTGTGCTGCAGAGGGGAACTTGTGGTTGAAACGGTGCAGGTGAGGAGACCTGAGGCACACCATCCCTTTTCACTCTGCAACATACCTCCTTATAAATATAGCATCAACAGAGAACCCGTTTGGTGTTTTGGGTGGGGAGAATGAAGCAACTCTACCTGAAGCCTCAGAGATTTTAGATGAATGGGAATAAGCAGGGCAGAGAGGGTGGGTCTGATACCAGGGGCTGCGGCTGCTATTGAAGGCTGTTCCTCTCAGCTTCAATCATTTTCTAAAGCTTAACCTATCTTTGTGCTCCTTTTGCGCAGCTCTGTGGCGGAGCCTTTCATGACTTCCTCCGCGCTTGTAGAGAAATGTTAAACCTTTCTTGTAAAGAGGACTTAATGTAGCGCCGGAAATATCTTGTATCAATTTTCAGTTGATTCTGAAAGAAAAAAAAAACTCACAGTTTTGTGGCGATAAAGTTTGCTTTAGTGAAATTCAGCTAAAGAAATGACATTCCTTGATTGATTTTTTTTATAAATGATTGACACTGACTCATGAAAATGCTTCTCATAGAGTTGTCTGGTCAAACCCAAGTCAATGTGAATAACTTGATGCTGCGTTACCGCGAAATATTTTTTTCAATCACCAACCACCTCTTCCAAACAGACAGTTGAACCACTAAGCAGGATAACAGCAAGGGCAGCATGGATGTTAACTTGGAAACTTGTGTTGGATGGATAACGGCACATGGCATTTAGATGGGAATAAAAACCTAAAAACAAAGCCAGTATGATGCCAGCTAGTTTCACAGGAAAAGCTGTTGAAGTCTAGCTTATGTTTTCCCAAGAGAATCATTTTTGACTGTGCACAGGTGGACCTATCAATCGAGTGTCTGTTTGCATGGCTGCCAGATGTTAGCCACCGTGACCAAAAGCAACTTAGCTTTCTTGTTTTTCTTTCTTTTTTACTTTCATTGAGAGAACAGTTGTAGTCAGAGAGGTGTTTCTGTTATTTAGCCTATCCTCATTTGTATAAATGCAGTTTGACAAAATAATAATGGAAACACGTGTCAGTGTAACCTTCATAAAAGGTAGGATTTATTCCACGACTGTTGTTTTAGACTTTTTTTTTGCTACGCGTAACTAATAAGCTGGCAAACTAGGGTATCATCACAACCTCAGTTTCATCCTTAAATACTGTATGTGCATGTTACATTTCCCTGAAAAGAATCAAGCATCGCCTCATAATGCTTCACAATGTCAACTAAGCTAAACCCAATGAAGACCGAAGCTCACACGATGTAGATTTGTGTCCAACATATCCTTCTGTGTTTATTTAAACATTCGCTCTCTTCCAAAAGTCCCATAATTCTGGGCAGCCAAAACAAGTGTGCAATTCACCTGTCACACCACAACTAAGACTTTTTTTTATTTTAATGGGAAATTGTAATAGGGACAACACACCAACCTTGCAGGTGAAGTGACACTCGTGTTAGAGATCAGGCCAGGTTAATTCCACACACGGCAGGAAGGCACAGGACAGGACATGACAGGACAAGAAAGGGTAGCATAGGACAACAAAGGTAAACAAAACACACTGCATCACTGAGCAGTACAAGACAGGACAGGACAGGACAAGACAGGACAGGACAGGACTGGGACCAAAGCATATCGAATGTGTTTGTTTCCTTTGTTTACTGACGGTGGACACTGTCGGTTGCAGCTATCTCGTCTTAACGCACACGAGCCATCCCAGTTTCCACTGTTTAGTTCATCACTGATGGCGAGCACTAATTTCAGTCATGGTTTTGTAGGCTTAGACAACAACAGTTTGAAAAAGTGCAGTGTGTAACCGTGTTTGTTTTTCTCTGGGGATTGTGTTCTCCATTCTGTGCTTCTGTAGCTGCCATGTTGTGCATGCTGATGCGTCCCTCTGCCTCCCAGGAGGACACACCTGGGTTCCTCAGCAGTAAAGCTGCAGAGAAACTCAAAACAAGTTCTGTGTCGTACCATTAGTAACATACGTTTTGCTTTAGTTTAATTGACATTTGTATGCCTGCAATATGTTTCCGTCTGCTGTCCCATTCTCCTGAGCGCGATATCTCAGGAACGCCTTGAGGGAAATTTTTATCCGAATTTGGCATAAACGTCAAGGCTAAACTGATTACATTTTGGTGGTCAAAGGTTAAAGGTCACTGTATCTTTCCATCCGTCCTATACTTGTGAAAGTAATACCTCGGGAATGCCTCGAGGGAATTTCATCACATCCGGCACAAACTTTCACTTGGACTCAAGGATGAACTGATCAGAATTTAGTGGTCAAAGGTCACCAAACAAATTTTGGGCTGTAACTCAAGTATTCACATGACGATTATAACAATTTCTCTCAAATGTCTAACAGATGAAATGATAAAGTGATGACATTTTGGAAAGACAATGGATGTAAACCGTAACTTGACTGGTTGGCCGAGGCATTCAACTGTGAGGTGGTGCTTTTACCTTGTTTGTGTGGCCATTTCAGGGTCACCATTTTTTTCCATATTAAAGAGAGAAAAAATACATCTGATGATCATCTACTTAACCGCTCATTGTGCAGTATAGGTCAAGACATGAAATCTATGCAAAAATAAAACTGATATTCTTTGATACACCCTCTCTGTTTCTTTGTGTTGAATTTTTTTTAATTTTTTCTTTTGCAATACGGGGACCACTCTGTTCCCACTTGGTGTAATTTAATTACAGTGGACCTTGGCATACCCAGGCTGTGCCCATGCAGAGCAGTGCAGAATGCCAGCCGGGAACATCCTGTCTTAAGCGACAGGAACATCAGATGCGACAGATGGCTCATAAATCATGGAGGTGCATGCACAGTGTCGATGGGAGGCCTTCCTCTGGAGAGCACACTGTGAGCAGGTGGGCAGAGGGAGCATCAGCTCAGCAACATGAGCCCTGGACGCATTACCACTCTGACTGGGTAACTGCCTGGTGTCACAGTGGCAGAATCGGGAGGGAAAACATGGAGGACCGGTTCCACAGTGTCACACGCTGTTCACTCTCAGTCAGCCTGTGTGTCAACATTTGAAGGTGTGATATGGTGAAAGAACTTTTATTTTGGTATCTTATGAAAATGGATCAGTTACGAGCTGTGCAAACATGAAGGTTAAAAGAGTTTTACAGTCTCACATACAATGTGCACCATATGGCAGAGCCCTCACCTAACAAACTGCAACCAACTGTTGTAGATTAAAACTGATGTTGGTCTTTGTTTCCCCGTGAATCTCACAAGGAAAACAGCCAGAATAAAACAGGTGCGACTTGATGCGTTTTAGTTTGGGCTCATTATTTTTTTTTTGCGCCCTTCCTGAAAAACATGAAATTCATCAGTGCTTTCATTTATTAAAAATGCCAACAATAAGATAAAGTATTCAGCAACACAAATATTGGGTAAAAATAACCTTTTAAAAAACACAATTTACATCTGACTGTTAACTCTTTCCTGTAGTATCTCTCTGCAACAGACAGCATTATGGCACATAAAGACACGGTGAAAATCTATTTTCGGCAATCTTTTCCTCAAGAAATGTTAATTGTTCAGGGAAAATTGGTTAAAACTGAATATTATATTCATCCTCTGAATTGAAAGTTACATGAGTCCCTCTGTTTCAAAAGGTCATGTGAAAAGGTCTGTGATTACGGTGTCTGTATTGTATTCCACATCAATTCTCCACCCATAGTCAGTAAAGCGCGAGACTCTAATGCATCAGGTTTTCCCCTCCACCATGTTGATTAATTCCTCATCTGTTGTGAGTTAATAAGACACCAGCACATTAATTGATCCTGATATGTTATTCATTCATAGGAAAAGTAATTTCCTTTTTGATTGCTAAGTACCTTGGCTTCTAATCAATGTTTTACTTTGCATTCACTCACATGAAAGAGATGCTGCTCCTGCGAGCGTAAGGAATGCAGCGGGTGACAATATGCTACATGAATAAACAATTCTCTTTTGAATTGGAGCTGTTCAAGTCTCATTAAGTATACAACTGGCTCCTCTTTTACTATTTTGTGAAATTGATAAAATATGTATTTCTTTAACCACCTTTATGTAAAATATGATGTTTAATTTATTCAAGTTTCATTAGAATTGGATAAAATAGAACTAATCACAACTGAAATTTAAGACAAAGGGATATTAAAGAGGTAATATGGAACAGTGAAACATACTCAAAGTAAAATAATGCCTTTAAATATATAATGTGTATTTATTTATGGTTCGAGGACATGTGTTGCTATATGCAGGTCATTCACTTGAAGCCCAGCCTGACGTTGGTGATCAAACGAAAACATGAGCTGAATTTGTGTTCCACAACCAAAGAGGTTTCGGAGCCAGACATCGCCAGCTGGCAAAGAACCAGACTTGCAGATATATTATGGTCATTTCATTCTATCAAACAATAAATATCTTAGTTATGGCGCCTTTAAGCGAATAGGACTGAATGAATTTGCGTGGCATGTTAATTAAACCAGGGTCAAATAGCATTTGTCTATTATAAGTGTTTTTTATGTTTGGACCTGCTCGGAGTAGTAGCGGTAAGTGAAAATTCGATTA
Source organism: Melanostigma gelatinosum (assembly GCF_949748355.1). Taxonomy (NCBI): domain Eukaryota; kingdom Metazoa; phylum Chordata; class Actinopteri; order Perciformes; family Zoarcidae; genus Melanostigma; species Melanostigma gelatinosum. Next base: position 7,660,981 of record NC_136642.1, on the reverse strand, counting down.
TTTTTCAAATACTACCACACAGCATGGTGAGGAATTTAATAGTTTTTCTTTTTTCGCTGGCTGTCACTTACATATGAATCAGGTGCAATCATTACGGTTCAAATCCGTTTTTCATAGGAAGGCATCAATCAGTACAAACAGATCTGCAGGATGGTCCATGTTCCAGGTGAGGCTGACGATCATTATTCTGGCGCATCAAGACCTGCAAACCTACAGGTCAGCCAGTTTATGTTTACTGTGAAAATGTTCATGATCCCTTCTGACAAAAAAAGTAATTTCTCATCATCCCTATCTGAGAGCCACGATAATGAGCTCAGGAAGGTTTAAACTTTGAAAAACAATGAGAAGCCACAGCAGAGGTTATCATGTCTGTGCATTGCACACAGCAAAATCGGAAGTGTGAATTGAACTCGCATAGTGTCAATATACACTTTGCTGGTGTTTATATAATCCTCACGGGTTCCGAGTTAAATTAACACTTTGGATAGTGTTGATATTTTAACTCTTTAATGGTGTTAAATATTCAACACTCACAGTGTTGTTTTATGACACATGACAGTGTGTTTTTAACACTAAATTGTGTTGTTCCCTTTCACTAGGAGTGTTGATTTCTAACACTCGCAGTGTTGTTTAATCACATGTAAAAGTTTATTTTACATATCATATGTCATATGTATGAGATGTTTATATGTCATATGTATACGATGTGTATATATCATATGTATGAGATGTTTATATATCTTATGTATAAGATGTTTATATGTCATATGTATAAGATGTTTATATGTCATATGTATGAGATGTTTGTAGATCGTATGTATGAGATGTTTATATATCATATGTATGAGATGTTTGTATATCATATGTATGAGATGTTTGTATATCATATGTATGAGATGTTTGTATATCGTTTGTATGAGATGTTTGTATATCATATGTATGAGATGTTTGTAGATCATATGTATAAGATGTTTGTAGATCATATGTATGAGATGTTTGTAGATCATTTGTATGAGATGTTTGTAGATCATTTGTATGAGATGTTTGTAGATCATATGTATGAGATGTTTGTAGATCATTTGTATGAGATGTTTGTAGATCATTTGTATGAGATGTTTGTATATCATATGTATGAGATGTTTGTAGATCATATGTATGAGATGTTTGTATATCATATGTATGAGATGTTTGTATATCATATGTATGAGATGTTTGTATATCATATGTATGAGATGTTTGTATATCATATGTATGAGATGTTTGTATATCATATGTATGAGATGTTTGGATATCATATGTATGAGATGTTTGTATATCATATGTATGAGATGTTTGTAGATCGTATGTATGAGATGTTTGTAGATCGTATGTATGAGATGTTTGTATATCGTATGTATGAGATGTTTGTATATCATATGTATGAGATGTTTGTATATCATATGTATGAGATGTTTGTATATCATATGTATGAGATGTTTGTATATCATATGTATGAGATGTTTGTATATCATATGTATGAGATGTTTGTATATCATATGTATGAGATGTTTGTATATCATTGATCACTGGGGTCACCGGGAAAGAAAGGCTCCAGCGAAAGAAAAATGTAAGATCATTTCAATTGGTGACGGGGAGATATATGGTAGATAAATAGTCTGATGGATGAATTGATGAATAATACACTAACAGACTTCATAAGTGAGATTGATCCTTCTCAGCTCAATGCTTCTCATACTTGCCTTGATGTGAAAGTGCAGGAATGGCCATTCTGAATCAGAGCACATCACCGGCTCTCTCCAGGGAACCCCGCTGTTCAGTGTAAAAATACTAGCTGAAATATTCAGCATTAACTCCACTTGAAGCCAATGTCACTGGTTCTGCCTTCTCCAGCTGGCTTGCAGCACAGACACACACACAGACAGACACACACACACAAACACTCCTGTGTTAGCATACTAATGCTTGTGTTCTAAACACCTTTCCATCATTCCTCTGATGAAATCTCCAGGCGCACACCAATCCACAGTTTGAGTTGTTTGTTTGGAGTTTATTATTCACTTGTTAATGAAACGCAAATGCACACAGCATCTTGAAGTGAAGTGTGGCATGCTGTCACATGAATACCCAGAATAGGGACATCAAAACTGTAAAATCTCCAATGGCAACTTATCACTTTGAAAAACGAAAGGGTATTGAAATTCTGCAAAACAAAGGCATGGTGAATCATTTTTAGCCCTGGTTTAAAAGGAACAGGCTTTTTCTCGGATGGCAATGATCCGGACTCAAATATCTCAACAACTGTTGGATGGACTGCACTTACATTTTAGACATACAGCTGTCTTTCCCTCCAGCGCCACCATGAGGTTGACATTTGTGGTTTTAAGTGTAATATCTCGATGACTTTTGGATAAACTGCCCTGAAACACGGTGCAGACATTCATTCATCTAGCGCCATCATCAGGTCAAAAATTCAATTTTTCAAGCACTTTGGTTTATGACCACAATACCTGTGATTAGGCTCCACTTGAGGTATCATACATTACAAGGTCTGTGCTCAGCAATCGAGGTCTACTCTCTGTCTTTGGTGTCCTTTCTTTTTTAGTTTTTTTACCCCAGCTCTATTTTGTTTCTTTCCACAAATCCAGCTTGTGGTTAGCAAGTTGCCATGTTGAAGTGTTGATTTGAAATGCTTTTTTTCTGTAAGGAGGGTTTGTGCTCTTCCAAGGCTGAAGCAATTTACCACAACACACACCTGATTACAAATGAGAGAGGCATGTGGGAATATTGTAGCAGAGTGACTTGTTACGGCCATTGAGACTTTAATTAATGTCATTATGTTTTCCACAGTTTTCTGATTGGGGGACATGCACGTTGTACATATATTATTGACTCCATGTAAGAGTGTCATTTCCCTCTTTCAGATCATATTTATTTTTCCCCGCATGTTTGCTTACGGAAATTAAAAACGAGGCAATTAAACGCTTCAGTAAACAAGTATGATAGAAATGAATACTAACCATATGAGCACAGTCTGTAACAGGATGTATAGATTTGACCACTCTAACAGCAGCATGTTGGTATTTGCATTAATTTGCTAGTCTCCTCTAATGGTACCGGCACTATGTTTAACTGAAATCCATAAAACCCGTCATTTTAGGAGCTGCAGGACGACAAAGCTAAGAAGGGTCGGCGATTGTTTTCAGGTAAAGAACGCCCTTGAGTCTCCAAGGCATAAGAGAATTAGATCTTTCTCCATTTAGATGACCTCATAGTTATGCCCAGCACTCCTAAGCAGGCCATGTTTTACGCCTGCAGCCTCACCTGGAAGGGATTTCCCCATCCTCCAGCCAGGAGACATTATACCAAGCTGGAGGTGGAGCTGAACTCTGCTCTACTGCAGTTCAGAGGCAGCAAAAACTCAAATGTATAAGCTGTTTGTAACACATGGTCCATCCAACCATACCATCCCTTTTGAATTCTTCATACATTATCTCTGTTCGTGGCAGATATACATTTGGTATGTGTTTATGCTAATTGATGTTGTTACTGTTGTTTTTAAGGGAATCAGTCCATCAGAGCAGCTTCCAGTGCATGTCTTTCAACAGCATTGACATTTCTTGTCAGCACAAATAAGACATTGCTCAATGAAGCTGTGGTGGTTCCTGGAGTAGTTTTCCGCTGTATTTGCAGTAATGTCTCCTTTCACCACGAGGATGCTGGCCAATTAAAAACTGAAAATCTGTGGGATTCAGCAAAACCAAATGATTGTTGACTGCTGTGCAGCAGCCTACAGTACGGAGGACTGAACTTCCTCTGAAAAGTTTAGCGGTTAGCTTCCAGATGGTCGACAGATCTGTTTAAATTCGCCATAGGGGAGGATGGGACTCCTGCTGCAATACAATTACACTAGTCGCATAAGACACGTAAGCATACTATGCAGCTATTGTTAAGGGAAACTTAACTGCCTCGATCTAATCTTTACTATGCATGATTAATGCTTGCTCAATGTTTTATAAATGTTTGATTACCTTAAATTACTCTTGTTTAAACAGTACTTTTGTGTGCTTCACGACTTACTTGGTACTTTTATACTCGGGCTACACATTTGTGACCTGTACTACAAAACTTTGACCAGGAACTTAGAATGTGCATCACAACGATATTTTCATTGGAAAATTCAGTTTTCAAGTTAATTTCCCTTTCACGCGGTAAAACGCAGTGCGGTGCCAAGCCTAGATGCAGAAAGGGCAGGTGGGTGCTGACAGAGACGGTTGCACAGACACCATGAACAGAGGGAAGGAGCCAAGACCTGCCAAGCACACACAGACACCAGCCAGTCCCCAAATGACACAACATATGGAGTACAGCTCAAAAAGCCCTCCGCCCTTCTCCACCCGCCGTCATCGCATCCTCCTTTTTCCTGCCGCACAGCAGCTCTGTGAAAAACAGGCACTGAAGCTGCGATAGCAAGTGGAGAATTTGAATATCTATTTTTGTAACAGTGGCAACCATGTTCGGCATTCTCAGAAGACATGCTAAATCGTAGTCCCCCTGCTGAAAACATCTAATTCTGTATAATAAGTGAATCACTGAAGCTTGTTAGACAATAACATTCTCCCTGCAGTATCAGAAGCCTGCAATGAATACTGCCTTCTTGTGAAGACAGAGAGTGCTGGTATTTGTGATGCATATTTCTCTTGATACGATCAATTGAATCGATGCGTCGCCCTCTACAACTGCTGCCCACCTCTCATTAATGAGGCAGAGGCCAATTACAGCCCAGACCACCTTCCCCGCCTTCATTAAAGGCACACCCCTTGTCGGCAGGCCAAAAAAGGAGACAGCGGAAAGAGTGCTTGACCATGACTTTATACCACTTCACTTTCCTCAGCAAAAAAAAAATGAATGAAATACAAAAACTTTCCAGCCTTTCTTTGCCAGCGAAAGAAATATTTCTCAGCTTTTCAGGGAGATAGAGATGATGGAGGAATGAAAGCATGGCAGTAATGTCAAGCATCAGCCATCCCGGCTCTCTGTCTGTGTCGGTTTTCTCTCTTCCTTTCTAGCCCCCCCCCCCCATTTGACGACCTTTCACTCACTGTGCCACTTTGTGGATAGCTCCATTACAAAAGCCCCCCCCCCCCGAAACATTACAACCTACCACACCAGCAGCATGGCTATGACTGCAGGGCACGTCCAGATGTGCAGTGGATCAGTCCGGCGTTACCAGCAGGCCCCACACCCACAGACATTTAGGAGATTCACAGGATGTCACAGCCAGCAAACGCATGCTCCCGGCTTCCCAGTTGTGGGGCATTCAAAGCTGATCGAGGTTCAAGTAACTTTCATCCCGCTGACTCGCTAATAATAGGAGTTCATCGCCTCTTCTGCAAAACCAAAAAAAAAGGGGGATTCATCGCTTAACTTTGCCTGAACCGTAATCTGGTTTTTACAGATGGCGCATGACATGATGATGATATTGTTTTGTGATGGCAATTGATGAATTCAGACACCACTATGACCACTTACAGTATTCATCACAAATGCTTGTCACCATCTGTCATCCCCCACAAACGCAGCGATCAAATGGCTGATAGTGGGCACGTGGAGAACATGGAAACAGTAAAGTTAAGTACTGGACCATGTTAACCAGGGTTCCAGTGTGCATCATCCATTTCAGTGGCGACTACACTACAAATCAGCGTCGTTGGGCACTGAATAAGAGTGTAACCTTTCTATGTTTGGCTGTGTTTTGTCATTTGCATATTCATTTAGTTGATCACTTGAGTATAAATTTGAAGGAAACTAAAATTACTTGTCAATGTATTTAAAACAAACAGTGAAAATGAATATAAAATGAAAACCTGAAGTGGTATAGGAAGGGAAACTGAAATGAATGTGCTACTGCTACAACTTCTGCCTTATTTGTTATTGATGTTATTTTTTTATCATTAATGCAGTTGTGAAAATAACAAGAGAGACGTTATATTTATGAAAACAATATGAAGCTCAGACACTTCAGAATTCTTCCTTCAAGGAAAAGTCGAAGGTGTAGACATGTAGACCTTGAATACTTATAGTATGTGTAGTTGGAAAACATACAGAATGTGAAGACAATAAGCCACGATAATAGTTTTTAATGGAAGAAAGTATGCATATACCCAATTTACCAGGGGAGATGGTTTGGGACAGCACCATGCAAAGAGGAATCCACCACATCCCAATGAGGCCTGACAGGCGACTGTGTCCCCAATGCAAGCCAATGCATGCGTGCTGGAACTAGCCACAAGGGGTATTTGTTCAAGATATCACAAACGATATTTGCTGACTGCTCTTTTTCCTAATTGGTCAGTTATTTAAAGGAACCATCCTGGTGGTGTCATTGTTAATTACACGATAGGCCTTACGGCATCTTGTTGTCTCTTTTTTTTGTTCTTGTTATGGAAATCCTAGAGAGAGGGACAGATTGCAAGCAGCAGTCTATGCTCGGTTAGTTAAAGAATGAGGAGACTGGCTCCAAAAAAGTTCAATTAATTATTGTCTCAAATTGCAGGCTCAGCATGCCTGGTGCAGGCAAGCCTCTACAATGAAAGCTGTATGAACAGGAGATGAATTGGAGCGCTTTCTAATTTGGCAATGTGGAAACAAATACTTTGCTTCCTCTTGTACACAATCTTTATTTTATTTTTAGATATTTCACTCAGTGTGTATTTCGCCGATTTCTTTCTCACAGAAAGTGAGTGTGTATGTGTCTCTGTTCCTCCGCTCCTTTCCCTCGCTCCCTCTGCTGATTGATATTCGTGCTGTGGAGGCAGCCTGAGCCCTAGAGCTCAAAGAGTTCAGTATCTGTTGTCCACAGTGGTGAGAGGAAGAAGCGGCAATAAAATAATAGAAACGTTGGAGTTGAGAATCCTGAAATTCACTAAATTCCAGTGTGTTCATCTGCTTATTGATCATTTCCATGAGAATCATGGTTGCCAGAATCCTGTGCTCTTGTCAATCTGAACCATGAGGTTGCAAGCAGTAACAAGAGAACAATAAAAACTGGTGATATTGTTTCAAGCTACAATTCTCACTGTAAATATTTAGTACGTACAACCTTACCAGATGTATTTCATCAAACAGTATTGTGTCACTTTCATGTCACATTACAGCCTCAATAGTGTGCTTTGTCTCTGTTATGCAGGCTCTTGATCTTAGACAGTTTCAGTCTCGTGATGGTACGTGGGACCAATGTTCAACCGGGTTCCCACCTATATATTATTATGAATATGAATAACAAATTTATGTGGATGTAGATTTTTGGAGGCTTTATTGTCTTAGATATTTTAAAAATCCTGCTTTAAGAGTAATGTATGCACTTTGCCTTTAGCTGTTTTTGTCAACAATAAAATTCACCGTAGCACTTTAAAATAGCAAATAAAATGTCTGTAATTCCCGGGTACCAATTATCTTGTGGTCTGCAACTTCAGTTTCAGGTTCCTGGAGATAATACTAACGCGTGAGACAAATGCACAAAAACATAAAGATTGGACGGCTGCGTAAACTCTCACTCTTTATCTCTTTCTCGGCTGGTACACACAAACACACACACACACACACACGCGCGCGCGCACACACACACGCATACGCCCACACACAACCACTGGAAAAGACACTATGGCAAATATTGTTTTTACTGATATGCGGATTGGGTTTAAGAGCGGAACGCTGAGCATTTCAATCTAAACAGTAAACACTCTTAATTGGATTGTGTGCTTATGTGCTTTGATGGGAATCCTCGAAGGACTGTATATTATTAGGCCTAATTGATTCTGATACATATTTACACGAGTTTAGAGAATTAGTCCAAAACAAATGCGAGTGGGTTTCATCACGAATCTAATGGCAACACATTACGTGCCGTGCTTCGGATTGAAACGGCCATTACCGGACCGTCGTATCGTTGCAGTGTCAAGAGTTCACTGGTCCCTTGGCAGTATACGCTGAGGCGGCTGTGTCTCTGTCAACATCCTGTGGACCTCCCCTGCTCATCACAAATGAGGCCCAGAGGGGACGATGGGAGCCGAGCGAGGGCGCTGGTCGTCACCCCGAGGTTGAGAGGTGGAGCACCGATCCTCTGTTGCCGACCTCATATAGCATCAACCGCCTCCAAAGGCTGCGTGTCAAGCGATTCAACCTCGGCCACATGGGATATATATAGGTCTGCTGTAGTGCTCCGAGAAATGTCGGCCAGCTCCAAGCAATGTACAGTCACATTGCTGATGGACACGCCACCGCCAGTGTTTATCAGACAGTTTGAATGTGTGGGGCTGTGTGTTTATCAGGACTGTGCACTGTATGGAAGTCAAATAGCAAACTTCAAGAGTCCACCCTAAACAACAGATGTCCTTCCAGGTGTAGGAGCAGAGGATTGCATCTGTAGGTTGATTCAGGGTTGGTGCCACTTTTTGGCAGGGTGAGACTGTGGTTGGGGAAATAACAGGAGCTCCTTGGCCAAGCAGGCATTCACATCTTTGGTCTCACGTCACCTGAAATTTAAATTCCATTACTTGCCGTGCCACACTTCAAAGAAAGCTCAGGCCTATTAATTACCAAAGTATGGGTTCAGGGTAAAGGTGAACGTGCAATTACAGAATTAAATCAAGTCTCCGTTTACCTTGTCAGTCCTGACAGAAATAATTTGAGTGAATTATTAAATGCTTCCACCACTCTCTGCTGCTTCATTGTTGGCTCAGGCATATACTCAGCTGCATGAATACAAGCTATGCTCCTTTCTCTTTCAAAGTAAAGCGATTGTGTTTTTTACTGCAATTAGTCTTGAACTGTAACTGTACATGTTTACGATAAACACAATATCAAAAACATCCACTGTTACTGCTTTACCTTTGCTTGCAAATGCTTTCTGTGTTCCTTGAACCGTTTGATGAAAGAGGTCAAGCTTAATGAGATCATTTTAAATGTGTGGTGGTTATGGTAATGCTAAATGTGATATCATTATCAGGGTTTTAGGCCTAGTAAATTAGAAGTTGTAATTAGCAAATTGGCTACCTGTTCAGGTCATTTAAATTTCTGAGGTGATGTTGTTAATTATGCTGCAGAATAGATAATATCGGCTTTTACCCGCACCTATAGACGCGTCTTTTTGCTTTTTTGCTTTTCCTCTGCAGAGATTACAAAATTGCACTTAAATATTCTAAATATTGGCATGACTCATCCCTGCTCACATGGACATGTTTTCAACTGTTTCACAAAAAGGAAAAATAACAAAAAAAAAGTCTTGTTTTTGTCAAAGTCTGCTTCAAGCAAGCATTTTAACTAATTGCCTGTAATGAAGCAATTTGCCAGTGGCTGACTGGATTCAGTGGTTGAGGTTTGGTCTCTATGACTACCAGCTGTCTGTAATTACTAAATCAAGCCAGAGTGAGGTTTTGGGCAGTCAGAGTGGCTACAAAAGAAGTCACGAGTGGCAAGTGTTCACAGTAATTGCGTTGCTGGGGAGTTTATGCAGACATAACTGCAGGGATGTGTGTGCCACTGGTGTTTTTTCTCAGGTAATTTAAAACTTGATCCTGTGGTTAGAAAAAAAATCAACAACCGTTACTGCTCAGTGCTGTGCTGTTTGTCTTTCAGTGTTTTTTGTCTTTTGCAGCGCTGTTGTGCTTCACTCTGTGTCAGCTGGAGGTGTGTATTGTGCCAAAACAGCCAGAGGTATGTAGTGTGCTTCGATTGATGTTCCTACTTTCTTATAATTACCAATTAGCGGGTATATTTGACATTTCAGAACGATGAAACGGCGCACACAGAATAAATACGTTTTATCAATACTTCTGCATGTTGTTCTGTTGCAGCTCGTGCAGCTGCCCTGGGTTTGGATTATCCTGGAGTCCATGGAGCCCCTTATATCTCTGGACCAGCTCGCCGTGGGATGCACCCCAGCATGATGCCGTTCAGACCTCAACCTTACAAGAAACTTGATGAGACTGAACCTAACATGGCCTCCCACAAACAAAGGCAACAACACATGAGAGCCCTAGATGACAGAAGACCTAAACAAATGCATTCCAGGACTTGGCATGGCACTCACAGTCCGGTTCAAAGTGAATACGCCACCGCCCGAGTGCTCAGCCTTCCCAGAGGACGCTCCATCTTTTACCGCAAGTCCAATTTTGAGGAGCTCAAGCATGTTGCCCGTCCAACTCTAGCTGAATCCCCGGCCCAGCCTAACTTTGTGAATTGGGATCCCCGAGGTCGCAACAAGCCGCTCTCGTTTGTCCACAATGAGCACGGCAGCGTTGTTGACGAGTCTGTCCCAAATAGACGTGACATGTCTCTGAGTGGGCTGCCCCAAAGCAGGGGTCACGGCGCTTACCCGAGCGCTCTAACTGGATATGGCCGGGTAAGAGCGGTTCCTGTCCTCCGTTCATCTGGCTTCACCAACAGAGCGACGTCTAGCCGAAACCCTGCTGTCGGTAGACCAGACTGGATGAGGTTCTCTGGCCGTCTTGCTCATCCCCTGTAGACGCCTCAATGTCAAACTGTTTTTTTACAAGGTAACCCTGTTCCGAGACTTCTGATAAAAGGCAAAATCGCGTCCAGTTAGAATAAGTCAGTGAGCTAAAGGCACTCTGTGAGGAGTTGTTAACGGGCAAGCATTTTGTGAAGGATGAAGAATGTGATTTCAGAATGTATTTGTATGGTTTTTTTTATATTGAAAATAAATAAAACAATATCCAACTTATCTGTGTACAAGCTCCTGCGTTGTTGCTTCCTCACCTGTAACTCTAACACGACATTCTCTCTTGAATATGAAATTACCAATGGTTGTATTTCTCAGTGCCTCTTTCCACCCCCCCCCCATCATAAATGTGTCGCTGAGGTCTGGATGTTACCAGAGTGCCATCTGTTGGTTCTAATGGGTAGTTATCCCTTTGGCTCACACTGTTGAGCACAGGTGCTGCTTAACGGGTCAACTTTTGACAAATCCCCTAATCTGTTTACAATCTGCTGTTTGCAAGTACTACGAGCGGTTCTGCTTATTCGTCCAAATAATCTCGGTCTTTCAATGCTGTCATGTTTCACTGGTTGTCTGGCATTACAAATGGAGACAGTGAGGTGTTAAAATGCAGCCCTAGATTTAGAACTTGTGTAACTGCAGCAAATATTGAATATTTTTCCTTTCACTCATTCTTTTACCAAAAGGAGAGCAGGACCTCAAAACACAGGTGTATTTTCGAGACAAGCTTAATTGAAGAAACCCTTCATATGTCAACCCCTTGGCTTTGATTCCTAACTGAAAGACATTTTGAGAGAGTGTGACTGGTTGTTGGGTAAGGGTTATTCAGTGATGGACCCATAAATCAATCAATCAGGAGCCAGAAGGAGTCTGTTGTGAGCGCTCATCCAGAACGCGTATAAGGAAATGAGTGACAGAACAAAGTAAAGCAATCAACAGTTTAGGGGGAGCAGGAAGGAAGGCAGTGAAGAGTAGCCATATATCCTACAAGATGTCAGGTTGGGCAGAAAAAAAAAAGAGGATGTTCAGCAGCTGCAGGGAGCTCGCTTGACTCCCCACCTGGAGACCACACATTTAGGTAATGTCAGGCTGTGTTCAGAACCTAGAAGCAGAATATGTCTTGCATACATAATGTTGATCTCAGAGCGTCACACACTAAAATACATGGAGAAATAGTAACCCTTCAAGCCGGTCCTCGCAGTTACCGTTCGCTACACGTGCACACATTTCCTATTGCATCCTGCAGTTGTTCGCCTCCTTACCCTCGATCAATGACTCATTAATGACCTCTTGTGCGGTTTAAAAATGGATGGTGAAATCCAGCAAGTAGGAGAATCTGCTGTGTATAAACTTGTGGGTTGAAGCAACCTGAGATGCACCTGCAATTTCTTTAAGCGCATATCGCCAGCAGCTCGCTGGGTTAATGTCAAAACATGCAAGATGGAAGGGTTATTCGCATAAAGTGACAAATAAGTCTGACATCTCTTCAGATCACAACCTCTCCCTTGCGGTTATCTCGTTTGACTCAACTGTTATACTGACAGATGAGATGGCTGATGGTGTCTCATGGGGAGCAGTTCGCCAAGAAAACAGAGTTTCTTCACATGAAAGAGGGAGTGACAGTTTGTCCATGTTAGCGTTGGTTTAGTTGGAGAAAAACAAGAACTACATTGATGTGCACATGGTCGACAGAATAATATTTATACCTGTAGAGTGTTTTTAAAACGCATACCACACAATAGTGTTAGTATGATGTGTACTAGGAGGAGCTTTTGTTGAGGCTTCGAGGGGTTTTGATTTTACTTGTATTATGGCAGCAGATCTGGAATGAGCAGCAGTAAATGAATCTGTAACATTTGAGTGCTAAAATATAACAAAAATATGTAGGATGGTACTCTTATTACATTTCCAACCTTCTCATAAGCCATGATTTGGTGGTTTTTGTGAGTGTAAATATTATGAACCACTGTAAGTTGTAGTTCAGCTCTATTCTTTAAGATTTATTTCATGTTTGACAAAATGCACCCAAGGGTTCAAGCCCAAAACAACCCTGACTACTTGCTCGGAGAGGAAGGGCAGTGCTTTCGTCACTTTAAACATCAATAGTTGCCTTTGTGCACTGACAAATGGCAATGGTAATTTTCACCATCTTTTGGACCGGAGCCATCTTTGATCTCGGCCCTTGTTTTGCGATTCAACGACACATCTGTAAAGTTCCCTGACTGCATTTAGCACAGTTGCGTCGCTATCGCAGTGACGAAATCGGTCTACAGAAGTACTCAAAAACAGCCTCTGTGGTAGTTACTGTCTCTAGGACCACATTTCAACATGAATACCCACACTCACACGCACACACAGACTAGCAAAGTGTAAACAATACCAACTGTCACAGCTGGTAATAACCTGTAGCTTCAGCAACATAGCTTTATTTTAAAAAGTTATGAATCCCTCCGTGTCAGTTTGACACAATCTAGCATGCTAATATGGAATGCCTCGCAGCATTTCACACATACGCTTGTTTAACTTTCTCTGCCTCACAAAACAAATCCCACCACAGTTGATCAGAGCTCTGCCACGACCTCAGTGCACACTTGGCGTAACACACACACACAACTTCCTTTTAAAGCAACCTTCGCTGCCTCCCTTTACACAATCCCAGACAGTGGTGGTTAATAAGAACGTGTATTTTTTCCCGTGTGAGTTTTGTGTTCTGTGTGTGTTTCCTCCAGGTGTTCCTTTCCTCTCCTCTTGTGGCTCTCTGTGAGCCCACTATATCCTGCCAGCACAACTGACCTGTGGTAAGAAGGAAATCGATAGTCAATTCCATTTTGCAGCCAGCGTGTGACAGGTACTAGATAGGAGTGGATTGGGTGCATGTAAGGAGCCGGAGCGTGAATCGGCACTTGACTTACCCCTTTCCTTTCTCTCTCTCTCTGTCTCACCAAGTACCAACTACCAAGTACAACAACTCAGGTGTATGTTCATGCATTACGCGTCATCTAGTGTTAATGTTGAATATGTATATATACCGTACATAATATGTATATTGAATATATACAAATGATTGTGATTCTAATCAGAATTTGTCTTATATGATAATTGTTAGACACACGATACAATAGATAGGTGACATCTGAATAAAATGCATATGGCAGGACACTTTGTTGAGCACATATGCAAACAGCATCTGGACACATGTGATTATAACAGCGGTGACGGGAACGTGCACCTTCCACACTGTCACTTCTCAGGACATATGGTCGCTCCATCTGGGAGGTTTTGATCATGTGGGCAGCTATGAGCCTTCACTGCAGAATTCAGTTTCAGAAGTCTGTATGAATTCAGTTCACCGCTTTGGTCCAGACTTGAATATCTCTATTTTTCCTATCCCTGATTTTTTGGCATTTTGGGATTTTGCCTTAGTCACATCTCTAATGTGCATAACAATCTGAAGAGGAGACAGCATTCTATTAAGTACAAGAACCGTAATCAAACCTAACAAAGCGTCATCAGCTCAACGTAGCTTGCAGGCCCTCAGCTAATTTGACTGCTTACTGAAACGTAGCATGTAATACTTAATAGATGGAGAGCGCTTTGTTCATTACTGCCGATTAGGAAAAAAAGATCAAGCAAAATATGTCGACGCATGATAACCAGTTAATGTATTTTTAATTAGTGCATGCTTTTCTTTTCTGCTGTTGATTCCTATTCACAAACCCACCCCTCTGTGCATTTAATTCCTCCTCCAGCGCCTCTTGACTAACAGTTAGCTTCCATTATGTTTTTGAGAGCGGCGGAGTGACCGAGCGGGGATGCCGTGAGATTAAAAGTTGAGTGGGTGAGCTCACTGGCTCGCCTCGTGCACCATTTTAAATGAGGTCTCAGCGAATCGTTTTACAATTTAATAAGCTAATAAACCTGATATGGCAAGTAGTTTGAAGTGCCCTTGGGGGGTCAAGGCACAGTTTACAATCCCATTTCAGAAGCTTGTTCTATTACCCTGCTGACAAAAGCTTGGACAGGCTCACAGAGGGAGATGACTGCGTTTTGATACAGCAGATCCGCTACTTCAAAGGTCACACTCAACACTGAGAGGTCAGTCTGAACCCGACTCACTCCATTCCTCAAGACGGCTTACTGGAGTCTTATCATAGGGCGTTTGATAGCTGCCATATTAACACCTGGTGAGAAAAAAGGCCGTCAAGTAGAGTTGAAGTACCTCCGCTTTCTCATACACGCAAAGGCCAGACACCTCGCCTGTCTAGAGATTACATTAAATTGCTTCAAATTGAGTTGCAAGGACTGTTCTTGTTACTCCATCAGCAATCACAAATGCAATATATAATATAGGAATAAATAAACCGATATCACTTGTAAAAAAAAAAGGAATTTGTCCCAGATTCGATTCATTTTAGATGATTTATTTGCCTATCAATAGCTGCAACCGTCGGTCATGTGGGGAATAAATTCGAGTCATTCCTCGGACAATGAAAATGGTTTTATTTAGTCTGTTACTTGTCTCTTTCATGTGAAATTCCTTATGTTGTTTTAAACTTTTTTTCAGTTTCGTCTTTAAGTCTGTTATTTGTGCATTTATGTGTGAAACTTTCATGCTGCAGGCTTGGCCAGGATTTTAAATCTCAAGGGGATTATCCTGGAAAAGAAAGGTTTAATTAAACATAAACAAACTATTTTCTCTCGAGAATGGCCCGGCTTTAAACACCCCACTTTTTTTCTAGCCGTAACTGGGCCCCATCAGTCATGTGTTTCTTCCTGGAAAATAGTGAAGTTTCACAAATTCAAAACAAGGATGTTGCTGCTGTTGCTGCTTGGCGAACATACACACATGTCCTCCAGTCTGAGCTGCTTTGAGCCACACTGTTTCATCTAGTGCTATCAGGGCTGATGAGAGCCTCTCGTCTTTCTGGGTCTGCTGCAGCTGCTGTGTGGTGAGTGGCAAGCCTCTCTGATGGCTCTCCTTTATCTTCACATCAAGCGATTTGCCGCTCCTTTCATTTTGGTACTTGTGATTGAAAAGGGAAACTTCACAAAAGTTGTTTCTGAATGACACGGGTTCAGGCTGGAGAGTTCCTGATCCATTTTACGGACTGCTCAACTTAATTTCATTATTCATTATTTATTCAACACTTGCTTAATCAGATTTAATTTTATTTTAGTGCCTGTTCTGTATTGTACTTGTGCCATTTATCATCCTTTGTAGTTTCCTGTCTAATAACGCCAGTACATTTTAAACAAACATGAAACACGAGGATCTTCAGATATTATTAATGAGGAATTCTAAGATAAGACAACACATTCAAAGTAAAGATACTTGAAGTGTAATGCTGAAAACATGCAAAACATATTAATGAGTTTTAAGATAATAATTTAAAAAAAGAATGTTTTTTGCTTTATTTTTATGAAAACAATCATTTTGTGTGTTTCTTCAGCGGTTTTGTCATTTTGTCATTCTTCGAAATGGCCAGTGTTGCTGTGAAAGTAACATTAGCACGTTAAGCTCAGAAAAACATCGACGTGTTCTGGTCATCCATTAAAAAAAAGGGATGTGAAACAGATTGCATTCCTCCTTTTTAGTTCCTTGGACTTTTACATCTGCTGACACTAAAGCTTACCCTGTCTACGCTTGGAGGAACTGATCTATGATTGATCGCTGACGAAATAAAGAAACAATAACTCCTATCAACTCCTTTAGTTAAAGCCCAATACTCAGTGTGAGAAATATCACCAAAAAGGGGAAATAGTGGCCAGTTTGTCATTGCACATGTGTCAAGGATATTGCCAAATCCTGATAGTGGGCGTTGTGTCACCCACTACAGCAACGGGAAAGGAAACATATGTTGGCTACAGCGAAATGTACCTCTCCACACAGTGACATGACTCACTGAGACACCAACATGAATCCAGATAACATTTTCATCAATACATGAGGAACACAATAGGCCAACACACCTAAAATATCTGGTTGTATTGTACGCTGTCCTGTATCAAACTGTGATTGTTGACAAAATACACTCAAAATGTAATATCACATCTTTTCTCTCCCTCTCTCTATCTCGACTGCCTTTTGTCAGAGCGACAGGCAATTACCTATTAGTGGTCAGCAGAAATTCGAAAAAAAAGGAAAGCTGAGGAAATTTAGGCCTTTATGCACACGGCTGATAAGAAACAGGGAGACATTGCATTTCTTTCACATCGCTTTAACGTGGACTTCTCCAAATGGTATGTTGTTGGGCGCTGAGGGAGGCGATCCGACTGTGAGTTTGAGTGATAGTTTCAAATGATTAAAGCAATACCTTATCGTCTAAATTGACAGTCTGAACGTTTCTGCCCAAATGTAGACATGGTGTTCCGGAGCAGAAATACTTGGAAGCGGGTTTTATGGAAATCTAATTGCAAATCATCCCAATGAATTCGTTTTGCCTCTACAGTATAAGTTGAATTGAACTCTGCAAAGTTTTTAAAATGTTTTTTGCTTCATAAATCACAGAAACAATTTAATATCCTCATGTTTTGATATGTGAAGTATATTGTGGAATACATTGTGAAATGTCTAAAAACCACAAGTCTGTATGTGTGGTTTGTCACGGGAACAGCTGTTTGCATGTGATAAACCATATGTGCATTTATGTATTTAAGTATTACATGTGAAATCTTTGTTTTCTCACGGGATGTCTTACATGTGAAACATCACTTAAAACTACCTGATGTTATAGTTTCTCAGTGGATTCTTTGTGAAATGGTGTTTTACATATAAATGATCATGTGCCTTTCTTTTATAATGGAAACACTTTTGTCAGCTTTCTGTCTATCAACCAACTAATTCATATAAAGAGGGAAACTAACTGTTTCCATGTGCTTCCAGACAAATAACTGCTTTGTCCTTTCTCCCACACAGACACAGAAAATGCTGTGACGGCATGTCTGCGCCTCGTTGACGTTGCTTTGTGAGCAGCTACCAGAGTTCAGTTGAATTTTAACCCTTTGTAGTCGTGTAATGGTGAGTATTTCAAAAACCCACTCCTCAAAATGAATTTCAATTCAACACCTGCGCTTTTAAGCTGAGGTCCCAACTGATTCCTGAATTTAAGAACCCAGGTTCTTGACTTACGATCAGAGTTAATATGCTGTAGAATTGCTCCCATCTGCTAAGCTTACAGTCTTCTGTTCATTATACATGACCAATAAGCTATTGAGCGCATACCTAACAAGGCTGGTTACCTTCTAACTAACTGGCAATCAAAGTCTTCCTGTCTGCTTGGAGGAGTTTCATCCCTTCAATAGAAAAGTGTAAGAGGAGAGAGATTTGTTTCCTTTCTACAGAGCATTTACATTTCATTTTTGTAACAGCTGGAATGTCACATCTTATGTGTAATCGTTTTAAACAAATGTGGAATCAAGCTGTCACAAATGTTGATTTTTATATTCACGAGTCTTGTGTCTTACACAGGCTGCACGCGACTGTTACGTTATGACGCAGTGGATGCATTCTCTATCTGTCCGTTTGTTTTTGAAATATTACGCATTATGGAGATCACATCCTTGCTCACATCACCCTGCCACGCCAAACACTTGAAACACCACATTGATGATGTCTTGTCAAGCGACGGACGTCATCACTCTCAATACTTCCATTGCACAACGCACAGTGTCGCTCAGAAGGAACGGCAATTCAAATATTGTGTTGATAGGGCATGAAAGTTTGTAATTTAGGAATAATGCCTTTCAATTTGGCTGCCCAACAGGTTTTATCGCCATGCTATCCACGTCAGTGTCAGTGATTGTTGTGCTCGTGGCGTTTGTGAATGGAGCGAAAAATGGTGAGTGTGTGCTTTCAGAGTGGAGAAGCAAATCTAAATGGAAATTTACAGAGACGATTGTTTTTACACCTTTCTTTTTCTGACTCTTAGATTCTTCCAAACTAAATTTAAAGCTGGGCATTTACAATTAAGATTCTCGTCAACGTGGCACATCTGAATTCATTTTCTTTCTCATTGCTAGAAGACGACATACAGCCGTGTGCCAAGGTCCAGACGTCCAGCTCAGTGGTGCCTTTGGGGTCACCTGTCACAGCCACCTGTGTCATCAGAGACGACTGCCCTCTGGTCGTTGGGCGAGCTGTTCATATAGCGTGGCGCCTCGGCGATCGTTTCCTCCCCAGCAGCCCCGTGGCCAATGAGAGCGGCAGGGTTTCTGAGGTTGTTATACCGAGCTTCAATCGCACCAGGGAGTTCCTCACCTGCTGCGTCCAGGCCTCTCCTCTTCAAGTAGTAGGAGGAGTGGAGATCAGAGCTGGATGTGAGAAAGATTTAGAAGAGATCTGACACCTGTTAATGGATCGGTAGATGGATACTCACGTAATGTAACAACTTCATAACCTTTTTCACCTTATTTCTCTTCTATAGATCCACCAGAAGCACCACAAAACCTCAGCTGTCAGACAAACCTCACCACCCCGAACACCCTGACCTGTAGCTGGGACCCTGGGCAGCAGGAGACCCACCTGCGCACAAAATACTCCCTCCACACCGAGATATGGTAATATTTTGCCTGTAAATGCCATCTACCAGGAATACACTGAAGCACTGAAAGCAAATATAATTTTGTGTCAGGAATGTTCAGTGTCGTTTACAAAGTATGTCTGTGAGTTTGCACAAACCGTGTTTCCCAAATTCTAATTTCATTCCAGGGATTCAAATGAGAACCACATTTACGAGCTCCAACCAGGAGTCCACCGTTACACCATCCCTCGCCCTGACTTTGGCTTCTTCTTAGATATGGAGATATATGTGAAGGCAGTGAATGAACTTGGAGAAGCAACATCAGCACCTATCGTTTTGGAACCTGTCGGCGCAGGTGAGAAATATAGAAGATATGCGTTATGTTAAAAAAATATTTGATTGTTTCTATTGTTGGGGGAGTACTACAAAGTACTCAAAAAAAGTTGTATTAATTAGTATTTTGTGGCTCCAGAAGGAGATAAACGAATCTAACAAATGACAAGTGAAGTCTTTTGAGTCAGTGTTGGTTTGTTTGGACTGGGAAATGGGGTCGCAACTTGAGAAATGGCTTAACAATCTTTATTTTGCAGGAGATGGAATATGTCTTTTTTTATCCATATGGTTAGAATAGGCTTTTAGTATTCTGGAAATACCTTCATTCCAGCTCCTATGTGTAGTTATATGACCCTCTGGATCTTTTAAAGCTCTCTCTATGTTTATCTTTTGGAAAAGCTGCCTGGCTCTGAGACAAATGAATACATCTAATGTCATCTAATGTGTTTCTGCACATTTTAGAAAAAGTAAAAGACTTGTGAGGAAAAAATGAATTCCATTTTAATCACAGCTTTTGCTTTGTTGACTGTTTTGTGACAGCTAAGTTTGACCCACCAACAATTCGGAAGATTGAAACGGTGCCTAAAAGGTACGGCTGCCTAAAGCTGAGCTGGAGCTTATCTCAGCACCAGGCCTGGATGGACGTCTTCCACCTAAACCTGGAAGTTCGACTTATGACTGCTGACAGCGGCCAATGGAATGAACAACCAGTGAGTAAAATTCATTCCAGTGCCAAGATAAACTTAACTTTAACTTTTGACACAGTAGCTATAAGCAGCCATGCAGTAATAACACATGCTTTAACATCATGATGTGCTTGCCTGGAGTCATATTTGTAGATCTGGGACAAACCCATAATGTCATCCAGGCTGGACTACTGTAACTCCCTCTATCGAGGCGTTTCTCAGGCTAACATTTCCCGTCTACAACTAATTAAAAAGTCCAAAAAACAAGACCATGTCCTATCCTTGCATCCTTACAATGGCTCCCTCTTCATTTCAAGATAAACATCAAAAACCTTCTAACTGTCTACAAATCTCTTCATGGTCACGCCCCTGCCTATATCTCACAGCTTCACAACCCTTACAGCACCACCAGACCCCTCGGATCCACCCTGTGGACTGCGCCCCATTATGATGGAAAAAAGCCAAGGACAGGACTTTTTCTGGAGCTGCTCCTTGGCTCTGGAAAAGCCTTTTGGAGGCCGTTAGACAGTCTGTTGATACATTTAAGATGCACCTTAAGACACACTTTTATTCTCTCGCTGTAAAGTGTGTTTAACCTGTTTTATCCAATTCCCTGGGTTTATCTTGTTGTATCTATTTCCATGCACATATGTGTCTCAATGGTTGTATGTACGCTTACATATATCTTTGTGGAGCACTTTAGTACGAAACCTGTTTGCTTTTAAAGTGCTATATAAATTAAATAAACTTTAACTTAAACACACGATAGATCCTGGTGAACCGGGTTAAAACCACCAGATCCGTGGACCAGTGCCGTCTCCTCCATGGGACTCAATATCTCGTCCAGATTCGAGTCAGATACCAGCAGAGCCCCTGGAGTGAATGGAGCAGCAGCCAGTCTGGAGTCACCTTGGACAGTGGTAGGGCTCAGATCAATTCACAGTGACACAATCAGTCACTCTAACATTTTCCAATCTATTGCCTTTTCTTCCATTCCCTGGTCTTTTCAATATATGCTAATGCCATGTCTACATCTCCCATTGCTTTGCTCTATAGCACAGGCTGAATTGATGTATTGAGTTCTGCCGCACACTCAGGCAGTGAATCCATAGTCCACAGCCACCTGTCTTGTAGAGGAAAGTTTTAGTTTGTGAAGAGTGAGGAGAGAAGTGCAAGCTTCTGACGAACCACTAAGCTGACAGCCGTCTCTTTCTTTTCAGCTCCCACTGGACGCCTAGACTCGTGGATGAGGGTATCAGGGGATCACATGAACAAACAACTCAACATCTTGTTTTGGAAGGTACACACATCACATGTTGCTCGACACCTGTCACGGGCTGATGTATTTTCTGTCGTAGCTCTTGTTGAGTGTGCGAGGTCTGCCTTTAAAATGCCCTCTCACTCTTTCTTTTTTTTCAGCCATCAAAACAATTCCGTGCCAACGGCAAAAATGTGTCATACATTGTCTCGCTGAAAAAGCTGCCAGGTGAAAATGGAAAATTGTGCTCTACAATGGAGAATTACTGCTTCTTCCAGCCTCCCGTGAGAGCAAAGAAAGTGTACCTGAGTGCTGTTAATGCAGCAGGGAGATCCTCCCCCACTGAAGTGCGGATTACCCTACCTAGAGGTAAAATTGACCACCTTCAACCTGCTTGAACTGGTTTAGAAAGTAGCTCAAATATGATACAGATTAACACGTTTCCCCACAATGTGCATGATGTGTTTTGTGTCTGTAGCTCGTGCAGTGATATCAGACGTCACGGTCACTCCTCAGGATGACAGATCCCTGCTGGTCCAGTGGAGAAGCCTGCTGTCTTCCAGTCCCACTGGCTTTGTGGTGGAATGGAGACCTTTGTTACAAACGGACCTCTCTTTCACCCAGTTTGAATTAACTGGCAGAAACCAGACACTCCTTGTAATAACAGGTATGTTTTATAGTATTTGTATTGCAGGTTTTGGGATCCATGTCCCTCCGATTTTACTCAACTTTTATTTGACTTTCCTAATCTAGTGTTTATCCCTTACCCCGAGAATCCACTCTCATACAATGTCTTCTTCTTCCTGTGCACAACCTGCCTGTACACACTGTTAGGAGCTTATGGCCACTGATACACTCTAACCTCTTCACTCTCATCAATAGGCAGCTTTGAGCCCTACAAGCCCTATGGGATCTCTGTGTATCCGAGGTTTAAGGATGGGATAGGCCTTCCACAGACTGTTAAAGCCTACTCCAGACAAAAGGGTAAGTCACCAAAGACACAAAGAGGATCACACAGAGAGCAGGCAGGGGTGTGAGAGTTGGGCTGCCTCAACTTTGAAGAAGTGAGAAAAGAGGTTGCCACATGATTTCACAAAAACAGTGCGATCTATTAGAAACAGCTAATCCATGATGTAATAATGCCCTCTTGTGGATAGAAATTAATACTTTTTTTTTTTTTGCTGGCCTGAAGGCTTCAAATCATGAGCATAATCACTCATTAAAGCTGGAATAATGACTCACAATATTTCTTTTTTTAAGCTCCATCCATGGTTCCGAAAATTCAAATTGAAAAGATCTGGAAGTCACAGGTTGAGCTTACCTGGGATGAAATACCATTAGACCAAAGGAACGGAATCATCCAGAACTACAAAGTCTACTACTGTGATAGGAAGGGACCCATCAACGGTAGATTAAAGACCTTAATGTAACTGTTCTAAAACATTTTCTTCTTTACTTGATCCTATCTGATGTCTGACACTTCTTTCAGTTGTGAATGCTGACCTGGAAGCGAGGAGAGTGACCCTGAGAGACCTCAACAATGTCTTTCTGTATGAAGCTTTTATGATGGTTAGCACGTTTGGTGGGAGCCGGAACGGGTCAACAATTGAAATCCAAATGAAATCCTTCGGTTCGTATTGTCACTCGGCAGTGGCTTTCTAGAAACAAGAGATTAAGACGTGTGTTTCCACAGCAGATATGTCATCCAGAATGCTTCTTCTTCTCCTCTCAGATGCAGTTGCTGTTGTGGCAATTGTAACTGTGTCTGTCATTGGACTGCTATTGATGGTTATCTTCATCGTCATGACTTGTTTCTCCAACAACAAAAGGTGAGATCATTGTCACGCTGACTTAAGCTGTGAAGCTGTGGTGTCATTTATTCTGAAAACTTTTTTCTTTCTTTTGCAGGCTAAAGAGGCGTTTTTGGCCAGCTGTTCCAGATCCGGCTAATAGCAGCATCAAGAGATGGACATCAGAATCCACACAGGTGCAGAAAATTGACTTTTGCAGCATTAAATGCTTTTGTGTAATAATAACCCACTTCAAAAGCATCTATTTTATTTTAGCAATGGATCAAATGATTACGTGCAATGTGAACGGAATCGGTAAAAAGGATGAACCCACAGATCATTATGACCAGCTCTGCAGTTCCCCTCCGCTTTTAACATTGTTTTGGTTTTACAAGCCGCAAATTTTCTCAGCAAAAAGTCTACGATAAATCCTCTGTGCCCATCACCAAACAGCAGACAGACAGAAAGTTAGCAAATACCTGATGATCATATTGGAGCATTTAGCAGCTAAAGAGACAGATACTTCTGTCAGGAGTTGGAGACCAAAACAGAGCTAAAAGGGGAGGGAATATTGAACCAACAATACAAAGGAATTATAATGTTGCTCCATGTGTGCAAAAGGTGTAAACAAGCAACCGCTTGCTATCACATTCACCACAACTTTATATTTCAGTGCATCATTTAGCTTGTTCCAAAGTACCCATGCGCGCAAACAAAACACAAATTCTGCTTTAAGTAACATATACTTATGTATGCATATGTTGAAGTGATATACTTGTCAGAATACAGGCCTTATTTATTTTCCTTTTGCAGGATTCCCATCTTGCCTTCGACAATGAGGAGCCCAATCCAATGTACCTGTCCCACCTGAGCTTCCTGGACCTCCATGTGAAACTAACTAAAGAGGACGATGACCCATGGTCAAACAGTGCAGAGGACACCAGTGACCTGGGAGAGTCCATTTGTGGTTCACCATTCACCCCCAGCTACTCCGGTTCCAACAGCGACTCTGTTCCTTACGCTACTGTGGTCTTCTCTGGTCCGTGCAACAGCCCTACGCCTCATGTCTACCTGCGGTCTGAGTCCACGCAGCCCCTCTTGGAAACTGAAGAGTCCTTCAGTCCAAAGTGCTACCATAACATGGCAACTAATGGGATGACGAGTGAGCAATGTTTTTTTGGGCCTTCCCATGATTGTGTACCTGTAAAAGGGGCAGATCCAGCCATTGTGTGGAATGACTTTCCTTTTCTCCGAGCATTATCCTTGAATGATACTCAAAATGGCTAGAAGTACTTTGGTGATTATAAGAGTAGCTGCTTTGCAAGATCTTCATCTAGTTCTGTTTGAAATGTTTGAAATGAGCCGATTGTGATAAGTTGATTCAGCAGAGCACATATCTGTAAATGCATGCAAGATTTAATGCTAAAATCATTTTTATATTTAATGATTATGATGTCCACACTTTGTTCATACCACACTTTGTAGATATGTCACCTCTTTAACAAATAAACTTTTTACTGGAGAAAAAAATGTATATTGTTGAGATGATTTTGTCGTGGGGCTTATATATCATCAAAATGAAAATGACTTTTTTCGGCCCAGTTTGCAGTTAAAACTATTTCTTGGAATAAAATAATTTAACTGTATGAAGACAGAAAAAAAGTTCTCCTGTTGACTGATCATTCATCACAATACCTCTACTTACAAAAAAAGTTGTTCTCTGTAGCTAATGGATATGATTTTAAATGGAAGCAGAATAATTTCCAGTGTTGGCAAATGTTTTTTTCAGGCCATTAGTCCATATATATATATTTTTTAATTTGAATAGGACCTCACAAACATTACTGCAGTGAAATCCAATTGGAAGTATTTATACAAAATGTTTATGTATCAACATAAACCCCATAATGACGTGCTGTTTTGCTAGAGATGAACTATGAGGTAAATGGTACACTTTTGTTGGTAAAATGGGACTCCTAATTCGACTATTTGTTTACTCCAAAATTTCAGTGAAACCAAAACTGCTTTAATAAATTTCCATTTAGTTTTATAACATG
The DNA here is from genome assembly GCF_949748355.1 of Melanostigma gelatinosum. Classification (NCBI taxonomy): domain Eukaryota; kingdom Metazoa; phylum Chordata; class Actinopteri; order Perciformes; family Zoarcidae; genus Melanostigma; species Melanostigma gelatinosum. The sequence continues at coordinate 7,635,822 of NC_136642.1, read as the reverse complement.
GAGGTAATGGATATTAAACTGAAACGTGATAAAAATGCATCGGATATAAAACATATATATATATATATAAAATATACTATTTTGATTCATTGACTTATTGATATTGGTTGTATATAATACATATACTGCTATACTATATTTATCCTGTACTAAAAATCCCACTCAACCTGAAACCCCAAAGCCCCCACAATTTAAGCCACTCTTCACAAAAACCTTCTCAAATACAGTAAATTTGAATAATTTAGTTATTAAGCAACCCATCTTTAATGCTAAAAGAAAGCAGTAGTGGAACAACGACTCCCTGACTCGGTTAACTGCTGTTTTTCATGACGTAAACCGAAACTAATCTCTCTTTATTCATCCAATCGATGTGTTCTGGGATTGTTAGCTTAGCCTAGGAAGACGAGTACCCGATCCTCACTCGGCTAGTGAGGTCTAGTCAAAATGGCGAGCCTCATCTAGGGGTCGAGTGTGATAAACTGTCACATTTTCATCGTTTCAGGGGGGGTATTTGCGGCCTCGTGAGCTATCCTGATGGCCATGTTAGCAAAAGTAGCTCTGCGAGCTGTTCTGAAGTCCTCAGTTGGTGTTTTGCGAGAAAGCGTCGCTCTGTCAGTGAAGCCCTGGACATGCAGCTCGACTTTATTATCGGGACCGAGAGTCGGCTGTGGTGAGTGGAAGCGACAGGGAGGACCAGAGGGACCTGACTAACGTTATGTGTTTAGAAAATAGGATACTATTGCATTCCACCTGGTTGTTCACATTGTCGAAAACTAACCTTACCTGTCTCACAATACCTATATCAGTGAAACCCGAACCCCTTTTTACTTTCCCCCCAAATAGATGAATGGTTTCACAAATCTAATACTGTGTTTAAAGCGGCTCCGGCTTCTCTGGGGTTATCTAGTCCAGATTTGACAGGTCTAGATAGAGTGGTTATTAGATCTGGACCTGGTCGTGGGATCCAGACAGCGTTAAGGCTTTACCTGAAATGTCTAAGACGCTTTCACAACAGTCAGAGGTTGAGACAGAAGTCATGCATCACATTGAATTCACATTAAATTAGAATATTAAATAAAGTGCATTTACAATTTATTGCACTGATTGGAATCATTGAAACATACAGAATAATATATATAATATGATTGGCGTACTCATATTTACACAGTTGCCTGTTTATTTTACACAGACAAAAGTATGTGTAGTATTTCATCTATTTATATCGGTGAGGGTTGGCTAAATATTAGAAATACTTCTACTTTTGCAATACATTTCAACAGCATCAAAAACTGCAAGCTTGCCTCCGATATCGCCATAGATCTGAGTGGACATCTCTCGTCTGCCTTCGCTATGACTTTTAATAAAGTCAAAGGTTTTTACTGAAAGCAGTTGGGGAAACATTATTGGAAAACAAATTCAATGGTAGCGATTACAAAATCAGAAAAAGAGACATTGCACAAACAGTAAGCTGATTCATCAAAAGTACCAACAAATAGCTGGTAGATTCGTTAATAAATGACAGGACGTTTTGGGAAGCATGTGGAAACTATCCGACAGGCTTCGGAAGGATGTGCAGATGTGCAATAAGTTGCTAAATATTCTGAGCACAATATGGACCCCTCTCTGCAGCAGGCTCGCAGAATTGTTATTCCAAACTTGGCTGAGTGTTTCTGTGCATGTGTGTTTCTGCTCAATCTGATGCGCCATCTCGCTTCATCGTGATCATATCGAGAGCATCTAGAGCAGCTCTACGTTTATCTGCCCGTCAGGTCTACTTCAACGTGAAAGCTGGTTTTCCGACGGCCACAGAAGCACCAAAACATCCGTCAACGGAACTCTTGCAGATCACTTTACTGCGTCACGATAGCAGATCGCTCGTCTCCTCAAGCAGAGGACAAATGCTGGGAAATCATGAATCACATGTGACCAAATAATACTTTGACATCATGTTTACCATAAAACCGTTCAGTTTATTGTTTTAGAAAGCACTGAGAGAGCAGCTGCTGTGCACCATGTCAGCTGTACGTGTGTCTGGGTTTCTGCAGGGATGAAGTGCCGGTGTTTTTTGGGGGGGAAATGACATCATTTGGTGTTTTGATGATGTTAGATATTGAAAACCAATTTCCTCTCACCATCTGATATGTGCGACGTTGTGTTTTTATCTGGGGTGAGGGACAGCCAGCGCTCTACAGATTATCTCGGTTGCGCTCTTTAAATTGTGCATCTTAAAACTTGTTGATCGATTGCTTCATCATCCTGTCGCTTTCCTATCGCAGCACGACATCATAAACAAATGTTTCACATGCAGCGATGGAGACCGCATGCTATCTATGCTGAGTGGCATGTTGCAAAGAAAAACATGTCTCTAGCAGAAAGCTTCCCTCGCATGCAGGAGTGAAGAAAGGGTCACTCAGAATTCAATTAATTCATCTACTTGCTATGATTTCAAATTTAGGATAACATCAGATTCCTTTAGGAAATCTACAAAGGGCAGTATGCCTGTATTTCTTACCACTTATTATTATTATTATTATTATTATTATTATATAGCCACAACACTCATTGGAAATAGATGGCAGTCAGCATTATTACAGGTTTTTAACAACATGTAAAAGACATTGAGCAGTGAAGCTGTCTTTGGGTCTCCTTGAATATAAAGCCGTGTTATTAACTTTACAGTCGTATCATGTTGCTGTATTTAATTGATCACACGCCAGCTTTCATGCTCCTTATTGTGGAGGCCACAACATGCATTTAGATTTAAACCTCGTCACCGATGTCTTCATTCAGTTCCGTAGTAACTTTCGCATTACGTGAACTTTCCGTGTAGTTCAACCGGTGATCCTCGTGTCCGGCAAAGGCCAAGTCTTCCCTTTGTCCTGCAAACAGCAGATCACATCGCAAGTTTGGTTTCACCTTTTCGTCAGGGACCAACCGTTGAACCTCTTCTGGGCTCAAATCAGCTACGACGTCTCCATCTGAGTTGTTTTACTTCACGCCCTTCATCAATCCCTCTCTCTCCTCAGGTGCAGGCGGCTTTGCTGTTCCACCACCGGTGAGACATTACGCTCGGGTTGCAAAGAAGAAGAAGGCGGGTACGAGGCCGCGTTGTGTCACCGCACCATGTTTTTAGACATTTTGAAATGCTCGCTTTTCATCCAAACACGTTGTGTTTTCTTGCAGACCCTGAGAGCCAGCTCAGCGATCTTCCTTCAACGATGCTGAAGATGGATTATACAGCTGTGCCCCTCGCTCAAACGTAAACAGACATTTATACCCCACATGAACTGAGTAAAATATAAAGTATATTCACAATTCATTATAAATCTGCATTCATATCTTCATTATTATTGTTTTTCTTCTAACACGAGAGTATTTTCTGTTGATAGGACCGATGATGTTGTCAGAAGACTTCTGTCTTTGGAGTTGGCGAGTCACGTGAGTTCTCAGATCGCCTCGTCATATTTTACTCCGCTTTCTTGTGTCCCACTGGTTTTCGATGATAATTAGGTTTCTTGAAACGCACACTGACGTGCCACTTTCAAAAGAACTAGACTCGTAAACACGACGTCTGCTTTTCACGTCTTCAGAGTGAAAAGCTGCAGCTGAAAAAGGAGCAGTTGGTTGCCAAAGTCCAGAGGGACGAGAACGACCGCAGCTCAGTGGCTGTCCGGGGTGAGTTGGGTTCCTTCAGTGTCGTGGATGTTGTGCTCACTGAAATACAGAACAGCTTATAACGTATTTTAACTGTATGTTTTCCTCAGTGGCTATTTTGACTGCAAGGATCCGAAACTATCAGGAGCACTTGCAAAAACACCACAAGGTGAGTGCAGGACCAACAATGGGCAGCATTTTGCTCCCCCCGAAAGCATCACAGAAGATGTCAGATGACGTATCGTATCATACTTGACTCTCACCACTAGACCGCTCGCTTATGAAAACATCTTTTTCAACATTTCCGCTGAGCCTTCCTCTGGCTTGAGGCATGCGTGTGCTACAGGATTTCCTGTGTACTCCACCACATAGAATAAGAACATGCTTAGCACCATCGCGGTCGGAAAATTCCACGTTACGTCATACATCGAACATTGTAGTTGAAATTGACACAGATTAGTGTGGCATTTGTAATCCAGTATCTCCTCATAAGCTGACGAGTGTTCCCATTTCCTCCCAAATCAGCCTGTTCACATTCTCTTTATTTCATTCCAGGACAAAGCTAACAAGAGGCGGATGCTCATGGCTATCGACCGAAGGAAAAAGCTTTTGAAAAACCTGAGGTTGGTTAACTATGAGGCCTTTGAGAAAGTGTGCGAGCTGCTGGGCATCACCTACACTTTCCCTCCAGAGTACTACAGACGGGCCACACGCCGCTGGCTGGCCAAGAAGGCCTTCTGCATTAAGGTAGCAAACAAATGACCCCTTAACATCCATATTTTAGATCTCTGATCCACACGTTTTTTTTTTTTTTGGTGTATATTAATGGTATCAATTGATTCATATCTAGAGACTTTAAACACTTAACAGGTTTCTTCCCACACGAGTGAAACGACAATGCTTATTACGTCCGAGAGTGTACACATTATGTCGGTGTACACTCATCTCACTGACTAACAAGTGGAAGGTGTTGTTTTGTGCCTCCACTGACACTTGGTCACGTGTGTCTCGTCTCAGGTCTTCAAGGAAGTGCAGAAGCAGAAAGCAGAGCAGAGGCTGATGAAGCAACGTTTGGCCTCCGCAGGCACTGAGGCAGCCAAGATTCCAGCTGTTGAAACCCAATAAAAGACAACGTCCTGTACATTACAACAATGGATTCGTCATGCTTGTGTTAACATCTTTACTTTCACACCTTCAGATACGTGGCATGTGGATAAATAGCTCCCTTTTGCCATGCGTTACCATCGTACAATGTTATTTTCTTTTGCTTTCACATTGAGGACTTATGTGACGATCAGTTTAAGGTGTTATGGATTACATTAGATTTGTGCAAAGTATGCAGTAAAGTAGAGAAGTCAAATACACGGATTATTAGGAAGAAAATGTTTTACTCTACTTAATCTTATACTATGTTTCCACTGCAGTTCGTAAAAAGAAGGGATGGGTTTACTAAAGACCTGAACCGCTGCCAAACTTCCTGCAGCTTGCAAAAACTTTGTGATTGATTAAAACGCCGGTATTTACAATGTTCACATGGACGTCTCAGTTATATATACATATATATGCACACAGGGCTGCACGTGTTGGCATATGAAACGTAATGATGACTGCAGTTAGTTACTTGGGGAATAGTATGAGGTCATGTTGTACTGGATCACATTACAGTCTGACCCTTTTTGGTATTTGGACAAAATAACAGACTCGTTGCAATAAAATAAGGAACCGTTTCATCAACACCTCTCTGGCAGTCAACAACAATGTGACATAAGCTTCTCAAATGTCTTAGTCATCTGAGGAATGTTTGTAGCGGATTAATAATATTTTACAGGCACATTGTGTCCAACTCCTGTGTGACGGCCAGTTCAAAGCCTTTTCTCCGCAAACACTTGATGTCAAACTAATCAGAGTTTAAAGATGGTGAGTCATATTGTAGCATCAGGAGATGCTCTTGAAGATAATGCAGGGTGTTGGCATCATGTGAACTCTCTAATTCTGCACAAGGCCTGCAGACAAATGCCAAACCAGTACTGATTGCATATTATTTAACATTATGCAATCACTTGCTGGCAATATATTTCAGTGATTTATTAGTTTGACAAATGATGAAACAGGAATTTAGCCTTAAGACAGCTGATGTAAAAACGCCAGCGATGTAACATAGTGGACATGTTCGACCCAAAAAGAGGAGCCTTTCGTGGAAAAAACCGTAAGATGTATGACAACAGGGACATGATGCATTTGTGGTTGCTGTATGAAAACATGGTGTGAAACAAGTGTGCTGATCTAACGTGAGATTGGAAACCCGTTGAGTTTGAAGCCTTATTGACCTCCTAACAGATGTTCTTGTGATCTGTAGCTGCTTGTGATTATAGCCACAAACAGCCTCACAGCTCAGCAGCAGTTCCGGGAAATCGTCTTGAGTTTGTCAGTGAAGGACCAAAGATCTTTGTCATCCTCAGAAACAGCAGTTTGTTTGCAAACCAGCATTTCACAGCTTCAGTTCGTCACAGCTTCCTGTGTGGTGTGCAGCTCGTCAGTTTGAGCAAGAGGACTGCACACTGACAGACTCTTCTGGTAAGTGACAGCTTTTTTTCCCCCTCTCTCGCAGTAGATTCACTTGAGAATGCACTTTTAATTTAGTTAAACTGTTGCTTATTATAACCATATTTACAAATCTTTAAACTTTAGAACTTCAAAAGTTCTGCATCGCCAATAAACTTCTTCTGGCAGCAGCAAGATACCAGATAGCGGCTGTCACATGTTCTTTTGTGCTGAAGGAGCACAGAAGTAGCCCCTTCACATAAATCATTTTTCATTTCAGACAATTACCAAAGCACAATATTTTCTGAGCAACATTAGTCACTGAGCTGTTATACAGGATTTGTTTTAAGTATATTTCTGATTAGGAACCCATGTGAAATATTCATCTATTATAGTTAATCAACTATAAATCACAAGAGCTGTATTTGTATTTTATGCTTTGCAGGATGATTCATGTATGCTTATTGAGCTGTAAAGTATGAATAACACATGAACTCTGTCTTCTTATTCAGGAGAGCACTAAAATATATTTACTTATACCTCTGAATTTTTCTATGAAAACTCAAACTGTAACGTTATAATCTGGAAATAAATATTGGATATAAGAACACATGTGAAACATGTGAAAACAATGGATTCATGTCATTCCTCCAGCAGCGTTTTGCTCTATTCCAGTGCTAACAGCTGAATATGTTCTTACAGGTTTCAAAATCAAGAAGCAGATCCAGTAATCCAAAAATGTCGAACCCCGTGGTCACCCATCAACCGGGTGCAGGCAGCTTTGGGACAAATGTCCAAACAGGAGAGTGGAGCACAGGCCTGTGCTCCTGCTTCAGTGACCTTTTTGTCTGTGAGTAACATTCAAAATGCTGACATTTGACAGTTTTGTCCATACACACCTGAGACACACTCAGGCACTCTTTCATTACTTTTTCCTCTTTGAAAAATTCACAATGAGACACACCTCTGTCGTGCAGGTGCTCTTGGTTGCATCTGTCCAGTTGCACTGAGCTGCTACACAGCTAATAAGTATGGAGAAAACTGCTGCTTGGGTTGTGTGCCAGGAGGCACAGCAGCCTTAAGGACTCATATGAGACTGACCTACGGCATTCAAGTAAGTTACTGATATAATTATCACAACTCTCTAGAAGCCCCTTGCTTGTGCATGTTTCGGGTGGTGCTCTGAGTCTCACGTTTTCAATGTCTTGGCTCTTATGAAAGACAGAGATTTCAAAATCAGAGGAAATGTTGGGTGTTCCCTGCTATTGAGAAAGTGCATTTCCTCATAGCAGGTTGATGTTCCCTATTTTGATTGCTTTTGCACTCTTTTAACCACAGGGAACAATAACCAATGACGCCTTGATGACCTTTTGCTGCGGACTTTGCGAGATCTGCAGGATGGCGCGAGAAATCCACATCAGGAATGGAGAAATGTAATCGCAAGAAGACATGAAGGATTCTGGCCCAGTATATACAGTATTTTCAGTTTGTTGATTCTGTCCAGTTATTGTGGAAATCATTTCTTTATTCTTGTAGCGGGCCTAGTGTTCATGCGCACTGCAAATAAGGGGGGGGGGGGGGCTAATGAACAACGCATTCAGGTTTATCAATTGTAATATGTTACCTGTTGCCTTCTGTGTATCTGTCTAACCGCCTAACAAAGTACTAGTACTGATCTGCATTACTGTAAATAAACTGCATTCTTCAGCCACTCACAACATAATTAATTACATTTACTCATGGACCATTTTGTTCAACATTGTCAATAAAAGAAATCAACTTATTTTGGTGAATATAAACCATTTCTGAAACCGGTGCTTCCCAAAGTTTGTGGGTTGTGACCCCTTCAAATAAAGAGTGTACTTGAGACACTGTCGCAGATCTTTTTTTAGAGGCAGAGGAAGTAAAGAGTATTCGGTATCACAAGAACAATAGCAAAACCAGAAAGATATGCATTCTTTTGTTCAACAGTGTCTTGTGACTTCTGGGTTGGAACCACTGCTGCAGCATGATTTATTCTGACTTCATCAAATCATAATTGCTGCGTCCGAAATTGCAAACTGTGCACTACATACTCAATATTAGATTTGTGTGTTCTTCTATTCAGTCTATGTTTGTGTCTGACTTGATCCCGACTTGCTCTGACATCATGCACACATGGGCAACGATGACCTCATGACATCAAGGCGGCCTAAGTTTTTGGAGCCAGGCGCCGCTGCTGCTTTCCACCGACTGCAAGACCCAGGGCATGATGGGAAAAGCCTGCCTGTCACCTGATCAGAGAGCAGACTGGTTCTTAGTTTTCAACACATTTTGTAAAAACAAAAATCCCAATTGTCTGTGTAGATGTAATCTTTAATACTAGAGGGTTGGCTATTAGTCTCATGTTGTGCAATGAAAGTTGAATCTAATCTCATCGTATGTGGGTGATAATAATAAAGGCTATAGAGCTATTATCACAACAAGCAGCAAAGTGTTCTACAAGGCAGACGTAACAACAATGAAGGATAGAATACACTGCCAGATAAACACATTTGTACAAAATACAAACAAATATAAATAAATCCGAATATGATCTGAAAACTACAAGTAGCCTACAGATCGGATCTAACAGGATGTAACTATTTCTTTGACTTCCTGTATATTCTTTGAAGGCTGCTTGAAACTGTCCGAATTGACTGCAGCTTTTTGTCATCCCCCTCTGAGACTGCCGCATGATCTCGTCCACTTTCAGGCAAGGTGCAGCTCATCTCAAACGACCCTACTATAGTTCCTTGTTTCCTCAACGTCAATATATCTGTTCAACAAGCATGAACATGTTAACGTAATTCGGCCAAAAGCATCTTTTTGCAAATAATCTAAATTAAAAGATGTCTGTGTGTTTATCTGAGTTTTCTTTCGTAAACCTCTGCTGGCTGAGACAAAGCAGACAGGAGGACAGAGGACAGGGGGAATGACTTTCTGATGTCTGTGTTCTGAATTATTGATTACTATCATTTATAAACTCAGGAATGTTATTTATTATTTAGATTTAGATTTTATAAAAAAAATAGCTGTTGTGGTTCTAGAAGTAATATTTAGTTATATCGAAAATCATAAATAACCATAGGACGACCATAGTTCTCTGTCACGCATGGAAAGGGAAGGGGTGAACGGAGCAGTATGTTGTTGGTTGCAGTCTGCAACCTCACCACTAGATGCCACTAAATATCCTTCTGTTCCTTTAAACAATGGAACTTTATGTTAACAAGGCAGGTAACTCTAGCTGTTACACTTACTAATCCTCAAATACTAGCGAATTCAATTTTTTTTTAAACACAAACTTGATATATCTAAATACGTATGTTGTTGCTCCATATACATATTGTAAATTGATTATTTTATTGACTACTAATCATCAAAAATAGAAAATCTTTCTCTCTGTTTACTGATTCCTACCAATATATACGCCTGGAAATTGCCCGCCAAGTACTTCCTGGAACTATTTGAGGTCTACGTGACCATCAAGCATTTTGAACTTCCTTTGACGCGACTGTCTCTTTTTACAGCTCTGGCTAGAATGGGGGCGTTCACCACAATGCACAGCGCGCTGATTGGCTGTTTGCTTCGTGGCCTGGCAACCAGAAGAAGCTTTACCAAAGAGACAAGCGAGCATTCAAGCTAGCTACGACCGCTGGCTGCCTACGTCTTCTGGAGCGATTCAACCGTCCAGATACCATCATGTCCTCAAGAACTCTGCCTCTGCTATTCATTAACCTCGGCGGAGAAATGCTGTACATCCTGGACCAACGGCTTCGAGCTCAGAATATCCCCGCTGATAAAGCTAAGAAAGGTAGCTAGTTTAGCAGCTATCCAGACCACAACACAAATGTCACCCTGCAGTAAAACGTCAGCGTTGCATTGCGTTAACCGCACCTTCATTTCAGTCGGTTTATCAGTTTACTGGTTGGTGAATTAAGAATCAGAATTCATAGAAAGTCAATGTAAAGCAAATATATAAATCCAGGTAAAGAGTCAACAATATTGGGTCAGCTGGTTGTCTTATCACATACTTTGATAAAATTATAACTCACATAAGTTAGATAGTTGCTGTTGCATGGGGCACTGTAACTGAGCCCAGAGTAAATTAAAAATTGTAGCTGACTCCCAATACTCCATTGTCAATACATGTGTAGAATTTTAGCATATATTCAACTGTGGTGTGCAACAGCATTGTTTAAGTATTTTGTTATTGAGAAATCTGGTTTTCACAACATCATTGAATTTATCTATCTCCTTTCAAATCACAAAGTTTTCACAATAGCTGGCTGGATAGAGGATGACAGAAGGAGAGGTATTATTGCAGAGCTTCAGCATAATCATGCACTGGATGCATTAGTGGCTCTTTGCTCTGCTTTGGCTTAGACTGAAGCAACACGCTTAATAAAGAGTAGTGCATGAGAAATATACAACGGCACAGATCAGCCCAAAAATTGATGGATGTAATCACAGCATATGATTGCTATTGCTGCGCTACTGTACAAACGAGGGCACACGCTGATGGCTTTGCAAGCTACTGCTTCATTCGGTGCCGTTGGGATAGGCTTAGGATGAAATTGTTTTGGTCAACATATAGTACAAAATGCTGCCTGCTTCTGGAGCCTACTGTGCGGAAAGTACATTCGTCTGACCTCAGTTAACTCTTTGTGGACTCTTTTGTTTTATTGGTTTCCTGAATAGTTATGAATGACATCATCACCACCATGTTCAACAAAAAGTTCCTCGAAGAGCTTTTCAAGCCGCAGGAGCTTTACTCCAAAAAAGCCCTGCGGACTGTGTTCGACAGGCTCGCCCATGCCTCCATAATGAGACTCAATCAAGCCAGCATGGACAAGGTAAGTCGCCACGTACACGTGTAGCAATCCGTTGCATCGTGCACACGTTGAATTGTTCCCGTTCCTTTTTTTCGCCAAATGGGAATTTTCACTTCAATACTCCAAGCTTATCCGCACATTAATCACCTTCTCACCAACAGCACAGTGATGCCAGTCGCTGCCACCTCAGTATACTCACTACATTCGTATTTTAGAGTCAAGCATACTACAGATCTACATTAGATAAATCTACACATCAATCAATGCTTCGTATTCACACAAGTGTATGCATGTGTGTCCCTCCTCACAGCTCTATGACTTGATGACCATGGCTTTCAAGTACCAGGTGCTTCTCTGTCCTCGACCGAAGGACATCCTGCTCGTCTCCTTCAACCACATGGATGCAATCAAAGACTTTGTGAAAGACACTCCCAGCATTCTCGGCCAGGTTGATGAGACAAACCGACAGCTCATAGAGGTATTAATGTCAACATATCAAGCCAGCAATTTAAGTGGCACTGACTTATTTTATCTGCTTTCCTGGTTCAATATTTTCGGGTGATATACTATGCTGTCTAACTGTTTGGATTATAATCACATACATCGAGCTACAGGGTGATTTCACATGTTATATTTTATTGTTTGTGTTATTAAATTACATTTTATTTTTTAGATGTATACAACCTTGTCTAGTGGAGACTTCCAGCTGATCAGACAAACTCTCCTTATCTTCTTCCAAGACATGCATATAAGAGTAAGTCCGTTTTGTTCTCAAATTTCAATCATGAGGGCTAAATATACTGGATAATATTTATGTTGTCTTTGTTTTTTTCTTTTCTTTAAAAGCCTGTTTCTATGTTTTCTTCGATGCCAGGTGTCTATTTTCCTCAAGGATAAAGTGCAGAACTCTAATGGCCGCTTTGTACTTCCCACCAGTGGTCCGGTGCCGTATGGAACACAAGTCCCATGCTTGATAAGGTACCGCTTTCTATGGCTGTTTATCTCTTTACTCTAGAGAATGATGGAGAGATCAAACAAGTGGCTGAGATAGTAAAATGTACCGTTGGTCCTTTCAATGTTTACTTTTTGGTCTTCCATGTGCTTGCTGACCTTACCCAGACACCGTAATCTTAAGTCAAACAGGCCTATCTGCAGCTACATTACAGAGGTTTTGTTGAACAAGAACTTACATTCTAATTTTAGATGCGGCCGTTGTGTGTTCAGCTTTGATCTAATTGTTTAAAGCAGACAGACATATCATGCTCATTTCCAGGTTCATACTTATTAAAGCATTGTAATATTAAATGTTTTTGTATCTGGTAATTCCAGGATGTTCAGCTGCAGTGGTGAAGAGGTGACCAGGCGGCAGTTCAGTAATGGAGGAAACTACACCGCTGCTCTCCGGGAGGGATCTTTCGAGATATTTGGAGACAGAGTCACCAAACTCGGGACAAACATGTAAGACGCTGCAAAGTACCGCAGATGTACATGAACTTGACTTGGTGATACTGTATTAATGCAATGGAAGTGAGTTGATGATGATTTCCTGTCATCCAGGTTGTGAGATATTTAGAAGTCCTTAATGGTGTAGTAGTGATGACGACGTTTCGGAGTCCTAGATATTTAAACTTATGTGGTTTGATGTGGCATCATTTCATTGCATTACGTCTTGAAAGTTAAATGCCGGGGACTTCCCACGAGTCAGTAAAAGTATAAAGCCTTCTGGATGAGTACACAGATCATCTTTGGCATTATATTGCAATGACGGGTTCATCCTCTTTCATATTTTCCTTCAGGTACAGTGTAAGCCGCCCAGTGGAAACCCACATGTCAGGAACATCTAAAAACTCTGCTCAGCACGCTAAGGTGAAACCTTAGGCTCTGTAAAAATTCATGATTTTATGAATACACAAACTGTGCATGAACTTGATGGCACACACGTTATATCATTAACACCTTGTGACCCTGGTCCAGAACTATACTCTGCCTACTGATGCACAATTATCAGTAGCAGGATCTTGTAAAAAAAAAAACAAGCCACTGTGTATCAACAGGTCAACGTTGCTCCAAATCCTCTAGCCAAAGAGGAGCTGAACCTGTTGGCCATGTTAATGGGAGGGTTAGAAGTTCAGAAGCCAGGAAATGCAGACAACGGCTTCCGAGTCAACCTCTTCTCCACCGATGAGGAAGAAGAGTGAGTCTCCTTTTTTCGTTTGTGTACCGTCACTGTGTTGTGTGGCACTGGATCATATGAAACTGATACCAACATTGAACTGTTTAACTTGTTTTAACCAATCAGCTCGAACATTGTGACTCTTTTTTCCTTCAGAGAGGCATTAATATCAAGACCATATGACCTTTCATATGGAGTCATAAACATCCAAGCAACGAAGGTAACGCTTACTTATCTGTCCTCACAACCGCTTCCTTTTAGTTTAATGTAATATTTGTGTCATGAAAATGTAATCTTTATTGTACGTTTAGTGACGCAGTTTTCTGTCATCTAAGGGCAAGTGTAGACGACACGACTCTGAAAATCTGCTTCTAAAAAAACACAAGACATTTGTCACGAAGGCCTTAGGGTGCACCAAGTGATCTCACACAACCTCGATTGATTGTGATCCATTACTCCTGTTGGGGAGGAGCTGGTGGAGAATGCACAAGAAGTCACTCACCGGAAATGACGTCCGGTTTGTTGACACAGCTAGTGATGGAGCTTGAGCGGGCCAGAGTTCGTGTCCACTCAATAGGCCAAACGCTAATCCTCACATTAATTAACCCTCTTTGTAGCGACGATGTTTGTTTTATTTTGGACCGTCTGCTTTCCTCTGATTGGATACTGCTCTCCTCCCATCTCAGCCTGGTCTCTTAATGTGTCCCAACTAGTGCGTCTTGTTTTTGGCTCGGGTGAAATCAAATGTGTTTAAAAGGTGACGTAGCATCTGGGACAGCTCACGGCGTGGGCAGGACCCGTCACAGAATGGCTCAAGGTTGTTGTTTTGTTTATCTCAGAACTGAGACGTTTGTCAGGGACAGACAAATCATGGATCAAAATATTGTAGTCTACCCTTGATAATCAACACCCATGATGGGACTCAGGGCCAAAGGTTAATCATCTCAATGATAGGCTTATCGTTATACAGTCAGTGATCAGACTAACAGGATTTCCTCTAATGAGGTGCGAGTCCTTGTGATGACCACTCTGGCACTACTTGTGATTGGGTCATCCAAGATGCATGTCAATGCCAGGTCTGAAACGGGGCCGTTGTCTTTCAGGACCAGCAGGCCAATGCAGAGCTGGCCAAGATCATGGGCGAGTTCACAGAGTCTGGAGATCAATCCCCCGGTTCCAGCAGCAAAGGAGACGACCTTCTGGCCATGATGGACGGGCTGTGACGTGGTGACATAAATGCCCAGGGAGCGGGGCGCAACGCATCGTCAACGGCATGTTCGACTGAAGGCCGGTCTGCTTGTCTGTACCTGTGTATTGCACTGCAGAAACCTCACATGCAGTTAGAAAATCCTTCTTCTTTGGGTGCTTTTTCAAAATGCAGATGTGAGCCGGTGTTTCCATTGATTGTCAAATGACCAACTGCACATTTGCATCGTTAAGTTGCAAAGAATGTGGTGAGTCCAGCTTTAAGCGGTCAGACACTGTAATATATATGATGTTTCCTGTAAACTGAAAAGAGCTTCAGTGCATCACAATACACAGTGGGCCGATGTCGGTGTGTTGAACATGTGTATGTGTTAATTGAAAAACTGTCTTTTTGGAGTTGGACTGCGCTCTTGTACACAAAATACATATTTCTTTAATTTCACGCAATGTCATTTATCTTAAATGTTAATTATACATCTCAGTTTTAGTTGATTTGATTGTTTATGGTCCGTAATTCCATGTCACACCATGTTCTCTTCTGCTGTATTCTACTGAAGAAGTGATGATATTGCGGGAGAATCGGAGGAAACCCAAGTGCTCTTTCTGATGTGATTTGAATTCCCTGAAATCTTTATTTTGGTAAGAAATATGTTTATCTTGCGTCACACTGCACATCCATAAAACGGTATAAGGAGCCACTTGTGAGGCATTTTTCACTATCCTGTGATATCTAGTCTGGACGTGTTTGTCTAACATGTAAATATATTCATTGCATACTTTATTTATTTAAATGTATTATTTTATTTGTAGAAATATTGCTACAGTTGGTAAATTGTACAATGTGCTCTGTAGGATTTTTAATAAATGAATGAAAAAGATGAATGTTTGTTTTTACACACATTGTATGGACTGTGTCTTCAGCTTTGGTCCTGATGCAATGGAGTGTTAATGGCGTGAACCTTGTAACAGCTTGTTGCAGTTTAACAGCTCTAACAATAGGGGGAGCTGTCTGACCTTGATAATAATAATAATAATAAATTGTATACTGTGTGTGGTCTGTCCAGAGTGACTACCACACATTGCTACGTTGCATTTTAGTATGCAGACATGCAGTCTTTAAAAACAAAGCACTAGATTTCTTCTTTTTTTTTTAAATAACTCACTTGGTGTATGAGTGTATAGGGGTCACTGAAATGTAAAACAAGAAATGTGTGATTGATTATATTCCGCTATAGCTATACCACCAAACCAGAACATTAAAAGCAATGTGCTGGTAATCCCCAATTAGACTCCCGTCCACAAGCACAAACCTACGATGAGAATTGCTAAAGCAACAACTATCTGTACGCAAGATATTTGTGTGCACTCTGCCTGCAGATGGGTCAAAGTGAGACAGTCTGCACTCCCCCAGTAAACCACACTTGTGTGTGTGTGTACACACACACACACACACACTTGAGCGTGGTGCATACCATGCAGGCAAGACATGCTGAGACATTTGTCTGATCTGATCCGGGGGAGGAGGATTCTGGTGATGTCTTCCGAGTAATCTTGGCAAAGGAGAGACGAGAAACACTGCGTGCCCTGAGGATACAACCTACCTGCAAAAACAAATGGAAAGCAGAGCTCATGCCAGTCATCCCTGTAAGACTGTTCACCGGAGTCAACCAAGCTCACTAGAACACATGTCACCAAGACAAGATTTGCAAGATTGCTTATATGTATTTCATCATCAAGGTAATTCTATTTTATTGGCATATTTGTAAAAAAAACAAATGTGATTTCTAAGAAAATGAATAATAGTCACTCATTTTAAAGTGATGTGCAAAATTTAAATAGCTCTAGAAAGGGAAGACTTGCACTGTTTGTCCCATTAAGGGGAAAAAAAGAATTTAAAAACAAAGTCTTTAAAGTACAGCAGATTTAGTTTCTATAAACACGCCAAAAGAGATGCTAAAATGTGTTTCTCTCACAAACCTTGCATTGGAGTTGTGATTCAGTTTCCTCTTTAGAGACTGTGGGCAGGACACTGTAAAGCCACAGGCTGACAAGTGTTTCATGTGGCCGGGGGCCTGTGCTCTGCTGAGTCAATGCAGGAAGACGAGTGCAACTCAAATAAGCCTTTGCCATTTAGGTTGCCCTCTCTGTTACACCTGCCCACCGGTATGAAACTGGTAGCTGCGGGTGGAATTCAAGGTTAACGGTGGAGTCTAAATAGGGAACATTGGGTGGGCTTTACTAAATGTCACTGTCATTCAAATGTTTGCTGAGTAAATGAGCATGACATTTTCCTTTTCGTGAGCTGAATTGGTGGGTGTATTAGCAATGACATCCTGTTTCATTGCAATTTCGACACAAATATGGCATAATACAGAAAATTTATGAGTAACTTAATTAAACTTTCACTAAGTCATATGGTTGAAGTGAATTAAGTGCAATATGTGTCAGTGGAGAGCCTTCTATGAAGCAAACATGTTAACTAACAGTCAAAGACCTCTTTATGCACAGTTACATCCATGTACATTACCTTTGGTTATAGAAACAGGTATGTTTAATAGCTTCCCTGAAGAGAAAATACTGTTTCACGTGAGAAAAAAAGACTGTGTTATGTGATTTAAGTAGGACTGAAGATTAATTACATTTCATGTTATATTGCTCATTAGATTAGAATATAAGGGCTACACTTTTTAAATGCTCCTTTTTTTCTGACGTCCTCCTTTTTTTGTTGCAGATTGTATTTATAGGTCATCGAAATGCTCAGCTGTTGGAAGTTATCTTCTGTCTGACAAATAACTCACCGTTACAATGATATGTGTGCTTGGAATGTATTTGCATGACACAATAAATAACTATGGTAAAGTCTAAAAATGGTGTTGCTTCATAGTGCAACAAACTTTATTTTAATGTACTAAACTTTTCCCGTAAAAACAACTATGATGTAATGTCTTTGGTTTTGCAACTTGTATTATGCAAAAAATGTCATCATCGGTGCGCAACCATTGTCCAGGAGAGAGAGGGAGAGAGGGAAATAAAATAAAAACAGACAGGTGTTTGCATTGGTCGATCGTAGCTGTCAATCAAATAAGTGTGTGCGTCATTTCCGTTGTCAGGTGGTGCTGTCGCTGTGGAAAGATGCGATCAGCGAAGAGCAAGAGGCTTTTCCTTAATTGCTCATTTCAGTAACAGAGGCTAAACAACCCCGAAGCCAACCCTCTTGTGGTCTCGCCTGTTTCAGCGAGAAGCTCCGTGTATCCACCGCAGCGTTTACCCCACGAAACATCCATGTTGTAAGCGGACAACGCAGACTTTACCGGCGGTTTCGGCTCGAGGTAAGCGAGGTGGTAAAATGCATTGCTATCTAGCTTTCTGGCAGAGCTAGCCGGCTCTAACGTTACCTTACTGTGTTTAAATAGCCTCGCGGCTGCTGTGTTGCCTCCAGGCTTGGCTTTAGCAAACGTCGCTCGCCTGCAGTCGTGATAGTAACACCGGGAGGCAACATACGAATAACGTTTCGTGCGTAAGTAGCCGTAAACACGAGCTAACACTGTAGTTTGCTACGAAAGCCCAACTCCTTGTTGTGTTGTGTGCCCCTTTGTGTGCCTGGAGCTCGGGCAGCGTCTTTAGCCGAATACATCAGCCAGCTTTGTTGTCGTACTAAGTCGGTATGTGCAGACTTTGTACGACAACAAAGCTGCATATTCATTGTTAGTATGTATGTTTTGTGTTCGCGTAAATAACCACAGTCAGGGTCAACAACTGCAGTCAGGGTTATAGGCTTGATGGCGGTGGACGTGTGTCAGAGCTGACGTGAATGATTGAAGCCTGTGTGACCTCCGGGTTGCCTTACTTCTTCTTCCTGTTTGATCTATTTGTGGATTCATTAATTTCGGGTCATACTATCTCTCTGGCTTCATGATCGCTCCAGATTTGGTTCTGGACTTGTATATTTACCACCTGCTGTAGTGTCCTTATGCTGTCTTTTGTCCATCCTGATACTATCTTGATTTTTGCAATCAAGCTGTTCTTGTAGAGAGCCAGACAAGTGTCCCGGAGTCTGGGTGGGTGGATCCTGGGACACCTACGTGGTTGTTTTGTTCAGATACTATTTAAGGAGCCCACATTTCTCGTGGGCACCGGCAGCGTGTCTCTCCTCCTTTTTTTTGTGTGATATGATTCAGAGGCTGTATCTGTTCGTGTCCTCCCTCTGGTACAGTCGGAGGCAGAGGCAGCCTTGCCTGCCAGATCACTGGCTGTGCAGAGAGGCACAGCAGTGTCGGGAAAGGATAGCTGTGTGCTGTCATTGCGCTGATGTCATTTAGGTCAGTGTGCATTAGTTCGTAGCATTGACCTAGGGCTGGGCGATAAATCGATTTAATCGATTAATTCGAATGTGTGCTTTAAGGCGATGTGTTTTATTGAAAATCGAGAAAATCGCCCCCACCCCTTTTTCCCGTAGTAGAGTGCGCGCGCATTGTTTACAAACTAAAACAATGGCGGCCAGCAGCTTCACTGCTGGCCGCATTTTGGAGACATTCACCAACTGTACTCCGCATGAGAAGAAGAGTGCCCGGTGGAAAGCCATCACGGATGCAGTCGCGATGTATATCGCAAAAGATATGGTGCCCATATACACCGTGGAAAAGCCGGGGTTTATTCACCGTCTCAAAGCTTTGGACCCCAGGTACGTGCTACCAAGCCGTAAACATTTTTCTGACGTTGCCTTGCCTCGGCTGTACAATAGTACACGCCAAAGGATCTCTGCGGAGCTGGAGGGGATGTCATTCTACTCCGCAACAACTGACCTGTGGTCCAGCAGGTTGACCCAGACACCGATCCACTTGACTGGTGGAAGCGTCACCAACTTAACTTTCCAAGGCTAAGTACTTTAGCAAAGAAATACCGCTCTGTGCCAGCTACAAGTGCCCCCTCTGAGAGGCTTTTCAGTGTGTGGGGGGGGGGGGGGCATTGTTACATGCCACCGTGCATGCCTGAAGCCAGAGGTAGTAGACAGGCTTGTCTTCCTGGCAAAAAATATTTAGAAAAAACATGCACTACTGTTTAATACTGTTGGTTATGTTGTGAATGCACTTGATTTTGTTTACATGCACTTATTTACTGTGCAAAATATGTTATGTTGATGTTAGATCAGATGTTGCACTTTTGAAAATGTGAATGTTAAAGGGTCATATACATTTTATTTCATGCTGTGTTTGTATCAGTGTATTCAGTTAGAAAAGCTTACTGTAAAAAGTTACATTTGCACAGTTGTTTACAATGGAAGGCTACTATTTAATGCCATTTAATGTTATGTTTAATTTAATTTTATATTTAAATGATTCAGGCAAACAAAAGAGTGACCAAATACTTTTTGTATACTACAGGCACCTTTCTACAATGTTCAGGTTTTGTTTGCACTTTATTTTTATCAACCTACTTGGGAAAATCATCACAAAATAAAAGAAAAAATTGTTTTCAACAGCTTCTGTCATCTGCAAAAAATTTTGGGGGAAAAAAATCGATTTAAATCGTGAATCGGATTTTTTGTAAAAAAATCGGAGATTTTTTTTTTAGGCCATATCGCCCAGCCCTACATTGACCTTTTGCTTTTTAGATGTGTCGGGGGTTGGCTCCACAGCAATACAGCTGGTGTTTGGTAGGTAGATGATGGCTGTGGGACCATTTGCAGTGTGTTGTGCATACGTAGAGTCTGATTAGTGTGTTTTCAGGTGCATGGATTCGTATGTTTTTCTAGTTTGGGCTCTGTCTGCTTAATTTACTCAATCTATCAGCCTTTCTAGCAGTCAACCAACAATTTAATATTAATCTGGCAGCAACGGGAGCGGTACATTTTCAATTCTGCCAACCTCTTTTTTGTTGTTGGTTTTCCCAGGAGCCTCATGAATTGCAGTCGTTGATTGTCCATTGCTTCGCCTTGCATGCTCTAGCGTGAGATGCTCTCTTACTATTGGCAGGGTGACGGTGTCACCCTGGCTTGTGCCATAAATGCCGTCAGAAAACCTCAGCTCATCAGACTCAGTGGGTGATGACTAGTGGAGATGGAGACAGATGGGCGAGAGACATGACTATGACACTGTCTGCTGTCTGGGATCACAAAAAGCCTCATGGAAGTGAGAATTCATACCAGCCCATACTGACTGCCAACTGTCCTGCCTCCTCTCTGCCCAAAAACGCCAACTGGCGAGTGGCGCACGATTCGTTTTGAAACGGGAAGAGGGCCTAGTTCATTAAGAATATTACATTTCTCCAAGTTTGTTCCATTTGCAAGACTGGTTTCATATCCTGAAGTAGTTTTGGGCTTTGTCAGCTCTCCACTCGCTGTCTGGTTCGCGCTTTATGAGATATTTTGGATGGCATTGGTCTGAATCACCGCTCTTGTTAAGTTGGCTAAAATATGCATACTGCTGCTATCAGTTTCTGACATTTCTACTTCAGATATGTCACTTTGTGTTGCCTGTCTTGTGGACGTAACTTCTATGAGGTGATTCTTTTTTTCAGTTGATGTCAGAGGCTTGGTGGTATATTTGTCTTACAATCATTGGTGTCATCACCTGGTCAGTAAAGCATTTCTGTCCAATGGAAAGTGAGGACGACAGCGAGGTGACTCATTCCTCTCGGTCCGCGGCACTACTTCCCTGTTACGGGAAACAGATGGGGTTTCATCACATAGGAACTCCAGTCAGTAAACAAGGCATACCGCTTGCTCTCTGAATTCTGGGAGGTAGATCTGCTGTGGCAGTTGAAGTAGTTTGTGTAATGATGATGTGTCACACTGTCACCGGTCCCTCTGGCATGTGAATCCATTTCTTTATCATGTAAGGGCTTGGTTTTTTTTGTGTGTTTTGTTTCGGCCTTGTTCGAACACGCATGTCCTTTCAGATGAAGGTATGCCAGATAAGCCGGCTGTACAGATTTTGAGATAAAACACGCAGATTGAGAGTGGAAGGATTTTTTCTAAACCAAAGTCCACTGCAGCAGGAAATGCTGGAGAACAATATATGTTTCAGTGGTGAGACTCAAATTCAAAATGTGTCCTTAAAAAAAAGAATTGTGTGCCAGTGTATGCATTTAAATTGCAGATTGTGGCACATTCGCTTTGCCTGTTGGGGAGATTGAATCTGAGGTGTCGCCCTTGACGCCAGCAGCCATCATTCTGAATGGCGCCGTAATGGCCTCACATTCACACTGAGGTGTCGGTAAATGTGTGGGAGGGATATTTAAAATAGGCTGGGAGGAGCTGCCCTGAAGTTTACCTCCTTTCTCCTCTATTCACTAATAAGTGCATTCTGTAGTACTACAGCTGCAGCTCTGGGTACAGTCGTTCTTTCTAAACAGACCGTTTATAAAGCCATTGCTTGATTACAGATTGCTGCTGCTAGTTCGTCATCGGTTCAGAGTTTTGTCCATGTGGTCACGTGGATGCTCTTACCGTTTAACTTGACTGTCTTTATCCTGTGTGCTAATCAGATTTATTCCCCTGTGCAGCTCCAGTATGTCCAAGCGGCGCTCGTCGGAGAGGGGGGCTGGAGAGACATCAGGCAGGGCCAGCAAGCTTCAATGTCCCGGGATATCCGGCAGTAACGCCAAGAGAGCCGGGCCCTTCATCCTTGGTAAGGGAGCAACCGCTTTTTATTTTCATTTGCACGAGCCCCAAAAGTATGGATATGGAATGCAAAGTGAGAGTCGTGGGGTGTCCCTGAGTATACGCACGCCTAAGACAAGAATGTGAAGAATTTCACTGACCCCCCCCCCCCCCCCCCCCCCCAGGGGCCCTGACATTGGCCAGAAAGGTCCCAGTCTGTGTTGGAGCAAGCTTATTCCCTCCCTCTGGCAAAATGTGTCTCTGCCTTTCTCTCAAACGTCTCTGTTTTCTACTCCACGTACCCTCCACTATTTGCAATGCAGAGTGCCAAAGAAAACATTACACTAGGGGTGTTAATGGGTACGTGCACATGCGGCCTTTAATGAGTTGCAGTGGGAGCACACACTCCGGCCTGTAGCCTGCCTTTTGGTCATGCAGCTGTTTCTTTTCTTATCCCTGCAGGGCCTCGCCTGGGCAACTCACCCGTGCCCAGCATAGTGCAATGTCTGGCCAGAAAGGACGGCACCGATGACTTCTATCAGCTCAAAGTAAGTTGTTCTTGGAGGGGTTTTCCTTTTCACAAACTCGGCGAGTTAAGCACATGCTTCAATAAAAATGTAATTCGAAACAAAGCTATGATGTCCCAGTAGACATTTGAACCTTTGACCTTCCTTCGTTGGTGTTCATTTTATGGCCCCCTGTTTCCGTCTGGTGCAAACAACAAAATCTCAGCTGGGCGATCTGTTTATTGGGGCTACTCAATTACACACGGGAGGGGGCTATAGGGGGTGGGGGGGTATGGAAGGGAGGAAGGTAGCGCCCCACCTGGAATGTCGACTTCTAACCCCCACGACCATGTAGTGAGTCAGCGCGTGACCCTCCTGTCATACCCGTGACTACAGAGCCTCCCTGTCTGCTGCACAGCTTGTTTGCTTTACCTATGAGCCACTGTTTTAAAGCTGCAAACCTCTTATACCGTCTCCACTGCACGGATTGTAACTTCCTGTTAAATGCTAAGCAGATGTATCTTCCTGTCATGCCTTCAGTTATTTAACCGCTGTCGTGTCTGAAGATCAGCTTCATACTAAATGGTTAAAGCTCTCGTCCTGCCGTCTGATCCGGTATGACCTCTTGTCTTGTGACCTAATGTGTGCTCTGTCCTCCCGTGTGTTTACGGCAGATCCTTACGCTGGAGGAGCGAGTGGACTCTGCAGGGGAGACTCAGGAGGAGAGGCAGGGGAAGATGCTGCTGCACACAGAGTACTCCCTCCTCTCTCTGCTGCACAACCAGGACGGCGTGGTCCACCACCACGGCCTCTTTCAGGTAGACCGACACCTGCACACATTCGCCAATTAGGTTGCATTTCTGTCGACTGGTGCGTAGTACATCATAAGTCAAATAATTAATATCATGGACAAATGTCTTTTAGTTTATGGTGCATTACTCGGCACTGTGCGTGGGCGCGTTTCCTGTATAATTGCAAAAGCTAAATACACCAACATTACCATGGAGACGTGTCTGTAACTTTGTATTGAGTTCAGAATGTGGCATCACCATGCAAGTACAAGTAACGCCGTGCTCTCATCAGCCCCGTAATGGCAGCGGTGAGCTTGTCGTTGGTCCGGCCAGCTGCTTGTGTTTCCTTATCAGGGTTGTTTCAAGGGAGAAGTGGGAGCACCATTTAAAAGCCATATTTATCTGTAGCCATTCTCTATCCACAGCCCCATCCATTCATAAGGACCCCCCCCTCACCTGTATTCCCGTCTGCCTCCTCAATGTCATCTCTCGCCCCCTCTGTCTCGCTCTCTCCCCTTCTCTCTTTCTCTCCATTTTTCGTCTTTGTCTCTCATTCTCATCTGTCGGTTCCACTCTGCCTGTGTTCTCAGAATAGCAGCATTGAGCCGTGCACTCTGATTCCGTTAGGCCTGCGATATCGATATTGGTTGTTATAGTGCATCTCCGCTGTGAGAGAACCAGTTCATAATGTACACTTTTTTTCAGAGGTTCTGACTGCAATTGACAACCTGATACAGCTATCAATAAGAAGCGGTGACTCTGCTATTTGGGGCTGGAGTTGGAATTCGAGGAATGAGCTCTGTTCATCCTCCACCAGCCGATGCGTCGGGGTGGACGTGTCTTATTCATTGGCTACATGCGGTGATTGATGTCCTCTACTCTGCGTGAATCTATGTCCTTCTAAGCTGAATGAATCAGCTGGCGTCGTGCAGGAATCCATTCAGTTTGATGCATTCATGAATGCCTCAACCTTTATTGATTGGACACTGTTGGAAAGTGCCTCTAAAATGCATCAACAACTTGTGAAGTAAGCCCCTTCCTGAAGATAGCTGCTCACACTTCTCTTTGTTGTTTCCCCCCCCCCCCAGGATCGAGCCTGTGAAATAGTGGAGGACATGGAGGCCAACAAGGTGCGCAAGATGAAGCGGATCTGTCTCGTGCTCGACTGCCTGTGTGCTCACGACTTCAGCGACAAGACGGCAGATCTAATAAACCTCCAGCATTACGTTATAAAGGAGAAGAGACTAAGCGAGCGCGAAGCCATCATCATTTTCTACGATGTGGTGCGTGTGGTGGACGCCCTTCATAAGGTGGGTCTACGATAGAATTTGTTCAACTACTCCAAGAAAAGATGCACTTGCAGGGCTCGTTAATGTTTTTGGTTATTTAACAAAGACTTCGTCCTCTATTTCAGCCGACTAAGCTACTTCCATCATGTGTCTAATTCAGTTATTGTTTTACAAGTTGTGCGATACGGCAAGTGAGTTGCCAAATTTACGAGCCCAACGTGCCGTTTTACTTGCCCCGGGCAAGTGGGTGAGGCTTAAAGTTATTTTATACTCGCTGTAGTGAAACCGGCGCGCGTGCCAGAAAATTACATCATCACTTTGTTGGCTAAGTTCACATTTTACCTTCTGATTACTCATCGCCCATGTTCGTGCGCGACTCTCAAACTGATTGTTTTGACACCAATGATTCACGAAGCACGATCTAAGCAAACTCTCTTCTCTTTCTTTCCTCCGTGCAGAAAAACATTGTACACAGAGACCTCAAGCTGGGAAACATGGTGCTGAACAAACGGTAAGATGAAACTTGTCCAATCAGTTAGCTGGCCACTAACCTCTCTCATTATACCAGGTCAGTTGTATTAGCCTGCCAGTAAGTCCTTCTGTCTCAGCTCACGTGTGTGAGTGGCCCCCAGCAGCGAGTATCCAGTGTACGTTTGGCTTCAAATCCAAGCAGGGGTCACATTCTCAGACTAAGATCGAGATCAGTGGTAGGAACCCAAAGCCTTGCTCTCGTGTCTGTGTGTCGAGCAAAGGCTGTTGATTTACTCTCCGCGGATGGATTGTTGGAAGTGGAGGGCCAAACAGAGCAAAGAATAAGCCACTGCTTTGTTCCCAGTGGAAGAGCGAGCTGTGTTGTTCAGCACACAGGACAGTGAGTGCACCTCCGTTCAGATGGGCCCTGCAGAATGGGGAAACTCCTCCGCACAGAGTGTGAAGAGAGATGTTTGTATTCAGGGGTAACCGCCACTTTTCACAGTGTGACTTCTGCTATCTGGTACTTTTAGATAATTCAGCTAGATTTTTGCATTGAACCTGTGGATGGTTGCCTCCAAACAGCAGAGGTCTGCACGCACTTTCTTGAAGACTCTTGACAACCATCCCACAAAGCCGACCTTTTTCCATTTCTCTCTCCGCTCCTCCGCTTGCTGCACATACCTTTTGCATCCAAACATATAGAGCATGCTCGCATCGCGCACCAGTGATCATAGTCATGGAGTTGCCTCACACTGTACTTAGTCAGTATGAGTACATGCATTGAGAGGTCACGTTCCCGGCTTATCTTTTTACCACATGACACATCTCAGGTCAGAGCCTGTTGTGTCCTCCACCACCACCACCAGTAGCAGTAGTAGTAGTAGTAGTGGTGGTGATGATGGTGATGATGATGAAACAGGAGTGTTTTGTCCAGGGGAGAGGGATGGTGGGTAGAGGAGCAGATGAACGGAACACTCCGTCCCAGCTGAAGACAAAGGAGAGTTCTGCCAAAGGCACCATAGCTCTGAGCTGACTCACACACACACACACACACACACACTCACGTGGACACAGTCATCATTTATTTACTCTATTCTTCTATTTTTCTTTTACGCCCTAATCCCTTTCCTGCTTTTATTGTCCCTTTGTCATCTTCCCTTACCCGCCTGCTTTGTGCATCATACTTTGCTTTGCTTGCATGGTTCCTCTTGGATGTGTGTGTGTGTGAATGTACTCTCCGAATGGGAAGGACGTGGGCCAATTTTAGACGCGGACCGCTCCTAAAAATCCCCCGTCCTCCCCCGCTGCTTGTCGTCACTCTGGGAAATGCACCGATGCCACCGACAAGCTCAGCAGTTTCCGCACGAATGATGTGATTTCCTCTTGCAGAGCCAGCTGTTATGAAAGCAGGATGTCATAAATGAATCTGCAGGGTTGTTGTATGTCAGAGCTGTGTTGACTTCCATCGATGGAGACGCACCATGGCACGGTGTTGTGTCTGTTGTTGTTTTGTTTTTATCTCTTCCAGAATCTGTGACAGTTTGCATCACCATATGTGCTGAATGTTTTTAATGTTACATTACTGTTTTTGAAACATGCAATGATGCTAGACAAGCAGTAGCCATAATTCAACAACGCCAACTTTAAAAAAAGTGAATAAAATAACTGCTTGTGTAAAGTTTGGGTACTTCTATAACCCTTCAAATCACTGTTCTGCCCAAATGATGTGTAGAAGTTGCCCTGCCTTTGACCTCCTTTTCTCGTCCGCTGTTGTATTTTCAGCAAAATGTTGCGGCTAGGGAGGATAAATCATGGGGGCTGTTTAGGTTTCTGGTTTCCCGACTTACCCGGGATCACATGAACAGGATGCAGAGATGGTGTGGTCTCTCTTCGGTCCTCGGGGACCCTTGCCTCACGAGGCAAACATGCAATTTAATTTACCCAATCTCCGGTGCAAGAATAGAAGCTCGGGTCGTGATGCAGACGGGACAAAAGAACAGACTCCTCTATGAAGGAAGCTTTTATGCCGAGGGTCCTTGAAGCGTTGCACTCTGCTCTGGCCCATCTCCATGCAGATCACAAGGCCACTGTATGGTTCTAGAGATTTGGATCACAAAGGCTGCTCAAGTCTCGGATCATATAAGTAGCTGGAAATGATTTGAACCAAATGTTCTAATGGGAAATTGAGATTGGAGCATTTGGTTGAAAATAGTGTGATAGGAATTGGCTCCAGATGCTGTAATAGGAGCAGTGTGTGTGTGTGTGTGTGTGAGATGAGCAGGGTGTGAAAGTAGGAGAGAATAGGGGAAGCTGTTGACCTCAGGCTGTTTAGAAAGCGGATGTGGGTGAGGAGCGTGATCGAGAGAGGACCCGGGCTCTAGACCCTGGCTGCCTTTTGTCTGCACTCATTTGCTTTCGAGTGTGTTTTTCGTGTGTGTGTGTGCGCGAGTGTTCACCATGGGAGTGATCGTGTGGGTGCACTTGAAGTTTCACGTATTTGAAATCTTCGTGAGCTTCATATACTCGTTTGGCAACCCATCGCCATGCAGGCCTTAGTCATCGGAACAATTATCCCAAGCCACAAAGTTGACTCATATCTTTGTCAAAGTGCAGCTTTTTATTTTCTCTTTCTCTGCTGAAAGAACACGTGACATGGAACCGGCCATATAGTGCCTCGTCTTTAACACCGTTGGGTTCACTCCACCACGAGCAAACTCAGTTGACCTTAATGACTCGGAGACAGGTCTTGTAGTGCCACGTCGTTTCCACAGAAACCAAATTAACCAAACATCGCTTGTAACATCCCTGGGTCTTCTCCGACTGACGTGTGTCTGGAATGGCTTTTATCTTCATGTCTCAGGCCTGATGTGGACCATCATGTAAGACTGTGGTGGCGATGATATTAAACTTAATGTAGACCACCTGAAAGAATAGTCGTGAGCTTGCTCTATGGGCCCATAGATGCGGAATGTTGCCGGAAGATCTGGGTAATTTAATCAGAATTGTATACTTTGAACGTTACTCAGTGGTGCATGAAGCCCAAAAAAAAGCTCTTTTCAAAGGAGTGACTGGCGCCACCTTCAACCCTGTAGTCAGTTCACTTTACATCCATGGCCGCGAGCCGCTGACTTGGACGTCGCCATGTTGAGAGCCGTGTGGAGGCAATAGATATGCTCTGCATTTTGTATTGAAACTACTAAAGATCAAGACCTGGGGATAAACATGCATGGAGAATATAACCGCTGCTACAGAGGAATAGTACAACAGATTTACAAGGAACTACTGAATTGAAAACACTTTCAGTTGTGTGGACATGGAGACCCTCTGTCAGTTTATGACGCTGGTCAGAATCTGATATCAAGAATCTTGTGACAACTTGTATCTTAACTGCAATGATAACCCAGGAAGATGGGAGGCTTTCTTCTTGTAGACAGAGTGTGCACACTGTTTTGCATTTGGCAGTCATGAGATACTGATGTATTTTTAAGGCCCGGTGAACCGTGAGACTATTAAAAACAACAAGGCATGCTCGCAAGTTCTTCTCATCTCTGTCAGCCTGCGTTCACTTGACGCTTTGAGCCATGAGTGCAGTGTCCCACATTCTAAACTTACATTTGTTGTGATGAGTAACAGTGTTTTTCCATGGTTTGAAGTTAAAGAGGAGAGTACTCGGTGTGTGTGTGTTCATCAGCAGTGGGAATATTCCAGTCATTATTTGATTACAAATCAGAACTAATAAAAGTTATTAATCAGGCGTTTTTGTGCGTGTGTGCTCACAGGACTCACCGAATCACCATCACCAACTTCTGCCTGGGAAAGCACCTGGTGAGCGAGGACGACCTGCTGAAAGACCAGAGAGGAAGTCCGGCCTACATTAGCCCTGATGTATTAAGTGGTGAGTGAAAAAACAAGCGTGTTGCATGCGTATTCTTTTTATAGGACAGTGTATGCATCATGCATGGGGCCTTTCAGACCGTAACAACAGTGTTGAAAACCGGTCAGCGTCACTTTCAAAACCTGACAGTCACACCTGTTTTTGCAGCAACTGATCATGTGTGCGCACACAGGTGTGAAAACCTTCCTCACTTGCCACTGATTTGCAGCGTCCACTTTAAGGATGTGAAATAGAGTTGTGAAGCGTATTACCTACAAGTGTCTAATGTACTATATATATATGTGTACAATATATATGTATACAAGATGCCAGACCTGGTTCTGGTTAGAAGAGTGACCCTTGTGGATCCGGGTCCAGAAGGGATCCTGGGGTTCTTTTTAACGAGCGTTGTGTAACGTTAAGCAGGCGGTTTGATTGTGTTTGATTTTCTGGTTATTGGGCAACAAGAAAGGGTTTATGTTGCAATTTCAGATGTTGCTAGAAACAGCTTCTTTGTTTGTGTAATCATGGTGCTATTGCATTTTCTCATGGTATGTGTCTGCAGAGGAAGCTACTTTCCACTTTGTGTGAAACATCTTCTTTGTGTTTGTGGGGGGGAAAGCAGAAATCCATTGTTTCGCTTCACAATGCTCATTTGTCACAGTGAACGTGCAGACCTCAGCGCCACGCACCAATCGGGTTGATGCGTAGGCCTCAGGCACTTCCACGATTGACCGCAATGCCATATCCAGAACGTAGCCCTGCACAAGATTGAGAAGAACGTATTTCAACCAACTCAGAAACTAGATGAAACCCGGGCCTGTATATCAGCATAACGTGACAGGCACACAATTAAACAGCTACAGTGACTCACGCACTGATGACTCACTGGAGGGAAACTACTCCCATCAACCCCCTTCCCCTCCCGTGTGTGTGTGTGTGTGTGTGTGTGTGTGTGTGTGTGTGTGTGTGTGTGTGTGTGTGTGTGTGTGTGTGTGTGTGTGTGTGTGTGTGTGTGTGTGTGTGTGTGTGTGTGTGTGTGTGTGTGTGTGTGTGTGTGTGTGTGTGTGTGTGTGTGTGTGTGTGTGTGTGTGTGTGTGTGTGTGTGTGTGTGTGTGTGTGTGTGGCTTTAACATAATTGCCTGCTGCTGTTGCTACCGCCTGCCTATGGTCATGCACAGCCATGATGCTCCACCTTCAACGGCTCCAGTTTATTCACCGCCGGTCCAGGGCTGGTTTCAGCGTTGATGATTAAAAACTAGCTCATGTCAAAAGTCAGCGTTGGGCTGGACATTTCTATGAAATATACATCTGGATATGGAGTCGTAGCTTCTGTTTGTTTACTCATGTCGTTAATCATTAGACCCGGTGACGCCCCTGAGTCACACAGTCCAAACAAATGTTGATTTGAATCTGTTTTTATTTTTGTTTTTGCTGTCACCATATCAAATGCCATCTGTTGATGTCAGACACTGATCCAGATCCCCTGTCCTTCCTGTCTCCAGGTCGGCCGTACCGCGGTAAACCCAGTGACATGTGGGCTCTTGGCGTGGTCCTGTTCACCATGCTGTACGGCCAGTTCCCCTTTTATGACAGCATACCTCAAGAGCTCTTC
This sequence comes from Melanostigma gelatinosum, assembly GCF_949748355.1. Lineage (NCBI taxonomy): Eukaryota > Metazoa > Chordata > Actinopteri > Perciformes > Zoarcidae > Melanostigma > Melanostigma gelatinosum. Next base: position 7,605,246 of record NC_136642.1, on the reverse strand, counting down.
CGCAAGATCAAGGCTGCCGAGTACTCTATCCCAGAGTGAGTATTTGTTAGAGGATTTACCAAATAGTTTTGCATACTTCATCTGTGATTTAAGATGTTATCTGCAGAACATTTGCTGATAATTTGCCACATGTTCAGTTTGGACCCGAAGAAATGACAGTATATTCTTCCAATAGTCACATTTATTAATCTGTGACTCACAGGGACGGCCGTGTGTCGGAGAACACGGTGTGCCTGATCCGAAAGCTGCTGGTGTTGGACCCTCAGCAGAGGCTGACTGCAGGAGAGGTGCTGGAGTCTCTCAGTGGCATCATTGCCTCATGGTAATTGCTCCCCCTGCTGGATGTTTGAAAGATTTCGTCACGCGTGTTGATGGTCAAGTCATGATTAATTGTTGAAGAAATGATTGTCATGACTTTGTGTAAAACGTCGACTGCCAGCCTGCCGTGAGTTTGTGAAGATATCCACTGGCTTCACATTTGTGATTTCATTTTGTCAGCACAGATCAGAATGACAAGATCACTGGTGTTAATCATCATCTTTGGTGTGTTTTCCTAATAACAGGCAGTCGGTTTCATCGTTGAGTGGCCCTCTGCAGGTGGTGCCGGATATTGACGATCAGATCAATCACCCAGAACTTCTGCAGGAGGTACATTTTAGGAGAAACATGACAGATCTGAATATGGAGCCTGTTGGACATGTCCAGATCAGCTAAAATACAGCTACTCGAGAAATAGCACTACTTGGATGCAATTGTGTATTTCTATAGTTTTCATATCTGGATTTCTTCCTCGATATACTCGGAGAAAATGTTTTTATTTCAGTCAGCTCAGCTGTTGCAACACAGTGAACAGACTACATTTTCTTCCCTCAGGCCAAGGTGATAGAAGAGTCTTCACAGTACGAGTTTGAGAACTACATGCGCCAGCAGCTGCTGCTGGCTGAAGAGAAGAACACTATCCACGAGGCCAAGAGCTTCCTCACCAAGCGCCAGTTTGGCAGCATCCCACCTGTAAGGCGTCTGGGCCACGACGCACAGCCTGTCAGCCCGCTGGATGCTGCCATCCTGGCACAACGTTTCCTCCGGAAGTAGTCCCCCAAACCACCCATGGCAGCCCCTCCCCCACACCCCACAGAGACCTGTGGAGTCCAGAGAGGACTGAGGAGGACAAGCCCTCCCAAAACTGAACTTGCATACAGGGAGGCCCAGCCCGAACCAGGGAACGGGCAGCCCCCATTCGTAGGTGGGCTTTTGCGCAAGCTAGGTGGAGCAGGTGTGCGAGTTGGGCGCCAGAACAAACCGCCAATTTCAAACTTCACTCCTCGAATCTGAAGCCTCCAGCAAAACATGGAATGTCCAGGAGGAAGATCTGAACCAAAGGTTCCTTTGCCCTCAGGTCACCCACAGTCAGATCTCACTGTGCAGCCAACCCGACGGCACCGTCCCACGTGGGGCTAACACAAGGCTCCGGCTGCAGTGTTGAAGAGATGTTAAACCCCATATTCCTCCTCCTTTGAGATCCCCCTACTGTAACACCCCCCGCCTCTCCTCGTCAACTCTGGATCCCCTGAGCAACACAGGGCCAGAATCATGTAGCAACCCCCCCTCTTCCTAGTGGTTAATGGTGTTGCCTCAAGTCAGATCGCCTAATCACAGATGTCACTTCTCTATACCTCCATTCCACCCTCCTCCTCTTCTCACTCGTTCCTCTGCCTCTCTATTGTTTACTGTACTGAAAATGATCGAGACTGGTCCCCGTCTGTAACTCTGACTTCAAATCAATCTACCTCTCTGTCTCGCTTGTCTGTTGGTAAACCATGCTCACTGTTCTGAGACAAGGGATTGTAACAATGGAGTCTTGATGCCACCAGTGACATAAAGCATTAATGTTTTCTGTCAGAGTGACAATGCTTTGAAACCTTTTTTTTTCAGTGGTTTCAAAAAATAATCTGAATAAGCTTTTTATCATATTAACCTTAATAAGTAGCATTTCATCCCTACCTTTTTGGATTGAAGATAATGAATATCAAAGAATGTGCCCATGCATCCTTTTTGATATTTGCAGAATGCATGGTCTCCTGCTTTTGCGCATCCCTGTGGAAATCTATTTTAGCATCTAGGCAGCTAGTGTGAGGTACCTGGAAGTCACGATGCCAATAACTGAATGGGAAACCCTGTTGGCTCCTCCCTGCCAAGGCATATTGATGGTAACGCTTCCTCAGTGCCATTATAGTGGAGATCTAAGCACTGTCATGTTTCTATTGCCAAAAATCATGTCTTAAAGTAACTATTAGCCAAGGAAACTGGTACCCACAGCCTCATTCAGAATCAAATGGCTTCCAGGTATTCCAACTTCCCAGTTTCTCTTTATCAAGAAAGATAATGAGAAGTGTTTTTTTTTCTTCTTCAGTATGAATGTGAACTGTCACTCTATGCTTTGAGGGTGTGGAGCTGGTCACCTCTCACAGCCACACTCTTTTTAAGCTAACCTCCAATCATCGTGTTATCTGGCCTGCCTCGGAGGCAGACACTGTGAAAACCAGAGCAGGCTTTGCTGAGACGGGGCTTGACTGAATGTTTTACCGATTGCCATGAATGCTCTCTTTTTAAGATGGAAACCTTTCACATTCTATTGCCATTTCTCAAGCCTTCTCTCCAGCTCAACTTGTACACACTTGTATTATCTCACCACGTGGGCTCTCTATACAGAGAGACCAGGTGGTGGCCGGTAATTGACACTGTAATATTTCATAGAGAAATGAAAATACAGACTCTGATTTTAAGTTTAGTTCTAGGGGCTCCTTGGCTATTGATGCATTCTTGTCTTTTATCCAAGGGGTTTCTTCAAACCATGGCGAAGCTACTAACCAGTGACTGTTAGGCATCTGTACATTGCAACTTGCCTTTTGCGTATTGGTACCTGCTTTAGGCTATCTAGACTTCTTCCTATTTATAACTGATTGCATGAACATAGGCTCTGAAATATTTTCAAATGTCTTTACTTTTTCTTTTTTCCCTTGTAATTTCATGTTGATTTATTTATTCTCTTGTGTAGACCGCCCATCCCCCCCCCCCCCCCCCCCCCCCAATACTCTGCACAACTTATGCCAGTGTGGCGGGGGCCCTAAGCCTCTTTGCTCTCTCAGCTTTAAGAAGTGTTGTTAACTCCAACAGTGGTTCTCATTTTGATCCTTTTCAGCCACATTCACGAAAGAGTAGCATCTAATTTTTGTGTTTCCCTTTTATTTAGTTTTTGATTCCTCAATCTTTTTTCTTGCCATTTTTAAGTCTGTGGTCAACTTAAGCTACACTAATAACAAGACTGACTTTGCATAGTTATATTTTTTACAGAAAACTAAAATGATACTCTCACATTATCTTGATTTATAGGAGGGTGTTTGTGTGTGTGTGTGTGTGTGTGTGTGTGTGTTTGTGTGTGTGTGTGTGTTTTGTTTTTTCTCCATCATTTCCCGCAAACATCCCCACATGAGGTTGCACTCTGGTCAGTATGTAAATATGTACCATCATGAATGCGCCAGTCATATTGTATGTAGTTCCACCCAGTGAGACACCAACTCTTGTTTCAACACATGCCGATTGACGTGCATTATGGGCCACGTTGGCCATCAACCACCACACCCAGAAGCTAAAATGACATGTAAAGAGAGCTGTCGGCTCTCTCCCACCTCAATGTGAATTCCATGGGTGTGCAGCAGTATTGTAGTAGTTTAGGTTGTTCATCAGAAAAACACGGGTGTTTCATGAACACCGTAGCCAATGCTGATCTGTCTGTGGAAAGTGTTTTACGCAAATCTTCCATGATGCCCAACTACAGATGAGTAACCAAAGGTTCAATGGACCCTTGATGTAGATGTTATTTTGTCCCCGCCCCTAATCAAAAAAAGTTTCACTTTCTAGCTCGTGGATTGTACCACGTTCAATGTTTTTGTTTGACGGAGTTGTATTGGTAGACTGCAACGTGGACTGAAAAGCATGGACATAGTGTGAGGTTCAACTCTGTGTCAAACACGTGACTATTGCATGATTTTAAACTCGCAAGGTGTGCCGGAGCAACTGATTGAAAATGTGCAGATCATTTACTCTACAAAGCAAAGTAGATAAACTCCTGCATTGAAGCAGTAAAATGTTATTCATTTTCCAAATTTCAGTTTTTATGATGATTTTCACTCTGCTTCTAAAGTCCTATGTCTGCAGTATGTAACTGATGTGTTGCTGACTGTTTCAACTGGAAACGTAGGATAGTAGTTGTAAGATAAGAACCGTGGTGTGGTTTAAACCCAATGGGATATGTGTTGTAAGCTGCTTGGTTGGACATGGGCATCTAGATACGGAAAACTGCGTAATTGTACAGATGAAAAACACGTTTGTATAAAAAAAAAAAAAACCCATATTTTTCTACTTCATCAGAATTCTACATGCATGTCAGCAATAAACTTTGATATGGAAACATTCATCTTTGTGTTGTGACTCTTCCTCTTACTTCCAGAAGATGGAGCACTTTCTTAAAAAAAGAAACCAAAGCCGCCAGTGGGACCAGAATAATTAACGTTGGCATTAGGAAATTATACTGAACGTTATTCTATGTTTGCTTCCACATATTTCACTTACCATATGTGGAAAATAAAATCTATAGAAAATGTTGCGCAGTGCCAGCCGACTATGTGCTTTTACATGATGTTGTCGCAGGCCTCTGAGGGGGAGACTTGTGCGGGGAATGAACGGAATAGAGAATAACTGAGTCTCTGTGCGTATACACTGCCTCGGTTTTGCGGTGAGTCGGGTTCTGGAGCGAAACTGAGGTAGAGGTGCTCGAACAGGAAACCTGACTCTGACAGCGCTACGGGACCCTGTGGGCTGCTCTGCCAATTCCCCCACCTCAACTCAGGCCTTTGAATACACACCTACACACTCTTGAGCAGGGTATTAATTCAATTATAAATCCTGTCATGCAAGCCAAAGAATACACATGGATGTCTCATCATACGCAGGCCTGACAGACATTGGATGAAATTTGTCATAATGGCAAATGTTTCATGTTGAGGCACTATGCAGCACTTTTTTTTGTTCCGTTTTTATAGCCCACTGATGCACGGCTACTGTGACTCCAAAGCGTTTTTAGAGCAAGAAAAGTGTCTCCCACCGAAGGGAATTTAATCTTAAACCTACAAACACTGCGGCATCGAAAGACAAATTAGGAGATGAGACCTTGGATTTACATATTTTATTCATTTAGTAGGTATAAAGGCAAAAATGATGTGCTGACTCACTCAACAAAAGAATAACAAGAGTTCTGAGTAACGTTTCCCACCCTTCTGAGATCCTCACAACAGAGATGGTCTCTCCTCTGGACCATTACACCCCTCCCAACATGTCAAGCAGGGCGAACAACTCTCAAGGGTCAAAGTTGCACAGATGCTTTTTCCCCTTAAACTACAACCAGCTGGCCCTCAGGAGGTCCATCCTGGATGCATGTGTCTCAAGCAAACGATTGTTCATTAAAGGCTGCGTCAGACATTGCGATGCGCTTTCTTAATTACCTTGGAGAGCATTACGTATTCAGTTTCACCAGGAAAGAGCTGGCTTCATCCAGCTGGACATGGATGACAAAGGATAAACAGGAATCCAGATGTGTGTACGTAACCGTATTGTCAGCTTTGTGTGTTTGTGTACTTTACTGGTAGCAGTGTATCGAAAATGTATTTGAAATAATTGATTGCAGTGCACAGCTGCATCTGCTCGGTTAGTAATTATCACTCTGTGTTTATGTCTGTCAGAGTGTGAATGTGTCTCCAACTGTCTTTATGAGGCTTTATGGGCCCATGTCAAGACATTCCAGCCAACACACAAAACCAAACTTCTTTTGTGTGTTGAGCAAAACACAAAACATGTGACTCTTCACTGCATTAAGTAACGGATACAAAGTTCTCTCAGCTGCCGAAGAATAAGAAGACATGGAACTAGCTGATCTACGCCTCAAAGGGTTTAATATCAGCTTTCTTGCTGTTGAGAAGTCATTGGTGGAAAAGAAATAAGTACATTTACTCAATTACTGTACTGCACTTTACTTCTATACTACAATACAACTTGGAGCAAAAAAAAATGAATCTATGAAACTAATTTCCAGTACAGTAGAGAGGTGGAAACAAATGGAATCGCTTCAGTATTCAAAGACTCAAAAAGGAAAAGAGAAGATGAGATTAGTACTCTCAGACATGCTAAACTCTGTTCATTGTTGTTGGCGAGCTGTCCACAAGGTCTCGAAACAGAGTACGGTCCCCAGATGTGCAACAAGGAAGGAAAACATCTGCTCAAGGTCTTTCTTTGCTCATTTAAAGACACTCTGTTTTCAGTCTTATTTGAGTGTTGTAAAACAGATGATTAAACAGAAGATTGGAATTAGTGACCACAAACGTATAAATCTTCTGAAGTGTCCCGATATCCTTGTTGTACCCTTGTTTTCATTGACTTTGCAGTTGAGTTGATTACAGTCGCATGCTGCCGTGTTCTCTTAAACTTAATACGGTGTGACTTTGAAATCAGCGCTCTTGTTCCTCATACCGTGTAACTTCACACGGTATCTTCATTTAAATCAATAAGTTAAACGAGGTAACGACACCACTCGTCCTCCCACATTAAAGAGTCGAATTCAGTGACAGACAGTGTGACTTCAGATGTGGTTCGACATCTGGTGCCAGCAGATTCAAAGACTTTGTTGTGGCCCTTTACACATGGTGTGCCCTACAGCAACGCGACCAGAGGACTGTCCAAGTCTAATACAGATAATTATTGTTTTATTGTGATGAACTGGTTATATGGAAAGATTGTGCCAAATGTTTGAGTGAATATCATTTTTATTGACCTCAATAGTAACTTAAACTGCAATCGCAAAGTTTGAATAATTCAATTTGTTTTCTTTCCGAGACTTCGATAAGAAGATCGTTGTTATTTGTTTGTACAGAGTACAGAACAGGAGACAATTAGCTGAGTTAGCTTAGCTGCTTCCAGTCTGCTGCGTTCATGCGTTATTCCAGAATGGATTCCCCCACAACAGTGTAATCACATCATCAGTAGCTTAAATTAGCCGGCAGCTGGAGGTGCTGCTATAGGTGTCACCTTTGGACAGAGCCAGGCCAGCAGTTTCCCCGTCCTGTGTCTTTGTAGAAGATAACCACCTGCTCATGGTAGAGTAGAGTATTATCAATCTAACTCATACTTTCAGACATGAAAGCAAAGAAGCGTATTTTTCCCAAAATGTCAAACTACCAACTACACGTATTTCCCAAGAATCATACTTTTATTACTGTATTGTTCTTTTCCCTGAGTATAGACGAAACATGGTTTTCCTTTTATTTCCATCAACAGTCCGATCTATATTGTGGGTATGACTCTTACCAGAAGGTGTTGTTAATAAAGCCTCGTGTGGACCCAGGGCACAACCCCTCTTACTCATATTCATCTGAGAGCCAGCAGCAGAAGATTGTTTACAGCTGCTCTGTGTCTCCTTGTGAGAGACTGAAACACCTCTGTTTCTTGTCTCTTTTAGGACGACATCCTGGGACATTCATACATTCTGTAATTTGTCCAGTGTGTTTGCATTTGATGCAGAAGGGTTGTGATGGTCCGTCCAGCGTTTGCATACTTTGCCTACACATGGCTTTATTCGGTGTTGAGAAATAGCATGAATCTCGAGAGGAAGACGCTATGAAGATCCCGACCATGCTGAGGAAGTTTGCTCACAGACTTTTTGTCTTTTCAAAGTCCTTTTACTATCTCTGAACTATTTCCCTCTTCCCCTACATATCCAGCAAACTGACATCTGACTGAACTCCTTCTTCTCCCTCTATCGTTCTTCACCTCCTCAACTCGGGTGTCAGGAAAATCCACAATGGCGCAAGAATGAGTGTGTCATTTTCAAACTGCCCGCTAACTCTGAACATCTGGTCCTACAGGGAGGAGGGTGACCCTGTCAATGGGAGGCCTTGTCTCCCCTGTCGACGCCACGAGAACAGCCCGCCACAAGGTGAACAAGGAGGCATGTGTGTGTTTTTGAATGCGTGGCCGACAGTGTTCATCCTGGAATGATGTATAACAGGCATCGACTCAGAAGTTTGTGGATGGGGTTACTGTAATTTGAATTTTTCTTCCATCTGCAATAAAAAAGGCCAAACTTTCTTCGGCATGCAGCAGCAATAAAAAGCCGTTTAATTAATTAATCAACAATGCACATCCGGTGCAACAATCAAACAACATGATCAGGACACTCAGATGTGACATTTGATCAGCATCTGATAAGCAAGAAAGTTCATGGGTTTAATGTATCCTAAAACTTACTGGGAATGTTGCTCAAAAAGCATGAATCAATAACATGACATGCTGTTCAGGTCATGAGGCGTGATAGAGACTGAACTTTTCCCTTTTCTCCTTTTTCCTAATTTGTTTAGCAGAATGTCACGATTCTCCTTCGTTAATTGGAGGGTTATTCAGATCACCTGTTCCCTGCCCCTAATTAAGAATTGAGAGCAGCTTGGTGCATTTCCCCTGTCGGCCAATCAGGGTGTGACAACACCCTTTTTTTTAGGGCTTAAGAGAGGTGAGGGATTGCACACTCGGGGCTTTCTGATCCTTCTTTGACTCAATTGCAGCAGATATTCTCACCCAGCAGTCAGCCGTCTTTGGCCGTTTTGAGACTTCTTTGTTGTCTTAACCTTTCTGATTATGAGTGATTTGGAGCGTTGCGAAATCTAGTTGGAGTAATTATGTCTTCCATTATGTTACCTGCATCAAGGCAGACCTTAGTGCCGTTAGTGCCAAAGTTTATATTTGCCGAAATAATTGAATTGAAGCCTGTGGCCTTTTTTTAATGGTTTATTTCCATCAAAAAAAACCTTGCACACATTTCGGTATTATTGAAGAATATGTTTTTCATTGAGAAGGCACTTCAATTATTTGTTTCCAAGTATTTCTGTGTTATGTGGTTGGGAGCCGGTTAGCTGAAATCTGGAGAACCGCCACAGGCTGCACCTTAATGTTTCACTTTGTGTTTTCTTTGAACCTTCCTCTTGATGTAAAAATAAACTACAACAGTCTCTCCACAACAAGTAAAATGTAATAAATGTTTAATTGGCGGAACTTGTTTAATCATGCATACTAATATAAACCTTAATATTTGAATGGAACCTCCATGTGTGGCACCATGCATTAATGATCCCTGACACAGAGATGCAACTGGCATATGAATATGAACTTTAAGAACCTTGGTGGGAAGGAATTTTTTTTTAAATTGACACCTGATCTCGTTTTTTTGTAATTGCACCATATGCATCTTGTTGACACATTAATTCACTGCCCATTTACTGCTGCCACCTGTGTGTGAACTAGCGTCTCCAACAAAAACTCATCAGCAACACTTGCTCAGATTTAAATGACCCTGATGGGATTTTAAATGCCCTGATGAAGGTGCATAAATGTGGTGTTGAAATAAGGAAGAGTCTTCCAGTTAGTCTGCTAGAGATGCAGACTAATTGATTGCAAAACTTGCTTTCGGACACCATTATGTGAAATGGGACACTCCTCTGAACTAGGCTGATGATATAATACAGTCTTTGTTATTAAAAAAGCAAGACTCAATCAATGTAAAATCAAGTGGGAGCTGAATGAAGAGGCTGTTTGGTTTTATCCAAATGACAGAATCAGGTCTTGGCCTCTGAGACACTTTTGTGAAGGGACATTTAACTCTCCTACAGTCTGATGTATTTGTTCCTTTTACTGCCCTCCCAATGAAAAACACTGAAAGTGAATGTGTACAATCCCAAATACACTTACATGCAAGCCAATCCCCGAAGTTGTGGGTTTGGGGAGTGTTAGCTTGGGAACGGCGCCGCTGTCCATCGAGGGTGATTACGACAATGCAGCTGTCCCCACTCAGCACAGTCAGCGGAGAGAAAACTGTGAATGTATGCTGTGGAAAAACTCAGGAAAACTGAGCTGTCTGTCTGAACCTCTCACACACCACACTCTCCCGCTGACATAGACACATAAACAGAGACACGTTATTAAATCAGATACTGTACTTTCCTGATGGCAGCTGCAGCGCAGAGAAGTGTGAGAGTGATGACTATATTGGGAATATAAAGGCTCCATTTGACTGGAGGAATTTTACAGTTGCACATAAAATTCATAGCCTCGTTTGTATTCATCAAGATCCTCTTGCCTCTAATGTAAACTTTTAGCAAGGCTCTAGCAACGGCAATCTCTGCCGGCCAAGTCAGTTGGCCCACCACTGTGGTTTAGTCTGGAATATCTCCACAATGTTTCAGATGGATTGCCATGAAATTTGGTACAGATATTCATGTTTCCTCCGGGGCTTTTTTATCTGCCGCCAACAGCAGGTCAAGATTCATGTCCACTGGTCAACGGGCCGGTGCCGGATGAAATATCGGCGGTTTGATCCCCGGCTCCCCCAGTTGTCAAAATGTCATTGGGCAAAACACTGAACCTCAAAATTGCTCCTGACAGCAGTGCCATCGGAGTATAAATGTGAATGAGTTTAGGATTGTGACGTGCAGGCAGCACCTTGCATGGTAGCCTCTGCACGGTGTGAATGTGCGCGGGTGAATGCTGGCATGAGTCCACAACACTGTGACTGGTCTGAAGACTAGAAATGTACTTTACAAATGCAAGTCCATTTAGAAATGACCAAAATTTGGGTTTATGACCAACTGCCTGTGAAAATAAACTCAGCTTTCCAAAGCTGTACTGTGTGTTAAATGCTAGTTAGCAAATATGCTAACATGCTAAACTAAGATGGTGAACATGGTAAACATTACTCAGCTTCAAGCACCGCTGTGCCTCACAGCCGCCAGTTTGTCGCTGAACCTTCAGTCCAGATATTTCCATAATTATTTTTCTTTTTTAAGCTCTGCCTCTTTTTGAAACAAATATTTGTCCTTATGTTTTTGTTCATACACTAGCTGCATAGAATGAGTTTTGAAATGTAATTATGAATGTCAGGACCTTCTCTAGACATCTCTATAGAACTTTCCTGAAATACAATATGTCCAAAAATAAGTTTGTAAAATGTCAATTGTCTTCTCTGTTTTCAGCACCTTTTTAAAAAAGCTCTTTCGACTTTGACGCCACAACTTTTTTTAGTCAGCTGAACATGTTGAGGAGACAATGAGTCTCAGCATCAGACGCATGGGCGTTTAAAAGCTGAATCATTTACCATCAAGTGATTTTACTTGGCATATAAGAATGTGGAGGAACATAAAGCCCACCAGCACTGTGCTGAGAAACCACTTTATGCTCGTCATTATGCCAGTAAAGGCACTAGATTACCAAAATGTTGATTAAATTCTGACTCTCGCATCCTCCTCTTCCTCTTGAGTGCCTCTCACTCCTTCATCCTGTGTCTGTTGGTGGCAAGCAGCCCTTGGATTTCCGCTCACTGCCCCTTCAAAAAGGCGAGCTTTGGTGTGGGCGGTTGAGACGTGTCTTTTTCTCTCTCTGTGTGTGTGCTGTAAATATCTTCTGCTATCAAAGAGTCAAACTTCAGAGCTCGGTCTAATCTCTGAGACACACATCAAAGAACAGGATGAAGCAGCTGAGTTAAGTGACAGAGAGAGAGTGAGTGCACGTCTCTTCAACTTAGGGTAGTGTTTGGAGTAAGAAGAAGAGTTTATGATTTCATTCATGCGATAAACTCATTTGGATTACACCATGTTGCATGACCTTTCTCTACATCCACACAGTGCCTTAAAGTGGCACTGCTGTAGATGCTCACTGGTGCATCAAATGTGTATTATTAATTCATACATCAATTAAACTACATATTTGTAACCTGTTCAGATTTTAATATGGTCTTGGAGTTAAGAACCACACAACTCTACAGCACAACAGCATACAGTAACTGAAAGGATACCAAGATAATATGTGACATGGTCTTTTAACTCAAGCTTCAAGCGTGTCAATCTTTGATTTAGGCCATAATCATTTCCTTTGTTTGGTATGTGTGGCTTTATTTTCAGATGTTTCAGGATTACAAACTACTGCAGTTTGACCTTTTTAAACAACGTCACCACACATTATTTGACTTTGATGCATGAGAAGAACAAAAGAAGTGGAACAATTCAAGAACAGAAAACAAAAACCCACCTACACCAGCACTGGTTTTTTTTACCTCTGTGTTTCGGTTTCTCTCTGAGCCATCACTCTTCCCACAGAAAGCCAAATAGAGCCGGAGCCGGAGGTAGTCATTACAGGCTTCCCGGGGCATTGCTTGAATGACTCCTCAGGTCTATTCTTGCTCAGCGAGGGTGAAGCGGGTGCACAGCGGTTCTTAGAGTATAGACACTGGGTGACAAACATTCACATAGGGTGTAATTCTTGTGGTTGTGTCTTCAACCCCAATGAGGCATGGGTGGAGTGCCACTTACTAAAAACCCAACCAAGATTTCCCAAGTGGTGCCAGGCACCCATGGAGAAGAAACAAGTCTGGACCGTTGGCTCTGGCTACACGCTGGCCCGAATGTGAATTCCTCAGGGGTTTGGTTTGGGATCGGTCCCGTGCTGGCTGCTGGTTTGCTTTGCACTTCCTTGGTTTTTTTGTGTGGGGTTGCAACAGTAGGATGGATGTAGGAAACAGGAGTAAAGCATCCAGATGTCTGTCGTCAGCACAGATCATGTCCATGTTTGGAGTTGCCCTGTGGCTGCTACCTGGTGGACTGTTTTTCTACATGTGGTCACTGTCAGTCATTCCGGAGGTTTGGTTAGTTGCGGATCAGTCTGGACTCTGTCATGACAAGTCTTTGACTGCTATGAAGCTAACCGTGTGTTTATGTTATGTTTGTGTTCTGCAGCTACTTTATCTGGAGATATAAATATTCTATTTCCCGCCAAACTTTGCTAACATCACAGTTATGTTAACACTTCCCTTACACGCATCAAGCTGATGTGTTGCATCATAATTCACCCATTGTTTGAAAATCATTTAGCATTTTTGACAGAAATAGATGACAGCCTGAATTACAGCACGGCCAGGGTGTGGACTTTGGCTCTGTTTAGACGTAGAAAATGAGGAGCTGCTCTTTTCATGCCTTTTTAAAGGCAGCGGTGGCTGAAGTTCTTCAGAGGCTATCATTTCCCCTGAGAAAATGATTGTGTTTGAAAAGTGTGGCAGCAACGCTGTATCATTTCTGGAAGTGACGCACAGTGTTGTGTGTGAAGTACACTGAAATAACATGGACAAAGGAGCAGTTTCCAAAGCCTGAATAGTACACAGATAACATCTTTTCCTGTGTTAATTGAATTCAGAACCCAAAAAGAGCCACTTCATCTCTGGGAACACTTTAAACTCTGCAGTGCTCTTTTTTTCGTGTGTGTTTAATTTGGAACCAAACACTTTTATGTTGTAATTATTAATTTTGATGTCAGTATGTGCATTGAATAAATCAGTGATTGGTCGTACAAAACGTCCTCCACTTAAACTAAGATAAAATAGAAATAATTATTTGTGGAGCCAAGAATTATAAGTCATGAGCTCAACTTTGCTTTCAAGCTCGACACCTTGGTTGGAGACATGCGTTATCAGCTGTAACCGCCGTATGAGCGCAGTGCAGAGCAGCGGCCGAGAGCTAACCAGTAGGGCACGCTCACATGCACGAACATGCACTGAAAGCCCGTGCGGCCGACCCGGCTATATCAACAAAGCAAAGAGAAGATTGGATGACAACACACACAGAGCGAGAGCGACTTCATCCTCTGCAGGGAGTGAGCGGATGGATCTGAAATGATTGATACTACAGATACCTATGTCTTGTTTTGAAGATCGATTCTAGTGTCAATACGATCGATGCAAAAGAAGAGATAAGTTTCTCTCGACTGCAAATTGTATTTCATGAGAAAGCAGAACTCTCTGTGCAAACAACGTTCTGCTGTACTCGTTGCTCCTCACTGCTCTTTAGTCGAGCTGACTGGTTACTCTGACCGACGCGTGATGTTTGAACGAAAGAGGAGCATGCGTGGAGCTACTTCACAGCTGTAATTGACAAACAAAGTAAAAAACAAATTCTCTTATCTCAACAGTTAAACATTTGCACTTTGTTTTTATGAAAACATGTTAGCACATTCAATTTACAAAAATAAAAAAACATATTTTTATAATTTGCCTTTAAAAAGTGCCCTGTGTTTTAACATGCATGTGATTCAGGAACTAATTATTATTAATTAGCATCATGAATGAGTGGAAAGCAACATGAAAGTGCATAGGCCCAAGCAGCTTATAATAATAAATAATAAAAAGTATAGATATTGGCGATTCTGTCCCTGTAGTACCTGATATCGGATCAAAACCACATTTCGCGGTATCGCCCACCCCTATAAGATTGCTCTGCTTCTTCTTCACATAGCATGTTGTTTGCTGCTATATTGATGCTATGAATCCCATTATATAGCACCTTTTAAGGACTTGTGTCTCAGCAGTATGGCGATACATGTCTTTAAAGACCCCATCAGACATCTGCTGCTAAAGTCCTCACTGTGAACAAGAAAGTGGATCACAGGCCAGTTCTCATATTTTGAGTTTGCTTTTAAATAAAGCACTGACTAGTTTAGAGCCAAAATACATTCCACCACATTATGAACTAGGACAAGTTTGAGTTCGGTCCCCAGAATCAACATTGAGCGTGGAGACTTGATGTTTGCTCAAACTCTGTTATTTTAAATCAAGGCTTAACATGTTTCAGTTTGCACTGTTATCTTCTTATTTGTTTCATTCCATTTATTTCTATCATTTAAAATAATATGTATGTCTTTATCTGTGTTTCTTTAATATCCTGTCATTATTTCTTTTCATGTCTTCCGTAAAGCAATTTGCATTCCTTGTTGTTGAAAGGTGCTTTACAAATACGCTTCTTTTCTTGCCTTGATTGGCAAAGAAAAAGAAGCGTGAAACGGAAACTGAAATGTCTGAAGTCTCTCCACACATAATGAAACTCCCATTTTGACCAGAACAGTAACTTCTCCTCCATCTGTGGAAATGCTTTGCACCAAAGTCCAGAATACATTTTTTTGCTGCAGTGTTCTTGTTGTAAATGATCCCCAGTACTGTAAAATAAGCTTTTACAGGGCTTGACTGTTATTTATTAGGCTCCCTACGACTCCATTCCTCCATCATCTACACTCGCACTGTCGTCGCCACCTGAGCAGCGGGTGAAGAGGCTTTTATTCCAAACACCTGGAGCGTCGGGGATCCAGACGGTCAACGGTACCCGGAGAGATTAATGTCTAGGGAGAGTGGCGAGGGTTCAGTTACAGAGAGGAGAAAAGAAATAACTTTCAAAGGCAACATCTCAAACGTCTCTGAAGATCAGATGAATAGTGTCTGTACTGGTGTACAGATCGGGCCTAAATAGTTGCACAATAACATTGTATTTCATCTGCGTAGTTGGTGCCTCCCTCAACCAACATGTGTATCATCAAAGGGAGAATGGTGGCCTGGGAAATGATTCGATTCGATTTTTCCAACATTGACAAGGTGTCAGCTGTATTTACTGTATGCTCCAATATGTATTAAAACTGGTATAACAGCCTGTGGTTTAGAGTTCAAGGCTTCAAGCTGTGTTTATTGTTCCCACCTGTATGCATCATCTCGCTCACCCTCACACACACACACACACACACTGCCCCTTTGCTTCCAGTGAATACTTTGTGTGCCTGTAATGTTTTATTTTCTCATGTGTCCCGGGGTGAACTCAGCAGTCGAGCTCTCCAGATTGCACGTCTGGCCTCGCCGAGCCTCCAGGCTATAAACAGTACCCCCTGTACTGTACTGTCCAACCAAACAGTCGTTGATTCTATTTCTGGATGCTGAAAATGACGAGACCATGAGTCAACCTGAGCTAAGAATGCTGTAAATACAGATTGCTGTTGACCAAGAGCACTCCTTCGATAAAGTTTGTGCAAGAAGACGTTTTTGAGGCCATAAGGAGAGCATTTTGAAGCTGACTACAACTACACATACTGTATTAAATGAAAGGTCTTTTGATGTAATTAACATTCAATGAAACCTAATCAGAGGAAAATGTTTGGTTTGGAATCCATATAGACGGATGTTCAAGTTATAGACATTGTTCTTGGAAGGGGAAGGCACAGTTCACTGAATCCCTTTAATTTCCCGTCGATACACTCGCTTCATCCTCATGTTACAGCATTCATGCTGCAGCTCCTCAGATTGGATCCAGAAGAAGTGCGGTCGAAAAAACGGAGTTCGTGCTGTGAGAGAGGTGAACCGTCTGGGGGGGAATCATGCAGTCTTGGCCTGCTTGCTTTATCGTCGGGCGCCACTGCTGCAGTTCTGGAATTTCATTCTCTCAGAGGAGATGTCAATTACATTTCAGCCATTGAAGCAAAAGACAGGATCTCCTTGGGAGTGAGTGTGGATCATAGACTGTATATAAGAGGGATGGGGTTACGTTCGGTGTATAACGATGAAAAACTTCATGCATTTTTCACAGATATAAAATCAGTCCAACTAAAAAAAGCCAACGATCAAACACATATAACATGTCGAGCCTCGCCATCTTGTTTCCTTCGCCACGGAGGTTATTTTCTTCCGCTTTGGTTGGTTTGTTTCTCAGCAGAATTACGGCATAATTACTTGCCTGATTTTCATGAAACTTGGTGGAAGGGTGAAGCATGGGCCAAGGAAGAATCCCTTAATATCTGCAGTGGATCCGATTCAAAGGACGGATGTACAAATTATTTTTCACTTTTGCTTACACCGAGCATTTGACCTTGGCTGAGGTCTGCGCTACTCGAGTGCCCTTTTAGTTTCTATCTAGAAAAACATCCGGGAGACATAACGACACATTAAAAGAACCGGTAAATTTGAGCAGCTTTTGCATGTGGGGAAGGGATTTCGGCTGTTTTCCTGATTGCAGGTCACTCATTACATCAGTGATAAGCATCGCACTATGCCGTGGCTGCACAAACTCTGGGGGGTTTGAACAGGAAACTGATTGATGAAGTCTTGCCCGTTTGTTTTCTTTCAAGCATGCAACCTCAATGTAAACACCCCGACACTGCACAAGCTGATTACAAGTGAGGCAGATGGTTTCCACGCCAAGGGAGTCATGTTTTTGCATTCCCCTGTCATACTGAGAAATGCAATGCAGTGCACGTACGCGCGCACGCACATGCAGTGCATTCATAAGGGTGTAAGCACACATATATTTGCGTGCACACACGTTCACTAACCGCACTCCCTGAACTCTTCGGTGTTGATCGAGTCAGCGTGCTTGAAGGGTCCTTCTATCAAAAAGAAAAGATGGCTGTGAAAAGCAGGGATTGTCAGGGTGGATTTGTTTTGGGCTGTTCATGCAGTGCTGCGTGTGCAGATATTTGAATCCCCGGAGCTTCACTCCGATTAAATCGTTTTTTCAATAAACCACATGAATTTTAATTTGAGTCTTGAAGATATATCATCTTACTCTGACCTGCCTGTGCGGCAGACATGCTATCACTTTAAGAATAAATGGTTCATGAACTCTGTCGCTCTGCACTTTGAATGACAGTAATAACATTGATGATAATACATAATCTCGGCTGCACCTGAAGGAAGCAATAGATTACGATAAGAGGGTGCTTTGAAATGGGTTGACGGCGCACAAAAAGATGAGATTTGTCCTGTACATGTCAGCTCTTGCTCCAGCTCCTCATAGGGTGGAGTAAGTCATTAAGTTCTTCATAGCTGCTGACTCCAAGGTGTGCATGCATCCACTGAAGATCAAGACTAGATGCTGACAGATTAAAATCTTTTGAGAGTTCCTTCACTCTGAATGAAGCCATTGGCTCGCGAAAATCATTTCTTTTTTTCTTTTCTTTTGAAGAAAGGAGGGTCACGCTCATCTGCAGGCTAAAGAAGTTCTGTGAGAACAGAGCATGGAAGGATACCTGCTTCCCTAAAGAAACCCTCGGGTCTTGAAAACAGAACTTGTGACAAGCTTGTTCTGGCACATTTACAGGCTGTTCATTCACTTTTTGACACAATTTTGCTCCACCGACTGTGCGACGGCGTCAAAGTGCTTGATTTCCAATAAAAAGCAGCTCGGCTTGTTATCACAAGTGTCCATGCGTGTTGACTGTAACTCCAGGGGCTTGTTCCGGTGAAGAGGTAAATGACCAGCAGGGCACAGCGGCGACCACAATCCAGATGGATGCCTCTGACCCAAAACTGTTGATTTAGTCAACCGTGAGTCAACAGTTCCCAGCAGAGGGGGCTGGCAGGATGGAGGGACAGAGGAAAGGAAGTGCAATGGGTGTTGAACGATTACATGGGGCTCCAGCTCCTGGGGTGGGGGGCAAACAGGAAGCAGATGCCTGAGTGATTCAGAAGCAAAAAAGTTGCCAACTGATGTCAGTGTTGTAATTATCATAGTGTTGGCAGATGTTTGTGTGTGTGCAACATTGTGATGTCGGTGTGCATGAATGATGTGCACATATACTGCACTGATAATCTCTAAAGTACAAAATATGCAGCCTGCGGGCTTAAAAAGTTCAAACTGAACAAACTATTGAATTAAATTCAAATGTTACGGCAGTCTCATCACTCATAGTTTGATTTTAAAACAGCGCCATATTTTCTTTACAGTATAATCACCTTCCCGAAGAAACTTCTCCTCCTGCAGCATGATCCGATTTCTGCTGTAATGTGCAGCAAACTTTGTTGCAGAAAGATATGGATGAATGGTGAAGAGGAGGATTCTGGTGCAGGGATGGTTTGAGAAGTTTCAGTGGAAATGTCTACATTTTGCTTTGCTGGGTATCCAAGCTGACTACAGTTTGCCATCCTCAGTGAAGAAAGAAGATACAAACTTGAATTATTCAGAATTTAAAGGATAGTATTTGACTATTTTTATGTGGATTATTCTTTATACATGCACTACTTCACCTTTCACATCTGCGTTTTCTCTCTTTTCTCTCCATGGCCTGTTGGGTCCTGTCCACAGTATGCGCTGTCAAGTAAACCTGCACTCTGACTATCAGCAGTGTTGACTTTCAACCCGGCTCAGCTCTGCAGTCCCCATCAGCAGCTGTCTGCGCAACCGTGTTATTATCTGGATTACACTCCTCCAGCACACTCCTCCGGGCTCCACCTTAATGAGAGGGAGGCAAAGAAAAGACAGCGTCTAATGGCTCTGGCCACCACTGTTGGACACACACTGTGCATACACACATTTATAGGCACACACTTGCATATATGTAAATGAAATACACTTATGTGCATGTAGCCACACCAAAGGTTTTACACTGCTGAAAAGGTCTCCACACACCATCACAATTGACTTCAGGGCATCTTCATTTTGCAAGGCATGTATGCACCGTGCAGCCCGGCTCCAGTTGCTGTTCGACCCTTCACTGTGGGAAAAGCATGAATGGAAACAGATTGTGTGTTGACATATTATTAATGCCAGTTTCTATGTCATTATGTGCAGTCTTTTGAGAGTGCTGTGCTCCCAAGGCTGTACAATTGTTTGTGGTTTACAGCCAAAAAAACAAAAAAAAAGGCCGGCCTACCACACATTTCTGCTTGATGTTTCACTTCGACTTGTTCTCAGCCGTCATAAATACCAGTGAGGGCTTGTATTTTTAGTTCATGCCTGTGGGATAGTTCAAGCTCAATTCCAAATAGCCTATCTATCACTGTGTATGTGTTTACAGTGCATGTAAAGATAGGAGTGGTTGTTTTTATAAAGGGGATGACTGTGAGGCCGGGCATGCTTTGGGAAATTTGTGGTTCCAGGACTTATATTATGGTGGCACAGGCTCACAGGGGAAGGAGCTGCGTGGATTTATTTGGCACCTGATTGGCATGTTGACTCTCAGGAGGGTGACTATTGGCTAGAGGGAATAACTGACAGGGTGAATAAGGGTAGAAATATCTGTTTTCATAATCAGACATTTTAAAATCCATCATTTTTAGTGTCCCTCTCTTTCTGCAAGAATAACAGAAGCGATCATTAGAAGTCTGTTTGTGCCGTTAGCTCCTCGTCGTCATAAGGTCTTCCCGTGCTTTTAGGCTCGGGCCTTGAGGAGGGTCATTGCACTAAAACAAGTGACTGTTCAATTGTGAAGCCAAACAGTTTTCTTTTTCAGAGAACTTGTTAACTGCAGGCATGGGGCCCATGAACTACAGAATCCTTTGATGATTATATTGCTTCATGTAGGACAATGGTCCCAGTGTGAAAGCGTGAATGACAGCACACGATCTGACCGTGGCTGACCAACGCACACAGACAAATGGCACACAGTGGACGATGTGAGAACTGCGTTTCTGAACCAGTAATGTTTTCACATAATTGTGAGTTAAAGGGAAATAATGTTACTCACATGATGCAGGCTGATTGGTTCCTGTTTACTAACCATCCTGCCATCCTTTAGAGAGAGTGAAAGAAACCTGTTAAATCAAACTGAAAACAAGCGTCATACTATATGCTATCATGTCATACTATGGGACAACATGCTCATCGAATTAATGGCAATTGAAGATAGTTACGAAAAACCTAATACCGGTGCAACATGCAGTTGCAACATCTGGATTAGCTGTTGTGTTTACTTGTGTTTACTAGATGTATAACACATTTAGTGTAGTCCAATGCAATACTTTCACATTCAGAAACTATTTTTGTATTGTTTGCTCATGTCAATAAAATATTTCCATATTCATGAAGACACTAGAGGCTTCCGAACTGTTCCGATTCTTTTTTCTTCTTCTTTTAAAAGTGTTGTTGGTCTTCTTGTCCGTTGTCCGGACCACAAACAGTTAAGTATTTGAAACAGGATTCAGTGCAATGTTGTAGGTCGGCCCGATTTGTTTGTGTGTACTTCTGAAAAGCCCTGCGGCAATTACACAGAGTTAGGAGCTTCCACTTTCAACATGTGTGGTTCTCAACAGTGCCCGGACATCAGTGGGGACAGGAGGGCCAGGGCTTGTAGAAAGTGACGACGTAATGTTCTATCGAAATGTAAAGTTGTAACATCAGAAAATAGAAAACAGAAAATATCAAAGGCCACAAAAGAAATCGGAGCTCTTGTCCTCTTTTCTTTTTGTTCCCTGTTGTTTTCCTTGCTTGGCCAGTTGTTACACTGAAAGATCTGTCATTGTGTGTCTATTTTTCTAAAGAGTCCATCCATCAATGTGTTTGGAAAGTGTCTGTTTTGTAGGTGATGCATGCCCTGAGGCCAGGTCAATGGAGGAGGCAGGGTTACGAAGGCTGGAGCCAAAGAAGCAGACTACTCTGAAAATGGCGGCCAAACACAATGACACTGTCATTCTGACAGTCAACAGCTGCTCTCTCTTCCTCTGTCTCTCTATCTGTGTGTGTGTGTGTGTGTGTGTGTGTGTGTGTGTGTGTGTGTGTGTGTGTGTGTGTGTGTGTGTGTGTGTGTGTGTGTGTGTGTGTGTGTGTGTGTGTGTGTGTGTGTGTGTGTGTGTGTGTCTGCAGGCGAGACGAGCAAACTGGCTCCAGCTTGCTCTGGGACTGATGCCTTTATCAAACCATAATCACTACTCTTTTAGTGTCAGCCTCAAATCTGAAGTGTTAGTGGCCATGGTCATGCCCCATAATATTCTCTGCCGTTCTGTAAAAAAAAAAGTTGTAATCTTCGAAACCTGCTGGCTGCAATTTTTCTGCCATGGCAGCAAAACTGCTTGTGCACTTCACAAAGACTGTGCAGGAGGCCACGACTGAAACGGCCCATCTTGTTTTGCATATTTAAGAATAGCTCTTTGTGTGAATGCGAGTATTCTTGGAAACTATGTTACTGACCAGCTTCCTCCAGCAGCCTTGAAGTGCTGGATATAGAGGATATAGTTGTAAAGCCCTGCAGTGGATTCCTCTATGAACTCGGATTAGGTCCTGAACAACAGGTTCATTAACAGCCAGTCACATTAATTCACTGCCAACCTGCCTTGAGCACAGAGAGAGAGTCACATCCATCAGAGAGAAAAACGGTCAGCCGCAGCCTGAGATAATGAATAATTATTTCCACCTCTGGCCCATTCTGGGCTTTCTTCTACAGGGAACTGTAAATGATACGAAATATATGCCCCGAAATAAGCATGAACAATGTTGCACTGTGTTTATGTCTTCCTTCATACAATTGCTGGAACTAGATCGGCGACGCTCGGTCACAGAAACACTCGTTTCCATTTTCAGATGGAGCAAAAACAGTGAAGCTGTTCAAATTACATGACTTATACTTTTTCAGTCGCATATACAAACCACCAAGAATATAAAACATTTTACGCACATTAAAACAATGGACCATTGTCTCAAAAAGAGTTGTGTGTTTTGCATGTCTTGTGGTGATGCTGGCTGACATATGTCCTAAATAAGTTATTATGTTGTTAAGTAAAGACAACCCAGATGGATCGGATAAAAACATGAACTCATAGATATCACCATGAAACTTCTCCAGTTTATTACTGACATTTAGACAACAATTTTTTTTATTGCAAGTTTTCAAAAAATATTTAAATATGCAAATGAGGCATTCTCTTATTAAATATGTGCTGATATGCATACATTTGCAGAGCAGAAATCTGGATTAAATAATGCCAGGTTTAAAATTCCTGTTTCACTTTGTTTACATATTAGAGTCAAAGGTTTTTACGCCGATTATTTTGGATATCTCTTCGCCTGATTGTTGAATTTTGCGGTGTTAAAAAAAACTTTTCTCTTGAATAATTATAAGATATTACATAAATCAGACGATAGATAATATATAAAGGACCCCCATTTCAAAACCTTCAGAATACAAATAGGACTGTTAGACAAATAGAAGCGCAACTAGACAAAGTGTAAAATAAATACCTCAATGTATATTTTAGATGTTTTCTTTCTAGTCTACTCTCTATCGGACGTCACTGAAATCAAAGGTTCGCTTTTGATTCACATATTATGCCCTTTGTAATCATTTTAAGTTACATTTATGTTTCACATTCAGAACATTCTCTCATGGCAATCAAACCCTAACGCGGTGTCCTATCTTGCAAGGAATGCTCGCCATTAACGAAACATGAAACCTGACGATTTTGATTTAATTTAATGACACTTGGCGAAAGAGGAGGTAGGGAGGAAGGGGAACTAATGTAACTGAGGAGGCAGGGAGAGCCACGATGAGTTGCCAAGGTGAGATGTTTGTTTAATCTCACCTCATCTCATCCTGACCCTCATGGTGGTGTGACCACTTCCTGCTCAGTGGATGGGACGCCTCTGTGAAACTCTCGACCATTTCCTGTCTCAGGCTTCCCGCCTAATATCAAGCAGACCTCTCCTTCAATCTCTTTTCTATTCGGCACACTGCATATGTGATGCGTGTCCAAAATCTTACATATTGGACAATATGATATACTGCAGCGTACATTCTACAGTATGTGCTCATACGCCTCCATACATGCACGTTATTGTGTTTCTATGTGCCTACATATGCACATGTGATTTATTATTTATGCATGCCGAGGGAACGGAAAGTCGCAGCAGGATAAAGATCAGACTTATGATCACAACACACGCCTGTGCACAGGAGCTCCCTGCTCTGCCATCTGTCCCATAAAGAAGCTACTGCAGGCAGATATGCCTCCAGTGAGGTTTTTTTTTTATATGGGGGCACCAGGGACCAAAGAGACATGTGTTTTCGTGCACTGGAAAGAGGGCGTGGAGAGTACCTGGAAGTGAAGCCCTAGACAGGACCCATACAGGCTCGCCAAGGAAGTTTTAATGAGCAGTTTGTGAATGCCCAAGTGTTTGTACTTTGACAAGCTTGTTGATAACCTACATTAAAAAGTGCCAAAGATTTCTTTCCCCCTCTCTTCTTTGTCTGCCGATTTTTCTGTTCTGTCATAATCAACATTGCCACTTGACGTAAGCTAAACTTCTTAGCAACATGTGTTTACAGTTTGATATGTCAGCATGTTTTGATGAGAGAACAATGGTAATTATCTCAGGGCGCCCTCCTAGGATATTCATTTCAGTGTACAGATGAGTCATCTATGGGTGGTGTTTTTCCTCTCTCTCTCTCTCTCTCTCTCTCGCTCTCTCTCTCTCTCTCTCTCTCTCTCTCTCTCTCTTAGTTTGAGCAAGGAAGACGATGCTTTAATATTATTCTTCCACATTAGATTATTAGTTTTCTTCAGAAAACAAAAGTCACTGCTTTCCTCCAATTGGATTGTGTTGTGTTTGCAGTTCAGCTTCTTTTCCTGAGCTTAAGAGTTCATTTTCTTGGTTTTCTGTGCTTTGTAATCTGTAACAGCTAAACACAGCCCCACATCAAAGGTCCCCCATAGACCATTCATTCACACGGCATCCCTCCAGGTCAGATCGCCAACAAAGGCATTGTGTGGCAACCTTTGGAAAATGAGTGGGTGAGGCGACTCTCTCATGAAACGCACTGCAAATATTAATCTAGGTTAAATACGCTCGTTAGCTTTTGTTCCTCGGAAAATCTGTTTCGAGGGTATCGGGCCCTCGCTTCACACCGGCTGCAAGCTTTGTGAACGAGTGCTATCTTGTTTAAATTTCCCCACCATCTACACGTACACACACATGTACCTTCACTGTTTGTTTCATCCTTTCCCACCTGCAGACAGACTCTCCCCATCAGCCCCATATCCCTCCCTGTTTCCGCCTCCGCAACAGCTTATCATGATATACAGAAAAGTCTGCCTTGGGAGCCACGTGTGCCCTGTAATTAGACTGCTCTCATTTCTCTTTAAGCCTAATTTTCACCTCCTCTCACCTTTCTCTATCGCTTTGCCTTTTCTTCCTTCTTCTTCTTTTCTTTCGTCCTCAGTCTCTCCCCGTTCCACTACCCCTAACTTATCCACCGTCATCGGACCAAACCAGTGCCGGGGTATAAATCAGCCCCA
Source organism: Melanostigma gelatinosum (assembly GCF_949748355.1). Lineage (NCBI taxonomy): Eukaryota > Metazoa > Chordata > Actinopteri > Perciformes > Zoarcidae > Melanostigma > Melanostigma gelatinosum. Next base: position 7,580,300 of record NC_136642.1, on the reverse strand, counting down.
GGGACAGGTGGACATCTGCCAGCCATGAGGAGATCCAGGCAGGAATGTGATCATCGATGCAGCTCAGAGAAAGTATTTAAATCCTGGCACTTTTTTTAAATGAAGGGAAAAGGGAAAGCATAAATTTGAGAAAGAGGCAGTGGGAGGATGTTTGATTTGGAGTGATGAAACCCCCAGTGGGTCCAGTATTCAATGCAATTTCAACTAAAGTGAGTGTATCATTCTTCTGTGAAATGTTGGTTGTGAAGCTGTTTGCAAAATATGACTCGCATGAGTTCACAGTGTGTGCTGCGAATTCAAATGTTGAGAACATCCTGAAACGAGCAAAGGATCACTATTGTCAGTGTTGCCTCAGTTGTGTGGTCGATCATTGACGCGATCTGCCAAAGGAGTTTTTTTCTGCTCGCAGCTGTTAGCAATTAGTATGTCAACTCCTTCAGCATGGGAGTTGACACATTATTGAGATGTTTGCCATGTTTTGTGTGCGGCCGCTTCAACAAAACCATACAAGCCTTCGCTTTATAGCTGCACACTGCAGGAACATTTCTGAATTGAAATTGAAAATATGAAACTTTTCTTCATCGTATTGTAAGCATCATGGCAGCGTGGGACCACTCTTCAGACATCCTGGGGAAGCTCTTATGACCCTTTCTGTCAGCACATTGTAGTTTATGTTGCATGAACACGTGAGACTTGATGATGAATATCTAGAGAGTATTATAGTCTCATAAATAATATCAGCAGGAGGATAAGTGTGTTTATTTCAATTTTTCGTCCACATCCAACAGAACCAGAATGAATGCATTTCTTCATATTTCTTCCTCCGTGATAAACTGTCCATTATAAAGGAAATACGCTTACACGCATTCTTGTCAAGAGTTATATGAGAAGACCACCTCTCATATCCCACCAGTGAATATAGGGCTGCAGCCAGTTAGCCTAGCTTAGTACAAAGACTGGAAACAGTCAAAGCTAACCTGCTGCTGGCACTTCATATTCTCGCCTAACGCTTACCAAGAAAGAGTCGAGTAGTTCCAAAAATGACAAACTGTACCTTATAGAGCTACAAAGCAACTCACTTGTTGTAAAAGTAGGCTTTTACAGCAGCTACACATCAGCTATACGTGTTGTCGTTGTTTTCCTGTCACACTGAACTGTGCATGGAAAACCTGAGCTATTTTGCCTGGAGTTGCTCTCTGCTGGTTTCCGTAACAACAGAGGAAAAGACCCCCCCCAACACACATACACACACACACACACACACACACACACACACACACGCACACACTGCTCTCCTCCCTCCCCTCTTCCCTGAGCTTGCCCTTTTTAGGCTGTTCCTTTTTTTTCTCCATTTGAAATGGGGGATAGTATGACAGCTTTTCCTGCTTCTTGTGGATTGGAGCCGAGAGAGAGAAAACTCTGTTACTCACTCCGTCTCCAACTTTGAGAGGAAGTTACCACCTCTTCCCCAGACTCTGTACACACACGCTCCGGCAGACACACACACAGACACACACACACACACTCTCTTCAGGACTTGAACACAGCAACAACAGGGAATCAACTGAAATAGTCAGGACTGCTTGTAATGCTGTGATTCTTTCTTACATTTGGAGGGAAAGAAGGCTTTGCCCGACGCTTTCTGTGTGGACTGGACCGTTTCAGAGGGACGTTTCTTCCCAGACCGGTGAGTTTGACAGTTTTCAGTGTATGTATAGTGCTATAGAAACCCCAGTGAACCACAGCTTTTCTGTCACTGTACCTTTACAAAGGAGGAACTTTCTCTGTAGTTAAGTGTCTGCAGTTTGAATCGCAGCAGCTCGAGTAAGTTTTTACTTTCCATGAATTACTTGTGTGATTGTTTGTATTTCCTTAATAAAGTGTGATTAAATATGACAGAGAAGTAGATGAGTTTTGGTAAAAGCAGAGTAAACTCCTTGATAAAGCCTGCATGCTGTTGGCTTTTGTTTACAGAAATAACCATTATCTTATTACGGTGTAGCACTCTGTTTTGTCAATATCAATGGAAAGACTCAGCTAAATATCCACATCCACCCAAGCAGTGCCAGTGCATCAGTGCAGTCCTGCTAAATGTGTGTGTTCTCTGCACGTCTTCGATGAGCCGCGTCCAAAGAGGAGCTGATGCTGCATTTATAGTTGAGACAGGACAGCAAAGCCCGGGAATGGCTTTCCTGTGCAGCTGCTATTGGCTAACCTTGTGGTGATTCATTAGTTGTCACTCTGCTACCATCAAATCAAACATCCTGTCGCTTCTTTGTGTTTTTTCGTGAGGCCAGAAGGAGCAGACGTCATCTAATCAAAAACAACTGTGGTGGGAGACGTCACAGGTTCTCAAAATGAGGCATGAAAAGCGTGCACATGGTGCATATGGCTCTATTTCTTTTTCAGCTGTTCCCCCATATTTGACGTGAACTCATAGAAACATTCATGAAGGACAGCAGTTGACCATATGCTTCAGCTCCCTCCCTCTCTCTCTCTCTCTCTCTCGCTCGCTCTCGCTCTCTCAAACTGGACGTTTGTGGTTAGCACCTCTTATCGGGGAGAAGGCAAGCTGAGGGAAGAGGGAGGTGATGGGTGGAGGCTGGTTGGGGCTGGGCTGCTCTCAGGGGTCTCTTTTAATTCACACAATCTGAGTGGGCCGGCAGCACTTTAGCTGTGCCTCCTCCAGTCGATCAGATAACCTTCCATAGGATGAGTGTGAATGCCTGGTTAAGTAACCCCTTCAAGGCCGACTGGGAAGAGTTGACTTCTGCCTGACCTCTCCGAGCTATTGCCAGCAGACTGTCCTTTTCCCAAAGCCCCACCGACTCAGTTATCACTCGGCCTGTCTTATCAGTCCCGAGGATTGTTGTTCAGTTACTCTATTTACCAAGAGGTCAGAGGTCAGACTCTGATTTGAACTGCATGTCTAAACTCCAAGGGTACCGATCTGTTTTGCAGGGGGAGATACCGAAAGTTTCAATCTAAACAAAGCTGAGAGAATTCAAGAGAAAAGAACCCCACATAGCAGTTTCACAGTGTCAAGAAACAAACATAACCTCTTCCAAGAAAAGGGGGTAAAATGTGCTGTGATTTGTTTTTGTTTTTTAATGTTTATTACAATAATGAAAATATATATCTCCTGAATGGCCAGAAACTCGTGCATGTGATGAAGCCATATTGTAGAAAGCCTGGAGCAACTCCATAGACAATGGATTTGGCTGATTTAGCAACAAACTCAATAGTCCCAGGGGGTGTTCTCCCAGTCAGAGTACAGAGCAGCTTCTTTTAATTTTCCGTTTCTCATTTAGTGAAATGCTTCAGAGCTATCAGCCAATATTAGAAAATAAATTATCTTAGTCTTACGCAATTTGCAATTAAAATGTAAGTTCAGCGATTCCGGTCTTAATGTTTAATACTTACCGTATAATGCGTCCCTTATGTCCCAGTATTACCTGGACACGCAGAAAATTCGGTTGGTCAGGTTCTGTATTGTAGTATTGCGCATAAAGCATAGTCATATCTTCACTGTAGAGATGAATGAAAATACTGTGGTAATAGATTTCATGGCGCATATTTAGGCAATGACATGCAGCTATTCACCCAGATCAGCTTATCATCAGCTGGTCTCTTTGAAGCAGTCTTTCCTATAACAGAGGGGTCCATTCAAACACTTGGCTCTCAATTGTTACTGCTGCTATCTCTTATTTTTCAGTCATTTACTTTTCAGTCATTGACTAAATGAACATCATGGTGCATTGACGAAGACTTGAAACCAGCAATTAAAACCATAAACTCAGAGGTAATACATCAAGTGAGAAGTATAATCATTTTCTCATAGACTTCTATATAATCAGACTTCTGCAGCCAAAGAGTTGCACCCTGCTGGCTATTAGAACGATAGCAAGTTTGAGGCACTTCAGCGTTGGCTTCACTTTTCATACCTGGAGGTTGCTGCCTGGTCCTAGCTCATTGCATCTTCTGTCATGCAGCAATTGGGTAAGATTAATGTGTTTTTCAAACCGTCACAAATATACAGCCTCATGGTCATCAGATGGGAGAGTTTATAAACAAAAGGTTTGCTCAGTGCACTTTAAACGGGAGATAATCCTGTTCATAAAACCGTTCAAATGTGAATGGTGACGTTATGAATAGTTCAATATGAAGATATACTTGGTAAGAACTTATGTTCTGCTTACCACAGCAGCTCTAATCTCACTGGCATTGAGTAACCAGGAGGCTATTTTAGAGTAATCGAGAAAAGGGCGTTTGATGAATGACTTGTCTCACAAACTGTGTTGAGCAAAGCTCCCATCAACCACTGATGTCTTACAGGGGCTCAGAGCCTCACTGGTCCAGACACTCGCCTGTTTAAGCTCGGGCAGATGTTTGACATGCTAATTCCGGTGGGTTTGCCTGAGCTTATACTCCTATTTCGGAAACAAACCCACACATATACAAGCATGTCGCTAGACACACACACACACATATGAAGGGAGGAAATAGCAGAAAACGTGCACCATCCTTCACTTTTACTACACAAACTTAGTTCCCGTCACAACAACATTTCTCAACCTCCTAAATCTCGCGGAGCCTCATCATGTTCACGGGCTCTATAGAGTGAATGCTACGGACCCAATCGTACGACAGACATACACGTGTTTTCTGTCACGGAGTAATCCGTAGGGTCCATGTAATTGGTACAGTATGTGGCGTTGTCCTGCTGCTGGATGGTGGCCCAGATCGATGAAAAGGATGAGATCATGGCTCTATTTTCAGAGCTCTGAGTTTAGCACGATCTAAAGCCCATTGCTTTGGAGAATCATGGAGGAATGTTCATATGAATCAATTTCAATGTACGGGAACGTACACAGACAATCAGTAGCTACCAACACACAAATACACGATGTCAGCAAACACACACACAGCTGTGGTTTCAATGTGGCTTCTGACTGCCATGAGCGCTGCTTGATTTGCTTGATTGGTACCGTGATAACGACTGTATGAAGATGGAACATAGGATATCTTCAGCATTCGGAGTCTGCCTCTCATCAGGAACACATCTGGGTGCTATTAACCGCTTACCCTAACCTACAGCTCAGTCCCATATCTCCCATTACCTGCCATAGTCTACAAAATATGCTCTTCACCGGACAAGCAGTGCACTGCGGTTCCCTTTTTATGACCTAAAGATACACAGGGATTCATTGGGGGCAAGGGTCGCAGTTACTCTGAGCCAGGCTGGCGTCACATTGGCATACTGAATCATGTTGGATTTACAACCCTACCTTTGCTGAAAAGTGCAGTGTGTAGAGTCAAATAATGACTTGCCGACAATGCCTGACTGGTTTGATTCTGTGTTTACTCCTGGAAAGGTTTTTGCCCTTGAAGATGAAGCTGTTGTTCATTGAGTCCATGTCAAATAAAGTGCATGCCCAAAGCCATGTACATCAACACATGACTGAACAAAGCTTCCTTTCAGCACTATCGCAAACACTGAACCATATTCAAGAAGTTTAGATGAGATTGAATCGTCAAATGGAACAAAAAATGTCAAAGTTTGAATGCTGCACAAACAACACAGGTTTAGATCTAAATGTATTTCCAGCTATGACCCACTCAAGAGGAAACGTAATTCATAAAAGTTGGGCAAGTTCTAACTTCGCATTCAGTGGAGCTGTTAGTCTTTACAGCTGGCAGCACACTGGAGTTCAGACTAGGGCCAAATACGATTTAAAATGTGTGTGTTTGATTGATTTTACCGACAGAGAGTGTTAGATGAGTGGGTGTTTTTCACGTCAGGATAATTGAGTGTCATAATCTCCTGAACTAAAGTCTAATAAGTGCTTTCAACAGTAACACACAGTCTTCATCAACAGAAGTAGATTCAGATCTCGGACTTTGTGTCCTTTTGTATGCATAACGGTTGAGGCTGACGGTTCATTGTTAGTCTCCTGTCTGCATGAGTGAGACACTGACCACTGCTCCTAATGCTTAGGATTGGTGCAGAGGTCAAATATCATACATGTACCTGGATGTGCGGATTAAAATAAGTTACAAACAAATAAGCAAACTGCTGTCCAAGTTGTGTGACATGGTCGAAAGCTCCACAAAAAAGCGAGTAAGTGGACCTTGGTTTGAGATATTACTGCTGTTTATAAGTCAAGAATAATCTGTTCTTGACTTCCTCAGGCTTTTGAACAGGCAGAGTTTGCATCACCCAATTTGTGTAACCTTTGGTTGAAGAGAGGGGGAGAAGTGCGACTGACATCTGTATTGAGATTTGAACAATATTTGGCAGAAATCTGAGATTTCTTCTTCTGCTTTTCATCTCGCATTTGAGTGTAGCCACTCCAACTTGGCTCGTTTTACAGAATAAAACAAGCTGTAAAGGTATTTGCAAATACTCTCTGACCACGGTCCGATCGAGGTCAACCTCACCTGGTGCTCCACATCTCTACTCTGTCCTGATGGTACCCACATGCCTGTCCTGTTTCCAAATGCAGCAGTTTTCCTCTCAGTCAGAAACTCTGGCAGGCCTTGACAAGGAGGAAGCAGCACTGACGGGTTTGCGCAGTTTGAAGCCCAAGATCTGAATGTCAAGAGGAACTTGGAAGAAATGCGCTCTTACTTTCTACAGATATGTCCATTGCAACCTTTCTTGGACGTGGAGAGAACTCGCTGTGGCTTTCACAATGAATTACCTTCATCCTGATGACATTCATGAATGCTTCCACAGACACCGTGAACAGAGATCCAGGTCTGGACAATGTTTCTGTTTCCCGAGTGGAAAGTAATCGCCTGCACCTCTGCTGTTCAGGGGAGAGCTTGAAGTTCCATTTTGTTTGAGTACTTGGGAGTCAGTTTTCTGGCTTGATCACAGGTGTGTGATATATGGCTCGTAGAGACATCCAGCAGATACTTTTGCGATACAGTTTCAGACTCTTCAGCAGTATGAAGGTTGCTGTTAAACTTTCATCAGCTGGGTTCTTCATCAGTGCAGAGAATAACTGCCAAGACCGAGCTTTGATTCAGTATATTTATTTAAGGGGAAAATGTAGTTTAAGAATGTGCTCTGTAAGCTGAAAATAGTGAACGAATTACGCGGATTGGCTTGTTTGATGCTGTGCATCATTAAGTAGCAGCCACAGAATCAAAGCAGGAACGTTTTAACGAACATAATCAAGAGCAAAGACACGATGTAAGATGCCATAAATACAAATGGCTGCTTATGTGATCTCCCTCAGTCTGTGTGTGGACTTAAGTTAAAAATGAAATTTGATTACATTCCAATTTTTTATTCTGTTAAGCTCTGTCGCAGGGGAACCTCAGAAAGACCATCCGTTGTGCCAGGAATTGTTGCGGCTGCACTGAAATTCAAGGTATTGAAAATATTTATTTCCCTATGCGGTTTGGCGTGTGCCATTACAATGAGGAAATAACACCGACTCGCTCCCTTGTGTAATCTGACCTTTTCATCTTCTGTCAAATGTGGCTTGACTCCCTGCATAAATTCCAGTGAAGGGTTATGACTTTGATTTCTTCATTGTGGAACGGGAGTATTGTGCGATGGTTCATAAAACAAGTAGTACTGGTGAAGTGTCTGGGGAAAAGTGCTTCTATTCTGTGACAGACTTCTGCTTTGGAGCTCTGCCCCGGTTAGGAAGCAGCTGATGAATCAACACAGTTGACATCCGTGTGCAGAAGACAGCTTAGTCATTCTGTCTTTACGTACTTATCTTCGACAATGGCAATGATCCTGGTGGAGGGCTTTGACCTGGATGTTGTCCCTGTGGAAAGGGACAACCCCTGTGGGAAGGAAGCGCCATTGTGGTTATCTCAAAGTGGATGACCACGAAAACGTCACAATACATGACAGTTTGGTGCTTTTCTTCAGCTCCACAAACCAAACCAAAGCAGACAATGCTCAGTCAGAAATAGTGTTTGACCTCTTCTCAGGACACCACAACACACCACAATGTGTTCATGCTGCCGGCAGTCTGAACACATTTTCTCATCTGACGTTACAAAAATAACCCATTGTTGACATTAGCTGAGCAAACCAATCATTTGTTACTGGGATCATATTTTGTTTTGGTTTAATATGAGATGAAGAGACGCAGACATATGTTTCCCACACAATTTAGGGCATGCCAGGATGGGTTTAAGAGATTATTTAATAGTCGGCAGCGTGCAAAGGACTCAGGAAGGGGATGCCTGAGTGTTTGACCTGCAGGATACGAGGCCAGGAAAGACAAACGATAAAAAATAGGACTAAACATTAACGTCACAGACGTTCAGCTCAGACGTGGCACAAAGACACGTGTCGCCTCTTGTTCAGCCAATATTTTTTTATGTTTTGTTTCATACATTCGTCTCTAGATCTGATTATTATTTGTAACTTAATAATGGAAGGCAGAGGAAAGCTTGAGTTCCAACAGAACATGCCCGTAGTATGGTGTCTTGATTCTTGCAATATTCTCACTTTTATGGCAAAGCAGTTGGTGTGAATGTTCCCACTAGTCGGCACTCCCTAGGGCAACATCTGCAACAGGAAAGCAAATTGGGTCACTTGGAGAAAATGTCTGAAAGTTGAGTCATGGGATAGTCGGAGGTCTGTTAATAATTTCCTTCTTTGAGGTAAAACAAAAACACATCAAAACAACAGGGTGGGATAATTGGTGTTTATATTGTCTTTAAACAGTTCTCCAGTTGCCTGAGAAACAGATGCCTGAGTGTTGATGAGGCTCAGGTTTGCTGCATTCCAGTGTAAGAAGAGGCCAGTTACTGTAGGTGTCCAGTCCATTAGCTTTGACCTTGGCTTGAGGAACTGCTGCAGTCATTCGAGCTGTTCACTTTATTACCCTCGAGACAAAAACAAAATATCTCACTGAAAGCCTACGCTGTCCTGCTCTGCTTGGATAATCATGAATAGATTTCATTCGGAGGGAAGGATTAGGCTCTGTGGGAGTGAGGAGATGAACGTGTTCATAATCGCAAGGAAAGGAAGGAAGCTCGACAGGAAGACAGCGCGTGGGTCCATCCTTACGATGCACTGCAGAAACAAAAGGCCCATCGTCCCCGCTGTACCGTGGGGACAGGGGGCGTGGCCTGGGGAGCATGTTACTATAGTGACCGCTCTGTCACTTAGCCCCAAGCTCTGTCTCGGTCAGGCGCTCTGCAGTGTACATAGAATCTGCCAAGAGTCAGCAGGATCAAAACCTGCCCTGGAAAGCACAGAGGCTCTGTTAAACCAACTACAGCTGGCAGAGGAGCTTTTTGTTTCGAAACAGGGCTACAAGTTAGAAAACTTCACAACGCAGGGGGGGGGGGGGCTGTGCTTAAAAGTCTCTCTGAAAAAACAGTTTGAGAGAACATATAAACTACAATGACTCTGACTGTATTTTTCCACTATTCAAAAAAGGACTAAACTGTTTTTGAGCTGTTGACTCCTGTGGTGCACTAGTGTCAGTCCAGTACAACAACAACCATTAGCTACACCCTCAATGATGAACATATAGTTGTAGTGTCAACAAAAACTGATCATAATCTTCCAAAATATAGAACTGTGGTATATTTGTTGTATTGGATTGCATGAAACTGTATTTTTGTACCTAAAAAGTGGGCCAGTGTACATTCCTGCGTTGTTGTTTTTTTACCCTGTACAGCCTCAAGACAGCACAGTTGAACCAGTGAAAACTGAAAATTCTGCCTCTGGTCTCTTGCTGAACCGTCTATCCTGCAATAGGCCCGTCGTTGTTTGCATTGCAGACGCCTCACTGAGTTTGGATCTAATGCGGCTTGACGTCTGTCTGTGTGTTTGCTCTCGTCTCAGGGTGGCCAAATGAACGCTTTAGCCTGAGGACCAAAGATCACAGGCCCTGTTCCAACAGCAAGGGAGAGAAAGACAGGGAAGCGCGATCCTTCTGCAGCCATTATCCAACTTCTTTTACACCATGAGCTGGATCTGAGAACGTGCTTCATACTTTCATTTTGTGGTAAGTTTTAAACTTCATCCGTGCTCCACTTTCTGTCTACCTCTGCTTTTACCGGAGAATGTTTGCTCTGTTCATTAGTGAGCCACATTACATGTGGTTTACGTGTGTGGTTTTATGCTTGAATGTAACTAAAAGGTACAAATAGTCAATATGCTGCATGAATCATTGAGGTATGCACATCATGACACAAATCAGGCACTGAGGTTATCAGTGGGTGCAATTTGGAAGTAAATGCAAACACAAACATGTGGATTGTGCAATTTGAGGACATCCATATGTTCTCTCGGTATTGTGACATGTGGTTCGACTTAGAGAAAAGTGTGCACACGTAGTTCATCATCATTTCACATGAGCAGGTTTTTTTTTTCTCCCACAGTCAGCCACAACACAAAGCACACGTTAAAGAGGAATGGCGTTAACATTTCGCTGGAACGATTAAAGGAACTTCCTTTTGATTTTGATTTCTCCTCTGTTTGCCATCTAAACTCGTATGTGTTCCATGGTTGTAACACCATGATGTCATCAAGCCAGAGAGATGGAAAATGTTCACAAAATGGCAAAGTGGAGGAAAATAAGCCAGAGTCAGCAGGAAAGGGCTGCAGGAGTAGCGGAGCCGAGGAGGGTTGAAAAAAAACCCCAAAACATTTCCGATGACAACCAGGCTTGTTTCTCCTGAAGACAAAAGCTACTGAGTGAGGAAGTAGCATGAAGGTAACACGGAGGATGTATAATAGTTGCTGTAAATAAGGAACTGGTTGTAAAGGAGAATGGATTTGAATTGTTCTCCTATCATATCTGGTGCACAGCTGCACAGGTTCTACTTTGAGAAGGACTTCCTTGGGAGCACACGGGAACGGTTTAAAACACAATCGAGCTCCTCAGACTGACAGGATGCCAGGAGGCCAGACTAAATGTCAGTCAACAACACACTGCTCTTTTCCTCCGAGCTTCACAAATTGATCTGGGAGTCCCATCAGGCTGGAAGGAGTCCTTTGTGGGCGCTTTGGAAAATGGACCTCTTTTATAGAGGGCGCTGTCATGGTTCAGAGAAATGGCAGAGGCAGAGTGCCATGTGCCAAATGCGTTATGATGATCCCAGATTAAACCAGTACTTTAGGAGGACACAGAGGAGCTTTTGTTTGACACTTGGAAGCCTCATCCCACCCACACTCCTATGACCTATGAAGAAGTACCGTGGGCAGTGGGTTTGACATCTAGGCGCTGCACAGAATGTGACACTGTAGGAAGGGTTCTTGGGGAATATTTCAAAGACTTTCAAGCACCTGAAACAGTGTTACAATGCTGTCTATGTGTAGTTGCATTACACACCAGTCTAATTTATTGTGGAGTCATCATAGGGTGTCATATGTTTGTTGTTTTTCAGGTGGGAAGAAATCAAAGTCCAGGTCACCATGGATGTGAAGAAAAAAGAAATGGACCTCCTGAGCAACAGCATAGCTGCATACGCACACATCAAAGGTAAGTCACAGCACCATAGACCAGTCATAGTGATCTCTGTCCAATCGATCAAGTAGCATCTGACGTTGTTCCTGTTGTTCTTTCCGTAGCAAACCCAGAGAGCTTCGGCCTTTACTTCGTGCTTGGAGTGTGTTTCGGCCTGGTGCTGACGCTCTGCCTCCTGGTCATCCGCATCTCCTGCAAGCCGCGGACCAACGTCGGCCCCGCCACGCCTGAGAAAAAACACCTAAAGGACACCAGCGAGGAGGACGAGGAGAGTGAGGACGATGACGATGAAGACGGGGACGATGTAGAGGCACCTATCCCTTTGCCCAGCACAGAAATCCCTGTTGGTAATCATACCAGCCAATCAAATGGGACACTGAGTGTGAACGTGTTTACTTCAGCTGAGGAGCTGGAACGGGCACAGCGACTGGAGGAGAGGGAACGAATCATACGTGAGATCTGGAGGAATGGCCAGCCTGACATCCTGGGGTCGGGGACAGGTACTATCGGAAGAGTGCATTACTACTAAGACACACGAGGCTTCAAGGGAAACACTGTGAGCCCCGTGAAGGACAGACATAGACCTTTGGGTGGGCCCGATGTCCCTGAAGCCTGGGAGACTTGTGTTTGATACAATGCAACATCATGGAAACAGGACAACAGTGATGTGACACTTTGATTTGCCAACACTCAGCCCTGGCAGAGCTGAACTATGTGACATTGCACTTCCCATGTAGCTATTTTCAACTGACGACATGCAATATAAACCAAGAGGTGTCTTAAAGACTGATTGATCCATGTGGAAAAGATGCAGTATGAATGTGACAGACACTTGAAGTAATCAGTCTGTTAAAATGTATGGCGCTTAATGACAATAATGCACACAGTTAGGTTTATGTATGTAAGAAGTGGAAAATGAAAGCATATATTAGGACAATGTATGTACTGTATGTGGCGGTGAGGACACTTCTCCTCTAGACTGGTTCGTTTGTGGGGAAAAGAAAACAGGAAATCACATTATTTGAACAAACACATATCAATCAGTGTGGTGGGTCAGACTACGCAATATGATATCAAGACAATTACAATTGGACTCTTTAATTTATCAGTACATTGAATCCATGTCTGTGTTTTCAGGGATAATTCTACCAAAGGAAATGACAGAATTAAAGTATTACGCTTAAAACGTTTTCTGTTGTTTCTCTTCATATTGCTTCGGGAGGTGATGGAGAATCGAGAGAGAGAGAGAGAGAGAGAGAGAGAGAGAGAGAGAGAGAGAGAGAGAGAGAGAGAGAGAGAGAGAGAGAGAGAGAGAGAGAGAGAGAGAGAGAGAGAGAGAGAGAGAGAGTATGTTTTTAAATGGTGGACTCTGCCTGGTGGAGTGAGACATGAGGGTTGTGAAAGGAGGATGTTCTGATAACGGAATGGGATAACTCAGTCGGAACCGCAGTCCATTTAACCTGTCACACCTGCTCACTAATGTGCTGCTTCTGCTGCAGCTCTTGTAGTATTTCGGAGACAAACTTTCCCGCTAAAAGTCCAGCCATGTTACTTCAGAACGGTTTTATGGATTCATAATCCGTCTTCTCCGTTGGTCAAGTCAGCTGTCCAAACACGCGCGTCCTACCTGCGTTTTCCTTCACCTGCTGTCGACAACTTGGCACCTCAGCGCTTCCTCAGGCTAAGTGCAGCTAATGTATCTCACGTGTAATGTATCTAACGTGTAATGTATCTAACGTGTATGGTGAAGGATGTCTTAGCCGTGATAAGTTGCTGACCACAGAGCAAAGCAATGCAGCTTGTGTTGTTAAGCCACGCCAGCAGCGAGGGCGGTCAGTTGGTCAACCCACTGTGAACCAGACTGAGCCATTTGATGGATTTTACATGACATTTGTTTACAGACATTCACTTTCCCCAAAGGGTTAATCCTACTGACTTTGGTGACCCCCTGACCACCCATGAGGTTGACATTTTGTTTGAGTCAAATCTGATGAATTGCCATGAAATATTCCAGATATTCAAGGGTCCCAGGTAACACATTTCTTTCTTTATTGACTCGCTGACTTTTCATCTTTTAATTCTTCACCGATGAATTGAATCATCCCAACATATACTGGAAAGATTGCCACAGACATTCATGGTTCCCAGAAGATGGATCCGAATGACGCTAGTGATCCCCTGACTTTTCCTCTGGTGCAACCAGCAGAGTAACATGTTTTTTTTTTCAAGTGAAATGTCTGGAAAGTTATTGGATGAATATCCTGAACAATCATGTTCCCCCACAGCATGAATAGCAGCAACTTATCATGCTCCCCTGACTTTTCATCGAAGTCTAAGTCGATTTACAAACAAATACATGCAAAACTAATGACAGTCGGCTGTACTTTGAGTTCAGCACTACATGTTTAAGATGAACATAGTAAATATTGCAAAACAATATTGAGTGTGAGCAAAACATCAGTATTGACTTGCTGACATTAGTATTTCGCTCAAATTACAAAGTATAGAATTGGCTACACGCTTTGTTAAGTTGTCTTTCAGTCTTTCTTGTGTCTTGGAGTCAGTTCGCTGCTAACTTCTGCTCTTCTGCTCTTACGCTGTTGATATCGTTCTGCTGGCTGAATTTGCCCCTATGCTGTTAATTCTGTGTCTATACTTGTCGTCTTTTATGCTGCTGGAACATGCTGGTTGTTTATTTCTGCACTAATGCTTTTAAAATGATGGCTGCCAATGTTTGCTCATATGCTGTTTAACTGCGTGCAGTGTGTTGGTATTGGTAGTAATTGGAAATAACTGAATTGATTTCCCGTCAGAGTTAATTTCTCCTCTGAGCTGTTTGGCATGTGCATAATGATGCTGTGCTGCTTTTTATGCTTCCTTCTATGTTGTTGAAATTGTTTTGCAGAGGTGCTTCCTGCTTCTGGAACTCAAGCATAACTCTTGTCCAGCACACAGCCTGTTTACATGATGATTTCACACTGTGATGTTATAACATTGGCTTCATGAGCAAACACAGCTTTTGTCACTTTCACGTTTTCTTCATATTTGTCTTCCAGAAATGTTTCAACTGGGTTTTTGTGACGGCTGTTTGTCTTCTGTGCTGTTCTGTAACTTCTACAGTTACATTGCTGTTAAATTCTACTGCCTTCATTGTACTGATGGTTATCTGTCGCTGCTGTTTCTGCTACATAATATCTCTTCGTGGTCTGTTGTGGGTTGCGGGGGGATGGCCCACACATAGTAGCGTCCGTATACTAGCTGGTGTCCTGCTCTGTGTCTATTGTTGTTTTGGAGGGAGTGTATTATCCTCACTCCCACAATTACTTTGGTGGCAAGGTCTGAGCTGATTGTATGTGGCCAATGTCAACTCTGCATTCATGTAATAAATCATCTTCATGTGAGTGAACTGACGGCCATAAAAAGACTTCCAGAAAGAACATTGATGACCTGCCCACCACTAGGTGAGTGTTTGTAGTGGACGTCATCACAAGTCAATCGTTTGGTGGTTTATACAAAGCAGTGAAATTATGCATTCTTGGCATGTCAATAAAGCCACACAAAAGGAAAAAAATACACAAACTACTTATCCATGTTGGGCATGTGTCCACATTCTTTCTGCTGGCCAACCTGGAGCCAGAAACGTTTAGTCTTTGCGCTGTGAAGCCGGTGTGGCGTTGCTCGAAGGAAGGTCTTGGTTTGCGATGGAGGCGGGCCAAGAACTTCCACTGGAGTCGGCCTCGAAGTATAAACTGTGCTGGAGGAGCAGACGGGCTTCGGGTTTGCCTTGGGACCCGATCTTGTTTTGAGATTGAGCCCACACCGAAGTCCTCTCTGTTGAGGTCTTGTTGTGGTCACAGGCCTAAATCAGTGGCATTGATGGTGTGGACTCTTTGAAGTAGCTGCGTGATTATATTTGTATCAATCTCTTGTGAATGGCGTCTACCTCAAAATCATAGGAAAATGTTTCACTCGACTGTGCATCTGAATTGTAAGTCGCTTTGGATAAAAAGCGACTGCTGTAATGTCATGCAATGTAATTTCACCCCTTGTCCAAGAGGGAATGTGCTCTTAATGGCCGTTATTCAACACGGTTTTTAAAAATAGTATGTTCCCATGGAAGCACCCGGTCCTTTATGAGTTCCAGATGTTGTCCAGATGTGCTCTACAGTGGGCAACACTAGTAGGCTTAGACAGGAGCACACCACCACCACTGCCACCATTTGGTGGCAAAACCAGATCTATCCTCCTGAAGTTAAATGGCTCTCCCTATGGTGGGTGGAAATAATTCTCTTCCCACCTTCTCTTCATTCATTGCGATGAATCACGAAGTTCAGGGTTTTCAGAGTGAGTCAGTTTTTCTCTGAGTGACGCGGGATGCCTTTTCCACTGAACTGCAAACAAATGCAGCTGGCCACGAACTCTGTTTAAGTCCTTTAGAGTTTCAACAGCATTTCATTTTTAAAGATTTAGTTTCATAAAGGCATCATCCATTGACATATTTGTAATTTGCTTCCATCTCAACACATTCTATTGAATGAAATATGTCTTTTGTTTTCCAATGTGAAGTCACTATTGTATGATCGCTTCCACCAATCGTTGAGTGAAAAGTTTAACCCTACTCTTTGTGTAGAATAGTCATACAGTGCCCCCCAGTGGATTGATGCAGCGTTACATTCTGCTGTATGAAAATCTATGTATGACCGCTGTAGTTAAGGTATTACTATTCAAGTAACAATGCCCCTTTGGATGACTTCAAATTATATTTTAGGTCTTTGCAAAATACAATATTTCCTCCTATGTACAGCTGCATATTTTACATACTCTGCCAAGGCATATGTTAAAAGTACAGTAAAGTACTGGTAAACCTAGTGAAGTTAACAAAAGTGACAATTGAAACAGAACAGTGTAAAACATTAATTTGCAACAATTAGTAACCGCCTAATAACCAGCATTTGTCATTTCCAGCATTCAAATATGTAAAAAACTTTAACAGTACATTTAAAAGTCTTCTCAATTATTAAGTTCCTCCGGTCCAGTGCAGGATGAGCTTGATCCTATGTCCAGCTTTGTAATTTAGCCCTTGCTGGTGTTTCTGCAGTGGGAGAGCTGGCTTGTCTTCTCCATATCCCCATTCCACTTCAGAAAAAATGTTGATCCTGTTTTAAATTTGCAGTACGCAAGTCCACATGGCACAGTGTCAGACAGGCCGCCCAGTCACAGTCTGTGTCGGGATTATTTCTTCCTCAAACTGTGTACTTCCTCCTGCAAGGAAAAGACTTTTTTTTTATACAATCAATTATACCACATGTCACGATCTTTGGAACCGCAGCTTCTGTATTATCGTCTTTTGGCAGAATGCCGAAGGCATAAAGTTTGATGCCTGCAAAACTCAGGGCATGCCTCACTGACCTGCAGTGCAACTCGTTTGTTTCCCTCCTCCCTCAGTTCTTCTCTCACTTCCTGCATGTCTAGGCTGATCAAAAGAGACGGAAGCAAATGATGAGTTTGCAGACAAGGGTTTGCTTAAATAGGTCACGATGTACACTAGCAGTCAAGTCGTATGAATAAATGTACAGATGAATTATATTGAAACAGAAATGGCTTTTATCTTCTTCTTCTTATCCCTCTAATTAAGCACAAGTCGTATACAATTGTTCTAAATATGCCATTTAAATATATCAATATTTTTTAAGAATAATAAAATATGCCTTTTCATAATACACAACCCTGTAGATTCATCTTTAAAGCTACTCTGTCTGTAATCGCATGTCGAGGGCTCTGAATGGTTTACAGAGTTCAGTTGCCAGGAAATCATGTTTCTACAACTGCGCACAGCGTAGCTCATGTTTAGCAACCAGTGCTCTGTGATGTTTCATATCAAAGCAAAAGATCGAACACTGTTAAGCCTGTGTGTGCTAGTGTCTGCAAATAACACCACAAATGCATGATGAGGGTCCATATGCACATTATGCAGTTCAGGAGGATGAATGTTACTAAGAAGTTCCTCTTTTTGATTCAAGATGACTGAACCGTTTAAAAAACAAATTTAAACACCTCAGCTAAACTCAGTTGCTCAGGTTTGAATCATTATAAAATAAATGAGTATTACTCACGCATGTCGTGTCTGAAACAGCTCCAGAGCCATCCTCAGCTCTTTGATCTCAGCCTGCAGGCTTCCCACGGTTGCTTCTTCTTCATGGGTCACAGCTTTGGCACCCACTACTGCTTTCAGTGGTGCTGGTCGAACCGGAGGCGGCGGCTTGGGTCGATGTTCAGGCTTTGCGGGCAATGGCAGGAGATTTTCTGTACCCTGCAATGAATTTAGGTGGCTTAGACCACTGAGCTTCATTTGCTTTATGCTAGAATATTCACGCTTCTAAATGAGATGTAAAATGATACACAACAAAGATCATATATATGTTGTTTTTTTCTTGAATTCAAACCAGTGAGGTTTCATACAAATAAAACGCATGTGATGTGTTGTATCTAGAAAGAAGACAATGTCACAAACCTTTTGCAAGCCAGGTAATTTCTCTGTCTGAATGTTTTTGGGGGAAGATTCGGGTTCTGTCTGATCAGTGGCACCATGATCCTGCAAAGGAGCATAATATGGCAACCATTGCTAATAATCATTCCTCACAACCTGCCCGAAGAACTCTCATTCTCCTGTGCGTCTGTCTTCTAAGCAGCCAAGTACAAACCATAAAATTACCCTCTAGGGAAGAAATTCCTTCATTTCCCAGAATGACTTATAATGAAGCCTTAAGACCAGGCCCAAACTTGTTGCTGTCAGTGTAAAATGGGCTTGTGTGATGTGTCTATCACTAGGGCCTTTCAGTTCAAGAAAGCAAGTACTTTTCCCAAACAATTATGTCCAAGATAAAGTAGGGAGTTGCCTCTTTGTTGCAGCGATAATCTCAAGTTTCAAAGGTCAACTACAGAAGCGGTGGTGAGCAACACCTACGTGGTTTAGCAGGTTGTCTGCGGTTGCTGCCTCAGTTAAGTGTTCATTATGTAACTCTCCACTTGAACGTTGGAGGCAAAAGTTGTGATGAGTCAATATTATCCTGTCACTGTTGTGGACTTACTTGTGCTGCTGTAACCAGGCCTGATGGGGGTCTCCTCTGCGGGGGTTTGGCTCTGTTTGCCGTAGGATGGCAGAGCTTTTCAGTCTGCACATCCACTCCATCAAATTGGTCGGTCTCTTTCTCTTCCGGTTGTTTTGGCGAAACGGGAGCCACGTCACCGTTGGTTCTGCTGACAAGAGAGTAAAATCTTAAAAGATTTAAATTGATGTCAACCTTTTTGATTGCAGTAAACGAAAAGCGGGAAACTTCACATTTCGTCTCTGAGGTTATGAAACCTGCGGTGCACACACCAGCTGTAGTTAACATTTTTAGAAGGAAAGAACATTTGAATGTGTTTTCTGAACTCTGATGTGTGCAGAGCATAGCAGCTGAAGTTGTGGAGTCTTATTCTGTCCTGGCACATGTTTCACTTTCACAGCTCGTACTGTTTTTAATGATTGCAGATCCCCTGAGTCACAACTCAACTTCAATCCCCTTTATACATTGCTTAGATCTGATAGTAGGTTTATAAATGGTCTTGAGGAAAGATTTTTCTAAATTAACAATGATTCTTAAAGAAGCTTGAAAGGTGTCTCTTGGAAAACAATTTTCAGAAAAAGCTTGTTCTCCATTAGCAGTCTCTCTAGCGCTGTTTTTGTTTTGGCAGTTGTTTTTTTGTGAGTGTGCCCGTTTGTGTGTGTTTTGCTCAGGAAACAGGAAATGGGCTGCTCTCGTCTGTTTAGGCCCGATCTGACTCATCCCAGAGTTTCCACTGAGCCGATAAAGGTCGGGCATCCTGGCATTCTTCTTTAAGGACACCATGGCAACTGGTGGCGGCAACCAAAACCTTTTAATATCTAAAGGCTCCCCTTCCGGTGCCAGGCCAAAGAGGAGAAAGTGTTCCTGACATTTCCTAAAGGCCTTTTACTTTGGAAAGGTTGCGAATGAATCACTAATCGTGTCTCTGATTTGGAAGCCATATTTCCGAGGAACTCTTTAGTGATTTTACATGGAGATTAGCCGTGAGACACAACATCAGCATTGTGCATTTGGTGTTGGCATCACTCACTTGGGTAAAACCTTGCTGGGTTTGCCTTTGACTGGAGGCGGGCTGGGCTTGTTGAAGGATGGCAGCTTGACTTTGGTTGGAGGATTGCTTCTCAGGTCCTTATCATCTGGAAAGCAAATGCATCACATTACTGCACAGCATTATTTACCTTTTTAAAAGGAATGTGTCAGTATAATATGATCATTATAATAAAAGCCACTGCCATTTATACCTTTCCTCTTTGCTGGAGTAACTTTCTCCATCTCTGAGGCCTCTGTCTTCACTGAGAAAGCAGTAGTGAACCGTTATCACAAAGTTTCATTTGGTATGTAAATAGCACAGCTGCACTTTCGATTAAATATGAAAAGTATTTAATTTGCTAAACGATTAAGCAGAGACCTCCTACATCGGGATTTTGTTCGACAAATGTTGTCACTTTTGAACGCTTGAAAATGTTTCCCTAAGCAAGTACTTTGAGTGCTCTGTAACTTCTGTGTATTTCCCAGGTGTCATTGTGTGTGGCGATTTGAATATAGAGCAGGTTGTTGGAAAAAAAGAGCACCCTCAGCAAAAGAACCGCTACAAACTTTGACATCGCCACTTATGTTTATGTCTTATTGTTTTCAGTGATGTAACGTAGGAGAGCTATTCCCACTAGTAAGAAGCTGCTGGCTTATTTTATTTGTCACAGAATTTGTTTACCCCAGAAAGCATTATGGTGTAATGTGGTGGAGAACAAAATGCCACTGATCTTTCAACTAAACGGAAACCTAGTTTATGAGCAGTTGCATGGGAAGACAAAGATGGAGCATACAATGTCACAGCTGTATCCAATAGCACTGCAGTAACAGCTCCAGAGGGTCTCAACAAGTTCTTCAGGGACTGTCACTCTGCCTCAACTCATAGAAAGACAAAAATACAGTCCCTGAGAGAACTTGAATTCGGAAGGTAATGTGACAGATTCCCGTTTATCGTACAAGTCATTTCAAACAGAAGATGTTGAGGAGCTTGGTTACCGCTCTGCTACCTACATATAAGTACAAATCTATGAAGTAAAACTGCTCAAATGCATAGCCTTAAAAATAAATAAATAATAGTAATTGTACTTTGCACAGCGCTTAGAATCAGAGATGAATAACGGACCGAATGAGAACACGGGAAGCCTACCTTGAGTGTTCAAAGCATTGTGCAACATTCCCTCTCAAGCAAACCATCCACACAGCAATAGTAGCTCAAGTGCTGCGTCTTGTGCTGGTTGTGAAAAATCTCTGTGACAGAGCCTCCTCCGTCCCCCCCACCCCCTTGTTTCCTCCAAGACTCCTGAACTGTGTCACATGACCAGTGTAACCCTCCCCCATCTTGAAATAGTATGAGACTTCCTGTGAAATTCTTGTGAGTGGTACTGTGTGGAAAAACTGCTGTAATGAGTGCAATGTGGTGGCAGTATGAGACTGTGCTGATATTCAGTTCGTTCAGGTGGCATTGACTTAGAATGGCTCTGTTTCTCCTGCCTGTTTACCCAGAGTTGTTTTTGATGAGCATGCATATTGAATCTCCAATCAATTTGCAAAATGTGCAACTTGCACCACAGACAGCACTCCTCAGCTGAAACACAAGAAGCCACATCCGGCTCTGTGTGGTTCACTGGTTTGACTTCTACGTCTTTGTTTCAGAGGCTATAAATGTTCATTTTTCTCTTTTTTAATCACCAAACTAAAAGAAAATGTTGGCTGCAATAACTGGGAAGACATTAACAATGAAAACTAATTTAGAAATTTGAAAGTCAACTTTTATTCATCATCATTTATTAATTGACTATGTGTTGATAATATCCATCTGCAAAGTAACTTGTAGCTAAAGCTGTTAATTAAATGCAGTGGAATGAAAAGTACAATATTTGCCTTGTAAAATAGAAAATGGAAATACTCTAGTGAAGTGCAAGGATCTCAAAATTGCAGCGTTCAAGTTGCTTCGGAAGCACATTTTAAGTAATGACATTGATCAGGGGAACATTTTGGCTGCTTTTATACCACACGCTGAAAATCACAGTCCAAGCTGCGGACACACTGCCAGGCGAAACACCACTGCAGTCATGAGTCAGAAGAGAACCTCTAAAACGTGAAGCCTAGCTCCTGTCTCTCATGTAAAACGGTGTTTGCCCCTGTGTTGCTGCGTTTCATCAACATACATTTTCATCTCTTACCTGGGAGTTTAGTGCTGTTGTTGCGTGCAGGCGGTTGGCTTGAGGTCCCAGACTAGAGGAGGAGAAACGGAAAACTCAACAGGTTGGCAAGTACGTCCGCTTGTGAATTAAAGGCACCTCTATTTTGCACACTCTTTCCACTCAGGGAATTTTCAGTGAGTAATTCCAAAACAGAGGATGTTAAGAGACGATCGTGACTCACTGCAGACTTGTTAAAGTAACATAAATACCAGCCAGCTGCAGAAAAACAGCCATGATGTAGTTTGTATTTTGAGCCATTTCAAAATCATAAAAATGTTCAACAGATATGAATTGCTATCAAGCATATCTATGGTTTCGTGGAAGCGCAGTGCAGTTGTCAGATCTTGAATATGGGGACGGTCCAGTCCAAAGAGGATATTGTGTTTTAGTCCACTCACTTGCAGACTGTCCATTGGCGGTATCACCATGACAAAGTTATCAGGAAAGAAGCCACAGCGTCCGTTGAGCTCTCCTTCCCACCAGCCGTCATCTTCTGTTTCCTTCAGATGGAGATTATAGAGTCTCATTAGAAGCTCAAACATGGCAGGGTCCTTTGGGACGCCAAATTGCTGCACACGAGGTTACCAGACGGTCAAGCAAGACACGGCTGCCTTATTATCCATTTTTATCATGGAAGGTATCTCAGAAATGGCTTTTTTTTCTCTGTGATTGGGGCAACGGCATGACATCATGGGAAAACACGGTCGAAACAATACCAGAAAAGAACAATAAAATGTCCTCACACCTTTCTCAGGAGAACAACAACGTCTCCATTTTTCAGATCCAACTCATCATCCGTTTTGGCCTTGTAGTCAAACATGACTTGGCAACACGCCACCACTGAGGAGACGGAGAAGATAACATGGTTACTATGACGTTTTAACAATGGTGACGAATCTTATCAGCCTTGCATGCAACCGGCCCATTACTAACTCAAAGAATAACCCGAAAGAGGTGGTGACCAACTGGAGATAAAGGCTGTAAATCTTGATCGCTGAGGGATATTCCGCTCTGACGTAACACTCTGTAAAGTGATTAATCCAGCCACATTAGACACCTGACTCCCACCACCCATTTACCATTCAGGTACAAGGACAGGCATTACCACACATAATAGGACTAACCGTTTCTTGCTTTGTTCCTCACACTTGTTCTTTGAGATATCTTTGAGGACAAAAACTTTGTTACGTCAAAGGTAAACAAATTAAGCATTTCAGGTACATTCATATCTGCTTTACACACCTCCTTGTTGAACACTGCGTCACTGAGCTTGGGTCTTGCCTTGCCCTCACTGTGCTTGCCGGCTGTAAAAAAAAGAGTATCGCCAATAATGAGTTAAGCTGTTTTTTTTAAGTTTGCATGTACAAACAAAAGTTTGGGTTTTACCAACCTGCAGGAGAAACAAAAATCTCTTTCACAAAATTTGAAGGAAATGCTCCCACTTTGCCATTTTTCACCCCCATCCACCATCCGTCTTCAATCTGTTGCGTAAATTAGATCAAAGTGAGACGGAGTACAACAAGGAACAATGTGAGAAGACAAAATCAGCATTGTATGGGTGCAACAACTCTTTGCTAAAACCCTCAACACACTGCATACAATCGGTCTGTTTCAGGTCTCTGATTACTCGATGGCATTAATATCCATGTGAATTGTCAGAACTAGTCGGATCAGTCCACATGCATTTCCGATAAGCTGTAATTTGTCCGGGAAATGTGCTTTATCATCCTGGTGGCTAAATATAAAGAGTATGTAGTACCCAAACAATCAATTTATGCCTTTATAAAAAACACTCTTCATTTGCCCAGGGCAGATTGGCTGCGCAAACCTTTCCCCAACGCCCAGATTTACATACAATACGAAGGCTTTGGCCGCTGAGCAGCTTCAGCCACCAGCAGAGAAATGCTTTGCATGTAAAATGCTGTACAGTATGCTGCGGCAGCTCATTTGCCGAGCATCATTGTTTGGTTATTGGAGTTCAAACGTGAGTGTTTGAGCAGCGATAAGAGGGGACTCTACCTCTCTGATGATCTCTATCATCTCCCCAGCAACCAGCTCCAGCTCGTCTTCATTCAAAGCGTTGTAGGCAAACGCTACCTCGCATTTCCTTGTCTGTTTCATCTTCTTCGCTGGAGAAAGACAAATAATCACCAGCCACATCAACAGTCGGATGTAAAGTTGATAATCTAGCGGTAAAGCCGATGGACAGCTGGAGCTCAATAATGGTGTGTTTACCTTGATCGGAGGACATGATGGTGCACGTCTAATCCCTCAAACACTGTTTGTTTCTATCTGCACACTTTTCATACATCATAATTAGGATTTGTGTGGCAGAGGATGTGGTACAACTTATAGTTAGTCGTCTCGCTTGCTGCACAGTCTTGCTGATTGTATGTGCCACACTAACCACGATTTTAAGCACTCAATGTTACAGTAGAAAAAGTAACCTGATTTAAATAGCACTGCCAAATATTTTCATGGTTTACTTTGACTCAATCTGCAAGCAGAGACGAGGGGTTCATATTGCAACATATGCAGTATTTCTTCTCAAGATAATTTCTCTGAGTACATTAAATATAATAAAATCCTCTCTTGATTGACTGACTTAATCTGCCACTGATGAAGGCAGAACTCCAGATCTTGTACACACACAAGTTTAAACATGAAGCAAATGAAGCGTGTTATTAGACTTAGCGTTGTACTTTTTCTAATGCTCCGTGGTTCCCTCTTGCTGTCCCCAATCAAAAAGACTGGCACCTCCTGTAATGAAAACCAAAAACGAGGCATATTTTAAGACCGGTGGATCAACATAAACACACAGTACAGTAACAGGACGATGCTGTGGGCTGTGTAGAGTTACCGGACCTTGGCAAAGTTGGCAGGGAAGATGCCTCTCTTTCCTCTCAGCTCCCCCTCCAGCCATCCCTCCTCGCTGGGCTTGGTGACATTTTTGACCACATCCCCCGTCCTCACTGTGAGCTCGTCTCCCATGGTGCCCTCGAAGTCGATCAGCACCAGCACCTCTGCAGTGGCACCGTAAATGGGGCAGAAAATTCGATTTTTTTGCACAAAGCCTGGTGTGCTCGCTTCACAAGTCATGTGTCCTGACATTTCAAAACCAAGACAAACCCAGTGGAGAGGAAAGGGCTTGGAGTGAATGTAGATTGCTACAGATAAACGGCACTGTTCTGTTGTCACTCGTCATTCCTTACAAGTGAAAACATGTTTTCAATGGTAGTTTTCAAACGTATCATCAAATTAGAGAAAAGTCAGCCAGCGTTAGTCGGATTTCCAACTCAAAAGCATCTTTGGGTACATACAAAAAAAATGTCCAAACACAAATACATACGCTCAGTCCATGCGAAGTTGTGCAATGGCATCTGTCCGTAGAACCACTGATTTACTTTTATTTGCATGCCAAATCCCAATCAAATCACTGGCCTTTTGTACAGACACAAAAACATTTAATCTTTTCATTGCTTTTTTATTAAGATTTTCTGTTTTATCAGCGGACAGCCGAGAGGATTAGAACATAAAATCCCACCAGCATACAAGTAAAAAACACTGACTCACCCATGGTCTCTTTCTGTCTTTCTCCCTCAGATTTGAATGTGTAATTCCTTCACAAAGCAGCAAACAAACCCTCGAGCAGAAGGAGAACTGAAAGAGTGTGGTTGCGTTGATCAAGACTGAGCAATATGGCAGCCAGGGCACTTCTTCCTACTTGTCAAACATTAACATTGAGCAACTTTTCCTAAGGCTAGTCATGACAAGTCAACAGCAAGGAGTAGGATAGGTCATACAGTAGAGAGAGGTGGGGGGAGCAAGAGAGAGAGAGGGAGACAATGGAGAGGAGAACAGGTAAGACAGGTTTATATGAAAAGAACAAAGCTTACAAGTGAGGCTTAGAATAGATCATGACAACGTATGTCATCACAACAATATCGGAGGATAAAAGTCAGCATTCACAAGCAGCACAACCCCACTTAAATCCAAGTCTGCTTTGCTCTTTCTAACACATCCATACTTGATAGTGTGAAATATAAAGATATATAGATAAAGAAACTTTATGTATGTTTGTTGGGAGGGGCTTGTTTGAGTGTGTCTGTAATGTTGTTTTTGTTCACCGCTTGAGGCAAAGTAGCTGAAATAGGATATTCAAGACTGCATTTAGTAAAAAAAACAACATCTGGTAAAAAAACAACAAAAAAACTTACATTTCATAGAAGATAAAACATGTTGTTACAATGTCAACTTTAGTAGTTCAGCCTCTCACCCTTTATTTTGCTCAATATGTTGAGTCATGTCATTACTCAAGTGCTTCCTTATATCTTTCCTGTTGAATGTTAGTACCGGCAAGCAAGTCCTCTCGGTCTCGTCTTCACCATTGTGTAGGAAAGGGTGTTGTCTTTTTGAGCCGAAAGGTTTCTCCTGGACAACATCCAGTGAGGGCTGTTAAAAATGAAAAAAGTGTACAAACTGATATCAATGAGTACAAACGGCCCCATTTTGAAATACACAAAAATTCACAGTAAAACTAAAATAATGTTTTGCAATACAATAAAAATACCAGGACAGAGCGATAACTGGTTGCTCTGTTTACGCAACTGTGGAAAATAACAAAAAAAACATTGGGAAAAATATCAGGATCAACAGGAAGGAAATCCAGGCACACCAAAATCTGACACCAACTAGAAAGAAAATATTAAAAAGCCTTGATTATGGTGGCTAAATCATTGAAAGCGTGTTTTGACCACTGTAGGTCTTCATCAGAGCATACAGTAAATGCATGTATGTAAATACATTAAGGCAAAGACTTTTAAATATTCCCTTCTGCGTTGGTCTTTGATTTTGGACAACTTGATTGCCTTCCTGTTTACTGGAAAAAAAATACTATAAAAATGCCATTACTGAATTAGACACTGTCTTCCAGCGCCTCGGTGGACAGAGTAAGAAAGTGTCTTCACTGATGTCTCCAGTGAGCAAACCCGGAGAGCAGAAGCTGCGAGAGAGTCACAGTGGAGGGCATGCTCAGCTTCTGAGATGATCAGTATGATGATTATTTAATCAAACCCCCCCCCCCCCAAAAAATGATTAAAGTTATTATTAGTGTTGTCAGATAAACAGGTATGGACATGAATCGATCTAAGTTGTAATATTTTTAACATAGCCAAGGTGAGGGGTCTGGCAGGGTTAGAATACTGGCCAAAAAAAACATTCTGGATCTTGTGGTTGCATTTGCTGTTGGCTGAATAATTTGTCCTAAAACACAAGATGGCAGTGCCATCAGGAGACTTAACCATGTACAATTTAGTTGGTTTCCTGTGCAGCTGGTGCATTATTTAAATGAGCTGTCCCTGGGGGACTCGCTGTTTATGGTCATGGGTGCATGGGTTGTTGCTAAATGGGTTTATATTCAGTTGCTCGTGTTTCCGGGAGAAAAGAAGGCTTTTAACTGACATTTACAACCAGCAGGTAGTCACTGGCGTGTGGTAAAGATGTGTATTAACTAGATGAACTACTGTTACACAGGATGTTAAGTTCCTCTCTGGTGTCACTGTAAAAACTGGTGGGAGTCTAGGTGAGGACAAGCATCAAGCTCATGCTTCCCATGATAAAACTGTAATGACTGTGTGAGTGGCTTTCTTATAGATAAACCTGAATTGTTATTCCACCTTAAAGAAATTTCAATAAAAAGCACACCTCAAAGCGAACTTTAAAGTAATCAGTCTCTTTAATTTACATTTTCTAAGAAAAAAAACAGTAACAACACCTATTTAGAAAAGCAGTATTCCCCAAGCAGGTAATCTTGAAACATTTAAATGTGAATCTCAATCTGTTGGCCTGCAGTACAAATAAGACCAGCAGACCCGCAGCAAGGCACAATAACGTGTAATTCAACTGTACGGGCAGTTGGCCAAACAAAGGTATGAGCCTAATCCTAGACTTAAAAAGATTGGAGAGATGCACTGAAAAACATTCTTATTTTAGGTTAAGACATACTGTATCCTTTGCTCTATAAACTGCCTTGTATTGTATAAACAAATGCAAATGTTGAGCCTCTTCTATCACAATGTCAACACAGTTGAACACAACATAACTGATTCAATTACTATTGGCTGGAGAAAAGTTTGCAAACAGTGAATGAAAAACATCAAAATCTATGGCAAGTCCTTCGCAGACAAAATCCTGTCTAGCCAGGTACAAAAACTATCAATGTCTTTTGGAGAGAATATATAATCACTATCAATATTATACATTGATTAGTGGTGTCCAAGATCAAGCAAAGAGTGACTGTAATGTATAGAAATATCTTGACTGCAAAATGTTTCGTGAGCAACATATTAAACGTACAGTTATCCTCATAGTAACAGTGGCGTCAGTATTGTAGATCTGTTGGCTGTAGTACAATGAAAGACAGTGGAGCATAACCTGTGACTCCATACAGTTTGGTCCCATGTCAGATCGGGGTCTTTTGTAGAGTGTTGCATTGGCTAAACAGCGATGTTTTTTTTATGTCAACATGAACTACAGTGTACTTATTGCATGTCACTCTAATCAAGACACCGCTCAAAACAACAAGCCTGCTTTTCTAAAACTATTCCTCTTCTAACCCACTCGCAAAACATTTCTTCATTTGCATAACTATAAGGTCTATGATACGACCTTCTCTTGCTGCTTAAAAAAGTCAAATTAAGTCGTATTTTTTTTTTTTAATCAATTCTGTGAGATAAAAGTAAAATTCCCCCTAAACATATAAAGCAATAAATCATTTTAACATGAATCCAACTTCTTATGAGAAACAGCAATTCACCTTTAAACAGTGCTACTACTAGGTATGACTTCTATCCTGATGTGGAAAGTCGTTATGTCAAGTCAGAGTGAGTATCCTAAACTGAAATTAAGGCATTAAAAAGAGTCTTAATCTGCATTTATGAATCCATTGTGGTGGATAAAATCACTGATTCAGATCCCATAACAACACAAGAAGAAAATTAAGATTCTCAGCAGCATGCTGCTTCACTGCTCCAGTATTCTGTCCTCTCCTTCTTTATGGTCCTGCTCCGTCTCGTGCGTGTCGCCTTGCTCCCCGTTGCGCTGGAACTTGTCATTGGCCCATTTGGGGCTGTTGGTGTTGGGGCCCCCAGTGGCTTTGCGGATGATGAATCGCGCCCTTCCACGCGAGAAGCTTCCCCGTCCTCTCCCTCGGTTGTCCATCTTGCGCTCTGCCTCCCGTTCTCTGTCTTCGTGCTGGGAGAAATAAAAGGATGGAGGTGTGTCAAGACAACAGTTGCCAAAAGGACAAACTTGTGCTAGATTGGCCCGAACGACACCAGGTGGTTCATTCAAACATGATTGGGAAAGAGATCAACCCTACCAAGAAGTATTTCCTGCTCTTGGGAGTGTACTCTGGGTCCCAGTCTTCATTTTCTGGTTGGACAGCCATGTTTGCCATCATGTTCCTATGTGAACAGTTTCCCTGATAATTGCCTCCGTTCCAGCGCCTTCCACGAATACGAACTTGCTGTAGTTGGAATAAAAGACAAGGAATTGAAATGGAGAAAAATCACTGATTCAAATGCACGGTGTCAATCCACCATCATATGTTAAACTTACAAATCCACCACGTGGCCTTCCTCTTTCAGCTGGTCCTGGTGACTCTGTGTGACCCAGTTGGGCCCTGTCAATGCCTTTATCTTTGGGATCAGACTTGCCATGGGGCAAAGCTTCTTTTTGGGACTTAAAGGACGAGGAAGATGAGGACGAACTTGAGCGAGAGCGCTTCTTCTGACTCTTCCTACGAGAGAAATGGCACATGCTTCAAACTCTTTCACATGCAGGGTAGATGAACAACGGTATTAAACACATTTGAAGATAATTGGAAACAATACAGGGCAGTGGCACATACTTTGATCTTTCGCTTGATTTGGATAACTTTTCCACGGATCTGTCTCTACTAGAATCTGGGGAATCTCCCACATCTCCTCCCCGATCCTGATTATTATCTCTGTCATGGATGGTATATTTTTTACGGCGCTCGATATCCAAACGAAGGTCCATCGGGTCACCCGTCAGTTTTTCCCCGCCATCCTGAGAAAATCAAAAACAGAACACAACGTCGTGGACAGACTTTGGATTAGCATTTAGATGCTATCAATCTGCTCTCAGCCAAGCTGGTTTTTAGACTAAACAGTGAGGTCCATGAGTAAAGGGAAACCCATAATAACAGACAGCTGGCATGAATGAAAGCAAGCTGTTGTAAAGTGAATTATCCAGTGCACTTAAAGGGCAAAGCCAGAAGTTTTGCATGTTTAAGAATGTCCTTAAAATCTGAACCATTCTCCAAAGCATATGTTTTTAGATTGATTTTTTGTTCTGCCTTCAAAGCAGTTATTTAAATATGGTGGGAAAATCAACTTGAAAAAAATGAACAATTTGCTTCAGATAGGCAATCCATCACTGTCAATATGGAGTCAGATGTTTTTTTGTGTTAAAGTTAAGTTAATCCATGGTTAAATGCCAAATGGGTCTTTGAAAACCTCCTTACTGGGCATTCGAATGCTTGTGGGGAAAATCCAGCATCCAAGGCTTCGAGAATCTGCTGCACTACAGCACCAGCATATTTCACATCATCCTTGCTTGTATGTCTTCCATGTGTAACATTACGTCCTCAGCGGCCAATTCCCACATTCTGTGAGTTAATTATCACACTGTTCTGACATGAAGTGAAACCAATCGCTGCTTGGGAGTTGGGAAACCAATCTAGAAACTTTGAGGTATGCTTTGGGAAATAGTTTTGTGTCCCTACTTACAAGTATGAACAGTTTGTAGTTGTTGAGTATGACAAAACAACCAGCATGGTTCTTTAACAATAGTGAAGAAAAAGAGGATTCATGCTAATTTAAGTTTACTCACTTTAATATATTTTAGTAGTATTTGCGCCTCATGTTTGACCATGTGCCCATGCGCATCAATAAAGAAATATTGTGAGTGTTTACTCAGAAAGTTAAGCACGTACATATAAGCACAGGCGCATTAAAGTGCTTGCGGTTGGTTAATTCCGTTCCTTATTTTTTAAAGAATACTTACGAAGACAATTGCTTAGAGTCCTTTGAACAGCTTTGGCACAGTGGCTTCCATTTCTGAACTTATATGATTCATTGGCCTTGGTCAGGCTTGTGCCCACAGTCTAAGCATTTCACCACGTTTGAAGGCGATATATAACAAACAACAAAGTCAAAGTGCCTTATTCATCGTTTGCATTTCTTAGACTCTGCATCTCCCTTCAAGGAAAGCCTGACAGGCTTTCAGAGAGTTCAGCCTAAAGGCATCTGGCTTGCGCACTCGTTTGCTGTTGTTTGATTTTTCCAACGTACTTCAGTTTGCAAAATGTTCAGTCACCTTGTAAGTGCCATCCTCTGAGCTTTTCATCGCCTCAAAAAGTTGAGAGTGTTTCTTAAAAGCTCTTGGTGAAACATCAATTCTCCTGTGAGAAGGAAACACAGTTAAGGCGAGATGATTTGAATGCACACAGCAAAGGAACCACGGTACAAGTGCCAAAACGACAAACTGTGAGCTACAGTGCATTCAACTACAAAACGGACAAAAGAAAAAATTGAGCATGAGAACAAATAAGCCGAGAGAGTTTTTTTTTTTCTTCAGGTAGGAAAGGTGAGAGAAATACCTGAAAGCTGTTAAAAGAGGAGGTGAAGCCACAGCACACTGAAGGTGAGAGGGTCACTCAATAGGCGACTCTACCTGTGTATCTCTGGGCTTTTTCTTGGCTTCATGATTTCCTTCTCTGCAGCTCGTCTTTGGTACATGGTGAATCGCTCGCTGAGAGTCATTCCAGAGGCCGGAAAGTGCTGAGCTGTGCAGGGACACGGTAAAAACAGCCGTTAAAGTAGTAAGTGCATCTACTGTCTGTGACTTTTTCCATCTGTGATGCTGCGTTGAATTCAATATTCCCATGTGACACAAGATTTTATATAATGTAGGAAGTAAAACATTAGTATGTGCTGCAGGCCTTGTTTTACAGTCTCCTAAAAAACATCTTGCTTTGTTTTTACAATGCTCAGCGTGGCTAAACTGAATGGCTAAATCTTACTCCACGAAACATGTAGAGTGATTTGTCCCTTTAAAAAAAAGAAAAGAAGCTATAATTAGATTACTCCACTCTAACAATGACAGCAAAAGAGGTGAGGACTCACCTTTAGTGTGGTGAACGATGGTGACAATGTGTTGAGCAAACAGCTCGGAGGGACTCCTCTGTGACGGAGCAGCTTGAACATGTTGAAAGATGGAGCGAAACTCTTGATCCTTTTTTGAGGACTGCACAAGATCTTGAGACAACTGTCGCTCCTCAGCTAAGATATCAGAAGACCTGAAAACGACCAAAAAAATAACTTGGGTATGTTGCTTTTTGGTTAAAAAATCGTCAAAAAACAGAGATTGTCCTTCAATCACATAAAACGAGTTAAGAGATATAATTCTTGTTAGGAATCAGTATATCAGAAGTTTAGTATTAGCTACTGTTGCAATGTCTTCATCGGGACGTACAGATAAGACTTATGGCTCACTGAGGAAACACCCAGTATCATTATGTGCCGCTCACCTCATCAGGCTTTCTCCAAGGAAATCCATTCTGACATTTAATTTAGTTTCTTGTTTTCTTGAGGACATGAAATAGGAGTCCTCTCCCCTGAGCTCTTTGTCAGAGCGCCTCCTCGGTGGTGGTGTATGAGATGAGATGGGGGGAGATTTTGCCATTTTCCTGGCTTTACCACCCATGTCTGGGGACTGTCCCTCACATTTTCCCGCCAACTCCCTCTTGGCGAGGGCAGCAGCAATGGCCGCTGCTTTTTCCTGCTTTCGAGCGAGGTATATATCCTCTGCCGTGACGTCGAGGTCACTGTTGGCTACCTGTGAGTAGGCCACATTCTGCCATTTGCCAAAGCATTCATCAAACAGTTCCCGGGATGAGTGAGTGACCTTTATCTTTGTCTTAAAGGACTCGTCCCCGTTGTGCCAGTCTTTGTGACGAGACTTTGAATGAGGCTTGATCAGCACCTCTTCCTCTTCCTCCCCGTCAGCAGACAGAAAAGGAGAAGCTTTCAAAAAGCTTTTCAGAGACACTTCACCATCAATGTCCTCTCTGTACTTTCTTGACAGGGAGTCAGAGATGTTTGCTGATGTTTTGGGCTTCATTTTGCCTTCCTCCATGTCCACATCTTTTGCTTCTGTGGTCTTGCCATTTTCAAGAGCTTGAGCTTTTTTTTTTTGCTCCTCCAAAAACCTAAACAATGACAAGAGATAAAGAGCTGCATCTAACTGGGCATGCAACTTGTGAGACAACTGCAGAAATGAAAAAAGAAATCTGACAAGATGTCAAATTAGAGCCTTTTCAACTATAAAATACTTATCTGAAACTATTTTTCCTCCGGTGTTTAAAAGAATCTTATTTGTAAAGGCCCTAATTTGATATTTACATTATTTTCCTTGTTAATCAATGTTGTTAAACAACGCAAATATTTACTGCCCAGGATAAAATGACATAAAAAGTGTGGACTTAAAAAAGGCACACGAAGGCATTCAAAATAATTCATCACATTGTATCTGTACATTTATAAAGCTTGCATAGTCTGATAAAACAATTTGAAAAAAGAAGAGTGAAAATCTGTCTTACTGTTTGAAGGCAATGGATATTGCGGTTTTATCTCCATCCAGGTATTCCTCGTTGGAGAAGAAGTCATAGCTTGCAAGCATTGGATTTAGACCTTCATGTGGGCTTTTCTTGGTTGAGGATGAACTACTACACACCATCTTGCAGGAGGGGGCGCCATTGCCAATGTCGTTTGTGATTTTAGGGGAAGGACTTGACTGGTTTGTAGTTTGGCTGTTCTGACCAACAATAACGACAGAGCTTACCAGAGGACTCGTTCTCTTTGGACTGCTTCTGCAGTCTGCCAGGCTCTGCCATTTTCCCTCACTTTTCCCGCTGCATGTTCCTTTTTTGGCATCTCCTGCCAACACCCCGATGAGCTCCACTGGCTCCTCATCTCCCCCTCCTCCGTCTTGGACCTCCTTGGAGGCAAAAAGCTCCTCTTTCACATCTTTGGAGTTCTGGTTAATCTGCAACAAGGATGGCTTCCATTTGGGAGAGGATGAGTGTGAGGAAGAGGAAGAATGCTGCGAGTGTCTGGATAATGGCGAAGAGGATCGGTCAGAGTGGTGAGAGTGACCACGAGGGGGGCTTCCTGAGCGTTGCTGGAGGTTGTGAGAGCGTCCTCGTGAATGGTTTTGCAGCTGCTGCTGCTGCTGCTGCTGCTGCTGCTGCTGCTGCTGCTGTTGTTGCTGCTGCTGCTGCTGTTGTTGCTGTTGTTCTTTTTGAGGGTACTGCTTGTAATTCTTCCAGTTGGGGCGGAAGTTGTTGTTGTTATTGTTATAGCCACCACGCTGGTAGCGTCCACGAGGGAAGTAGCCCCGCCCTCGGCCCCTGAAGTTGTACGGCCTCCGGAAGCCGCGCTGGTATCCCCGGAACTCGCGACCATTCTGGTATCCCCTCTGATATTTCTTCTCCCGGTTATGAGATGGAGAATGAGATCTTGACCATGACCGAGACCTAGAGCTGTGAACAAAAGCAAAGAGGAAAAGCAAGCAAATAGGTATCACTTAATACACAAATTAAGACTGTAGATATACATAACAAAACGTTGTTTTTTGAAGTTTCTGAGGAATGTACAGTTGGCTCGAGGCTTCCTGAATCTGTAACTCACAGGCTCTTCACTAAACTCCTAACATCGATCTGAGACTCTCTCACAAAATGTAACCGGGCAGAGAGACGGATACACCCCTGCTGTGTATGTGATCATATGGCGCTTTGCCATTTCACCGATGTAGTACAACCTGGTCACTCAGTTTATAAAGACATCTAGTTGTTGGCTAATCGCACTAAGGACACTTTAAAGCACTGAATGCCACTATGGCTAAATGGACTGTGAAATGTTATAAGTTGACAAACGCATACCAAAAACAAATGCAACTTAGATTGCCACTGAATAAAACCAGTCCGTTTGAAAAGCAGAGCTTTCACATTGTGGTGCAGAGCCAAGATGCAAGGTGAGACGAGGCCACATGGTGGCTCTGCTGCGCTTCTGATGAAAAGCCTTGTGTCATTCTGTAGCCCGAGCCTTCAACACAATCTACAGATTATACCCGTCTTCAGTGATTTAGATCAGTCCAACATGCTCTTTTTAACCCATCTCAACACAATATCCACAACTTTCCACCAACAGCTTTGAGATTGTGAATGTCGCAAATCTACTGCAATACATCAAACTAGTTACTTTTCTGTTTGTGTTTTCTCTACAGCAACAGTACATCTTCAGCAACTTTTACACAACTATCAAGAAATAAAACGAATCTTCTCAGCTGGTTTTCCAATTACAATCTTAATATAATGTAAAAATCACCTGGAATGTGAAAGTATATTTACAAATACATACAAAGCCTATATATTACAGAACAATAACGACGGGGCAGTGCAGAACCACACTACACTACTAAAAAAACACACTACTAAAGACATGCCATATAAAAAAGGCTAAAAAAAGACTCACCTAGTGTGTTTT
Source organism: Melanostigma gelatinosum (assembly GCF_949748355.1). Taxonomy (NCBI): domain Eukaryota; kingdom Metazoa; phylum Chordata; class Actinopteri; order Perciformes; family Zoarcidae; genus Melanostigma; species Melanostigma gelatinosum. Next base: position 7,544,868 of record NC_136642.1, on the reverse strand, counting down.
TGCATTGGAATACAGAGTGAGCAAAGAGAGCAGCGCACTGAGCCGCGCCGCACACTCACATTGTGAGCTACAGATACTTTGTCTCGTCTGGCCAACTATGGTGGAGCAGAAAGTCACATGGACCGTTTGAGAGAGAAAAAAAAATCTCCTACTCCGATCCTTTGACTCCATGCTTGCCAGCTATACTGGCTGTTTAACCAGTTTAGTGAGACATTTTTACTACGCTGACTGTTCATCCAAAATACTCTCAACATCTCAATGTGGTCTTTGTGTATAAAATACACTGATTTGTCTTATTCAACTTGAAATAAGTCACTTAGGAAAGTCCAGAGTAAGTGTTTTGCTGCAGTCTGCATCTGTGGCCCATTTAACTACTGATGACTCATCAATTAAGATATGCTGACAGTGAAAGGGGAGTCAAGAGGAGAAGGTTTGTGTTTCGTCTTCAGACCTGCAAACCTGTTGGAGCTGTGTTTTTCCAACAAGATGTAGGAAAATAATGTGTGAGAATGTTTTGGTGTGTTGCATTCAGGCTTGCACAGGTCCAGTGTGACCACAAAGCCATTTGCACATGAGAAAGGTGGGCACAGGAAGAGTGAACCATTAGATTCCTTCCATGTCTCTTACTCATGCTAATTTGAATATGCGCACTGCCAGTAAAAAGGAGCCGCCCTGCCATTTTATTACCACAAGTCATTCTGTATAGAAACAGCAAAGGCATCAATGTGAAGCCTCACTTTTTCTTCAAAACACACATCATATCCAGCAGATAACCCAACAACCAGCACATTTCTATTCCAGCAAACCAACCAATGCTGCCCTCCTGATTAAATATTTGCATACGCCGATGAGGTCGACTAATATGAAAATGTTTTCCCACCAATTGCAAACTGCACTAATGTTCGCTCCTACTTAAGTCAATTCCCAAACCGGCAGCTGAACTCTTTCTAAAACATCAATTTCCTCTTGATACAGAAGCCGAAGTCAAGAGTTTGGAGTCCAACCCAAATCCATTAAAGCGCTACATGCTGCACCAGTTCTCCAGAGTTCATGAGAACCAACGTAATAAAGTCCAGGACAAATACAAGAAGGTCTTGCAGATGGAAATCAATAACTATGCAGCTAACAGGACACGCTGACTATAACTGAACACAAAGCTGCCTGTTGACATCCCCACTGTCACAAATAATCTACCTGCATACATATCTTTTTACATGTCAAATCTTACCAGTCAGATCTTAGGGATACGATTTACTCGATAGAATTTGAGTGGAAAAGGGGCTTAGAGGATGATTGATACTGGTGTCTGTGCATAACAAGGCAGCACTTTACCAACTGCACCTGCTGCTAGTTTTTCTTTTCTTCATCACAGTCATTCATACTTTCAGCATTAGGTGGGTCTTCTTCATTCTTCATTCACACTGTATGTACTAAATACTATTAGTACATAACCTTGTTTGAATGATTGTGGATTCTGGAGGCATCTCCAACAATGAAGCAACAGGCAGTTGATCTTGACCACAGAAAAACAACACAGCCAATAGATTGTTCAGAAAGGAGGATAGTTCATAAAACGGGGCTCTACCGGTGGTGGCGCTTCCCGGACCGGGATCTGGTGCGACTTCTGGAGCGGGAGGTAGAGCGGGATCTTGACCGGGACCTGGAGCGGCTCCGGGACCTGGAGCGGCTCCGGGACCTCGAGGCGGATTTAGTGGCTCTGGACATCACTGCAGCCAGCCCACCTCAAACTGTCGCACAAAAGAGTTGTACAGCCGAGTTAGGACTTTGTAAACGGCAAACAATATATTTAACAAAAAAGTCCACGGTTATTCATTTACCCTTTTTAAGGCATTAGCTGCATTGAATGGATATTAATCTTCAACAAGTATCACGGAAGAAAAATAAAATATATTTAAAGTGAGGCAGGAGTAGGAAAATGAGTCATCCGAGATGCACTTCAAAAGCAGTCTTAATGGCAAAGCTGAGTGAAGAGACAGAACAGCTGTGGATAAGGAAGAAGGCAATAGTGTAGGGCATCCAAACACAAGCAGTTTTATTTGGTCGCTGGTCATTTGCATAGAGGGCAGTCGTATGTCAGTCATCTGACTACTTGTTGAGCCCACTCTAAAACACATAGTTGGATATGCTGTACTTTACCTCCACTGTAGTGTGTGTGTATATGTATATGTATATATATATATATATATATATATGTACTGTAAATTGGGTGATGTGAAAAAACCTGTGACAGAAATGTTTGTTCTGTAGTCTCCGTGTTCCCATGAAAAGACAAAACATTTTTTTTCAAATAAGGTGACAAAAGCAAAGCCAGCATGTTCCAATCTATTTTTCATTTTTGAATGATTTGCCCATAGACAAGTCTCTACAATCAACTCCAAACCTCGCCACTTATGCACACTTCCTCCAACACCTTAACTGAACTCTACCAACGGCCGCTGAGAATGTGTCAACATGAGAAAATGAAAGATGTGAACAGATGTGGCATGAAATATTCAGCACAAATGACTGAGCTGATCATTTTTGAGGAAGTAATTACCGACCATATATCTATGCCTCTGAAATAGAACGCAAAGCTGCTAAATACTGTATGTCTTCACACTACAAATGTTGTCTTTACAAGAATTGAATACAAATTACGAAGAAAGAAGACCGGTCCAATTCATTTTTTTAAATTTTTAAAAAAATGCCTAGTCATTCGGGATTAAAAGCACCGGTAACTGTTGAACTCACACTTCACTAGTCCAACGTGACTTATTTAAAGTGGCCAGTTCACCACATCACATTTGCATATGGTTTATGATCAGCTGTGAATTTGCTATGAGACTGCATGTTCACTTCAGTATACTTTTCACTTCAAAGTACGTTTCGTCTCTTCTACTCTGTATAGCAAGGCAAGGCGTCCAAGCAAGTTCTTTCCGAGGTCCACATGGTCTGTGACATATGATCCTCGGCCTACAGGACGTGCCAGGAATCAAATAAATGTTCTTTCATGATGAGAGTTATCTTCAAGGACTTTGGACAGAGGAAATTGCCGACTGCACATAATAGTTCCTGAGGTTTTTACGTGACCTGAAGGCCACCGTAGTTCTCTGACACTCTTGGAAAGGGAGGGGTGAGCGGAGGGGTATTCAATTAGTTGCAATTTGCAACTTTACCACTAGATGCTACTAAATATTATACACTGCTCCTTAAATTATTCTACATTTGTTGTAATTGCTGTAATTAAATGTTTAAAAACAACAGATCTGTGATTTAGACAATTGTCATATGGCTGAAAATAGTTTCATCAGAAACTGTCAGTGGACAGATGGATATGTACTTTATTCATCCCCAGGGGGACATTTGTATGTTACAGCGAACATATGGAAAACAGTGGTGCAAAAATCACCCACCAGCAATACAGAGCTGTGGTATCCCAGTCAAGGAGTATTGCATTATGACTTTATGTACAGTAGATGACTACGAGATTGCAACTGAAGTGCCTCTTTGCCTTCTGTATTCATTACAAAAGAACTAGCTGGTAGAATGTGCAGTGGGATCCGTTTCGATTGCTTTTCTCTAAACGCTTGATTGATAACCAGCTGCAGCTGTCCCGGCAGCACACTGTGTGGGCGGCAGCCTAATCACCGGCATTTCAGCCTCTCTGAAAGGCCGCGTTAAGCTCAGTCTTTAATCACTCACGACTACATTTGCGTACCCAAACGCAGTTACTGACACATGTGTCTTACTATACTTGTGAGGACTTTTAGTTGTCCCTATAATGTCTGCATTTTCACCTTAACTCCATCTGGAGCACTGAACTAACCCACTTCATCAACTGCCAACCTCATGCGTGTGCTTGTCACTCCACTGTCAACTCTGCACCAGATCCTACAGTTGATGATGCGTTCACAAATGGCAGCAGCGGGAAAAACAACATCTTTCCTGGTTTAAAGTCTAACTCTAGTCTTCCTGGGAGGTTTTCTGAGATGTATTACTGAGTGTCCTTGTTATTGATTATCTAACGCTTGTATCAACGGGTGTGAGATTTTGAGATCGATAATATTGGTATTATAATTTGAACAAAGATGGTCAACTTATTTTACCAGGAACAAACTAGAAAAGTTGGTCTTCAACATTGCAGGATTGAAAACACAGAACAAAGTTGGCTGAGTAGACACATTTTAAACAGTAAAACAGAATTTAACTGCTTCGCAAGGATAGAAGTTCCAGAACACACACACACACACACACAGACTCGATTAAGAGCCCCCCCCTTATGAGTATGGAGTGACAGCTGTATAATCCTCATCAGCTGTTTATTTCATGTTACGGCAAAAGTAGCTCTGATCAACAATGGTCCAGCAACTTGATACATAGCTCAAAGCACATGAAAAGAAACACTGCACTCATCAACTGCCCTATCATTAAGACTTTGGATGCCACAGTGGCAGCTGGAATCACACTTGCTCTCTATATGTGCCCCTGAGACGCCCCGCTCGCTATTTCAGAAAAGCCACAGCAACTGTCACTGGCACAATCGTTGTTGTTGACATGTGGCAGTCCCTCTTCGTGCTCCCTCAAGACACTTCTCATGCTGAGGCAGTTAATGGACAGCAAAGCCGCAGGCCGAGCTGTTACACAAGATAAACCTTTCCGCTTCCTTCATGGGTAATTCAATAAAAAAACAGAACTTCTTCTGAATAGCCTGATTCATTCAGTTATCTCTGAACGTGTATACGCTGAGTGTTTGTCTTTAGGGAGCTACTGTAACTGCTAAAGAGACAAATGGATGAGCTCATGCAGACAGTTCCTGCAACATTCATCTTTGCTAATCGCCTACAATGACAGATGAGAACACGATTCAGCTTGGCACTGAACTTGGGTGAAGGTTTATTGATACCAGTTATATCAGTTGCAGCTAACTTTCTCCCAACTACGGCAGTTCAATATCACTCAGGTTTTTTAGGAGGATTTCTGCTGCTTTTTCATCGTTTAGTTCTACATTTGAAAACGTTCACAATCAACAGTTTGTAAAAGGTAGCGTCTGCCACTTCACGATTTATAGGCTACTTTTGCCTGGAAAAAGTCACACGGCTAAGTGTCTCTGAGGCATCCTCCCACCGACATGCTCCTCAGCTGTCTGTCATCACCACGTTTCTGGAACTCCTATCCAATGATGAGAGGACACAGAGTTGTTTGTGTTTTCCTGCGCCTTTTAAATGAAGTCTCTGCATGAAGCGTTTAGAAACGGTTGGTGTTCATCAAGCTAATTATGGGCGGCATGTCGTATAACCAGAATGCTTTAATTTTCTGCTGTAGGTACTCCAGTGTTGCAGATATTAAAATGTTCTGCTTCTTGGGACTACCTATGTTAATATTGGCAACACTTCCAAGCCACATACAGACAGAGAAACATTTCCAGTACGATGAATACATGATCAGGAAGTCTATATCCTCACAAAGAAGGCGGCTTACACAAAAGTGAAAACAAGAGAAAGGAATCTTTAATGCTACTTCTGTGCGTGCAACATGGGCACACCTTTTCATTGGATGTGTACTTAAGTGCTGCTGGTGTTTGTTTTCGGGTCAACCTCAACCAGGGTGCAGCAGACCAACAGGAAGTCACATGATAATGTTTTTAAACTTTGTTTTTTGCATCGCTGAACCCCAGAAGTAGTTTCATGTTGGACCACAAAACCCATTTAGATGAGCATTTACAGGAAACTCTAAAGTTGACCTCAAGTCTAAGAGACTATTCCTGTTGCTGCAGTATGACATGTTGGGCTTGGTTCAAGAGTTTAGCTGTCTACAGTAGGTGGAGGGACAGATTGGTGAAACCTGCAATCACAACAGTCATTGGGCCAACCACTAAAAACAACAGGTAAAGTTAAACAACTCCGATATTGAGTTCCTCCTTCAGTCCTCCGGTGGTCCAACGAGTGCACTTTAAAAATCCCTCAACCGTTAAACAAAGTTCAAGATGTAAACGTTGACTGAGACTGTGGCTGCTGAGCTTCTAGCAAATTATTCAACCCTGAGGCTACTTCACAGATATTTTCACTACACTTGGTGAAATGACATCACCTTACGCCAAAGGAGAGCATATCAAAGCCAGTAGGGCTCATGTCCTGGACAGGATAGACAGTGCAATCCTCCTGGAGTTTCCTCATGCGCATCCATAGGCTGTAGAGTGCAGCCAAACGCATAATGACGCATCATTCAGCGTGACGGAAAATAATAAATCGATTAAGGAATACGCACTCAACGTCACCCGAGGACCTCATCCAGAACGACGTCTCCCTCTGAGGGTCAAACAATGTACCTTTGATACTTTTCTTGTCAATATGTGTGCGCATTTAATTTCGAGGCAGAATTTGGTGGCAAGTAATGTCATACAGTGACTTTTTATTTTGGCGTGGATGATCCCTGTGCTGCGCAACGATCGTTTTCCATGTTGCTGCCAGCCATACAATGATTTTCTTTACATTTATTTCCACTCTCGACCATCATATAAAATGATACAATAAATGGAGAAAAGGCTAAACTACTCACCGGTGAGCGTTGTCGTTAAGTGTTGTCGCGTCACATTCAGGCAGCGCCGTGTAATATTGCAGCAACGAGTTAAAGACGAATTCTCCCCTTGTCTTCTGCGTGTCTGCGCAGTTGCGCCTCGCGTATGTCAAGCGTGTGCGAGCGTGTACGCGTGTACGTGTGTGTGTGTGTGTGTGTGTGTCGGCTGGAGTCTGCGCTGTTCAGAGAAACGGAGGTGTGACCGCCCCGTGTGGCTCAGAGGTTCACGTTTCCTTCCGCGTTCACATCGCCGTGAACGGGAGTGGAGTTCAGTAAGCCGTGTATCAGAAACGCAATGGGCGAATAAGTCCTCCGTCCTTTAATGACATCATTCTGTCAAAGAAGCCTGTTCATCCCCGATGAAAACGCACTGTAGTAACTGTCCTACAGGGAACAGCTACTGTGGATACTGTGTCTGTTTGTATAACCTATGGCGCTATTACATTCCCATTTGTTTATTATTAATATAATGCCATTTCTTTGTTCCTTTTGGTTCGCCTATTAGTGGACAGCACATTCTTTGTAGTGAAGTCCAGTTTTCATTTGTAGACTTGGCTAATTTGCATTTTTCATCTGCCATTTTACAAGGTAGACTTAGATTTCGAAGAAATTCAAAAATAAACTTATGAAGTTATTTGTTTTTGTTTGATTACATTTATTTCATTAAATATCAATAATTACAATGCAAATTCATTTTGTCATACTTTTCGAACAATTGGCCAATAATATTTTCAAACGAGTACTAATATCTTCCCAACCAAAGATCACCAATCTTGTCAACCAAAACTGAACATTATAGGCAGAAGTTTTAGACCGTATAATTGCGTCTATTAAAGTGGCCACTGAGTTTATATTTCAGCAGGAATTGTACTTTTCCCTTCACTATGTATCTGATAGACACAAATAAATCAGGATCTTTCAACTGTATCTCAGAGTTGGAAGTTTGCATATTTTGTGTGCAAAACACAAATAAGTTCCATTGGACTTCATTGTACTTCTGCAAAAATGTCGTCGTTTGTAAATGTATTTCACAGGAACCACTGAGAACAAAGAACTTTAACTCCAAATACGTTCAACCAAGTGTCATAATACCTGTTCTAAGGGACACGGTTTCATCAAGTTATAAATGTGAAATATAAGCTTAGCTACAGACGTATAGTCTTTAGTACCTACTACCTTTGGTATGATTCTTTGCTGTGAATACTCAAATCTTTACACGAATCATTTCTAATATGTAGAGTTACTCAAACTATTTCACACTCAGTCTGTATTCGTCTTTGATCTCCCAAACATGATTTCACTGGTATGGGTTTCAGTGGAGGGTTTAAGTGACTCATGAGCTTTCTCAAAGGCTTTTCCATCCTGCCAAGAAAAGATTTTTTTGGGAAAAATACTAAATCTTTGTAATAAATGTGCATGCAAGTGTTCAAATTTGCAGACACCAAGCATTTGGTATTGGTTTGAGATATTGACAAGGTTACCGAGGCATTACTGTTTCTTCACCTTTTCAATGAAGCCTGCTTTGTAGAAGGATGAATCTTGGAGGACTTTTTCCAGTTTGGAACGATGTGTAAGGTTTTTACTTACTCCATAACAGATCAGCTGTGCTGTTCTGTGAAGTGTCTCTTTAATAATATTCCAATCGTGTTACTTACATGTTAGCAGTGTAGTAATAAAAGTCAGAAATGCTTTCTGTCACACAAGACATTACTCTAGGATCTGTTATCTTCTGATTTTTTTGGCTTGTTTTCAATATCAATATGTTCAACATTTAGCACATTCCAGGGGAAGGAAAATGAAGTGTGCACAGCAGCCACATGAACTCTATCCCCTTGACAATTGTACAGTATTATACAGTGCACATTAGCTCACAGGGTCTACCACAGAGACTCGTTTCCTTCGTAGTCCTACTGGGAACAAAATAGTTTCTAATCATCCTGATAACAAAAATACAACATAATGACATGTTTATACGCATGCATCAAACCTCCTGCTATCATCTATCATGTCGACCTAGACACAGCCAACTCACTGTCTACAAAAACAACATACTTTGGGATTTTTGGACATGAAGACATCCTCTTGGATTTGGTCTCCTGATCCCTTAATATTCTTAATATATATGTACATACATGTACAGGGAGATAATGGATTTACAGAAGGGTCATTTGAGACATATGTGGCATTACCCTTATCTCTACAACTGCTAGTCTGCTTGGGGGTGGGTGCATCTCTTTTGTGTCCTTTTCAAGTAAGAAACCCTTTTTTTCCTCTCACAGCTGCATATGTATGTTTTTTTTTATTTATATTTATCAAATATAATATACTGTATATCAGTTACTTGGCCAATTGCACAAATTGTCTTTTTGAATATTGCAGTCTTACTATTTAGCTACATGTAGATGTCGAGGAAATGTGTCTCTTCATACATCTCCCTGTCTGCAGGCATAATGTGCCGTGACAAACTATGCCGTGTACATTTGCATTGGAAATACATTCCCCCATAAATGGTTATGTGTGCACATACCACTGGTACATCCTGGAAGTGCATCTGAAGTGCTCATTTGATTAATTCAAAATGTGACCACCAGGGAATTGACACTGTAAAATAGCTCGGCTTATGTAGGCGAAATGGGATCAGAAGTATCAGTGTGGCTGAAAGATGCAAAGGAAATTAGGCAGGAAGTGGCATGTTTGTATTTGTGTAAGTTCATATGGTCAGAGTTAAGAATCTCTCACAGAACTCAGTTCTTTCCTCCACAGAAAACAAGTGTCAACACAGGACGAACTGTGCTCAGTTTGAGAAGGCCCTGAGGCTAAAAGCCAATAATCCACAGCAAATGAGACCAAGCATCTTACATTTGGATGAGGTTATTTATACAAAACAATCCCTTGACCTCATCTAGCCCCATCATCAGGTCAACATATGAATTTGTCCAATGTTCATTTTTGAACGAATACCTGTAAATATGACATTCTAATTAGCCTCAGCTGTACTTTAGAGTTTATTGCTGTTCATCTAATGTCATTATGCTAACGCACTAAACTGTTTGTAAGTATGTTGGCATGGTCACATTAGCTTTTAGCTCAAACCCCCTTCGTTTTTGGAGCATTATAACTTGGAGCATTGGAGGCTATGTTGTATAAATGCGGGAGAGAGAGAGGGGCATGACATGCAACAAAGGTTCCAGGCCCGAATCAAACCCAGGATGATGCAGATATTTGTACTGCAACCACTCGGCTACCCAGGTGCTCCAAAAACAAATATTTTCAATGATGTTATGCACTAATTGTTTGTTTTTTTCTGGCAAGTGAGGAAGTCTTTCTGAATTATCTGACTCATAATCCTAAACCTTCTAGAATTACTCCCAGAACATGTATTGCGTGCCATAGTTGCCCATTTCAGTGATTATAATTCAAATTGGATTTAGGATATTTCCTGTGATATAAAAAGTCACAAACTTTTCCCACTTGTTATTCGTTCCAATTAAATTACAATTACATTTCCTCAAGCAGAATACAAAAACTATTGCCGATTAGCCTTGACACTATCTTTGCTGGGATGGCCCCTGCTTTAGCACCTACAGTTTGCCCTGGGGCCCCTTCCCATCCAGCTCTCTCGCCGGTTAGCTCTGCATCATATCGCCACTGTCCAGACACCAGGCAGGTTATTTTGGGCAATCCCTCTGACACCACTTTCTCCCTCTGTGCCGGGATAAAAGAGTTCATACTCCCCCTGCTTTATATCCTTTCCACCTGTTGGAGCTGTCCGTCTCCTTGCTGGCATGCCTGAACACAGAGCATCAGCAATACTTCTAATTACTGCACCCATAATCCCCAAGGGTTGATGGACCTTGAGCCACATGTTACCGCTACCTTCACAGAGACCGCACATAAGAAATGACTTGATCTCTCACGATGTTTTACTGTGTTTACCTAAAAACTTACAAACGCATATACTGAAATGTAGCTGCTTGTTATAGCTGTTTGTTGAGCTGGATGTTGGAGCTTTTTTTAAATATCAACAAAAGTCATTGTTTAAATATTCATATTCTATTGGATAAGTATGTATTCTTGCAAATCATTTGACTCTCTGAAGACGTTTTAGGTTAACAACTGGATGTTAGGCCTTTCTTTTGCATAATATAGTCCCATCTGGTTGTGGTTACCTCTTGTAAAGAGCCAAGCTCTTCTTTAATAATGTGGTTGTTCGCTGAATCATTTTGTAATTCATTTCAAAATAAAGCTTTGATTGTTCTGATGATGACAACTCTTTTGTCTTTTTACAAAAGCCATATAGACATAACCAAATCCTTTCCACTCCATGCTGTTGTGAAAACACATGGCTAGATTCAGTATGACTCAACAGAATGAGTACAAGTGCTGCATTCAAAACCCGATTTATTTTCAGCTTCCAGCTGGTTGAGGTGGAGCTAATGATGACAACTTTATCAGCTGTTACTGTTGCGTAGTTGGATCTGTAACAATGAATTGTATTTATATGCTCATTACATATTTTCTTCTGTAAAATCTGAATCTGAAATGTAACTAGTAACTATATAGCTGTCACATTATTGACGGGAGTAAAAAGTATGATATTCATATCATATCACTATGAACGTCGGGTTATCTGACACCTCTCCAGCACAAGATGGATGTCTCTCTTGTCCTCTTCGATGTCAACGCATCGACCAAACTGGGTCTGGTGAGACAAACGCAGCAAGACAGCTGCCTGTGCCTCCTGGGGATTCCATGACCCCTGTCCAGAGCCTATTATCGCCTGCTAGATGCTTCTGCAGGGCTTGAATCCCACCCTTACCCATCAAACCCTGCGTCAGCAATAGGAGAGAACGGTGGGGACACAAGTTGGAGCTGCTTGCTCAGGGGGTTAAATAGGAGCTCTGATGTGATTAGTTGACAAATAATGGGAGCCAACAAGTAATAAAAATGGTACTCAGCTTTAAGTGTGCAGATGTTTGAAACTAAATCGCAAAGACATTCTGTCCCTGATGTGCTGTGTCTGTAAAACATTTAGTTTTTCCTTCATTCACCAATGAGATGAGGTACAATTGTCTTTGACGAACACATCTTTAAAACATTGTCATATTTTCATAAAACTTGTTGAGCTTAAGAACGAATTCACGCTCCTTTATTCAAAGGAAGACTGAGCGTAACCTGTTTGCTTCAGCAAAGGATGTGGACACAAACGGAGCAAATGGAAATAACATCTTGTCGTCTCCTGCTATCGGGCTGAATATTAGGCACACCATATAATAGGATATAATATTGCCATTATTATACATTTTTAAAGAAAACATCACCATTTGATCACAAAGGTTCCGTATATTTCAGGACTGTTGCTTTACATTGTACACGCTCATTTTATTGTATCTACTCCATTTGAATATTCTGTCATAGCTACAGAACAATGTTAACTGTTAAGGTAACGGCTAATTATCTGTCTTCAGGGGAAGGCTTTCTTTTCTTCGGACCTCAGACTTCGTCCATCCCTTCTGTTCTAATAGTCCTTGTATTAAACTTTCCTGACCTATATTGTATTTCCTTTTTATTTCTTATATATTTATGCTCTGAAGTGGAGAACCATACTGTAAGTCATTAGCTAAATATATACTGTATGACACCTTGTTTTTCTCTTGGGAATAATAGTATGTTATTAAGATGGAAAGTCAAGTAAGCAGTAATGCCTCTGTTTTGTATTATGGGATCATGATCGATTAGATCGCAAATAAATAGAGCATGAAACAATATGTGTTTGGAACAAAGAGGCCTGTGTGTTTCAAAGCTATCTGGAAGCACATGTACAGAATCCGAAAGAATACTCCAGCTACTCTCACTGGGATTCACTTTTTTTCTTCACACTAAATTACATACTGAAGGTAAAATAAGTCTCATGACTGGCACCATTATGAATTATTAGACATATGCAATCACAATATCAACCACAAATGAGCTGAAAAAAAAGCTTGGAGTTGCTCAACTCTTGTGTTGTGAGTCACTCATTGGTTTTTCCCCAACAACCCATCACAGTATCAAAAAACACCGCATGGAGCTCAATGAATATTCTCTTTGTTTCAAGAGATAGTTGCTCTGGTTTCTGGAACCAAACCCCCTCTGGCCTCAGATCAGATCCTGCCAGAACATTCTCTCCTCTGTCTCCTCCCTCGACTCCCACTGTCTCAATAGATAAGGAGAGTGGACACCAAAAGGAGAATGGACTGCCCACACTCCTTTCTCTAGTGATCAGTGTAACCCGCCAGGGATCTTCTTTCAACTAAATTTGGATGTTGCTCACTCACGCAGCCCGGCAGCTGGGTCAGTTGGAGTTACAGTACGGTCTACGTCAAGTGGGGGGTTGTTGGTTTCGGGGAGGATCAAGGTTTCCATGTATGAGGTTTTGATGACTCAGTACCTGGGGGACTTGGAAAATGTTGTACTTAAATTGTAAGCTAAATAGCTTACATGGCTGATATGAACTGCCAAGCGGTGATAGAGCAAGTGGGGGAGACTTTGGTGGCTCAATATTTCTCTAATGCAATTAGATTTATGATGGCTTTATTTGTAACTCAGTTTAGGAGAAAGGCACAGCAGGTGGTGGTCAGGCCGTACAAACAGCCAAATGACAAGTGAACTGGGGGTCTAAGGCCACATGACACCTCTTGTGGCATCTCCCCAAATACTTTGCAAACTGAGGAACTGGATCCGGTTTGTCAATTGCCCGCTGCTGCTTTACAGCTTCTCAAGTTTGATATTCTATCAGCTTACTGAGGGTTGGCGCAGAGAGCCTGGCTGTCTGGGCTCGAGGTGCTTATTATGCCCGAGGTGAACGAGGTGACTATGGCAACACGTTGGCAAGTCTGAGAACATTTTGCCACAGCGATACTATAAAGCAGATGTTGTGGTGGGTTTCGAGCCCTTCTAGCAGCTGACATGTGAACATTTCCATCGACTCAGTGCTGACAAAAAACATTCAGGAGTTGATCACACGTTGCACACTGTTTGCTCCAAATGATCTTGAACAAGCACAGATACAAGTTATCAGATTAAGATAGTAAGTGTCCTTTAGTAAGTGGTAAACGGTTTCTGACATCGGCCTTATCATTCAGCTCAGTTGCTTCCTTCACCTCTGGCAAGATACACGGCAAAGATTTGTCAATATAAACCTGAAATACAACAGCAGAGTTCTTTAGCTGGCAAGGGGAGAGTTCATGTTTAAGTTTGTGTGTGTGTCAGGCAGTCTTCTACCCCACATGTTTGTGTTTGTGAAATGCACATGGGACTTCACGGTGCATAAGGAAAAACACTTTTTCTTCAACCCAAAGGAGGCGTCCCCAAGAGCAGCTAGGCGCGTAGGATGGGCTTTGTTATGGAGAGCAGCTGAGGCCGTCGCCTTCCCCCGAGGCATCCAAGGCCCGGCTCCGTTTGTCTGCCACATCAATAAAAAAACATCACAAGCTGCAGTCAACAGAGCTGCGTGACATGAGGAGTCAAAGAGCTTACCTATTTTCATACTCATGCAAACACTTTTTTTTAACACGGGTGCACTTGTGTGCTCCGTACCTTCTATCTGTGGTCTTCCATGGATAATATTAGTGCCTGTGCAAATCCAGCCAACCTTTGCTGCCCCATCTCTCTGAGTTGTCATCGGTTTCACTTACAGTTAGTGTTTCTGATGGATCACTGGCAACCTTAGAACATAATCGGGAGGCGAGGCACCAGAGAAAGAGGCTACAGATTCCATCATAAAACGTGCGTATGGCATCCTGACACCTGAGAGACGTCATTGCTTGTTCCCTTGAGCTTATTTTCACCTTGTGGTGGCCTAAGAGCTAACACAGCATATTTAATTTACTTCTGCTGCAAAAAAAACTCATGCATATAATAAAACCATGCGACAATCAAAACTTAAGCGGGGGCTTATGCAAATAAACGGGGTAGTTGACATCATATGGATTATATTTATTTGTTGATCTTTTTCCGCTGGTATTTATGGGGCTACATTTTATTTTTTTTTCAAAGGTCATCTCCTTAGCTGTAACTTAATCATGGCAATGAATGGATGGCAGATTTTATGTCCCGGAGGTAGAGGCTCAGGGCGTAATGCCAGACCCTTGAGGTCACTCTTGCAACTGAGTAACATGGTAAGTTGGACACCACAGTTCAAATTCACGGACGTGAATAACAGCTTACTTAAACTACTGCCCTCCATATGTCCACAGACAAACATGCTGAACAGCCCATGTGGACTTATACTTACTTCTAAGAAAAATACACTTTGACTTGGCATTTAATTGTAAAAGCAGCGTTTTTATATGGGAGCAAGAGTTATTACGGTCTCCGTTACCTTGAGATTTTCTTCAATTAATGAAGTAAAACATACACTATGCCTGTTAGTTTATCTGCACTTGGATAGACTTTAGTTGATAATATGATTGGAAGCTGAAGACCTTACCTCCTTTGTTCTGTTTAAGAGTATCACTCCCTCTTAAGTGACTGAAATTGAAAGTTTGGTTCATTCAGTGAAGACAGATGCTTCCAGCAGGGGTTTCTTATCAACTTGCACTGCTACCAGTGGAAGCAACACAAGCATAAACAACACAACGAATGTTTAAAGTCTTACAAATAAAAACAATGAATTTCACACATTTAGATAAATACACCAAAAAAAATCTGCTGCATTTAACGAACTCCAAAAAAGGCTTTAAGGAAATGGAGAGCAACAGAGGAATGCTTTTGGAAAGACCACAGTGACTTTTGGTCAAAAGAAAAACACCCTGCCATACCACTTATGTTGAGACAGAAAACTGCCTCAAAGGTATATCTCTTTCTCTGGTACATGCTAAAAAAGTTTTTATACAATAAACATTTTAACATTTGCAGGCTGAGTCTTTGGCACTGAATTCAGCATGTCGACACCACAGAGACTCTCACACAGTAGCCGTTGCCCTGAACTTCTATTGTCGAACCGCGTGGACGCATTTAGCTTGCGGCAGAAATGGCTGCAACACTTGTGGCCAACTCGATGACTTTTTGAAAGCGTTGCCTGACAAGTCAAGTTGTGTTTCGCCTCTGTCTGGAAACACACGATGCCTCTCACTGGCCCCGTGGCTATACGAGTGCTGAACTGTAGGCCTTTAGGGCCTATAGTTGCTGATGACAGGACCCCAATTTTTCCCTCTCAACATGAAATGGACAAAAGAAGTCTTGTATGTAAGCCTCAACATATATCCAGTCATGATTGGGTCATCTTCAGTTGCCATGCAAAAAGCAGAAAGATGGCTTTTTATGTGCTTCTGAGATTTCTGCTGCCACACCAATGCGATGGAAGGGAATGGAATTGTGTTTGTGTTCCTCGTAGCATTGAAATATTGTTCGGCTTTAGAGCACAATGCTTAGGATCATTCATTCTCGTCATTTAAAAACGTATCACTAGGAAACAATACAATGCTTACAGGGCCCTGAAGGACCTTTTAGTAGCGTATTGAGCAATTGTTTTACACATGGCACCCATTTTGCAAGTTAGCAAACATGTAACAAGTTTTAAAAAAAGGCTTTGCAAATGTGTTACTAGTGAAGAAATGAATTCACCGTGTTTGTCATTTGCATTTTAGTGAGTAACACTGACTGGAAACATAACATTGTTTGTTTACAAGAAAACTCCACGGGGCACCTTTTTAAATGACTTCCTGATATCTGACATCGGTGGTATGTGTCTCTTTCTAAATGTGGGACTCACATCTCCAAGATGCATATTCAAACTTCCCTGCAGTCATCTTATCTTTTCGTGGTGCAAAACATAATTGAAAATACTTCGGGAACTGCCCTGAACACACTCGATGTCAATCGGCTTTCATACATACAAAACAAAACTAAAAATATGTACAAAAAACACGTTTTTTGAAGCAGTTTTCGTGGAGACCTTTTTTATCTTTTTGTTCACATTGTTTTTCACATTATGTTCTGTGGATTATCCAGAGTGATTAGGAAATAAAAATTTATTTTTTTTAAATGTATTTTTTTGTGCTGTGAGCAACAAAATTCCATTGGCCTCCACTGTATTGGCGTTGGCAGCAGATATCTCAGAATCTGGGACGATACATCAAAGCTATCTGCATAGCTAGAAGCCACAAGTGGCAACTGAGAAAATATGCATTTTTTTGTCATTTGGGTGACCCAACCCTTTCATTTAACTTTAACATCACAAATCGGAGGCTCTCTAGAAAGTTGCTCTTTCTGCCTATACTGCATTTGAGCTCAAACTCATTGAGACCTTTTCCGCTCTCATTAATAGTCTCTGGTGTTGCTCTTCCATTTACTTTGGCTACGTGAATGTTGCATGTGGGCACTCTGTAAGGACGCACTGTGACCTGAAGATATAAGTCAGGTTTGTTTCAGCAGTGTAGACCTCAGCAGCTATTACATAACCAAAATAAAGCGGAATGAATAGGAAGGTATATTCCAACTTGGCCTGTAATTCACATATTTTAGGCTTGTCCCCCGCTCATGCTACTGCAGAAGATGAGTGGTCCACAGATGTGAGGACAAGTTTGCTCTGCGCTGTCCAACAACCACAGCCTTCAACTGTTTCCTGCTGATCAACTCTACCAGTGCAGTAAAGCTTCTTTCTCAAAGGCATGTCAACAGTAGTGGGTGAAGAAGCGGACAATTGTACGTACTTGTTGCACATGCCTGCCCAGAGCCAAAGTTCAGAGATGCAACAAAACGGCTTTGGTGGCAGTTATAAGGAGATGTAACCGTTCACTTGTTCACAAACATCAGCTGTGGGGAGTTTCTAAGTGTCAAACCTGTTACCAAAATAGGATGACCAGACTTGTAATTGTTTTTCAGTGTGCTTAACCCCCGAGGAGAAGCACTACCGTGCTCAGGAATAACAGATAACGAGTGAGGTCTGTGGGGAAATCATCATATCTGCAAACGTGTCACACTGTCCCTCACTCACACACACACTCTCTCACACACACACACACACACCCACACACACACACACACACACACACACACACACACACACACACACACACACACACACACACTCCATATACCCACATGCGGCAGGACCATAATGGTTGTTTGGATGGTGTCTTCTGGCAAGTCTTTTTGTCATTATCATTATTGAGCTTTCACCCCCTATAAGACACCTAGACATACAGAACATTAATGTTTCTGTTGGCTTGGTAATAAATAAGTACGACAGGGATCCATGCTTTTGTTTGACTGGTCTGAGATCACTTAATACTTTTGCATCAGCCTATTTGTCTTGAGGAGACACATTAAATCATGAAATCAAAAGTTGTATTGCTCACTAGGTAATTGAATATACAAATATACATGATTATATTAACAAACCACAGTGGATCAAATGATCCATTTTCAAATGGAAATCCAAATGTCATTTGTGACTGCTTTAAATTAGTAAATGGAAACATTTAAAAGCTGAGTAGACGAACATTACGTTGGTAGAGTAACATCAACTCCGTTTGTTTCCAGTCTTTAGGCGACATGTTCACACCTCATCATGACAAACGAGTCATTTGACTTAATAAGCTGCTTAGGTGAAGCTCTTGTTGAATGAGAGGAGGCAGAGATTCTGACAGACGCACAGAAGAACCTGGAGGTGCTCCCATCCACTGTGATTTGCCAGAATCCCATGTGGGTTTGATTCTCTCTCATACTGTGTTACTTAGTGGAAATAATTGTTTCCCAGAGAACGAAAGCCTTCACTGAAAGTAAATACAAATGACCAAAAACAAAAAAAAACCATAATTTGCATCAGATGTAGTGTAATTATACTTGGCTAGAATAAATTGTATGGAAACTAATTAACACCTAATTTGGCAGTTAATGATGAGACGCTTTTTTATACGTTTCCTTCTGAATCGCAATCAAATTTATAGCAAATTTGGTTGAAATGTAACTCACCTCATGGTTTGCTTGGTTCCAGAGCTTTCAGGGCATGGAAAACAGCTACATTGGGGGAAAAAAAATCGAATTTCTGTGCAGTTGTTTGTTTTGTTCGCAAACTGAAAGAGGAGAAGGCCTGAATATGTTTGTGTGGATGCAAAGGTCACTTTGTTCCACGCGAGTTGGCTAACTGAGATAATGCTAATTCAAGGTCTTCTCTGAATTCCTGGAGCAGTCAAACAGACTTCATTCAACCATTATGTTGGCAAGTGACTTTTGACCGTGATGGAAAATGTTTGAAGGAAGGATGTAAAGGAGAGAGAGAGAGAGAGACACACTCCCTAAATATTCCATCATGTGGAACAAGGCTTTGAAAAACAGAGTCAATGTGAACACTTTTTAGATTAAATGTATTTTTTTTATAGTAAATACTAAAAGCATGTGGAAATGAATGGGGGTGGGACTTAGCAAAGGGTAAATAGCACAAGACATTATTGAGTGAAAGCTAACATTGGGCATCACATGTCTACATGCAAATTTCCTCACTTTCTTAACAAAAAGAAAACTTAATGCATTTCAGGTTTTTTTTAAAACGCAGAGGTTCATTCAGTCAGCTTTTACTGCTTGTGTTTTGCCAAGCATGTGGCCTGTTCAGACATGTTTGGCTGATTGTGCCGTTATGATTAAGGGCTTCAGATGTGTGATTAACTCTCCTCTCCATTTGCATGTTGCATGTGTTGTATGTGATTTATCCGAATATCCATCCGCCCACTTATCTATGTTTGCTATTTATTGCAAGCATTTGTGGGCCATATTTGTTTTCTGGATGAGGAAAATATCATACTTAACATTTCATTCTGGCTTTTCAAAGACATTGTGATTAGCTTGAATACACTGGAGCAATCCAGTCTGTGACTAAGATCAGTGAGTGTGTAACGCTTGTGATGAGCCTGCACAGTTTTCTCTCATGGGGTCAGTGTAAACAGGAAATTGTGGTTGTTTTTCAGAGAGTCAGAGACAGGTGTTATAGAAGGAAGGGCGAGTAAAAAGTGTCAAAGTGGAATCGCACTGTGAATTTATTCTTCCGCTCTTACTCTGGTGAGGGAAATATTTCCAGTCTCCTCCACTTCCGAAAACAACTCCACCAAGAAAAAAAACTCAAACAAGTTTTAGTTTCTTGTCTTGCATCCTCAAAGCTATACGATGAAACCTGATTCACTCAACTACAACACACACGGATCACCTGCTGTTTTGGACGGTGGAAAAAATGCTTTCTTTTCTGTTTTTATTCATTTTTTCTCACCTTTTTCGTGTGATGGCAAAAAAAAAGAAGAGTGATCTCATTTTAAACCCATTCCAACTGGTGCCAGGGGAAAATGGTTTGGTTTGAATAGACCCACTGTTCTGCTCTGTTCTGCTAGACGCAGACCCACTTTTGTGGCTTTTGGTTCAGCTCCAAGATTCAGTTAAGCTGTATTTCCCCCTTTTCCCCTCTGATCTGTGCTGCAGAAACATGCACAGTCTGTATGTGCACTCTCCCTTTTACACATAATGCAAACAGCAGCCATGTTTGTCACAGATGCTCCATCACTCAATGTAGAGAGAGAGAGAGAGAGAGAGAGAGAGAGAGAGAGAGAGAGAGAGAGAGAGAGAGAGAGAGAGAGAGAGAGAGAGAGAGAGAGAGAGAGAGAGAGAGAGATTGTATGTTTTTAAATGGTGGACTCTGCCTGGTGGAGTGAGACATGAGGGTTGTGAAAGGAGGATGTTCTGATAACGGAATGGGATAACTCAGTCGGAGAGAGAGAGAGAGAGAGGAATGGCGATATACTACACCTTCGCCAACACGCAAGGCACTCTGAAATTGTTCCTCTCATAAACAACCTAAAGCTTTATCGGGTTCATTGGACGGGCAGAGACTTTCTTAAATTGTCTCACCTTTGCACCTATTGAGTACTTTTTTTTTTTTTTTTTTCTCTGACCTCAAAGCAACACAAGTACAAGTCCACTGTTGCTCAACTTTTCACAGAGACACTATCAGGGGTGTCAAACATACCGGCCCGCCACGTCATTTTATGTGGCCCGCGAATCCGCCAGATTAAAAAAAAAAGGAAAAAAAAGAAAGAATTTTGACAATTTGATTCAAAAAAATATCTCCATAGTCGAAATTATGAGATAGAAAGTCAAAGTTATGAGATAGAAAGTCATAACTATGAGATACTTAGAGTCATATAAGCAGCTCTTTGGCTGGTTACTGTACACTTGAAATGGAAATGTATTGTGAGTAAATTGAAGACTACTTTAAAACGTGTCTTTAAAAACACATGAAATACTTCATGTGGAATTGTGCAAACGCACCCTTGAAAGGATTTTAAGCTTTGAACAAAGTTATTGTAATAACTTGTTTGATATTTGTCTTTGATATTTTCTTTAATAGTTTGATCTTTGATAGACTAATGTGGGTTTCTTAACCCTAAATTAAAAGGATTTAAGTTATAATGACAGAAATGTGCTTAAATATATTTTTACATTTATATAACTGCATGTACAATATTTTTACACTTGAATAAACAACAATCAAATGCAGAGACAGTTATTTACCAATATGTTAGGAGTAGTTACATTTACACAGTCTTACATTTACAACCGGCCCTTTGAGGGCGACCGTGATGCTGACGTGGCCCGGAGTGAAGATGAGTTTGACACCCCTGCTGTAAGTGAAGCATTTGTACAATAGTTCTATACTGGAAATCATGACATCTCTGAGTTTTATTATTTGATGTAACAGTGTGAATTCACATTTGGCCAAGATCCGAATGATGCAATGGTCATCTGTCCTGTGCAAGTTGTTGGAAGTAATACTTTCACAGTGAGAGATTATTCGTATCTTGAGAGATCTGGTTTTTGGAAAATGTGCAGATCAACACGATTCTGGTCTTCCCCCAGTTCTGAAATGTGGTCTGTGTTTCCCTCTGTCCCAATGAAACCCAAGATGTTGCACAAGTTGGACTTCTTCTCTGCGTCCATACAAGCATGATGCATGAGTCTTTGGGAAATGTTTTACGATCATTGTGTGCAAAGATGCTTGGCTTAGTTTGCATAATCAGGAAGTACCCTGGCACTGGACCCATCAAACTGTTTTCAAGTCTTTTTTTTAACCTCCCACAGCTCCCACGACCTTCTGAGATTGTCTGTTTTACTGAATTTAGATTTAGTGTCTTTTCACACCAGATGAAGAACACATGTAGACGACTTTGGTTCTCATGTTCCTCCTTCCATTGCTTTTCTTGTAATGGAAAATAAAAAAAAGCAAACCGAGAACAATTTTCTTTTGTGCAAAAACATGCAATAGCGTGATTATCCATTTAGAACAAGGATTAATAAGCATCAATACAGTCATTTGGACTGCTTCCTAAGAAACGCAACAGGGTGCCAAAGAAATTGCCTGCCTCATGTACTTAACAAAGTCTCTCTGACTTTGATGTGTGACGCCATGCGAGTGTGCCGGTATTATTCTTCACATCTGCACATATCTCTCTCCTCTCTGAACCCAAAGTAAGAAGATGCTGGAAGCATAAGCTATAATCAGCTTCTTGCATTTCATTTTAATTGTTTTTTTTAAGGACAATCAGATACACATGGGAACACACTGTCCTCCTCCTTGTGTTCCACTGCAATGTGCATCATCCACGTAACAAATGTTGACAAACATTTTGCACAGCGGGATGCTCCCCTCAGCCTTTAGAAAAGCAAAACGCAAGCTTCTCTTGCAGCATGATACCCCTGTCCGAATGGATGAGCGTCAAAAACTCCATGAGAAAATGTATATACAGTATACTGTGTATGTATAAGCATATAAGTTCTCTGGCACACTGCAGCCTGTCTTGGCTGCACGTATTGTTTTTGGATCGGAGTTAAATAAAGTCCAACGCAGTTTTCAAGTAACCAGCTTACTCTCCTCCATGCCAACCCCACGGCTTTATTGATGCCAACCATCGGCAACTATTTCCTTGTTTGGCAATACCAGCGGCGGGGAGAGGGGGACTAAAACCTCCTCTGGACTCTTAAAAAAAACCAAGCACTCTGGAGCTACTGGAAGTGATTAGGTACATGCAACCTGACACGGTACTTCACCACACAGAAATGGAGTCTGATGGCTTGAACATTGTGGAGCAGTAGAGGTAGTCTTCTGTAGACTTAGACTTTGGGTCAGCTGCCATATTGCTGAACAAACACCAAAATGAGAATCTGAGAACACAGGGGCAGAAAGGGCAGGGTGCTGACGTTGGCAGTGAGCAAATAGATGACTCCAGGTCAGAACCTCGCAGTGGGAGCTCGTGTGAGGTTTCTATGGAAATGCGGGTCTCTATTAGCTCACGGTCAAAAACAAAATGAGGGTGCAGGCTTTTTTTTTTTTTTTCTGTCATGATGGTAGAAAGTGATGAGCCCGGTGGGTGTCTTGCAGACAGCTGCTGTTTATTTTTAATCAGTGCTGGTCGGAGAGGATGGATGAAGTGCTTCATGTTTTAAACATGCTCTCGGCATGGCTCTGGGGACGGCATCGGTCGGTCCAGATTGAAATGTATCGACAACTTTCAAATCGATTGCCATCAAAATGTTGTCCAGACTTTCATGGTGATGATGGATCCTGCTGACTTTAGTGATATCTAGACTTTTTTCTCTTACGCCGCCAAGAGGTTCATGTTTGTGGTGTTATAGTCAAGTCAATTTCTTCTTCATAGCCCAATATCTCAAATCACAACTATGATAGTGAAATGTCTCAACCACAATTGGGTGGATTTCCATGTTCCCATAATGATAAATTCAAATAACATTGGTGACTCCCTGACTTTTCATACAGCGTCATTATCAGATGGTTGTCTACTATTTTGGTTTAAGGCCAAATTCCTATCAGCCTCAGCTGTACTTTTTGTCATTGCTAATTCGCAAATATCATAGCAGGCTTATCTTGCATGTCTCGCAGGGCTGCTAGCATTACTGGAGACTTAGAGTAGAATTGCTGTAGACTGTTGTTTTAAATTTATACACTTAGGAGTCTACTTCACTGAGTAGAGGAGTGAAGTGAAGAGTAAAGGCAACTCGGATAATGAAAAATACATGGGAGACAACAGTACAGCCTGTAATGTATTTGTTTTAAGCGCTCTGATTAGAATCATGTGGTTATAACTTAGTGTATTGTGTCCATCTGTGTTGTATTTTTCACACTATGTAGGAGAGACAAGTTTTTCATATTGTTGTTTCTCAGTTTATCGGTGTTCTCAGTTCAGGCTTCAAACAGTGTATTTTTTACAGATGTCCTCCTTTTATTTCCATTCCTGAACCCAAATGCATGCTGTGAGGGGACTTGCATGCTCAGGGTGCAAAGGGTAAGAGGACTCCATATCAGCTGTTTGAAATTCTATTTCAACCACAGTCCTACTTGAAGTGATTACATGGGATAACATCGGACATGTATATATATATCCACATATCCATACGGTAAGATAAGACTGATTGAACCCCAGAGGGGAAATCACAGATAGAGAAAGTAAAACAAATAATAAGTATACAAAACTGAATTGTATAGAAGTAAAAATATTAACCATACAAGAGCACTTCAAGACAAAATGACAAGGCAAAAGTGACAGTGTGATGTGATAAGTACCTGCAAAGTCAGTATATGTCATAAGCATACACCAGACTAATATATAATATGATTAAGTAATGATACTCAGTGTTTGTCTTGTATTAATATAGACTTACAATTTAATATATGATGTAAACAACAGTACAACATAACATTTTATGGTAAATTATAATGTACTGATTTGTCGCTCTGCGAGAGGCCCAAGAATTTTTACTTGAGGGTCAGTGGCAGACGCCTCCAGACACAATCAACCATCTTTATTTATCAGCAAAGAGACCGATTTGTAGAAAAAGGCTTCGCCATGTCACACCCAGCAGTTCCAAACCAAACACAGACAGTTGACACTGCAGGGCAGCTTGCTTTCTCTCACATGTGAAAATGCAAAAAAAGGGACTTTCCTCTCGTCAGAGTGAGAAACAGCTGTTCTCCACTGGAGAATGGTGAGAAAATTGTGAGTAAATCGGGATCTTCACAAATCGGTGGAATGAAAACACTGTATCTGGCTGGCTCCACAACACACATGATTAGAAGATGATGTCGTGTTTGTTCAAGTTTTGCATTTTAACAGGATCCAATTTGTCATGTTACCATTCAATGGCAGCAGTTGAATTATACACACAGGTACTCTTTTATGTTGTTTAATCCCACAGCAACACATCTGGTAACTATTTCCTGTGTTTTGCAAATAGCGTAGTTTTAAGAAGGAAGGAAAATATGAATAACCTTCTTCATTCCCCTTAGGTCCTTATATTTATCCCCCAACAGTTTATGAAGCAAATCTTAGAAGTGGCACTGGACTTTAAGAGGAAAGAACAATTCACATTACGTGCAATTGAACCTGAAGCTGTCACCATGTTGTTTGAAGTACTGTATCTTATGTTCTTTGATTTTACTACTTTTAAATTGTGGACAAATAATGACCAAGAAAAAAATAAACAGAAATGATCCCAAAACACATTTGTTACTTTTTTAACAAGGTTTTTTATGGATGTTTTCTGGAAAACTACTTTTACAATATAGGTACTCATAATGAATATATAGCAGAACTGTGCAAGTACACTCACACGTATATTCACACGTTCTACAGGAGGCCATCATTATTTCATTTTTTCATCCCTGTGAGAACAAACCGTCACACCATGTTAACACATCAAAGACGAAGACAAATGCGTGGACAGAATGTGGTTCTAGTGGCTCATTAAACAGTGTTTGTTCATCAGCATTCGAAAGTCAAACGCGGGTGTTTCTTTTTCTCACCTGGTGTTTTATGGCAGTTTATGTAAATTTCTTTCAATTCTCATTCTCGTTTTTCACGATAGCGATCACTTTGTTCAAGCGAGGCTGATCTTTGACCCAGTGTGAAACAGAAATGTGTCACTGGTTTTCTTTTTTTTTTTTACTTTCCTTCCACGACCTAAATGCTGTCACTCTGACAGCGTTGACAACTCAGGGCCACTGTCGCCGGGCGGACGGTAGTTTCAGCCCCCCTCTTTCTCACACACACACACACACACCCACACACACATACTTAAAAAAACACATTCAGTATGTGTGTACACACATAATTTCACATGCAAACAGAATTGTGGGAATGCAAACACAAATTCACAGACATTCTCTCTCTGTATGTTTGTCTCTCACATAAACGACCACGCAGATCGACATCCAGACACTTGCAATCAACACCTTAACGCCTTGAAAATAAATGATTGGAATCAAAAACGGCAAATTGCGCCCATGTAGTTCTTTCCCCAGGCAAGATAAAGTAATGAAACACAAGCTTTAGTGCTTTAGCATCATTAACTACATTGACCAAATGGTTAAGTCATTATTTTCAAAACAATATTTTATGTTCTTGTTATGGGGGTCATAACTTTTGTAGAGCAGAAAATGTGAGAAACATAGTCTGATTCCAAAGCATGAAGTTGTGAAAGTCTCCCAACATTAAACCAGACAGAAATTCCCAATCGAAAAAAAAAAAAATCAGCGTGGCTTCATCTGACCCTTGTGGTTGCGATGTTCCATAGTGTCACAGCAACAGTCACAACACATTCGTGGAATACAGATATACTTCGCAGAGACACTAGACACTACATGTGGTGCCAGTCCAAAAGTGAGAGAACTCATCTATGGGAGTTCTACTGAGCCAAAACTAACAGAAACCAACACCAGAGAGGATCCCCTTTCTACTCTGTATTTGGCTCCTTCTGTCACTCCTGATGAGTTTCCCTCCATATGGAACAAAAAAGAAAACAGCGATCCAAAGGCCCTTCTTGTAGCTGGCACCGAGTGTCCGACAGGGATTCATTCTCAGTTATCCCATGAACTGAAAATACTGAAGCCTGCAAGCTGGCAGAACAGAGGCCGCTTGTCCTCTGTGTGCTGATGCTACAAAACTTAGAGACGACGGAGCAGTGAATTAAAAACTGTGTGATGGTCTATATGCGGAAACGCTGGGTTATAGTTCATTTGGCTTTTTAGCCACTAGCCACAGTAGCAGCGTGGCTCTATAGCAGGCATGTCCAAAGTCCGGCCCGCGGGCCAATCACGGCCCGAGGTCAGATTTTATACGGCCCGCGCCTTCTGTCTTAAAATGCATTATTTATGGCCCGCCAGCACAGTCAAAACGGAATGAATAAATCATACAAATTCAACATGCAATTCCTATTTTTACCTCATGGTGGCAGCACCACTCTGTAACTGTCTGGCTGTTTGAAATTGGCTCTGACCCTTGAACTGTCATGGCTACGGCAAGTAAAAAAAGGAAAGTCGATAATGAGGGCCGCCGCTTCCAGGAGAGGTGGAGATCGCAATATTTTTTTCACCGAAAACCGAAACAACTGTGTCTCCCTAATTTGTCATGAGACTGTTGCCTTGTTTAAGGAATATAATGTAAAGAGACACTACGAGACCAAACGTGCTAATGCTACAACAAGCTATCAGAGAGCGTCCGTGCTAGAAAAGTGAAGCAACTCCAAGATAACTTGGCCACACAGCAGCGGCCCCTTTCACATGAAAACATCATCAAAGTAAGCTGCGGAGTGGCCGTGGTAATTGCTAAACATGACAAACCTTTTACGGAATGTGAGGTTATCAAAGACTGTGTTATGAAAATAGCAGAAAACATTTGCCCCGAGAAGAAGACAGAGTTTGCTAATGTTTGCCTGGCTCGTAACACTGAAGAGCTATCATCAGATACGAAGAGACAACTTGATTTTTTTCGTGAGCCTGTTTCATGTGTGTTGAATTTAAATGTTAGACAACTTTTCATCACCCTCACTAAGTCATATTTAAGATTGTCTTGAGGTGAGAATATTGATCGGTTCCTATGTAATTAGCTTTTAGATGGCTTGTTCTTTATCTGACTTTCAAGATGTGAAAGAAAGGCAGAATAGTTGTTGAGATGTGTTCACACATGAATGCTTACATTTGGTTACATTGCTATTTGCTGTCATTGAAAATAAAATGATAAAATAACAATGTATGTATAGGCTACTTGTATTGTTTAAAATAATGTCAGCAGGGACTGTTGGCCCTTGGGCATTTTCACATTATCAAATTTGGCCCTCTTTGAAAAAAGTTTGGACACCCCTGCTCTATAGCAATGCTAGTCAGTCAGTTGGTCTGTTTGCCCACCAGTTGTGTCCAGACTGAAGTATTTTTCAAAACGAATTACTTTGACTTTTTCATCACTTAATCTGATTTGATGACTTTTTTTGACATACTATAATATTACTTTTTAATTACTTCTTTCAAGATACTCTGCCATTCCTTTTTCATTAAGTTCTTTGACATTGATTACTATCACTTATATTGACAATTGTATGCAATTATTTTCCTGGTACACTATAGTACGACTTTTTTTATTACATATTCTATGGCATTCTATACAAAGACATTACATGACATTTTAAATAACTATTCGGCTGCTCCACAATAGATTTTCTGTGACATTTTTAAATTGAACACACTACTCCTGTACCACGTCAAACAACACCCCCCGTCTTACTTGCTGTGGTGCAAATTCAACATTCGTTGGCAAGTTATTCAGGCGTACATTTTGCCATAGCTGTTAACAAAGGTATGTGAATACCTATCAACCGCTAAGCAAATGCACCCGTAAAGCAAATCCCTGTTGGTCCAACAAATATTTTCACACTTTCAGATCATGCTTTTATTCACATGTACCTAAAGGAAACATTCAATAATGTGGCTGCAGAGTGCAGCACTGAGGTCAGACTCGTTAAATACTTGAGGTTTGGTGGCACATCATCAGGAAGAACCAAAGAGTTTTTACACCCGACTGGTTGTGACAATCCAACAGATTCCGCCTGTTTAAACTCAGCTGCTCCTCGATAGGATGTGAGGCCCTGGGTTCTCTGGTCAACCTCTGAGGCCACTTGTGGTATCAAAGTCCTGTCTGATGGGGGATAGCTAAAAGGTTGCCCTGCTCCGACAGCTAAGAGGAGGATCTAGAAACAGGCTTGCTGTGGGTGCCTGCCTTTCTGTGGCCCTGTCACTCATGTGATGCCATATGAGAGCAGCTGGAGCGTCTGTTGCTGAGCAGATAAAAACAGGTCAATGTAAGGGTGTGGGGCTGGGGGGGGAGCATAAACACTAGACAGAGGTTAGCTTTGATGTTTATGATGTATGCATAACTGTAACAGTGGTGGTCTTATCTGTAGTGGGATTCCGCACAGTCCTCAAGTGCAGAGATTTACGTCTGAAACAGTAACCTGTTGTCGTTAGTTTAAATATATGGCCCTTAACAAGAAGTTATTCGTCCAACCCAGTAAGGAGTGTAAGAATAGAATCATGGAGAGTGACACATCCAATACCTCCCATCAGCACACTTGGAGGCTGAGTTAATACACCCATCAGTCAAAGTGACATGAACGCACACTTTTTTTGGGGGGGGGGGGGGGGGGGGGGGGTACACTAGGACTATCCGACAACCCAGCACTAACCTGAAGTGGCAGAAAGCACCTTTATTCATAGACCAGTAGTAGCTTTTGGATTACCCTTCTCATCCACAAATTTTACTTTAAGTAATTTTTTTTTCAGTCCTCATTCTGTGTGAATTTCCTCTGAGACTTGGCAGTACTCAGCCTGTAACTGTGCACTGCGTAGCCGACACCTTCCTAAAAATAGTGCCCACTGATCCTCGAGACCCCTCTGGGAAGCACCACACATCACCAGGGCTTGATCAGACTGCATCCCGAATTACCGACGGGACGGTGAATTCTGAAGAGAAATCTGCGTTGTTTTCTGTCGACGTTTAGATTTCACATATAAACTATTTCCATGGTGACACACACTTGTATCAAACTTATGAGTATGCATGAATCCAGAGATATGTATTGAAACTTTTTTTTGTAATATTATCACCTCGATGCTGCAGCGCTGCACCCTCTGGTGGGGTTGATGAATACAGCTTTTAACAGCATGTGGTCAAGTGTAGAAGCAAAGTACTGAACCTGTGAGATCATATTGTCGAAACTTGCACTTCTGTGTCAGCGGAGGTTTATTTTTTTTTCCAAGGCAGCCTGGGAAGCCAACTGTCTGTTGCATATTCAAACGATGAGCAATGAGATTTGTTTGTAAATATTTTGGTCATAATGGTGCCTCATTATTTCACATGTTAAAGGGACAAAAGGCATTCAAAGAAGTGATGCACTTATTTTGGATTGAGGGATAAGTTGTAGGAATAATCACATTATAAGATTAATACCGCTTCCAATTAAAACAACGTGTATCATCATGTTGATAGCTTTAACACAAACGGGGTTCTCACTTACTTCAAATCTTCCTGATGGGTCTCCTCAATGATGAATCTGATGATAAAGCCTTTTTCTTGTTTTCCCGTCTTCACGTTTCTGTTTTATTTTGATGAAAACATTTCCCGCTAAAATGTAGTTAGTTAAAACAGAGTTTGCATGCATTGCTCAGAGCTTTCCACTGCATGGTGATCAAATCCTACGCAGCCCCCGTGGGAGTTAAGAGGTTGTCTGGGCACCGCAGGTTCAAGTTAACAAACTGAAGTTACATTTCGCAAGCGGCTAGAAGTCATTTCAACCGCGTAACTTCCACACGGTGATCAGTGTGGCATGTCTTAGCATTTGATAGAAGGGGGACATAAATTGTGTTTGTAATGCACTTCAGCTGTCTAAAAGAGGCTTGAAACAGTGTGCCAGGTCTCCTGCTGGCCACCACTGTCGAGAGAAAGGGGCAGCAGTTAAAATGGCATGCACCCCCCCGAGGGGATTTTGTAAAAGGAGACCCAAACTGAGCCAACTCACATGCCTTGCACATCAACTGTAAGGCCTTCTGGTACCATCTCTCATCTCTAATTCTGCTTCTCTATCATTAGCGTTCAGTGCGAGTGGGAATAAAGAGTTTTAGGAATAAACAAGTCAAAGTACCACATTTTCCAACACTGTGAAATTACTAACAAGTGATGAATAATTCCTATGCCTGTTTGAGATGAATGAAACCTTGAAGATTCGACACTTAATTTAGAACATCTGTATCATTGTCTTTCTTCCTGCAGTAACTGTCCCGAAGTTCATCAAATGCACTGTTAACTAAGACAGATGGATGAAGAGACAGCAGACTGGACAGCTTTCCTTTAATAAGACGTAAGATGCTCCCACTGACGTAACGCACATCAAAATAATTACAGCACATACACGCACCAGCATTTCAGATACATACGAGTCCATGGAGTCTCAATGCATATGAGAGAAAACTTTGTCATGCTTTCACATGAGAGAGAACAATGTTGAATAGTGGAGTAAATCCCTGCTTCTAGGGATTCACCTTAAATGACCTGCGGTTTCTTATTTGTGAAATTGCACACTCATTGTTACATCCAGTTCTGCGTACAATCAATCATAGCTGAGATTTGCACACACAGTATTTCTACACACAGGAAGAAGCTGTTGCATCCAGATTTCTCAATTTAACTTTACAAAAAACTGTTACAGGTATAGCTTTGTACAGACCAGGATGTATAATACCTGGGTTTTACTCAGAGCAGAGTAACATCAAATGAATCTTTCATTTCAACTTTAAACCAGACTTCCTTTGTCCATCACACAAAGTTCATTTACATTATTCACAAAAATGTACCCAGTCTTTTATATTCATCTTTCAGTTAAATAACTAAAGAACAAAGAAACACTTACAGCTTATGGTAATAATTACTCAGCTGGACTGTAATGTACAAAGGAGGATACTATTGAGTATTAAGGTGCATGGAATCTATACCACAAAGATCTTTTACAAGTGTTAACACTGACGCACCTGTGTTGCATACAGCAACACTTTCCATCCCCGTTGTCGTTTGCTTTTTGCGTCCCGATGCTGGATCGTCATCTTCTGTGGCCCGCTTCATCTTCGGAGAGAAGAATGTTTGCTTTTAGGGGCTTTGAAAACGGTTGGCACAGTTCACAGGGCTCGGGAAAGCACTGTGGCCAAATGCGACGAGCACTTCAACGCTGGGGACATGTCACAGGACCTCTGTGAGGGAGGCACAGAGCAAAAAGGTTGACAGGTCAGCAGCCGCTGGGCATTCAATTGAATAGGCTGAGAAAAGGAGCACACTCTCACCAGGTATGGCCATTCAAACAAACCCTTCAGGCATGTCTCAAAA
Source organism: Melanostigma gelatinosum (assembly GCF_949748355.1). NCBI lineage: Eukaryota > Metazoa > Chordata > Actinopteri > Perciformes > Zoarcidae > Melanostigma > Melanostigma gelatinosum. The sequence goes on along the minus strand of NC_136642.1, from coordinate 7,513,057 downwards.
TAACACGACCATTCAATCAGTCTCGCATATCAATAAATGCCCCGCCAGCGAGGAGTGATATGCAGCTTAATTGCCGCCGGGTCTTGTTTCTAGCCCCAAGCAGTGAAGCACTTGTGGATAGGGTCTCCTCGGCTGTTCTAGGAATTCCTCACTGGCTGCAGGCCAAAGTCAGTGGAGCTGCTGAGTAAAAGCTGTCATCGGTATAAAGATACCCCGTTTCTCTTCACCCTTCCCTACACTATTCCTTCCATATCTCATCTCCACCCCTTTAAAAGTGTAAATGGAGTCTCAGTGCCGCACCATCCACACCAGGGGTTACTCAGTCCCACTGGAGGGGTGACCTATGAAGTTCAAGTTCCTTGACGCTTCGTGCCAAGGACAACGGCACTAACTGCGGTGCCTTGTACCGCAGCCTTTATTGGGTAATGTGAACTTGGCCAAGTGTAAAATCAGCTCAGTGCGAATGACCCGTCGCTCTGCATAATGCAGCTCTTTATTAGGGACAGATCGAATTAGTACGTTGGCGTTCTTGGTTAACCTCGATGCTTGAACTCACAATTTGGTTGTTTGGATACGAATAGATAGGATACTGTCGGTTATCCATTCTTTGTAGAAATCTTTGATTTTAAATCAGGTTTTTGTTAATTTCCCTCTCTGTGGATCAATAAAGCATCATCTTATCTTGTGCCGTCTCAAACCTTGAGCCTAAATCAGGCCGTTTGTAAGATATACCAGCCTCGAGGCCATGGCTTTATTTCCTTAGAGACTACTCACTGCACGTTATTCACAGCTCAGCGAGAAGCTAATGTTCCTCTCGTTCATCTAAAGCACTACCACTCGACCTTTAACTAATAACATGAAACAAGATCATCGTACATCTATTCTAGCCACTGGTTGGCTTTGAGTTTTAGAATCAATTTTGAGATTATAGTTTTTTTTTGTTTTTTTAAGTACTATTATCACCTCATTATTGGCATTTTCGACTGAAAGTAAGGTGAGAAGATCAATAACACTCAACTATTAAGCTTCAGCTGAGCATGAAGACTGGAAACAGCTTGCCCTGCCCTGCCCAGACGTAAACAAGATATAAGGTATTAATCAGTGAGCTTTATAAGTGCTGGTAGTCCAGCTGTTCCCTTGTTTCTCCTTCCCTTTAGCTTTCTTTAGATCTAAAGTCGAAGTCTTTGACATGATGTCTGGTATGTGTTGTAACTCTGTACCTGCGACATGCTGAGGCTTCATGGGGCCGGCCTTTTTCATGAATGACTCCTCACTTTCGAAGGCGAGGATCGGCTCGGTGGCCATGCTGGTCTCAGACTTATCCCGCGCTCCGTTGGTGGTGTTGCCGTGATTTGCGAGATGGATGATATCTCCAAAGTGGGCGGTGTCTTCTTTAGTGGATAGACCATTTTCATGTCTCGTGGGCTGGATCCCATTGACCACAGGGACTGAGGGGCTGCTGAAGAGGGGAGACACAGAGCAGAATATGGTTTTAGTTATGATAGGTCAGAGTGACTCATACAACGGATGAGTCATTGCATCGCCGTTCAATCACGGGAGTCTTTCAAAATCGACCCCATGAAGCGTATTCAAATACAACAAACTAAACATTTCAAGAAACCAACTCTCTCCCAGTATTACAGTTGTTTACAGAGTGTCTGAATCGAGTGTCTCCTTGTGTTTTCCGTTGAAGTTTTCAACAGTGCAAACGTACTGCAGGCTGGATTGGCGAAGTTTCTGTCACACAAGTTGTATACGATCCCGCGGTGGTCTTGCATCAACGTGAGCACAAAGAAACGTTCAAAAACCAACAAAACAGAGGCAGTAGCTTTACCTTTCTTTGATGCTGGTCTGTCCGTTCTCTTGCTTGTTATTGGTCAAGTTGATCTCTGGCTTTGGCTGATAATCGGCAGACGCTGGAGGAAACAAAGAAAAACGGTTATTTAACCAGTGTAGTAAACCATGCACACCAACATGATCACACACATCCAACATCCAACGTGATCAACCACCATTAATGATCAGTCTTAAACTGTGTGAGGCAAACTTAAATAAGCAGGAAAGGGATGTCAAATGCTCCTGGGCCCATTCTCCCTGTGTAGCCCAGAGTACCCCCCCCCCCCCCCCCCCCAACTCTGCTTTGCCGAGTACTTGGCTGTAGTTCAGACAGATTTCCATACCACTGACTAGAATGGAGGAATGCCTGCCAGGCCTCTGACCACATAAGTGGCTGGCTAATGTCTTCCTGCATTGGGGGACCTTGACAAACGGCATATCTTACAGACCACATTGATCCCCTTCATCCTACTCATCTACTGTACGTGACGTGGGCGCTTAGACAAGGAGTCTGTGCAAGTTATACGCTTCTTAATGTAGTTGTATTAACAACAGAATTTTCCCATAATTCATGGACGAGGGGATCTCTGCTCAGTTACTCTGCTTGAGGTTTCTTTCTTTGGTGGAGTTTTTCATTACGCGCTGCGAGGGTCTAAGGACTGTAGGAGATTGTAAAGCCATCTGGGGTAAATTATTGATTTCTGATATTGGGCAATGGAAACAAAATTGACTTGACTTGGAAGTTGTCTGTCTCCATGTTAGCCCTGTGATCGCCTGGCGACCTCTCCAGTGTGTACCCCGCCTTCGCCCTATGTCAGCTGGGATCGCCCCCCCCCCGCAACCCTTAATCGGATAAGCGCCCCGGACAATGAATGGATTAATTAGACGTTGTAGGAACAGTGGATTTTGGTAAGGCCTTTGCAACATCACATGTGTCTTGATATTATTACTTCTTTCTAAAGTAAGCAAGCGTTTGCCATGAGTCCGCTCTTCCTCTCCAAGTCCCTCAGTCCCACAGTCCCACCGTTTGGACAACAAGCAAGTACACATGGGTCCTATTGTACACTGTGTAGAAGAACTCAGACAGCAGCTGTGCAGGATATGAGGCGGAGATATAATCTACTAACCCTTTTATACAAAAGGCTCCGGTGTGAGGCTGACTCACATGGGAAATGAGGGGAAGAAAAGCACAAAACAATACCTGGGACTGTTTATTCTCACATATGGAAGAGGTAAAAGAAGCAGTGGGGGGATGGTGCATTTATGGGTCAACAAGTATCAGCCGAAAGCTGGGATGAGTCAAATGAGCTCATCTAACATCAGTCAGACACCATTAAAAATCGACTCTGTAGTTGATGTGGATTTGAGGATTGAAGCGTCGAGTAAGAAATCGACTTTAAGTGGATTCTGGGAACAAAGGATCCACTTTGTTTTAAATCCCTTCACAGACAACACATTACTGGGAAATAAGACCCGAAACGATTGCTGCAGATTAAAGGCTAATCTAAACGCGGGTAATACTTTTCCTCCATTAGTTGAGGATGTTTTTGTAAAAAGCAGACTGATGTTCTGCTTACCTTTGCTGCTCTCTGCCTCTTTGTCATTGACGTTTATGAGAGGGGAGGACTTGGTCTCTTTCTGTGAAGATGGGAGGTAATTACAGTCATTTTTATTGTTACGTCAAGCTCTAGCCTGTTGCTTTGGTTCAAACGGAACACAAAAAGTACCTTGTCGCCTGCATCTGTCTTGCGTGTCCTCTTCATGATCTCGTCCAGACGCTGAGAAAACAAAAAAAGTCAGGGATAAGACAAAGGAAAAGGACACGTAGACCCAAATGCCAAAAACAGAAGCTATTAAGTGTTTGTTGGATTTTCTATGCATTTTGTGCCGGGGGACACAAGAGATCAGCGCAGAAATGTTTATACATTTAAGAAATAAAGATGTCAGGCTGTTCAAAATTGGGTTAGCTTTATTGGGCTAGACTGAGCCCACACACCTTGTCACACTGTTTCACTTAAAAACAGAGGTTTCACATTCTGCTCTTCACTGGGGAAAAGGAGTTCCTGTCTCTTGTGTCTCAGGCCGTGGTGCTTGAAGTGAATGCACTGCACTCCAGGTGGAAAGTTGTAATAATAATAAATAATGATGGAGCAGCACTTGGTGGTAGGATGGTCGAACAGTGAACAGTAGGATAGAGGTCACTATACTCTTATGAACAAACCATTCTGTGTGAATAATTTGTATGCACAGAAGGCAGAGGTTTGATGGGAAATGGAAACTATCTGAGGACACTGCTGGCCTGGGACAGTAAGACATAACTGCAGCTGCCACTCATAAAAGTGAAGCATTTTTTAAGATCCAAGATTATTCATGGCGAGCTCTCACACACACACACACGCGGCATCTAGCTTTGCTGGAGAACTTCTGCCTCAGGACTGAAGATTCTTCTTTGTCTAAGTTATGTTTCCCCCTCAGGATACTTTATTAAACCACCTGTGCACACTGATCACAAACTTCTCTTTGTTGAGGCGATAACAAAAGCAGGCCGGTCAGCCTCGGTAGAAGTCAGTCAATAACAGTGCGTTGTACAGTGTAACTAAGAGGACAGTGAGTCTTTTGGGCAGAGGACATGCTGTTCTTGTGGGCTAATTCCAGCATGCAGTCAGGCCGAGCCCTTCTCTCATGGAGAGAATCTAGCTGGCATAGAGAAGCGCGAGCTTACTGGAGATGTGGATATACTTGAGTAGATGGCCGCGGTCACAGAACACACACATACATGTGAAAAAGATGTGCACAACTCCTTATTATTAGTGTATATTTATATATATAAATATATGAGAGAGAGAGAGAGAGAGAGAGAGAGAGAGAGAGAGAGAGAGAGAGAGAGAGAGAGAGAGAGAGAGAGAGAGAGCGAGAGAGAGAGATATGTTTGGAAGATGACTAGGAATTAAATTACGACTTTCATTCTTTAAAAAATGTGCATGTCCGACTTCAAAAGCTGGCTGAAAGCAGAAGTGATGGGAGGGCAGATGTGTTGCCCTACCCTTTTCCTCTCCAGCCTCTCCTGCTCCTCCTTCAGGAAGTGTTTCTCTCTCTCCAGACGCTGCTTCTCCGCCTCCTCCCGGGCTTTAGCCTCAGCTTCTTCCTTCTGAAACGGACAAGTGAGAATCCAATCACAATTTGAATGCTGGCCGAAGTGGAAAAAGAACAACTCAGCCAAAATAGCATGCCTTTGACATAACAGGGGTGTGGTTGCTTTCTGCAATTATTGTTTACAACCACAAAAGGAATACTTTCCTGTACATCTGAGCCAAAAAAAAGATCTATTTTCGACATTAACAGCCTTGTGGGGACCATTCAAAGACAAATACAATACTCCAGCCTTTGGGTAATTATATTGGATCGTGTTTAACCACAAATGCCACTTCTGCAAAAGACCACAAGGGGGTGGCAAAGCATAATCGACCATCTAACAGAATAGACAATGCCTCAGCTGATTATATTACAGGTCAACAGGATAATCAAATACTGTGATGAACAGCCACATGTCCTGGTTCTACTAATCAAGCATCGCTATTATTTTCATCCGCTTCTCCCTGGCAACATCGACAAACACACAAAGAGTCAATATTGCGTCACGGTTATTTGACAAACTGAGAAGTAAAAAGGGCACATTCGTCAGAGCTACCGGCTCACCGGTTTGGATTCATATTTTCCTTTAGAGGACAACAACATCCCACTGACGTAGAAAGTACTGGACTATGCTTTCGGACCTGTAGCTCCCAAAAAGGTCAGCGTGAGGTGAGCAGCTGAGCTGAGACAAGAGACATCTTTGTTTGCCAAAGATAGGAGAGCGTTTAAGTTCATGGCGTGGTGGATAAAGTGCCTGGGAATGATGCGAGGAGTGCATGCATGTGTGTCTTAACCTTTATTTGAAACACAGTCATAACCGTCACAGTGGTGCACAATGGTCCTTGGCACCACTGTGGGCTTTAACCCTTATGTGACTAACCAGACCTCACCAACAATGTATATTCCAGCTGGCTCTGCATGCTGTGCATTCACAGTCAATATACCTGTTTTTGTAGGCGCAGGTTCTCCTCCTCCTCGGCTTTGGCTCTCTCCTGAGCCTCCTTCTCGTCCTGCACGCGCTGGGCTTCGTCCCTCCTCCTCTGCTCCTCGGCCATGGCACGTGCCTCCTCCTCCCTAAGTCGCCTCTCCTCCGCCTCCCTAGCTATTCGCTCCTCTCTCAGGATCCTAAAGAGTTTTGGCATGAGGGTAAGAATGAGTTATTTACCACAAAATATCCTGTGGCAACCACTTTGAATGAGGTAAACTATTTAAAAGGCGAATTATTCTGTTGAATGGACATTTCTTCTTTATTTTTTAACCACGTCTGCTGACGCACAAGCAACAGGAAACCAATTGGAAACAATTGGAAGTCTTCGTGCCAACAAGAGACCACATCAATTCCCAAGCTGTAAATAGCGACTTGCTGTGGTAACGATCAGCCAACAGGCTATCAAATCCGTAATGCGTCCACACATCAGAGGCAGTGTTGAGTGAGGTCTCATGAAGACATAAATGTGCTGTGATAGTGCGTGGAGCCTTCCTGTTCAGTTCATGCCTTTTTCCATTCACTGCATGGGAAATAGCTCAATGCCCGAGGTGAGCTTTGTTTTGCAGCATATTCTAAACCAATAAATCATCACTTTAAAAAGAAATGATTCTATACTTAGCATTGGTTCAAATGTTATATGTCTGAGGGTGACATTGCAAACTAACTTCTGTACTATTCTTGAGATAGATGGCTGACTGGGAGAAAAAAAAGTAATGAGACAAGACCAAACCCATAAGTGGGAACACAGCTGGGGAATTACTGTCATTCAGCAAAGACACAGGCGTGTAACAGATCTATGACTGTGCAAGGTCAACACTGTGCCGACCATCTGCGGTTGTGTTTTGAGGCATATTAGAACCCTCTGACCTCTCCTTCTCCTCCTGTTCGCGGCGCTCCTGCTCGTCCCTCTCCCTCTGCTCTCGGGCCTGTCGCCGGTTCTCTGCCAGGATGCGAGCTGCCTCCTCTGGGTTGTTGGTGCCTGCCATGGGCTTGGCTGATGGAGACGGTGTCGGCGATGATGCAGGAACAGAAGGAGCTGAATGGACTGGCTCAGGCGAGGGGGAGCCTGCAGTGGTTGATGGGGTCGAGGGACGGGGTGAGGCGGAGGCGGCTGTGATGGCAGGAACCACGGCGGAACCTAAGACAGGGAACATGAGTGTTACAGAAGGGACAATAACACGCGTATCCTGTGCTGTGTAACTTACCAGAGATTGTTGATGCGATTACTTATGCTTCCCTACAAGTAACGACTCTTAAAGTGGTGCCGATCGATCGTGACACATTCAACCGTGGCCTTTTCTCTGCACTGTGAAACATTCTGTCCCTAGCAACTGGAAATTGTAAACAACCATAGCGTCAGCCTAAAAACTTGGTAATAGCATAATTAAGGCTGATTAGTGAAGCCTGTTAGTGATGTGTGTTTGAGAAGGCACAGACTGTGGAGCTGTGTGTGGCTCACTCAGTACTTTGTTTAATGGCTAATTAAGCTGCATGGTAATCGCTGCCCATTGCTTCTTGAAAGAGATGCTGATTTTCCTGGGACTTTCTCACTTTTTCCATGAAGCTATTCTTCTGGCTAGTAACAGGAAGAGACCAAGCCACACAGTGATTTGGGTATAACAAGAAAAATGAAATCAGTATGACTCAGACATGGAGGGAAGCTACCCAAAAGGAATAGGACAGTTGATCACTGTGGAGATGACAAATTGCAACAAAGTGAGGATTATTGTGCAGTATACTGATCTACAAAATAATAACAATAACAATAATAATAATCTGTACTCAAGGTACACTCGCTAGCTTGTACCACAGCTTTCAAGCCCTTTTATGGCCTTCGTCAGCAACTCCTCCAACATAGGTCAGGCAATGTCAACTGATCAAACTCCATCACCGATGACGCTTGTGAGATGGGAGTGAAAGCTCTGGAAATAAGCTGGTAACTGGACCTTGAATAAATGGTTTTTTTGTCTATTGTCTATCTATAACTACTATTCCCGAGGTTAAACAATTTACCTGCTAATGCTCTAGAAAAAAATCGAATTCTAATAAGGCTGATAAGGACTGCTGTCACTCTGCAAAGAATTTACTAAATACCTGAACCATCGTAAAGTACTACTCCCTGAGAAGGACATTTTCTTTAGACCTGGGTTAGTACCCGAGTACCAGTTTTTTAATCCAGTTCAGACAGAAATAATTCCCATCAGAACGTTTTCTTGTACTCACTCTCTCTCTTTTCGGGAGTTGCGGGCCTGCGAGGCTCCTTCACTCTTTCGAGGGGGACGGGGGAGGAGGTGCGGTGGTCTATCCTGGCAGGGGTCCTGGCTCTTTTTGGTCGTCCTTTAAGGGTTGACGGGCTTCCACGTGTGGATGGCGGCTTGGGGGAGGCAGCGGGGCTGGGGGAGGCAGTTCTGCCCTTCGGCGTAGCTGGGGATGACGGCCGTTGTCTTGATAAAGGACTAGGACTGTAACACAGGAAAATACAAGAAAGATGGGAAATTTAGCAACAATTATTTATGGACACATTGGTGTTTCGGACGTGGGCTGAAATGTTTGTTTACAACCCAGATACGTGTCCCGAAGAAACCGGACTTTAGCAGACAACGCACTCAAACATTGCATCATGACCCTCATGGTGCTTTAACGGTCAGCATCGCAGCCATACACAGGCAAAGCAACACTTCAGGGGAAACATCCATTATGCTGGAGAAGACATTTTATTTCCCCTTGCCCTCCGGCACTGACGGCTTTGCCACGCTCTTTGTGGCCTTTTTGATGAATCAAAGGAACTTTCTTTCTCCTCTTCCATCCCATCTGTGACGGATGTCATTGACATCAGTGGCCTGGGGATACGAGAGGAAATGGCCGCTCGTCTCGGGATCTTTCATGTCTGGGGTCAAACAGTGGATGAAATATGCAGACATAAACACGGTCTCTCTGCCTAACCCAGCTGTTGACCACAAACAAGCTGTGGGTCAGGGGGGTGGATGGTTAACCTTGTTGACAATACGGTTTTAATGACCTATATAATCTGTACCAACGTCAAAGCAGCAGATTATTGTGTGTCAGATTTTTCAAATGGTTCTTGAAGGAAATTGAATATTTTTTGAAGTGTAGCTTTGAAATAGACACCGTTATATGGTGCACTTTTCAGCTGGAGCATTCACGAGGTTTCAAACTTGCCGTGCATTTATCAACTATGTTAATGTTCAACCGAGACCTCGGTGAACAATTCTGCCCATGATGGATTGATCTGCCCATTATTTTATCAATTAGTAACAATATGAAATAATGCTGTTATGATTTCCCAGAATCCAAGTTAGAATTGTGGACTGCTGTTTGTACAAACAATACAGACATTTGAAGATTGCGAGATAATCTGACAAAAGGCAAAGGGGCAGCAAATCCTCACATTTGAGAAAAAAACAATTTGCTTTTTAGAATTAACTGTGAAATTCTCTTTTGTTATTGTAATAGCCTTTGCTATTAGGCTTTTTACACTAAAAGATTAACTGCTGTATACACCGACATAATCGATAAATAAATTAGTTATAAAATGAATGTTGCAGGCCTAAAAATATAATTCCCGAATGGTTCTTCTCGACATTGAATAGAGTGGGAAACATTATACCAACTGAGAGGGCGATGACTGCAGCTCCTGTCAGCTCATTTAAAATGACTGAGTTGTTGTTGCCATCCAAAAGGGAAAACAGGTGATTGCCTAGCAGCAGTGGTAATGGACCACAGGCGTTCTTGAATGTGTAAACAGACCATTTATTATCATAATTAGAGATCTGGTCGATGAAACCAGGTTAGTGGTAAATATGACACACATAAGGAAAAAGATAACGGCAAAAAAAGATCTTTTTTAACTGCGAGTAAAATCTAAATGAACTGACAGATTTAAAATTGAACTGAAAGAAATCACCCGAAGAACAAAAGTACAAATAAAGTGTGTGTTTTACCTTGGATCCGGTCGGTGTCTCATACTGGGTAGAGACTGTCTCTTCTTAAGCACCTTCTCTTTACTGAGGGCACTCTTCTCCTTCTCATTCTCCCGTTCCTTGTCTTTCTTTTCTTTCTTGTTTTTATCCATCTGTACGACAAAAAGATGAAAATAGGTTAACACATTTAAATCTTTTTCACGTGCCATTCAAAAATAACATTCAATTATGATTGAAACAAAAAATAAGACAAGACACACTAAAGCTTGTCATACATAAAGTACTGGTCAGGCACGATGTTGGAAACAACAATCTCACTGGTAAATGTTCAACTGGTACAGGTGAACTGTATCCCCCCCTCTCCTAGAACAGAATCAGGCGTTATACATTTCATTAGCTCTGCTTTTATCCTTGTAAAAGGCTCACTTATTATTGAGAGAGTCTCAGAAGACTGTGACTACATTTGACTGTCAGGTAGGAGAACCACAGTTAGAGCTAACTGGGCAGACTTACGGGTGTGGAGCTCCGCCCGTGTTGGCGCTGGGTGATGTCGGGTGTGCTGGACGTCACTCTCCAGCGGTCGGAGCAGCGGCGGTGGGGCTGGTGGGCGCACAACGTGAGGGGGCTGGCTGAGGCCGAGCGGGGGCAGAGAGGAGAGTCTGTGGAGAGAAGTGACGTACAATTAAAGCTCGCCGACATTCATACAGCAGCATCTCATGTATTTATGGTAAGACAGATATTAAACTAACACACTTTTTTTTTTTTTTTACTTACGACCATCTTTGCCATTGGTGAGGACACTGGCAGCACTGCGGCTCCTAGCGAGGAAAGACAGCGTTGGCGTCATCAGCCGGTCGACTATACTGCTCTCCCATGGACTCAGTGCAAGACTACGGGCTGCAGGTTGGAAAAACAGATTGATGAAAAGATACGTCGAAAACTGAGGTCCTCCGTTGAACCAGAGTGTATCACCCCCAAACAGCGGTCAAACCTGAAGTACTACAGGAACTGAAGCCCATTTGAAATCAATCTTTGCAGAGTTCTCCGTCAGTACCCAGACACAGCGATAGAATAAAGTCTAAAACTTGTCACCAAAGAGAAGTGAAACGAAAGAGTTATGCAAGTTATGGTTCTTGTAGCAGTATGTCTATGAAATACACAGAACCCCAATAAGACACCTCGGTACCACCCAAGAGAAAGAGACTTATTTGAAATGCTTGTCTACACAGCGAGTCAGTTATTTATAACCACAGCCTTGAGCATACAAGCAGAGACGAAGAAGAGTATTTATTTGGGGGTGAAATGTCCTCAGGCTTTAAGGTGCAGGACGACGAAGACGTTGCAGTGAATGTTCACACACATGGTGTGTGTTTTAGTGTTCAGGTAGAGAGGAGAGCGACAAGAGGAATAGAGTGGCTTCCCATCTATTTTCTCCAGCAGCACAGAGGAACAGAATAGTACCTGCTCCGGGGAGTTTTTAGAATACATTATCTCCTGAAAAATGCTGACTCACTCACAAACTTTACTTTTTTCAAGCCCTGAAGTTTCTCCATTTTTTAGTACCCCGTGACCTGGTTAACTGGAGACCTATGAAGAAGAGCTGCTCACACCCGCAGCATGAAGAAAGCTTGGTTGAAAATAGGTAATTCAGAGAAATACTTTGTCATTTAGAAATCACACCCACCTCCAGAGCATCAATCAATAATGCATTCAAGGCAATATAAAAAGGCATTCCATATCCAGTAGGTAGAAAATGAGCACAAAAGGATCTTTGACTGTGCAAACACATGAAATTACCATCACCACACAATGAACCAACAAAAGGATAAGTGAAACGGACAGCACAACTAAATGTGGACACGGCACATAACCCATATAAAAATATGAGCATGCAGAACAAAAACCTGACCCAAATTCTGGAGAGTTAACAAAAAATAACTCAAAGTGGTTTTGGAAGATAGAAATGGGTCAGCTGCCAACCACAAAGCAAAAGAGTGGGACGGAAATCATGAAGGGGGAGAGCACAATGATGGACGGGTTCGGAGGAGTTGGCGTGGCAAAAGTGATGGACACAGTTAAACGGGAGGAGGTGTGGGGGGGGGGCATTCCAGATGTTGCCTTACTTCTGCCGGGGGAGTTCCAGAGCGTAGCAGAGGACTTGGACAGTCGCTTGTTTATAACAGAGTCCACGTGTTTGGGCAGGTTGACCGTTGACACAGAGCATCTGCCTAAGAAGCCAAGAGAGCGCCAACACAGATGTTCACACAGGTCACATGGTTGAGAGTCAGAGGGGGGAAGTTCTGTGGCGTCATGTGTTACGCTCAAATGATGCCTCTACAAACATGCACCCACACACCGTGAAGGCAGCGCTACAGTTACTTGTAATGTGAGCAACCGGCTTTATAGCAAATTCCTGTGTGCTGGCCGTGTATATAATAACTTCCACTGCTTTAAAGTACACACACACACACACTACACCATATGTTCACTTCAGCTAGCCTTTAGGTGTGTCGTCAGGCACCCATAATCCACACAACACACTGTGAACCGTTTCCATTGGCACCATTTCTTTGCTACAGAAGTTGGTTCAGTGAAAACTGCTGGCAGTGAGGTAATCCAGGAAAACAAGGACAATATTTCAGAAAAAAATGAGTTGCTGGTGAATATTTTAAATGGCATTGCTAATGCTGGGAGCCCACCAAACTAAGAAAAAAACGTCGTCCCTTAAAGGGAAATTAGTTTTGTTGAATCAGTTTTAATGTTCTGCATTTGTAGTTTGGCATGGGAACTTGACTTTGGCCAACCAAAACAGACTGAGGCCTCATCAAAGTGGCGAGTAAGATTTCAGGGAGGAGTCAAGTCCAGCTTACAATCGTGTATAAAAATCAGGTACTTAGGAAGGTCACTTCCCTTCAGGATCTCCCCCTTTGGACAGAGTTTGAACTTTTACCATCAGGTCATGGTTTTAAAGCGCCTATTATGAGAACAAAGAGATGTAATGTTTCCTTTGTCCCTGCTGCCATTCACATGTTAAACGGCAGAGAGTAGCCTATTCATCTTGTCGGTATCTTGCTCATTTGCACAGACTACTTAGATTGTTTATTTGAGTGTTTCCTTGTTTGGAACCACTCAGTAAACTACGTTCTGTCGTTGCTTTCCATCAGTGTTTATGGTTTTGTGTGTCTTTATGTATCCTTGCGGCAAACTGTCCATTCGAGAACATTCAACTCCATTAAAGAAAAAGAGAAAACAACTTTGCTTTTTTGTAATTTTAGTGAAATGAGTAGACTTCTTCTTCTCTCCTCCCATGAGATTAACATTCCGACTTCCCAACGACACCGATTCCAAAAGTCACGTCAACCCCACTGAGAAGGAACCTTTTATGTCCACCTTATAAAAGCTACCAACAAGCAGTGGACAAGAAAATATACCTCGAGAACAACCAAACATGTGATGGAAAGAGGCTGCTGAGAAACATATGCCCATGTCATGGCTGATGAAGTGAGCTGGCACTTCGTAAAAAGGGCAAAAAGAACTGAATCATCCATGAGGAATACTTGCATCTATCCCAAGTATACATCCCTTTAATACACTGTAATCAAATGAACACTCTACTCTTTCCCCAAATGACATCAGACATGATTCAGAGAGCATTACAGTAACGGAGGTGCAGTATTAAAGCTGGCCTTGTCTGTTTACAATGAGGCAGTTTGCTCTTTTGAACGAAGCCAAGATATACTTTGGAGCATTTACTAAATAACGTCCTGAACTCTCAGCCACTCCACTGCAGCCTGTCTAGGCTCGTTTACTTTCATCATCTATCAGACGGCAGGAAGGGAGAGTGAGGAGGGATTGATTGGAGTGTCAATAATTCCCCTGGCATATGGCAGAAGCGATTACATGGCATAAGATAGAACTCAGGACTTTTTAGAGCTTCAAGTCGAGAGGATGACACAAAAGGGACAGAAGCGTTCATCACGCTGCACCGTTAAAAACAAATTCTACAGTATTCTGCAGCCAATCTGCTGTTGGTCAATAGAACCCTGCTTACTGCAACTGATGCAATAAAGCAGCTGAATACATTTTCACATTGTGCAATCAATACAGTCTGGTGATGATCAGGGCCCAATGACCCTGAAGTAATGTCAAAGAGCAACGGCTTGCTAGGACAGAGCTGTAGTAGCCGACACATCAGAGGGAAGGGTGTGCTAAGATGGAGGCGCGAGGGTGATGCAGCAGCGAAGGCACATCAGATTAAAATAGAACAAAACCAAACGTTACAGCGGAAGAAGTGAGCAGCATAACAGCACACTGATGCCAACATAATTCTCCTCTAATGGACTGTAGGAGGTTAATGGCACTGAAACTCAATAGCCAGTAATGACTAATAAAAACCTCAACAGACAGAATCCATAGCCCGTAAAAGCACATATCCAGCCGGATGACTTCCATCGAATGCCTCATGTTTGCTATATGAGTCAGTAATTCTTCCGTGATTAAAGGAGAGTTCCTCGGTTATTATTTTATGAGGATGTGTATCCAGATTGGATCAGCGTACTCACCTTCTTTCTGGCTGGAGTTCTGGCTTAGTGCACCAGCCCAGGACCACCTTTGCTGGCGGATTTCTGCCCACGTTTTCTTGGTTGACCTGTGGATGGCTGCCTCATAGCGTTCCTGGCAAGGACACAGGAACACATCAGTTATTTGGATGTCTATTGCATCAAAAGCAAAATCCTAAATCCCCTCATCTGCAGCTGACCCTGATCAGTGGTCAATCTAGTGATGGAAGGCATACATATTTAACGTCTGGGTATCATGTGAGAAAAGGAATTATGTGTAACTGTCCTCACTAATACAACGCCATCACATATTGAATGGATTACTTTTCTAACAATCAGTTTTTCTTGTCAAAACGTACTTTATTCTTCTCCAGTTTCTGTTTCTGTCTCTCCTCCAGGGTGGCTCGCCGTTTCTCCGCCTTGATCCGCTGCTGCTCGAGCTTCCTGCGGCGCTCCTCCAACTGCTGCTCCCGCAGCTGCCGCGCCTTCTCCTCCTTCTCCAGCCACTGGCTCTTTTTAGCAGCTAAGATGGGGCACAAAACATGGTCAAGAGAGTGAGACTTTACCAAAAGAGCAGTGGCCAAAAGAGTCCTCTCTCTCTCTCAGTTTATATGGCACACATTCTCTTTCTAGTGTCTATTTGGACTTGAAAGAGAAGTGTGATATCTGTTGAAAGCATCTTTTGATAGGTTGGGTGATTTTATGAACAATGTAGTTTTGCCTCTCTGATGTTTACTTCTCATCCACCAGCTGTTTTTGAAAACAGCTGTGTCCCTCCACCTCAATCACACTTTGTGTTTTGGAAAATAAACTCAATTCCTTGACTTTTCCACAGGATGCAGCATAAAGCCTAGTTAGACGGATACAGTACTTCTGAAGTGACACTTTTACGCCACACTAGTCGCATCAAGCCCCCACGTCAACTTCAATAAACCGCACACTTTGATATGGAAATCGTCTCGTTGTCCCCGAGCCATCCAAAGAGGGCGTACAGAAGCCTTTCGCGGCTGCCTCTCTGTGTACACAACTCACCATATTTCTTTAAACTACAAAGCAAAACCTCTGAAGAATCAGCCTCTGCAAGGAGGCGAGGCGTAGTTCTCTCTTAAGCACTTGATGCAACAAAGGCAACTGCTTGTGGATTCAAGATTATGGTGACGGATCATTGCAGAAATGCTGGAGGCTAGAGGGGTTACAATTTATTGGGAGGCACACAGTTCGGCTTTTTTTATACCACGGCACAGCTTGCCAGCACGTTGCAGCAAAGAAAATATCTGCTGCAGTGCGACTCTCAGCTCATCGCAGCACAATGGCCGCAGTTGAGGAGAAGCCACATCTCAACCTTCCAGTGCTGCGGATCGTTACACGTGGTAGTGCAAGCAAAGAGTAGTGGAAACTGCTTCACAGGTCACTCGTTGTGCTGTGATGAGAACAGAGGGTGGGGGGGTGGGGGACCTGCTTCCATCTTGTGCGCTAATGTAATGTTAAAGGCTCGCAGAGAAAGATCACCATCGTCAACATCCCTGACACTTCCTCCCACCTCACAGGAGAAACTTTGAAGGCTGCACCCACTCACACCCACTCACAGTGTGTGACACTCGCTGATTAAATATTTGAATTTGGCTCATTCAACAGAAGTGTTTGGTAATGGTTTTCCAGACGATAGGTGCTGGTTGCAGGAAGGAAAATGAGCTGGGACTTGGCTGGGGGGCTTGGGGGCTTAAGAGGTTAGTCTGAATGATTTCAGCTCACGATGTAAACAATTGTCCATTGCATTTCAGTGCCATTCATCATCAGTCATTTAATGATACAATGATACAATTCCCTCAAAGCTTCTTTTAAACATCACAAAGAACCGATAAGATACGAGCCAGGATTTCCTATTGTGGCCCATTTAATGCTAACACAGCAATACCACCGGTGATGGTTGATGAGCCTTTCTGGCCAGGATCCCTCTCAAGTTGATATTGTAAACGCAAGCTTTGGATCTAATCTTATACCCACGTCTGACTGCGATTCTTAGATCAGACCCGTACCATCTGGCATGCCCTTGTGATCGCCCAATTACACTGATCCCAGCTATGAAGTGTGTCAAACTCATCTCACTGCTGTCAAACGCCACAGTTGGATTTGACTGCATGGCGTTACTGAAAGTAGTTTAAAGATGTCAGTGTCATGCGAGGATATACGTCGCGATAATGAATTGTCTACAAGTGGTTTCGTCAGTAGGATGGTAATCATAGTAGGTTTGCGGCATGTGGTTCAAACATGTTATCTTTAAATACACGTCTGCAGATGGAACATGTGGATGAACAAAGTTCAAACAAAGGGCACGCTACCTGCTCTTACATGTGACCTGAGATTAAGCCCCATTGCTTCACAACCAATCATGACATTTCTTTGTGGTTAATTGAACAGTCTATGCCTACATGATTTTTTGTGAAAGATGATCTTCAGAGAGAGAAAAGGTTGCAATTAGTTGAAATGTCTATGACAAAGGAAAATATTTACGAACCATGATTTTAAAGCAAAGAACACCATGGGGATTAAATGAATGCAACCACTCTAGAGCTGGGCAATGTGACTAAAACCCAATATTGTAACTTGTTTTATTTACAGTCTTTACCTCGATAATGATAAAACTGACAATAAAGTTTCAAAAATGTTTTTAGGGATTATTCTTCAAGAGCTTTTAAAAAACAAACCGACAGGAGGAAGGTGCCTCAATGACTCCTAATGTCTGTATATTGGTACGTTTTCAGTTTATTGCCCAGCTGTAGTTAAAACTACTGAACTTCATTAAATTGAGACATCCAAATATGACAGAATGATCTAAATGGGTCACCATCACCACCACCACCACCACATACACATAGGTGAGTGGCTTACCTTGTAACAAGCTGAGCTCTTCTGCAGGAGGGGGAGGGAGGAGTGAGAGAGAAGACAGAGGCAACTGTCAGTCATGCAAAGCAGTGCACAACCAGCGCGTAGCCAGGTGAAAAAGTGACAGCCGTGTGTTCAATAGAAAATAAGGACTCGGTCAAAGAGATGCAATAGCAACTTACACAAAAAACAAAAAAGTACGGCCATGTCAATGGCTATATTGCCCAAGTGACAGACCCTGAGGAGATTTTGCCCCAGTTGATCACATTACATGAATTCAAGTTGGGATCAAATGTAGAAGGTTTCTGTGCTGCGATGACTCGGCGCTATTGCAAACAGATTTCAAATAACATTAAGTCATAAGAGATACTGTGTAGCTGTAAAATAATGTTATTTATAAACACATATGGACACTATCTTTAACATTTGTGTTAATGTGAGGAATATCTCTATTTAATACAGTTCGTATTAACATACATGTTAGTGGAGAGTGAGCTTAAGCGCTAACATGTCAAACAAACATCACACATGCACGTAGAAAATAAAAGCTTGCTCGTCTTTGGTAAAATGGTGGCTTGGCTTTTGCTGATTTTAAATCACTTTTGTTGTCAGATATCAGACAGAACTGTCTGATAAGCAGTCAAGTGAGTGGAGCAGGCGGATTCAAAAAGGTCCGGACCCACTTTCATACAGAAGCCCAAACTACCCGTTTATCCTCTCTGTGCTGCATGTGCATGCCATCTGCAGCCTGCAGCCTGGAGCCAGCTTAGTAGCACCACAGCTGCGAGTGTAAAACAACAACCTCTTTCACCCCAACACTAGGGGGAGCTCTCCTCCTGTGTAGTGGACTTGTCCTCGCACCCCTTCATTCAACCTACCGAGATATTTGGCCTTTTCCTCTCTCCGCTCCTTGGCAAGCTTCTGCCTCTCCTCTGCTTTCGCGATGTCTGGGACGAAGATGGAGAAGGAGAGAATGTGTGAATATAAGTCTCATCCATCCCCCCCCCCCCCAAATCAGATCTCAGTCACACAGCATTCATATAAAAAAAAGTTAGTTAAGTTAATTCATCTTTGCTTTATGTTTCCTTACAGGTCAAAACAAACAGATTATTTGATCTGAAACCTCAGAGGAATTCATAATTAAGTATGCTTGGTCTAATTTTTCACTGAGTGGGATTCAAAACATACTTACACATACAGATAACATACAGATGAAAAAACTCTTACTAAGAACTAAAAGCTGGTTAGTCAAGCTCACCTTGACTGAACTCATTCCTTGAGGACAGATCATTTAATATTTAGTCTTTTTCCACAATGCTACATATCGACTACGGATATACGTATAAGTATGTCTTAATAATTAATATTCAGTATATCTAAAATAGTATTTTCTTAACAAAGCACTTAAGTTACCGGTAACACCTTAAGTTCAAAGTTCTGTAACTGTATCTGTACAATAATGTGTTTTGAGACATTGAACAGTTCCGTCCCTCAACCCAAAACTGACCTGGGGCAACACTTTCCTCAGATAAACATAAATATATGAGTAAATGTTTTCTTCACTGCTGTAACAAAAAAATCAGCCCGACGGAAGCTTTACATTTAAATGTCACACTTAAGGAAACGTATGCCACGAGACAATGACAGGAAACCGTCAACGTCAACAAAGAGCGGAAGCCGATCAAGAAATCAAGAAAAAAAGAAATGTTTGGAGAAAAAGAATCTTCATGGAAGCCAATCTGCTCCAAATACAAACTGAGGCAAGCGGCAGGCTCACTAAATCACAGATGCATGTACAGGGGGCCACTTACATACATCTCTTCTCTCTGTGACATCTCTGACTTCTGCTCACACATGACAGTCCTTCCAAATACCCCAGTGGAAGCACTCGGGGGGGGGGGGGGAACAAAAGCCGAAGGAAACGGCAATGCAAGCAAACACTGTACCAACACTTCCAACTGCATCCTCTCGTGAAAGCTGCTTCTACTTCTACTAAAATATTGTCTTTCTGACTTTCCAAAGGCAGACTTTGTCTTTGTATGTATGGTAGTTAATGAATAATAGGGTAATGTATATCATCATATTGCCCAGGCACTTGAAACCCAATGGACAACACAAATATGATTCCAGCAAATTAATGCATGGCTTCTCATTATAGAGTATAAGCTTGTTCATCAAACAAAATCGCAGCCTGGACAACGCCATCCTGAAATTCTGACCGCATTCCTGCAGCATGTCAAACACTGGCGCGTGAGGCAGTGCCGTCTTGATCTTTCTTTAGTCTTCATGCAGCATCATCCCCCCTCCATCTTCACAAGCCAGATGTTCATCATCAAACCCAAAGGAACTCATCCTTCAGCAAAGTCGAACACAAACATGAAAACAAGCCCCCCCCCCACTGCAAGGTGCAATGTTCACACACTCACAATGTCAGCTCTGTGTTATTCTGTCCTCTGAATTAGAGTATGATAAGAGCCGTGCAGGCAAGATCGTGTTTACGTGACACAACCTACATGACGAGGTTCTCTTGGAGGGAAGCAAATCACTGCTTTCGCCGAAAAATGTTTGACTATTATAGACTATTACCAGACGCAGCAGCAGTTCTCAACTCAACTCCAAGCCTCACCATTTCCTTTTACTAATTAAGTGGCTTCAGAGTGCTTTTCATCTTCATAATATCCCTCTGGGTGGTGCAAAACATCACACAAGTAATGAGCTTTACAAAACCCAGCGGAGAAGGAACTTGGAATGTCAAAAGGGAAGCGTGTGTCATTTTGGAATCAGCAGACTACACTCGACTGCATATTTCTCTAAAATAGACCAGACTTATAGACTATCATAAACTCTTGATATAACTGACGTGGGCTAAGGTCATAACAAGCTGGAAGTATTGTTATAGTTTTGGGAACAGTTTAGGGCTTTTGGGGGTTTATCCCCATCACCTCAGGCAAGGGCAATAAAGAACATGACCGCAGTGAATGGATTAATAGATAAAGAATAAAGGAGAGAGAGAAAAGTGCATGCCTATATTTAACTGCAATATTTCCTTCACTAATTTCTTCCACGCTTGTTCCAACAACTGCAGCAGCTCTACTGGATGTAGCTTCACGTCTGAAAGCATGTGGTCGCCATCACTCAGACACTGACGCACTGCCTTGCCTCTAGAGAGCTGACCTAACTCCAGTAGATTGCAGATGCAATTGCACCACTATGAGAGCACTGCTTCGTGTCTGGCCAAATTTAGCTGTAACCTTTAAGCAACTGAACTTTGTTGTTACATACAAGTAAATAAATGAGTCACAGGTGGAATTTCTTTTTTACCTTTACCACTTTTCAACCTGGGGACAGGTGACGCAGGCGACCCGGGCGATCGGGGAATGACGTCAGGTTTTGTGGGGGTTGTCAATCTCCAATCGGTGTCTTTCTTAGCTGGAGACGCCATTCTCTCGGTGGTATCCGTGGTCGGGGGGCTGCTCTCCCCCTCCGGGTCAGGCCTCGTTGGGTTTGTGTTCAGATCCGAGAGGGAAGCTGGTTGGAGAGAAAGACACAGAATAAAAAACAAGCGAGTGAGGTAAAACGTTCAGACAAGCACACAGACGGAACTCAACCAGTTGGTCTTCATTCCTTTCACTCCTGGGCCTATGAAGCAGTTTAGTGTAGATGATGTAAACTTCCTCACAAAGCTACATGGGTGGGTCCATGTTCATTGAGAAACTGTTCAATTGGAGAACTCAAATAACCGCACTGTAACAAGATAATGAAACGGAACACCTTTCAAAGAAGCTCCTCTGTTTCTGAACAATGTTTCTTTCGGTTGTTGAGCGACATCATCTGCTGCAGAGATAACACCATTTGCTCAGAAGCACAAGATAATAGGTCTCAAGTCCAGCTACTCGAACTCTACGCCGAACATCATTTTCTACTCTGTGCGTCTAATTTATCGACTGACCGGCCGGAGCAAATGGCCCGACTCCCTGGCAGAGCGAAACACAGGAATTGCTTTTTGGCATCCTGATGATTCTATTGAGGTGAATTAAATTGCTTAGGAAAACAGAAATAGATTGATCACCTTCCCAGAAGCAGTCAAACTTTTTCTCGACAACAACAATAAATAGGAGTCCGATCAAGCCCGTGAGTTATCTGTAGTCTCTGTAAATTAAGTTGTTTTTGATAAAAGAATAGCCGGGCCGGTTTGTTGGGATAGCAGCTTCACTCGCAGCACCATGACTCACATTTGGCACGCCGCTGAACTTGAATCTCCTACTCAAACATTCGTTTGCTCAGGCTTTGACAGCCAGACAAAGACCCTCATGGGAGGGACTCTTGGCTTTGTCCACTCAGCACTGTACCCCTTCACTCCCTGCGGAACCGTGTTGGAGCACAGTTTCTCCTGCATAGTCTCTGAAGGCAAATGCTGGGGCAACATGCTGTATATTACACAGACTTTGGCTCAAAACAACACAGGCAGTCGGGGGTGGTCACACTGAGACAGTGAATGCACTGAAGATTTACCCTACAAATGCTGTGCTATTCAATAGTTTGGATGCAAGGGCACCAATGAGCAGCTAGACCAATGCTGTGCAGCTTAAAAGAGAATTGATTATAGCTTTCTATCGAGTATGCAACTGTACAGTGCGCCTCTTAAGCTATAAACATTAAAAAAGCCATAAAACTTTTTTTTTTTAAACACATGACTCCCTAATGAATGAAACTTTGATTATTATAAAACCTAAGAGGCACAAAGCTGGACAAAGGTTTGCATGAATAACCGTGGCCAACTTCTCACTACTGCAACGACAATGCTTAGTAGCATTCAGTGAGGTATCAGGCCTCCATGACAAAGGATGTCTGAGCTCATCTGGGCACATGGAGAGGCGATGTCATCAGACGGAGGCAGTTACTGATGACCCTGAAAGAACAGCAGCAAGAGTCTATGAAAGAGTTCAACTGGTAGACAAGACAATGCGTTTCCCCTGTCGAGGCATGCCACTACTAAACAAGCATTCCTCGGGCAGCGATGTGGTCTGACAGAGAGGGGCCATTGTTGCGGTTGCTTCATCGCAACGGGACGGCGGCCAAAACACTGCAATGACAGCGACGGGGGGAGAGAGGAAGGAGGGGGGAATGGTAGTGAGATGGACTGAAAGTAGAAGAGGTGACATTTTGTAACAAAAAAAGACAGGAAGAGCCAGTGATGTATTCAGGGATTAACTTCAAATTGAAATAGTTTACTGCAGAGAAACAAACGCAGTGTGCCGTATAAAAACACAGCGCCCGGCCCAAAGCATGCAACCGCCTTCGTTTAAAACTGTTACTCTATAGAGGGTAAATCCTTACACAGAAAACTTTAGAAACCAAATCCAGACAACATTTTTGCAAACAAATGATGCTTCCCTCAACCCTGGGCGTTCCATCACAACAGCCTCGTCTCTGAATTCATCATCTTTCAGTGCATCATTTTCTTACGAATCCCTGATGGGCAGACACGACAACTGCCCTATCAAAGTCGCTACGAGCAGGTGCACTTCTGACAGACGAGTATTGTGTTGCCTCACATCCTGTGAAAGTTCCCCCCCATGTACCTGAGAACTGAAGCCACAGAGAATCGGCTGGCTGACAGCACTGTGGGCGACTGGGCCCGACAATCGCTGTAATCTATACGTCAATGATGAAGAGAATGAGAATGTAACATACTCTGGTATATTGGTGACACCGACAATGAATACCAATGAAACCAGAAGCTCTCTGGAGGAAGATGGGATGGGAGCTGAGGGAGAGGACCGCTGCTGCGTAGCAAGAGACTGAGACAAGGGCTGATTGATTCAGCAGTCTGACTGAAAAGCCCAAAGTCCAGTACAGGTTTCCAGAGCCCAATGTGACTTCTTTAAATTGCTTTTTATCTTTACTTTAACCGATAATATATAGATAAAATATATCAAAAGAATTAGCAAAAATAATCACCTTTTTTTATGCTGTAACTCGTAAATATTTCAAATTTTTTGCTCCATAAATGGCATTAAACATTAATTGGTTATCAAAAAAGTTGGTGCTTGATTTTCGTTGGATCAAATAATCAATCGATGGAAGAGTATTTTTTCAAATAAAATATTTTTTCAACAAAAATAGTGAAGAAGAAGTCCACAAGCTAGCAAACATTCTAGTATATACTATCAAAAAAGCACAATTCAAAATATATATTGAAGAAAACACCCGAATGACACGTTTTCTGGGAAAGGAAATGCATTGAACACATTTTTCAAGCCTCACGTGACGCATTTTGGTTCGAAACACTGAATGTGAAAACATTTGTTCACAAGAAACCTCCACAGGCCACCTTTAACATAAAAAGAACAAAAAAGTCTGCAAAGTGTAATTGCTGCCTGTCCTGGGCTGACATAGAGATGAGTACAAGTGTATTACAGCAAACAGGATTGGGACATACCCATGCGGAGCTTTGAGGAGAATGCTTCAGTAATATTTGCACAGATGTACCTCAACCATGAGCTCCGTGATCTGCCTTTTGTCACAGACAAAACAACATGACTTGAACCACGCTTATAAAGTTATCCAGTTCTTTTGTTACAGAGGGTTCTCATGTGGTGTGAAATCATTGCAGAAACAGCAATATCTGCCTGATTCATTACCATATTTTAACAACAAATACAACAGAGGGGGGGTCTATAGGTGGACCACTTTTAGCATATTTACACTCCTGCCTCCCGGAGACACTGCACCCAGGGGACGACTACGGCCAAAAGCCATTAGACTACCATCTTGTGACATCACTTACATTATTCATGTTCATAAATCAATGCACACCATCCAACTTCCTGAGTTACGAGTCTCCATCAAGGCCGAACATGGAAATACACTTTGGTCTGGTTTATTGTTGAAAGGTAAGGGAGAAAAATACACAGAACAAACATTTGGTCAGCGTTTCAAAAGCTTGAAACTAAAGTGTGTTTATCAAAATATCTTGATTGTCGCTTTTCAGTGACTAGAATGAGCATACTACTTGCATTATTAGCATAACCTCTTACAAATCTGTTGGTAGAAAGTGAATCAATCTAAAAATCAGTGACGTCCTTGCATGGTTGCTTTGTTTCATCCTCCTGCTAATCATCAGCCGGGTATTCGACAGCTTTGAGGCCCTACAAAGTGGGTCAGAGGAGGTTCAGGGATCTTCAGCATGCTGTGCATGATCATTGAATGACCATCACACCGGCCCCATAATGTCTCCCTATGGTGCCTCTCTAGCTGCAAGTGTCAAACAAAGACCAAGGCGCTGAGTCGAGCCTATTTACATGCAAACGTGATACAATGTAATAATATATATGGTAAAGTCAGCAGAAATAGTAAAGGAACCCCTTCCGAAGTGGGTGTGTGCACGCATGCGCAAGCACAGTGTGGGAGCAGAATGGCAGGTTGAGAATCAGCAGGTAATTAGCACAGGCTCAGTGCAATTCCCCAGGTAGAGGCATGGTAATATCGAAATATAAATATATGTGCGACTTCAAATGTTGGTTTGGAAAATCGTAGCACGGGCTCTGCAAAGCTCAGTCACTGTAAATTTACTCCCCAAACTGCCACCACAAAGGGATTTAGCACTTTAGAGTTTGGCTGATGACACTGAGCACAGAGCCACGTTATAACTGGGACAACTAGGAATACTGCCACACAAAATGGGATTCAGCAGAAGTCCCATTTCACAGCATATCATTTTGTTCGAGGTGGTTATAAACGCCCACACTGCTGCCGCTTAAATAGACTTAAGTCACCTCAGTAACTGCAGGGCACAAGAAGAGCCTTTCCACTTTAATCATCTTAATAACAACATGGTATGAATATTTATGTCCAAGAAAGAAGAAGGTAGAGGCACAGAAGCTATACAGGCTGCTAGGGGATCTGACAGGCAACTGTACCAAGCACAGGGTTCACACAATAAACCACACTGCTACATGTCTACCTGCTCGTCAACATAACAGGGGACCCGTGTATCAGGGTGAGATAAGCGTGTGTCTGGAACAAGACAGCAAAAACACATGACTCACTGTATGACAGAACCAGCAAACTATGTCAGCACATTCTCATGACTGTGTCTGCTCGTTAACAGCTTAGGGAGGACACTTCCGGTTGAGAGGAGCTGTAAAAAGCCACATCAACCAAAAACAAGAAGACATTCGACAATACGAAGCTTTGAAATGATTACATGATAGTGACCGGTCATAATGAATACAACCAACAATGTGCAACATTGAGCACTGCCAATGTCTCGCTGAGACACTGTGCAGTGTAGAATATAGGGCAAGACATGGAATATTTATGACTCTAAGAGCTTCACTCTTAAGCACTACCTTCTCTGTCTCTTGCCAAACAGATA
The DNA here is from genome assembly GCF_949748355.1 of Melanostigma gelatinosum. Taxonomy (NCBI): domain Eukaryota; kingdom Metazoa; phylum Chordata; class Actinopteri; order Perciformes; family Zoarcidae; genus Melanostigma; species Melanostigma gelatinosum. The sequence goes on along the minus strand of NC_136642.1, from coordinate 7,487,338 downwards.
AAAAAAATAAAAAAGGAGGCGAGGAGGGGAACGCACTGTCAGACCACCAACAGGAATAACTAGGGGTTTGTAATACAGGGAATAGCTGCAATATCTCGATTAGTCTAATCTTACAAACAATGCCTGGTAAACAGGGTGGAGATGCAGCATATTCCCTTGAAAAATGGAAATGAAGCAAACAAGAGGCAAGGAAACGGTATTGAGACCCAGAGCGTGAAATCAAAAGATTGGAAAGGGAAAAGGGCGGCAACCCCCCCAAAAAAAAACAGAAGGAAAGAGGAACTCAGGAAACAAACAGAGAAAGGATCTGCATTTCATTTGGGATGGGCCAGGGGACTAATGAACTACCTCATCGCTTACACCCCCCGTCGCCCCTTCACCCTGTTGTGTCCCTCCTGCACCCAATAGGGTGATGTAAGAGGGCAAGGGGCCCCAGACACGCAGGAAGCGCAGTGTAAACAACAAGCACCGGCTCCGTGCCAAACCAGGCCCTGTGTGTGTGTTTAAAGGCCTAAGTTTTCATTAGATGTGCTCACAACAGAGGACTGCCATTTTAAAGGGGAACTGAACACATCGTTAAATTCTGCATGTAATGCAATTAATGATTATTATAATAATCGATGTATCTGATCAACAGTCCAAAACCCAAAGATGTTAAATTAACAATGATATGAAAAAGGAAAAAGCGGGAAATCTGGAACCAAAGAACATTTAGTGTTTGGTAACAACTTAAAGTTTATTCGCATCTTCAAATGTCTTGTTTTATTCAACCAACAGTCAAAACACGAGTTCTTCTATTTCCTATCACATAAACACCAAATCCTAACAATTGAGCTGTTTGGCAATGACTTGAACAACTTATCAAATATGAAAATAGTTTCTGATAAATTTTTCTTTTCGATTTAGCCCTAAACTGAAATAATTAAGATGGACCAAAGATATCTGAGTCACGGTGATGACTCATCAGGCTACAGCTGGTGTCTGCCGTATAAAGACAAAAGTGGCTCTGCAGCATAACAACCAACAAAGTTAAAGACGTTTAAAAAGGCCGCATTCCCTCTCTGTATGCCAATCGGCCAGTGAATACTGATGTCTCCCGCCAGTGACTACAACATCACCTGGCCCAGGCTGAGAACAATGCGGGGGGGGGGGGGGGGGGGGAAGAGTGTCAAGAACCACCAAACTCAAGCCTTTTTCAAGGACATCAGAGGAGGAGGGGTATCTGGGCCGCACAAGCCGCCATTCATAACTGGAAGCAGTACCCCAGCATGCCAGGCAGTTGCTCCTGACAACCCGTTCCACATCCCTTTTGGGGGTTGGGAAGTGACAGCATGGTCTAATTCCCACTGATCTCAATGCCGGGGTTTTATGGTCCCCCGTCACTGTCGAGGACCAATTTTAGTCCGAACAGGATGTAATCCATTTGAGTTTAATCTTCTACGACAACGCTTCACGGATGCTTCAGGAGCAACATGATCAAGAAATGTAACTAATGGGAAGCTGACACCAAAATGCCCATATTGGGTTCATACTACGGTCTGTGGTAAGCCAGGAACTCGCAAAGCTTTGTCCGGCTGCTCATCAATGCCACTGCAAAGATCTCAGGTATCTGTAATCCCCTCTAACTTTCCGTCTCTGTCGGCGGGATAATTTCCCTTTCTGTGGAGCGATCCCCCTCTGCATCACTGGGATGAATCCGTGATTGTGAATTGAGAATTGTGCATGTCCTTGTCTGAAGTAGCTCGCTGAGCCGTTGTATGTTGTTTTGTTCCAATATGGGTATTTTCGTAAACATTACTTAAAGCAAAAGTCAGGCCCGAGCAGTAATCTTGTGCCTGTTCAACATACAATTACACCCAACAGTTATCATTAACTGTCTTCCCACACAGAAACCCAGAACTCTTCTGCTGGCAACAGGGTCCAATCATGGCTTTCATAATCACAGGTAACTGTGACGAGGCCAAATGTTCACTCCGACTCCCTTAGGTCCAAATCCATCAGCAAAAAACATGAAATAACCGTGAAAATGGATCAAACAATGGCTCTGAAATACATATGGTCCACTGCCAAGGAATGTGAAGGGCGATCGAGATGTGTCCGCAGTGTAAAATGCATGCCCTTTAGGGACCGGTCTAATATTAGCAGATAGGTCTGGTGACTGGAACTTTTAGATGGCCGGAGAGTACACAGCAGCCCGTCTGAGATATTTTCAGACTTGGTGGAGGTGGAAGGAACAAGCGCCACACAGTCCAAATCAAGACTTCCCTTCCCCTTGTCCTTCCTCTAGTGTCCCAGGGAGAAGGGGCGGTGCAGCTGACTGACATTCAGTCACTTTCTTACTACCCAGCTGCTGCAGCTGTGCAGCATCTTGGACCAAAGGCCTAGATTCTAGGCTCTTCATTTTTGTCATAAACTGTATTTGTTTTTTATGTCATGGTTTTAATGCATAATGTAAAGCACTGTTAATTGCCTTCGTGCATTAGGTGTGCTAAATAAGCTCGCCTTGCCGCTCCATGGTCCTATAATTTGAACAGCATCTGCATCGTAGCCCTACTGGTTTCATTATGCTCTGTGTCTTTGAAGCAATCTGCCTATTTTAATTACTAAAGGAATAGTTTGGCATTTGTGAAGTGGGGTTACTGAGAGTTATGCGAGAAGCCAGTTAGCTTAGCACCTTACATCTCATATTAGCATTAAAAAATTAAAAAATTTAAAATCACCCTCATGCAGTTTGCACAAAACAATTGTCCTGCATACATACACACACACCCACACACTTCTTAACACACCGACTAATCGGCAGATGATTGTGCACTCTGCTACCAGCTTTAAGTCTTTCAGTTCAAAGTGATCCCAGGTGGTCCCTGACAAGTAATAGCTCTCTGACTGATCAACTGTATCACATATCAAACGTTCTTGTTGTGGAGAAAAGACCAAAGGAGTTGAAGTGGCGAAGACATCATCAAGTCATTGACATCAAGTCATTGACATGTTCTGTATGAAGTTAAAGTGTCTTTGTCCCATTTCAGAGGCTAATGCTTAACTGTAGCCTCCAGTCATTTGAAGTGTAACTAATAACACATGTAATGAGGCTATGGAAGGTGAGTGAATGACTACAGACATCATCACAATGCATGGTGCACACGGCGGCATAGAAAACATGAGCGTGTAGCAATTAGTTTATCAGCATTTGAGTAACGTTAACAAGAAAATGACAATCCAGCGAAGTATTTACAAGGCGAGACCTCACAAAGATTCTTTGCTGTGTTTGAGCTACCTTGTGGTTTTATTTCCCTTAATCCATGTTTTCAGAGTAAACACTGTATTTGTCATGTTTTTCCTAATACATTTCAAACAGGAGGTCCAAAATTAAAAAGGACCTCATGTACACAATTTAAGAAATGTGTGTGTCATTCACAAAAACAAACATGAACTGTGCCTGCATGCACGTATGTCAGTCGCCATTTCATGATTCAATACTGCAAAGGCGGAGACAGTTTGCCCACTTTTGAGTGCTGGTTAATGGGAAGGCTTTCTACAGCGTTTGCTTTTGTGGAGTGGCGGGTTAGAGCTCTACCTCTATTGCCTCATGAGAGGTCAGTGTCTGGGCGATGTGATTTACACCATCTGGGTGCTACGGAGTGGATCGGCACTGATGTAATGCCTCCTCTATGTGGGGAGTTGAAGCAGGTCAATGACTTTATTTCAGAGTGTAGCATGTCTCACCTTCGTCTGGTCTCTGTCGGTCTTCACTTTATAGCTCAACTCTTCTCTCGTCTGGATTTCTTTCTTTCTTTGATGCTTCACATCATGATTCTTGTACACAGACGCAAATATACGAATAAACCATTAACAGCTCCACTCAGAGAGTTGATATAACTTTTTCAAATATAAAAACTCCATATTCTTATAGACACTTTACTCTGCTTTCAGGCACAGAGAATGCTAATTTAATCAAATTGTGAGATAACGAAGGATTCACACCCTAAGTGACTATGCAGTTTAAGTGCACCTTGAAATCCATACTGGGTGACCAAATAACAGTCACTGTTAAGCTGCAACTCAGTTTTTTAACCGCAGTCAGTGTTTCATTTTGAATCGAATAAACTGGAGTACAGAGGAGCCTCAACATCAAATGTGTCACTGTCTAAAAACTTCTCTGTAGCTTCAAAAGCAGACCTCAGCGCCACAGTGCTGGCGGGACTTCAGTCGGTTCTTTGGGACTCAGACGTTTCTGTTCTCTCCCCAAAGTTCATAGGGACTAGCCAGAGTCCCTTCTATAAAAAAAGGTGCTGAATATGGGCTTTGCTAGCTGCACATGTAAGAACTGGGAAGCCCCCCGCACCCCCCCTCTCCCCTCTCTCCTGTCTCCGACAACAACAAAACTGCCTGAAGAAGCTTTAGAGGAATAATCTAATTAATCTACACACCAAAAGAAAAGTTATGTCTTGTGAAAGAGTGTGGTAAAGTGTAATGATTCAGTTACTTTAATCCTTTTAGTCATGCATGCCTGGAAGAAGCCATTTCATTGACAAAGTAATCTGTGATTGCAGCCGCATACACTGAATTAAATGGCTTATGCAGGATGGAGCCCACACATAGGACGACCCCTTTCATGCGCACCTCACCGTAATATTAAGGAGATTATAAATAAAAAAACTGTCAGGGGGAGAAATGTAATGTTGACATTATTTTCTCCCTCAGATATAGATATGATTCATATTTAATTCCACTGTAGAAATTACATGAAGCTTCAAACAACCCATAGAACAGTACATTTCAAGCATGATGCTCGACCCTGTACAGTAAGCATCTTATCTACGTAGAGAGAGTTACCGTAGCTTGCAACGTGCATTGCACTCCCGAAAATACACGATGAGTAAATCGCTCTGCTCCTATTCACAAACATGCAATCGTACTTTTGTTGACACATTCCATACACGAGTGCTTTCGCACGTTGCTAACCTGACGGAGACAAAAGTATCTCCTGCAGAACATGAAAGCATCTCATTAGAACACACACTCCACCGATGTATTGCTCACAAGTAATCCTGGGCAAAAAAACAATGTTGGTCCGTGCCGTCATCAGGCTCCATTAGTAGACAGTGAAGCTCGATGGGCCCGTGGGAGCCTGCCCACTGCTAATTTACAAAAGACACTAGCGCAGCTCTCTCCCAAAATGGGACACGGTCGCACGTATCCCCCCCCCCCCCCACGATTACATAACAACTCCTGCGGCTGAAGATGTGACTGATCCTGTTCATCGCAGCACAGGCTGGTGGATTCTCCCATATTCCATGATAGACAAGGACCACACTATGATCTGTTTCCCTGTCAGGCTGCTGAGGCTCTTTAGCCTCAGTATCGCTGTAGTGGAGCAGCTCGTCTGTTGTTGTTTTTTGTTGCTTAAAACAAAGTTTGCATCAAGGCTCATTAACAATTGAAAGCATCGCCACAGTCTCTTCTGCACAATAGATCCTGCTCCTACTGTAAGAGTATCAGAGATGGGAACAATGTAATTCCACTAGGGGGTGAATAGACTAGAAAAGGCAAACCGTAAGATGGTAAATAAACGTTTCCATTCATCTCTGCTGGTCACAGGTACGGAAATAAGTGAGGACGACCAAACCGAGCAGACTGTCAAAGAGTGGCAGAATGGAGAGCACAGAGAGAAGAAAGCCCGCATAAAGAAAAGGGGGATTAGAAGATATTCTCCATGAATCCAGAGAGCAGATTTGCTGGGCCAGGCTTTCAACAGCTCCAGCAGGACGGATAAAGAGAACATTCTTCAGTGACTGTATTGCAACAAAAGGAGAAGACTTTTCCAGTCGCCCTGCTGCTTGCAGGTGAGGTTTACATGTCTTGATCGCGGATGTTTGACACGGGAAACACACATTCTGTCTTTTATCAGACATTTTAAGTGATGGCTCGCTCCCCTTCGAAAGAGAGTGTCATGTCCCCGCGTCATGAAGGTAAAAATCTTCCTCACGAGCAACATGATGAGATAAAGGGATATTCAGAACTTCATATTTTCATGCGTATAGGAGAAAAAAAACGACATGATCACAGAGTAAAACCAACGAGCTGTGAGCTACAACATGTACGCTGACAGCCTTTCCCAGCTTTATGGTCACACGTGATGTTATTCAGAACAATGGCTATTTACAGACACGCCAGTCTGATGGATTCCCACGAAAAAGGGTGGAACACATCTCTCCTCCTGCTTGATGCAGAGCCAAAAGCAGCTGACCTCCCTCCATGAAGCCCCCTGTCAGCAGGAAGGAAGTTTTCTGTTCTGGGGTCACATTGTGTGTGTGTGTGTGTACCCTTTCCATTTCCAGACGCAGCAAACGTGTAAATACACAACGCTTTGGCATCGAGGTTCAAACTTTAAACCAATGCCAGGTGTCTTGCAGGAACAACTTGACATTGGCAGGTTCCCACCATGGGTTTCTCATCTCGACACGTGTCCTTAGACATGACAATGGCCTTAAACTGCATGATCACACATTTGTAATTGCACATATAATGCAGTAACTAAGCCGGATCTGTCCGGAGTGTGAGGAGGACACTTTATCCGGCCATGAGCTGAGCTTCTCATTACAACGTTCTTGGATTCAGGAGTTTGTTGATGCAACTCTGCACCAGCAGAAAAAAAATGCACCTGTGCATATTGGACAACTATTCACTGAATGTGGAAAACATCCTCTGGTAGAGCAATAAGTAGCAAAGAGGAGATGGGAAGGGGTGCCAGACCGCCTGTGACTGCATCATGTTAGTAGTGAGCTAAAGATAACATACGGAGGGGGATGGGGTGGTACAAGTCAGATTACCTCATCTACCGCAAATTGTGTTCTTATAACCCTGAAGCCCCGAGCTCTGTGCGAAACAAACGGCAACATAGTTTTGAATTGACAGCCATAAGCAGTCAGCTAATGATCACGCCGGTGTTGTGATTTTCTCATCGAAAAGGTCTGCGAACAGTTCATCATCATCTTTCATTGATTAGATCAAGATTAAAACCCGGTCTGAGGTTTAGGTGTTGAGCTCGTGGACAACAACGTTAGAGTTATGATTTCTGAGGACTGTCTGCACCCCCGCACCTCCGAATGGATTATTCATAATTCATCAGATAAATTCATTCCCGACACCGCTCTGTGTTGCTTTAAGGTTACTCAGCTGCAACAGTGTATCAACCCCTAAATGAGCTACAAAGTCAGCACGAGCAAGACAACGTTTTAAATGATTTTGTGACAAAGTGACGAACAAGACAGATTCAGCTCTAAAGGTAGACTGACCTACAATGAAGTAAGACTTACGTGTTGATCCTGGCAGAGTATTTTCCTCCATTTCGGCGGCAATATCCTCGCTTTCTGTTCTTTTGTTCATTCAAACAGGCGCGTTTCGGCTCTTCCTCTCAGGCAGTCCTCTCATTCCTCAGGCAGAGACACGGGGGGGGGGGGAAGAAACTTGGTGAAGTCACTCCAGTTGCACCAGATGTCCAGAACGAACCGGTGCAGCAAACCCTCCTGAGAGAGAGCGTCCGGGTAAACCACAGATAAGACAAGCCCGGCAAGTACGATGGAGGAACCGGGTGGTCCTGAGAGAAGTTACAGAAAAAAGGTTTCGGAAGGAATCCTGTGAAACGGAGAGCAGGGGAGGAGGAGGAGTGAGGGAAGTTTCTCACTCTCCCGACACACCACAGCTGATGCACTGCTCGTGCGTATGGTCCCTCGCTGGCCTTAAACGGACCGTACCATTACAGACAGGGGAGTCTGGTTGCTACCTATAGTATTTATCATGACATTCTAGCTATATGTAACATTACGGAAGACAGATACCCTATCCGCAAGATATCAATGCCTAGTTTATAATCTTAATTCATTAATACCGATGTAAAAATGTGAGTAGAATAGTTTCTCCCTCCGTTCTGATGGTGTCCTCCACCCACAAAACTACAGTGCTCTAACAGCCAGTTCACAGTTCACACTCAATATAAATGTGTCCCTTGGAATTATTGTCTGCAATGTTTTTGTCATTGCCTATACTGCTTAAAGTGCTCTTTAACATCTGATTAAATGCAGTGTGAGTAAAGATTAGCAGGTCTGTTAATATGAAAAAACGATTATATTCAAATAACATAACATTGCTGTAACTTTTCACTGTTGTCAACAAAAAACTCCAGCATACCGTGATTTCACTTATTTTTGTTGGGAAAATAATTTAAAAAAAATTTAATTTACTCTGGATGATTCACAGACTGATTATTGCAGCCTCCCAAACACATTTGTGAAACAATGTTTCAGCATTTAAAGTCTCCTAAAGCAGGCTTCAAGTTTTTCTTCAAAAAGTATGAGAGCAAGTTATGATCAGTGTGCAGAAAAACTTCTCCTTTTCTTTCACATGAACACAGAAACCAGAAAACATCACCCTAAAACTGTTAGTCTTAGAGTTTTAAAATTACTCAGGGTACCCTCTACTACTGCCTTTTAAAGGTGTGTGTCAGCATGCTTTGAGATTAAGTTCGGGCAGCTTTCTCACTGTCAGTGAGACTCAATCATATGTACCATTAATGATTTGTGCATGCATGTTATGTCAGTGTAAAGGGAACACTCGATTTTCCTGTCAGCGAGGTTATTCTTGTGGATGATGGATGTGTCCCCCACTCAAGATATACAGTAATATATTTCAATTTTTGTCAAATCTGAGACAATGCAGTTCAAAACAGAAAACTCAACAAGGATATTTGTTACATAACAGTTGTGAGTACGGCAGAGTGTCTTCTCATCTACCACCTGTGGATCTCTAAGAGCATCTGCCAAGGTGGGGGCTGGGCCAGGGGCCGATCGGCACGCTTGAGAGGGGACACCCCGTCAAAAGGACCCCAATGGGGATCCTTTGTGCAGCTGTTGAGTCCTGTTCACCCAAACCCCCAAGAGCCACCTGTCACTGCAACTGGAAAGTGGGGGATTTTTAAGGAGGTGGGGGTTGGGCGTGTGAGTACACAGAGTGTGTGGTTGGTAGGTTTTTGCTAAATTAAAAGCAGTAGAGTGACTGTTTGATGTGCATGTTTCAAAGTCTACTTGTATTTCCTATCACATTCTTCTTAAATGTCCTTGTATAATTCACACCATGACTCAAATAAATGGTTTGTCAAAGATCCGAGTCGTCACAAGTCATCACAGTCTGAAGTCAAAACTATCTGTAAGTGAATCACAGATAAGAACAGCATTTTGTTTTCTGAAAAAAACAAGCAATTTAGAGTTCATTTCCACTCCTTTCAAGTCAAGGAAGGATTGAAGGAGAGCAGGAAGCGTCTTTGAGTGCCAACAAAAGAACATTGGCTACATATCTCATCCAAAACTCAAGAATACAAAATGTTTTGTTTCTTTACAGAAAAAGGAAGCCATATTTCTTTTCTTACACCACCCTTGTTTTTAGTAGAGCCTCGTGCCCGAGACCAGTCGGCCCGCAGGATAGGGTGCCAGGTGGCCCGCCATCCATTCTCTAACTCACCAAGGAAATAAACAGATTCACAATGGAATTTCTTTTGTACTTTTAATGTAAATAAGGTGCCAGAGTGTATGTGTGTATATATATATATATATATATATATATATATATCACAAAAAAATAGACTAATAGAGCTTGTTTATTCAAAATAAGTGTTAGGAGAGCATCCCCTGGACACCCCAACATATGTCCGGGATAAACCCCAAATCAATCACTCTTTCATGTCACAAACTCACCTCAAGCAATAATTATGCATTGTTGTCATAGAAGGGAAATAACAGACGAAATTGGAATATTTTGGACAAGTAAATACATATTTGTGGTATTGTGCTCATCCTTGATTTATTCTGCTGTGTTGTAAAAAAGAAAAAAGAAAAAGAAAGACAGAAGAACCCAAGATGACTGAGCTGATGATAAGAGGGCTTAGATGTGGGGAGCATGAACTCTGCTTTTCAAGTGCTCTGCAGATGCATGCTTTTAGATCTTGTGTGCTTTAACAAATGTATTGAGACCCACCCCCATCCTTTCATCCTCATCTCAATACCCAGCTGTTTTGCCAACACGTGCACAAACTTGCACATGAACACCTGTGCACACATGCACTCAAAAATATTTACAGAAAAAAATATGTGTATCAACAGCATAATGTCATATTTATACTAGTGAGCTCGGTCTCTATTTTTGCAGTGAAATGATATGACGAGCTCTTAAAAACAGATACACTGATTTCCAAAATTGGATGAGGCACAAACTAATCCATTTACTCCGTGCAAAATATGAAAAAAAACATGCATGAATATAAAATTAACATTCATTTTTAAAGAAAAATGTCAACATGGTTTATTTATGTTACTTCTGACAGATCTACTGATCTAACACAGGATTGCTACTTGCTACAGTGTAATTTATAAACTGTGATAAATTTAACATGATTGCGCAGATGTGACCAAAAGCTAACTCGGAACATTTTCTAATGTAATATTTTCTACATCTACAATTAAAAAATGTATCCGAATACTTTATAGACCAAAAAGAAGGTAACTATGCCTCAAGAACATGTGACTGTGTTATAAATAAACCGTTCTATTCTACCTTGCACACAAGACAGTAGACCAGGTGCTTGAGCCATGCAGTCTGATAGGAAAATGAAAGGGCTCAGGATAAAAGCATACCACAAAGACTAGTCACTGTACCATGCTGTGCTGATGAGCCATTCAAGCTGAGGTGGATGCAAATAGGATAAAAGAGCACAGTTGGCCTCCATTGGCTGCATGTTAGACGTGCTGAAATGATGCATATCTTTTCAAAGGTTCTGCAGACTGAAACGATACATTGACGAAGTGCATTCTAGTGCCTTTATCCGTCTTTCTGCTATCGAACACCTCCATCTTTACCTTGAATTCATGGCAAGTTCTGTAGGCAACCTGTGCACCTGTGTCATCCCCATTTGTGAACCACTTGTATGACCTCACTGCACACAGGAAGTGGAGGACCCCCTCCTTCTCCATCCATCCCTCAGTGATCAAGAAAGGACTTGATTTTGGAGCTGCAGCTGCACTCCTCACTGAACACACAGAGACTCTCATACACACACACACACACACACACACACACACACGCACACACACAGTTCATTAAACTGCCACTGATCACCGTAAGCAGTTCACAGAGAACACTGGGAATAAGAGAGTTAACAAAAAACATTACTTCTAAGAGTATGTGATTGCATCAGTAAGTACACATCCCCAAAACAGGGGCAACCAACTGCAGAGATAAGAAAACAGAGGGATAATAAAGCTCAAAGGAACAGGAAGAGGGAGTTTGGATCTAGTAACAGACTCTTTGGGACGACAACTGACACCGCCGAAGAACAGAGAGCGGCCAATGAGGACTTATTTGTCTGAAGATAGTATTGTGAAGACTGATGTCTCCTTTTCTTTGCACTTTTTTTAGTATACTGTACTATTTAAGCAGAAACTGAGTACAGGAAGAAAGTACAGTCCAACGCAATGAACTAGACACAGCCTAGTTCATTTTTCTTTGTGAAATTATTTTTGCGTTACCTTGCAACAAGTTTTGTGGTCCCTCAAATCCATAGTAAAAAGCCCAAGTGGCTTAACAATACTCTCTTGGCTAATGTTAGTAGGAGTAATAAAGAACAGTCATAGCACAGCTGCCGTAGCCATATCCATAAAATCATAGGATTCAACCACAAATGCAGCCGTTGAACCATATCCACAGCCACAGCTTCACCCATCACAGCGGCGATTGAGCTCACAGCCAGTGGCTGTATAATGTCGGAGCTCGGCCGATCAAAAGAAGTATTGAGGAGTTCCCAAAGATTTCTTTGGCCGTGGCTCTTAGAGGTTGTGTACAGAATTGCTTATTTTAGAAAGTACTCAAAAGTATATTGTATACACAATGAAATTGCACTAACAAGAGTTATAGGCGTACGAGCACTATACCGAAACATCTGTTCTGTAAAAGAAAGAGCTCCTAGCGTTCTAGTCTAAGGAGCACGATCACCACCAGCACCGCCAGTGAGTCTAGAGGTCAGTCTCCGTGAATGGCGAGGGTAACCCTCAGCCTGGTAATGAAACAACAATAGCAGGAATGTTCAGAATGTCCCAAGAGAACCTATTGACCCAGCCTATGTTATATAGACGATTGAATGCTATCTCTGCCTTTAGCAAATGTATTGAAGCAGGAGGGGTGGTGTAGCATTGTAAGGCTGGATACAAGGCTAATTAACTATGATGGATGAACTGATGAAATGTGTTTGCGCTTGCTCAATCTTTCTCTAGCTAAGACATTTAGCTAAAACAGTTTTTCACACATTTCCAACATGTCGTCAGTAGATTTTGGGTAACTTGTACAATTGCTGGTTCAGTTTTTTAGGGTTCAGAAAGCAACACTGTTTTGGTAGTTCACTATGGGTCAGATGTCACCTGCACCTATAGGGTGGCCCGTAGATTTATGTAATTTACGATTGTGTTGTCTTTTGTTTCCTGTTGTGTGATTTAATCACATGTCAGACTGGAAAAATGTGTGTGTAAGCACAGACTGAGAGGTAGGGAGAGATGGAGTGTGGGAGCTTTCCCAGTTTCTTTGTGTTTCTCTCTAGGGTGCTGGGAAAAAAAGACCACTGTTTAGTCTGAAACGTTATGAATTTAGACTGCCTCTCATCTCTTGAGTTGGGAGGTCTTGATGTATTGTAAGCCGTGTAACATCCAAGAGTCTTGTATTTTCATGCTTTAATGTAAGTAAAGCACTGAATGTTGAGACTTGTAGCTTCATTGTGTTAATGCCAGGCTAGAATTCAATGTGAAGTCCTGGGTTTGAATCTCATAAAGTAACTCTCATCCCACTTCTGTCTCGCTCTCTGTTGTAGCTATCAAAGTAAATGAGTCAAAAACAATTGGTGGACTCCAGCTATTTTGTACTGCACCTCCACAAAGCTGGTGGATTTAGCGAGAGAAAAAGTCAAAACAGCAGTGGTTAAGATATCCTGACTAAAAATCCTTTGTATGGGTCAAGCCCCCAAAACACTCAATCCTGTATTTTCCATGATGCAACCATACTGACATCATCAAGGTTATGGTTCAAACTGTAAAGCACTCCGTCCTGTGCCAAAAAAATTATATCTTTTTTTTCATTGGGTAGAACTCCCAGTGACACGTAAACTGACGTCTTCGTGTAAAAACAATGGAGTTCCCCTTATAAAAAAAAACACCAGTCTTTTCAGCGTTACATCAAATAAAAAATGAGCGGTGAAAAACTTGAGTGTTCTAAATCACCTAAACTGCCAACTAAACAGCGGCAAGCATTTGGTGTGTCCAAGGTCAACCAATAAATAACAACTCAGTCTTTGTTCATGGATTTGTCAAGTCTATTTTTAAGGAAAGTTGCTTTAAACTGTTCTCCATATGGCACGGTAATTAACACAGCCCACCACTGCTCCTCTGTTATCATGCACTGATAACAGTTTTTCCCGGCCTCTCCAACAACAGGTGGCATTACCAGGGGCTTATTTTGCCGTCTTCCATGAGGAATGCGATTCCGCAGCAGTATGTCTCAAACAGCAGAGAGCAGGCCATGACGTAATGGCCTAAAACGTGCTATCAGTTAGAAGCAGGGCCAAAACACGTGGAGTTGGCTCGTCTCTCCGCTCACCCCCGGGGCCCCTCTCTATTCTCCTTTTCCTCGTCTCTCTCTTTCTCTTCCTTCACCCCCAGCCCCTCCACCTCCCTTCTGCTCCACCGCACTCTCTGTTTATGAGTGCATGAATCGCTCCATTTCACTATACCCAACTCCCAGCCCACTACCAATCCGACAACTGCTTCAATAATAGAAGTCCCCCTCCCTGTGCTTTCATTTCCATGACAACCCCACAATGAGGAGAGAGAGAGAGAGAGACAGGCAGGAAAAAACGTGAATGAGAGGGTGGGAGTGCCTTCGCTTGACCCCTGGTCACATTTTTATAGAGGGAAACCTACAACAGCCTGAGTTTCTGTGAGGTTAAACTGGCCAATCGAGACAGCACCAACAGAAGCACTGCGCAGTCATCACACAAGGTGCATCTTGAGTATCAAGTTGACTTAAAACAAAAAAAAAAGAGTTGCAAAGTGCTTTACAGGAGGAATAAAGGATAAAGAGAAAAGAAAAGTGGCAGAAAAGAAAACAACATCAAGACAAAGTCTGCAGCCAAAGTCAGTACGGTAGTTATCATCCTCTGGGGGCCATGACTGCCTGCTGCCAATCCATCGAGCAGTTATTGAGATATTTCCGTCTGAACCAAACTGCAGACTGATCGACACCGCCATCCCTGTTTTTAGCCACTAGCATGGCTACGAACAAGGAGACAAAGACAAAACACTGAATATAAAGCTATACAGTACTTTTTACTTTCAAAACATGGGCACAAATTCATTCATTTCCTATGTTACCTTTGGAAAGGTCTCATTAATACTCAAAAGGTGAAAAGGTCAGTCCTCCGTGATAGAAATCATTGATGCGGTGTCATATGGATGGGTGGCCTTCAGAGTGACACGGCCACAACAGAGATAAACAAAGGGTGAAAGGTCTTGAGTTCAAGCACCAGTGAGCCTTTGTCACACACACGTATACACACACACACACACATGCTCTTACACACGCGTATGCACATACACATTAGATTAGCTGTTTTAATTCAACTCCCTGGATTACAGCCAGGATTAATTCTATATGCCTCAGCAGCACTGGTGAGGGAACATTTCTGTCCAGCTGTAACCATCATAGCTGTGTTCACTCTGTGTCTGGCCTGTTCTTTTACTGTTCTTTTCCAAAATGGGCCAGAGTAGAACAGAAGAGATCACATGACACCATTGGCTTCCAGTTGATTGCTTGTAAAATAATTCCTTCCTCCTCCTGAGGGTCACGAAGACAACAAAAAACCCGATCAAACGCTCCCGAGCGACACAAATACCGCAGCAGCAATTAACAGTTGCCTCCAGTGGCAAAAACATTCCCTAAAACAACTCTGTGAAGGGTTCAGTGAGGTAATCCAGAACTACATCATACCATTCATTGTCAGGTGAAAATTCCAACACAGTAGTGTCATCAACATTCAGGGGAGTGACAGCAGTGCAAAGAATGTGCTCATTATTTGCTGCCATGTGATCGTGTTACACACTTCTACTGCACTGTAAAGAAACAACTGTTTGGCAGGAAGAGAGGTGTTCCAATTGAACAAGGAGGTAATGAGGAGAATGGTCCTGACCTGTGTGTGTCTATGCAGTAACCATATGTGAGCACCTGCAGGCATGATTCATGCTTGCAACCTCACTGCTGCATTTTTAATCAAATCATGCAAGAAATGGTCAAATTGAGCTTTTCCTGTGCGTGCTGTCACAAGTTGAGTCCAGGACAGTGGGGTGACATGTCCTACGGGAGGCGGCAAGGAAGAGGGTGAGCTCAGTAATCCCCGAGGTTCTGGGCCTCCCAGTGTGGCGTCCTCAATCCCCCCAAGGCCCCGCCAAAATCCCCTTGACAGCAGTCCTCATTATTTGCATATCAGTGGCTTAGCCTCACCCCCAGACAGAACAGAGATAAAGGGATTTACTGTAGACTAGAGGAGGAAGAACAGAGAAACACTGAAGACAATACAAACACAATTTACTAATACCCCCCCTAAATCATCTGGCACATGTGGAAAACTAGAGAATGAGACTAGAAATTAAAGATCATGATGATAACAAGAGGATAAATGTGAGTTTAAGGATTAAACTTACATTTTTCAGTGTGAACAATGAGGAGACACTGTGACATTGACTTTGTGCTATCGACATTGAATATAAATCAGTTGACACTGACTCAATGCACCATTACGCCTGATCAAAGCCAACGGTTTGCATTCTATTCGCCGGACAATCCTAACGCTATTGTGTTGGAAAGCTTCATTAGAATAAAGGCGACTCAGAGGGTTGCACTCACTTTACATTGAATTATCTGTCATAGGAAATGATTTTGAAGAGACAGCTACTGCCTGCATCGGAGCTGTAAGGCACAGTGACTCACAGGTAACGTAGCACATTAGCATTTGCATGCTAAACAAAACAGCAGCCATGTTATGGCAGTTTTTAATAGAAGAAATCTGCTTCATATTGTAACTGTCAAAAAGAGAATTTTCCCTCCTTTTGTGGAGAAGATATATGGGTTATTTTGGCAGAGAAAAATAAATGGATGAGCACATTACCTTGAGCATCACAAGATCAATTTATTACATAAATAACTGGGAGGCAGGGGAGCGGAATGGGGAAACAGGATGATTCCAAATTGAATTACGTTGATAAGATCTGACTATTAATTTCCTTTCCGACACCATCCAAGGACAGAGGAGACAGACGCCTGGCTTGATTTATTGACCCGGCACCTTCTGATTTGTTCAGCATTCTGGATCATTGCAGAGGTAAATCCTCTTCACTGTGAGAGGCCCAATCAGTATTTTGGCCAAAGGAGATTGGGACAGGTTTACATTGAACCTTGTGATGCGGAATGAATAAATAATATCATACATCTATGAAGACAGGAACGGGAAATGCCACTTCACATTTTTAGTAGGTGTTGGTGATTTAAATGGGCTCAACATACAGCAGCTGATTTTAATTACTTTGACAGCATGTAGGTAGAGATATAAAACATAATAAAAAATACTTACATGATATATCACTCAAACAGGCACGCAGAGTCACACGAGGCCTTGTAAAAGGAAAATGAACACACCCTTGAAGATGACTGGTACAGCCAGTTGTTTTTGCCGACTCTATCTACCAACACTCGGATTCTTACCTTCCCCTCCCTGCTTATTTCCACTCCTAATATAACTCAAGCCCAACTTCTAAAGTCTAAACACTTAACTTATACCTTGAAAAAGTGAGGATGCGACTAAAATACTTATTCGACGAAACGTTTGAAACTTAAACAGCAGACCTACACAGAAGCACACAGATAAAGAAAACAGACAGACGAGCAAAGCCCATGTCGCCGTTTCTAAGGAGACGTCAACATTGTGAAAACAGATGAGGGAACACGTGTGGAATTTTAAGACTGGTCACCACTTCAACACTTCTTCCAGCCTACATCGCTCACTCCGTTACAAACTAATGGCTGCATGCAGATAACGGGCCAGTCTGAGAGATTTAAAGTTATTGTTTATAATCATATACAGTACAAATGATCCGTGTTTTCCCCCAGAATAATAGGCCCTGCTAAGTTTTCTGTAAAACAGCGTCATCAGAAGGGTACATACCGGTACATTTATAGACACCAAATATGTATTTATCGTGACTGTATCGGCAGTTTTTTTTTATTAAGCCATAACTGTTGTCCCACTTGCCAAAGCCCTGAGAGAATGTAAAAAAAAATAAAAATAAATAGGCCTGCAAGATCCGACTTAAAATACATTCACCGTCCGACAAGGCAACTGGAATCCATCGTGCTTTGAGTCAGGTCCCCTGCAGACACAGCCCTGTGCACCACTTCCTCCAGAGGACACAGGACCAGCCTGTCAATAATTCTGTCCTTTGATGTACAACATCAGCAGCCATTAAAGAAGCGTGTCCTTGCTGTCCTCATTGTGTGTGCTGAGCTGAGTCTTCCTGCGAGCTGTGATGGCTGCCCAGATTCTACAGAGCATGCCGCCTCTGAAACGAGCAATTTTGGATGGATTGAAATACAGCGTTACAAAACGAGCCATCTCAAAACACAACTCAGGCTTTTTGATGAAAGTCAAATCTTTACTACACCATGGACAGATGGTGTGAGGGGGATGTGTGGAGGCAGCTCACCGTACTCCACAGTACATCAAGTCTTCTCTGGAGGCAATGTAGTAGAGACAGTCCAAGGTGAAGTCATGAAAGACCAACTAGAAAACAGGATTACACAGGTTTGGATTAACAGTGGGTCGATGCGCGATACCAATCAGCCGCAGGAGTAAAAATACAACAACAAAGAAAAAGGCTGATGTTAAGTTGAGTTTACCTGATTGATAGTCTCTTGATCTACAGGGACAGACTTGAGCCAGCGCACCAAAGCCGTCACTTCTGGTTTAGAGCCTTTCTGTGTGGCCAATCCACCATCTAATAATGTACAGCGATTACAAACATTCAGACTGGATGGTTCAAATAACAGACAAACTGCATCTCATGGTGTTAATGTTACACACACACACACACACACAACCAAAACGCGTATCGTGTTTCCGCAGGCAGACTGTACAATCATTATCCAAACTGAAAACAAATCAAGTTTGAGCACATTAGAGATGATCTACGCCTCAGACAGGAACCAGTCGGGCAGAAATCCACAGCCTGAAGCTGAGGCGTGGTTGGGATTGACTGGTACAAGTGTTGAGAAACAGGAAGGAGCATAACTGAGTGTGTTGACAACCAAAAGAGGGCTTGAGCCCTTGATGCAATAGTGGTCGTGCTGCAGCTTGTGCAGTTCATCATCGGGCATCGGGCTGGGCTCTTACCAACTCTTAGATCATGGCTCACTCCTCAATGGGTTGGCACACAAAAGGTAGATGCTTGGGCTGAATGTCCTCCATTCATTTGGTGTATTTTCTTCACCAAATATTATAAGTGGAGGGAAGCAAAGTGTGTGGTTAAAAACACCCATTACCTCCAGTGATTGCATCTTTTCTCAGTGCATCTATCAGTTCCTGCTTCCTCTGGACAGAGTTCCTCAGTAGCTCCTGATACTCTCTCTCCTTCTCATTCAGCTGACTCAGCAGTCTGAAACACAAAACACCCACCATTACTCAGCAGAAAGCAGTGCATCACAAACATCATCTTAATTACTGTGTAGTGCCAAAGAGCGACGCCATTGGAGGAGGTTTTTTTGTATCACGGCCATGAAAGCTTCACGGTAAAGAAAATGACTGAGTGCTACCTGCTGGTCTCTAGTCGCAGGTCCCTCAGTTCTTCACTGAGGGGGCAGCTGCTGTTGACGACGAAGTCTGTAGGGGAGTCGGGGTTTGCCGTGGGCAGGATCTCATATGTGGACGCTGTCTGCTGCGTGTCTTCTGGCGCGAACAGCTGGTCAGCGTCAGGGACAATAGCTACCGGAGTGTCTGGGTCAGCACACTGGTCCTCGGGAGTACTGTCCTCCATCTCAAATGAGGACTGCAGCTGGAGTTTGAGCTCTGAGTGTGGGAGCGGTGAATAAATAAATAAATAAATAAAAGGAACCCCAAAGTACTGAACTTTTACTGTATGAGAAGAAGCTGTACCTGGTAGGAGCACAGTGATAGCGTCCTGTACTGCCCGTCTCAGCAGATTGTCCAGAGCAAACATCCAGTGAGGTTTCACTTGCTGCTGCCTCAACACCTTCTTCACCTGCATACAGAGGAGATGGTTTAACATGATGGAGATCTCACCAAGCCGGCGGCGGACAGCAGTGTCATCACCGGGAGAAATCGGTGTGTCGACTCTGTGGCAACGTACTGCGTCTTGGAAGCTGAAGAGCACCATCTGCAGGCTGTTTGGTGATACTGCGGCAGTGAACAGCGTGGCTCGGAGTTCCAGCAGGCTGCTGCTCAGCCGCTTCCTGTCAGGGGAGCGGATGTTGTCTCGCAGGCAGCTGATGAGCTCTGTGATGTTTTCTGCAGTTGGTGTTGTTCCTTTGTCATGCTTTTAAGAGAGAAATGATTGGAAAAATGAGGAAATACTACTTTTACATGCCCTTAATAACGGAGATCCGGTGCGTTTTCTGTAAAACACAGAAAAACTGCATTACCATTACAATTGCGTCGTTGTTTGTCGACAAACCCATAGTGCACCAGGCAGCTTTTATGAAGGAAGTACTTTAACTCACTATAGTGCTCTTAGCTTGGGCAGGAAGTATTTTTCCAACTCATTAGGGTTAGACCAATTCAAACAATATTATCAGTAATATCAAATCACCTTTGTTCTTCTATATTTTACATCATTTCTATAATCTGCATCATTGTATTATTCTTTGCAATTTACACAAGCAGTCTGACTTACAGACATTGCATGTGTTGTTCCTTGTTGTATTGTGAAATATACAGACTACATTAGATATTCATCTACATCTTTATGTTCACTCTTGTTCAGCTATGTTGTCCTTGTTTCTGTATCTGTACAATGAGATCAACCCAAAAAACAGTCAAATTCCTGGTATGTGTACTCACACCGGGCCAATTAAGCTAATTCTGATATTGAACCTCTGAAGGAACAGCTGTAGAGCTGTATTGAAAACAGCTTCGTTTAATGTTTTTATGCATTATTCTTTGCTCAAAGCACTGAAGAAATAAGTGCACAAAAATATAAACAAATGTTATGTTTTACATTTTCATACAATTGTTCATCACGCAAAATAAATACAATTTATAATTTTAAGGATTCCTGTTGTGTGAAAGAATTTGCTGCATTTGTTCTGGGGGAAAAGGCTTCCATGCACAAGACTTAACAGCTTTTAAGTGGAAAACAAAATGCCAAACCCGGTATAAAACAAATGCCCTGAGGCACAAGATAATTAACTCACAAGCCAACTTTGATATAAACACAGAGGTTCTTACTGTAAGGGTTTTGGAAATGCCAACAGTGCAACAACATGTCTGGACAATTTGTGTAATATCAAACTGAAAGGGTATCCAAACACTCGGGGCTTATTATGTGTACTTTGGCATTTACATACAACGTCTTTGCCCAGTAGCTGGGAGTTTGGCGATACTGACAAACAGCATCTGTGGTATCTAATAATCTGTTTTACTCAATGAATTGTTCTGCTATTTGTATTCTGTATCGGCCTTTGGAAATCGTTTATTGAATTGTTGAACCTGAATTTGAAAGCCTAACCAGAGAGAGGGACTGCTACTGAGCTTCAGTTAGATGCCCTACATTTTAGAAAAACACCTCGGTACTGTACATGTTGTGTATGAAGTCACGTAGTTAACAGATTTCACAATGCTGTGACCTGTGTTGTCGGGCTTTTTCCTTCACCCACCTGAGGCACAGAATCCAGTATATTAAAGACGACGAGGCTCATGTAGTCAGTGAGGACTCGGTGCAGTGTGGCTCTCCTTTCACTGTCCTTTCTCAGCATAAAAAGACCAATATTCTCCTCTGCTGAGGCTGGACTGCTCATGTCCGATGAGGAGTCCTCTGGTATTCTGGACAGTAGGGGGCAACAAAGAGATCAATCACAGCAGATCAACAAATACTAAATTATTACATCTACTAAAATGGAAATAAAAAAAAAACAGGTATCAATAATTGATGATGGATGTAATATTTAATGCTGCAGAAGCCCTATTCACGTTCTAATGTTTTTATTATCATTACTATGATCTGACTCTGCGAAAACAGTGAAACATGGTTGACTGTGGCATGATACCCTTTCCATGCCTACACAGGATGTAACCTCAAAAGACTATCTGAGTGAAACCACACTGTGGTTTCACAAGGACGTAAAACTCTGTAGAACCGTGGCTGACGCAGGGATTATAAGGTTTGTATGTCATCGGTTGAGCAACAATCTAACTCACAACAGGAAGCTGCTGGTGCTAGGTGGGCTCTCAGAGCTTTCGTCCGCTCTGAGGGTGGACTGGTGCCTCCTGAGGTCCAGGGAACAGGACAGGTCGATCGAACCAGAGTACGAATCGGTGTCCTCCACGAGGATGGAGACGGGTACAGACAGGCTGCGCTGGTAGTCGACTGCAAACCCCGGCGAGATTGTGGTTAGATGAGAGTGTTCATAATTCGTGACATTAGCCAGGTTACATAAAAAACACATGCAACAACAACCGTTTAAAAGAAACGCAACAGCAGCAGAAGACATTGAAATGAGAGAGATAGTAACGTGATAATGATGTCACTAAACTCTCGAAGATTGAGATAAACTGACACAACACATGTGAGAAAGAAGAGCCGTATGTGATTTTGAAGTGTAGAGAGGCTTCACCAGTAGAAAGGTAGTCTTTAGGTTCCGATTCCTGCGGAGCTTTGGCCCTCTTCCTCGGAGACGACCTGATGAAGGTGTCACTCAGCAGCTTTGTGGCTGTGGATCTGTCGTCGGGGTCCGGCACGAAACAGTTCATGATGAAGGCCTTTGCCCCGTCCGACATGCACTCTGGAACCTTGGGGTGGATCTTAAACATGCCCACCTTGATGGGATTGTTGAAAGGAAATTGTTAATGTTCATTTAAAACAACTTCACTTTGGGATTGTGCGTTTTTAAAAAAGAGAAAAGATGGAATATTTGTTCAACAAGAGTCATTGGCCATGCCCGTAGTTCTGCGATGACGTACTGATGCCGTGTTCATGTTCTGGTAAATATGACTTGTGGGCGTGGTTATGACTGGAAAACTCTTATTTCAAGCACTTCCATGTTATTCAGTGCCAAGCTTGATATATTGGAACTTTGCTTTTATGAAAACACCACAATCTGCATGTATTAACTTTCCCTAGTTACCTTGAACATGGCTGCCTGAGGACTTCCCAGCTCATGGAAGGGTGGTTTGCCTGTCGCCATTTCTATAATAGTGCACCCTAGGGACCAGATATCAGCCGGCTTCCCATAACCCCGAGGCCCTTGGTCAATGATCTCTGGGGCCATGTACTGGAGAGTTCCTACAGAAAAGTAATCATAAAGCGATTAAAATGCAACTAATGCAATTAGTTCAGAGACAACACACAGAGCATATCCTTCACATGTAGTTAAATCTGTAAATGCATGAACATGTGTGAAACAACACAGTCATACATGTTTTAAAATACACAGCATCTTACCAGCAAATGTCTCAGTGCAGGGGTTGATCCCTGCTAATCGTTTAGAAGTTCCAAAGTCAGAGATCTTCAACACCCCACTATACGTGTTGATCAATACATTGTCACCCTGCAGCAAAGACACAGATGAGATGTTTCACAAAAACTGCCATCTTATACCATAAAGCTAAGATTTGTGCCCCCCCCCCCCCCCCCCCCCCCCCAAGTCGCCCCACTCACCTTAATGTCTCTGTGGACTATCTGATTGTCATGAAGGTACTTGAGTCCATCGAGGATCTGTTTGGTGTAGAAGATGATGGTGGCCTCGTTGTCTTTCAGGGGACCCCATTTGGAGCGCAGGAGAGATGACAAACTTCCTACGAGCAGAAAAATGGCAAATTCTGTAAGCGGATATATTTTTAAGAAAAGAATCCTGCACATGTCCACTAAGGCAGAAATGAGAACAAAACACCGTTTCTACCGTTTGTGTCACACTGACAAAAATGCAATTCTCTGTTTTTATAGAAAAATAAGTAATTTCCCAGCTGCATGTGGCAATATCAAAACAAGATTTGTTCTAACCTTGTCCGGTTTTCTTTTTTTTTAACAATCACACGATTCTCTGAAGAGATTTTTCTTCCAATGAGCAGGATGTTGAAACCGCCCACTTTCTAGCGACTGGCTTCCAGTAGACGTTACGCAATCACACATGCACTGTCAAATCACAGAAACACGAGACAGACGCTCACTTCCTTGATGCTTAATAAAGGCATCATCCTGTACCAAAGCCATAGGGGCAGGGCTTCCTCACGTCAGCCCTTCACAGAACGCCGGGAATGACTTCTTTGAGAGTCAGTTTTTATTCCAGAGAATGTTTCAATAAACATTCTTTCATCTGGTGACCTTTTATCAATGGACCTTTGGCTCAGGATGTCCGTCCAGTAACAGACAGTTACCCTCTACTGCTCTGTGAAGCTGAAAGTATTCAAAGTTTACATGTTAGGATCCATACCTCCAGGTACTTCCTCCATGAAGATCTTAATGAAGCCATCCTCACTAACTGAGCCCAGGTACTGGACAATATTTCTGTGTTTTAGCCTCTTGTGCAGAGCTATCTCCTCGTGAAGGGGCTGGGAGTACCTGGGAAAGACGGAGAAATGAAAGTGTGACTGTGATATTTTATAAAAAGGTCAACAATACAACATCCCATATGATTAGTAAAGTTCATCGTTTTAAAACCATGTCGGACGGACAAACACAGAGAGACAGAGACAGAGACAGAGAGAGAGAGAGAGAGAGAGAGAGAGAGAGAGAGAGAGAGAGAGAGACAGAGAGAGAGAGAGAGAAATATATATATATATACACACACACAAAACCTACACAGCATTATTGCAGGATAAAACACAGTGTTGGCCAAATCAGTTTGATATCGGTCAGAAAGAACAAGAAAAGTTCTGGGAGATGCATAACTAAAAGTCAAATCATGTTTTTCACAAAACCTCCATTCGTATATAGCTGGTGCAGAAGAATGTAGCAGGTTTGCACAATGATCAGGTTTGGACTTGAAGTAAATAAATGAAGTGGTCAAGGGGAGTTGAACTCTGACTTGAAAAACATGTCACATGACAGCTGCTATTGCGCCACACTAGATGAGTCTTTCCTCTCCCCCCCCCCCCTCGAGCACAGCTCCATAAATACCGCGCGGTTTCTTGGATGCTTAAAATGCTTAAAAAGTGATTTAAACTTCACATTTCCTTCGATGGAATCCGTTATTTCCAGATGGCATGGCCGACGTTCTTCGTCTACAATGTAGACTCTACATTGTCGTGTAACAAGCAAAGAATGAAAAGTGTAAACACTCATTAATCTCCCTCAAGATTCCTAAAGAGCACTGGGGACTCAGAGCCTGCCAGTGAGCGGTATCTCTGCCAGATCATTTCCCATTAAGGTTATTAAGGAAAACATTCCTGGTGGAAACAGTGTGTCTTCCAGTAAGGGATGAATAAAGGAAAAACAGTGAGAGTGTTGGTTTCTCATACGTGCGGTCCTTCTCAGGGATTTCCTTGATGGCGATGCGTACGTGGTTGCTCAGGTCCCTCCCAGCGTACACCACACCGTACGTCCCTTTACCCAGAACGACCTTGTCGCCATTATCATTGGTGTCATAGATGTACTGCAGGGAGAAATGAAGGGAGAAATGAAGACAGCGGGAATCAGGACGTATGAGCATCAAAGTAACTGTGAGGAATTTCACAAGCAGAAGAGAGAAATATGAGGAGTGGAGGGAACAGATGTTTCCATCAGGGACTTCTGCCATGAAAACAGAATCAACAAAGTCCAGACTTTGGAGAATAAATATAAAATCAAATATGAATGTACGACACCATGTTTTGGAAATGTTTTGATGTTGTTGAGAATTTGATTTCCACCAAGCAATTGCGGCGGTTTTCAACTCGTTGAGGCAAGTGAGACCTAAAATAGAGCACACACACTGCGTCAGCGGAACGGAGGACTGAGACTGACCTCTAGTATTCCCTCAGCTAGATGGTTCAGGTCCGTGGCAGGCTGCTCAGCCAGCTGAAGCAGAGAGTTTACCAGCTCGCAGAAACTAGTGAGAGAACAGTGTGAGGAGGCATTGTTGGAGGTGAGAATATGCTCTGAACCGAACATGTGGTTGAATAAAGTTTCAGTGAATTTCATTAAAAATTAAGAGATTGCCAAATAAGTTAGCTATGAAAAGAAAATGCCACTGAGGCGGCAGCAGAGGGTTCATCAGTGGCTCTCTTAAAACTGAATCTATCTGCAGTGGTAGACACCGCAAGAGGTTAGAAGGAAAGGTCTTTTTGTGATTTGGGTCAACTGACTCTCAAAGTTACAGTGAAAAAAAAATCTGTCCTAGGGTGATTTTCTAAAGGACACAAAAAAACAAAACATGACTCACACAATGCGATTGCAACACACTCATTTCAGCAAAGCTAGATTATAACCGCCGATTGTCTTCCTGGGTACGTTTTTCTCCACTCATTCACACAAAACACACACAATTTGTCCTGCTGTATATTTGCCAATCTATTAGTCACTCACCCTTTACAGTGACACTCAGAAGGGAAGCAGAGCTGGAAGTCATCTGAGTTGTAGTGGACATACAGGAAGCAACTCCGCTCATCAATCTTTGAAGCACTTTTTAGGGGGGAAAAAAAGGCAAATTTAACGATTCAAATCGTCCTAATCCTAAATGTAATTGTTATGAACACACATGGGCGGTGTCAAAAGCTGTACATAGAACTCTGGTGAACATAAAGGATGTTGACACTGATTAAAACAGACAGTGTATCCATCAACCCCCCTTTTTCTGTTCCAGGGAACCAACGGCTGATGTTTGCATTACAAAAGGAATCAGCTTTGGGAGTGATTCATTCAGTAAATGCTGATGAGCAAGGCCCTGCACCAAACACAATGCAAGATGATAACGTTGTTTGCTTGCTGTTCTTTCAGTAGCCCGGCAGCTGACTGTTTTGGGCTGATAATTGCCCAAGTGGCAAATCGGCAGACACGGCAAGGCTAAAGTACACTGATCATTATGCAGAATCAACAAAGGTCTATACAACAAAGACGCCTGAATCCATGTTGACAAAACAAAAATCTGGCTGACAGGCAAGGTTTCCCAGACAACCAGCATGTTTTGGGGCCTTTGACTCAGCTGCAGGCTTGAACACACACAGATATGCGAGAGATGTTAGCACATGATGTGCTCCACTTTACCTCACTCCCCGAATTGCAGAGGCTGGGAAAGTCCACTGGTGTAAGCCTTTCTGTAGAATCAAGGAGGGAAGTTAAAGACACGGGACTAAGACAGTTGGAACTGCTGAATAAACGGTGTGTTACACATGACCGAGCAGCTTCCATATGCATTCACGTAGACGTGCGAGAGACAGGAAGCAAACAGTCCTGAGGCATGAAGTCATGTTTTTCACACACTGTGACGTTCAAAGAACACACCCACCTGATAAAACACTGACTGGAGCATAAAACATTGTGACAAAAGTTGGTTCTTCCTGTTATTATGCAATTTATTCTGCATTCTGTGTGTATGGCAGGTCGTCAAAAATATGTATTCAGAAAAGGAGGCGGCTCTGTGGGGGGAGGGTAGACAGAGGGTCGACATACCTTTAAGGGTGTGACGTGTTTCAACTGGACAGTGCGACTTTCGTCCTCCTCGCTCACACACACAATAGCTGGTTGGAGGACTTTACTGGGCTCCAGGATGAGCACCTGAAAAGCAGAAAATGTATTGATTTGCAATGAGAGGTGAAAGCTTTCTCGCTTTCGCCATCATTTCCTGACCATATCCCTCAATACTAACAGAAGTACAGCAGTGCGTGTTAACCTTAAAATGGACAGAGCTGGGTTCCAATGAACAGATACTGACGGCCAGAGAAGTTGAAAGTTTCCTGTATATTGTTACGGTTGGTGTCAAAGTTATCGGCGACGTCTTACTGGGCAGTGGCCGGTGGAGTCAGTGGGTTTACAGGTCTGCAAAAGCAGCTCCATCCAGAAGTCCATGGTGTCCTGCTTTAGAGATTTCACCTCAGGTAGCTTTGCAAATTGCCGGTACAGGATGTACGTCTCCATGATGGATGCCACATACCTGAGAGAAACACGAACCTCATTAATCCATGTGAAATGAATCAGTAAATCAGACCAAAATCCCTCTCAATGCTTTCTGGTCCAAAAAAAGGTTTCAATTAATCATCCTGATGATGATTAAATACGTTGGTCTGCATGATGATGAAGAACCGCCTCACCAGACCGGGGCCTTGAGCCTGTAGAGTTTTTCAGAGGCCAAGATGACTTTCCGATGTTCGTTGACGAGGATGTTTGCTCCGAGGTAGAAGCCGACGTCCCAGTAGTCCTTCATCTTCTCCAAACTGCCTTTTCTACCGAGCAGGGTGCTTATCGTCACACCTGAACACCAACATCAACACAAGAGCAAAAACAGTCACAAAATGACAGATGCATTCCCAAACTAATCGGCTCATATGTGCATCAACAGATGACCGCCCCGTGCACAACCACAAGCCCATTCATCTCCAGCAGCAACAATGTAGTAATATAAGGCCATCATGCACGTGCATTGCTGGCACAGAATTCGCCACTAGGGATATAACACTACATTCATTCTAATTGATAAAAAATAATATACACATTTGTATCAATCCTGATGTGTATTGTGAAATGTTTCTCAAGTACTCTATGTATAAATACACTCCCGTGCAATTAGTTACTGTAAAACGAGTTTTCTGTATATTGCAATGCATGCAGAAAACATTTAAACTCCAACCAGAACTGTGGCTTTGCCAATTCAACATATGGGTTGTATCATAGCAAAACCTATGGATTACATTATACCCCTTAAATGTAAGTCATAGGCAGCATCAACTTTGACACACGAAACCTGTGGACCATAAACATGCATTCTTGCCAAATGATCAGAGCAGGTATTTGTCACAGATTCTCTCTGAATAATAAAGCAGAAAGTATTACGCACCTATTTTGCGCAGCTCAATAGAAGTGTCAAATTCATGTCCAGCAACCATCAGCAGGACCACGTTGTTGATGCCCGAGTGAAGAGTTGGCTCGAACTCAAAAGCTTTTCCATACCTGTCGAACAATGTAAATATAATACCAGCACACTGACAGAGAGGGGACATCGGTAACACCAGAACAATGATGCAACATAAACTGCAAACACATACAAACAACAATCACAAAAGTACACATTAAATAGGATCTGTAGTGACAAACTGTGGTTTACAAAAGACAGACGAATGGCGCTTCTCATTCGGTTAAGAGCAGATCTCAGAACACTAAGTGGTTGTACCAATAGCAGGCATGGTCTCTGCTGCTCTGATCAGTGAACCCGGAGCTCATGAACATGTCTTTGTAGATGCGTCCACACAGGCAGTAGACGTCTGACACCACCTTGACCCCCGACTCCGCAATCGGCAGAATGGCCTCCAGAGCCTTCGCGCGATCTCCGGGGTGATTCCTCCTGGTGTGGTAAAAAAGTGCCCGTGTCAGCAGTGAGGAGCTTCAACAAAACCCTTTATATCCTGTATAAACAAATGACGAATAAAAGGCTACCAGCTGATACAAAGGCACAGAAACACGAAACTGAATCCAGAGGAGAGATTACAATAGTTTAATTGTGCTTATAAAACAAAAGGTGGCTGCAGTAGGAGCCATCTAGGTACCTGTTTAGAGCAAATATGTAGTTAAATTTGATGTTCTGATGTTTTGCTACCAGACACATGGGCAGGTCGTTCAGAGTCTCCACCAGTTTGATTATGGCATCGTAGTCCTGAGAAAAGACGGTGTAGAATTCCAATGTATTATTTATTAGGCTTGCATCCAATGACATCTTATAATTACCAACCGCGACGGCGTGTGGCTGGCATTGTTTTCACTTTGTGTGTGTGTGCGCGCGCGTGTGCGTGTGTGCGTCATCATGGCATAATCTGGTCGTAAAGTAGCGGGCCAATCCTGCACTCCTACTTCTGGTGCCCTTGCTCAGACCACACCGTTCAAACTCCGCCTTCATTTTGATCTCAACTACACACACACACACACACACACACACCGAAAACAATACCAGCCACACGGTATCAACCACTGGTTGTAGCCCATGACCTTTTACAGAGGCATTTACTCACATGCACAGGTAAACACACACCTGAATGTCCCTGTAGGACAACAGCAGGTTCATGACTATGTCAGGGGTGAGCAGCTCTACACTGTCCAGGCGTTTCTGGATGCAGTTTAACTCCTCACTCAGGGCTTGGCCGCTGAACCGCTCCCGTGCCATACGAATCTCATGCCTGATTGACTCCCGGAAGTACTCGCTGTCGGTACAAAGAGCAGAATGAATTATAACACTCTCACAATCGCCAGCAAATCAGCCAATGGGGGGGGGGGGGGGGGGGGGGGGGGAAATGGTGAACAAAGCCCTGCAGTTCATGCCTGACCTGGACTGGATTTGTACATTGTTCAGCAGATGCACCAGTCTCTCCACCAGCGGGGTTAGCAGGGGCTCCAGCTGGAAACTCGGCTGCATCAACTCTTTGATACCAGACATCATGATCGTAGCGTCACAGGCGAACACTTTACCCTGAGGCGACACTACGTATGGGATGAATGTGTAACTGCCACACTGCTCCTGGAGGAAGATAATACACACATCATACAGGAGACACGTGCACACAAGGAGACCTTGTGTGGCCTCAATGGAGCTGAGGAGTGATTTGCAAGTTGTAAGTGCGTTTGCTTTTAACGCTTCATTAAATATTTAATGTTAAACTCTTTCATAAATGCAATCGATTTGCTCCTGATTATTTCAGAGCTTTTCTCTGTTGTACATAATTGTAAATTGATTATCTTTGGATTTTGTGCTATCAAAGCATTTGATGATGTCACATTTACATTTGGAAAATAGTGATGGAATTTCCCTGACATTGTACAGACCCAACCATCAAATAGTCAAATAAAATAATCAAAATTTCAACGGTGGGCCTCTATTGGCTCCATCAATCCACTCCCATTACCGCTAAGATTGCAAAACGTCTGAGGTTTGCTGTAAAATAATGAATATCCTGAAAATAAATGTTTGCCCCCTAGTTTAATGGTTGCAGATCGAGTTGAATTATGACATTCATTCATAACAATGACACAACGGAAGTTACCTTGAGAGCCTGTAGATCACTATCTTGCTTGTAACAGTAGAGGATGATGTTATTGGTCATGCTGAAACTTTCTCTCACTCCCAAGTGATAGTAAAGGGAAGGCTGGCAGAAAGAGTCGCTCATCTCAACCACTGCTACATCTGGGGGGGGGGGGGGGGGGGGGGGGTTTAGGGTTGGTTAGTTTGCGAAATTGACATAGTACTGCGCATGTGTGTCATCCAAATTACCCCGCAGTCAGCATGACTGCACTTGCCTGCGTTGTAGAAACTATCCAGAATGTCCGTGGTGCCCAGGGATATTCTCTCATATGAAATAGTTTTGAAAACCGCGTGCGCGTCCGCGCAGGCTTCCTTCAGGCACTTCAGGGTTAGGTTCTCCTCAGTCTGCGGCACCGATGCGTCCTCGTTCACAATGTATGCCACGGATACAGCTCTGGTCCGGCTCCGTGGAGAAACGATCGGTTTAGCCGAGCCGCTGGCGCTCGGGTCTACAGCCGAAGAGTCCTGCCACAAACTTCCAGCTGACACCCAAACGGGATCTTTCCTCCTCTGCTCGTGCAGGCTCATCCGCCTGCGCTCTGTCGTGTACATTTGTTCTGCCTTATTCCGCAGCTGAAGCTCAATACATGTCCTTCGTAGGGACGACTTCCATGAATAAAAACCGCAAACAGCACGGTTGCGTGTTCTTGTAATTCCCCAGGTGTGTCGCCGCCCCCGCTCACAGAACATATCCACTGTCATTCCCGGTACTCCTCTCGACCCGCCCTCCCCTCCCCTGCTCCGCTCCGCCCCGCCCGCTGACATCTTGAGCGTGAAACTACTCTGCTTCGACTCTCGCACGACACCTGCTGTGAAAAACTTTTATTCAACTTTTGTCACTACCGCAATGCCACCTTTTAAATACACTTGGTATTTTTTTCTAATTATGTCTTCATGCATATAATAAATGAATAAGCCCCATTCTTTAAATAAATAAGTCAGTCAGAGATGTAGAAACAGGTGGACAGGCTGGGGCGAGAGGGAGATGAATTGTGTTTGGTCTCTTGCTTTGCTTCACTTGTAGTCTATTTTTTTCCAACTTAAATGAAAAGAAAAAAAACATAAAAGCCAGAGCATACAGTGGTGTTAGTGCGCACTTAGTGGTTTAGCTCAACAAGGATCTAACCATGGGACACTTAAGCACATTTAAGGCCAGATTCCTATAATATTCTCCAGTTCCTTGCAGTATGAGATAAGATGAAATAGGCTTCCAGACCAAGCTAAACCAAAGAAAACTAAAAGTAGTTTCAATGCACAAATGCTTCATTTGAATGTTTATTCATAGAAAATTGTAAAATAAACACATGACATCATGTACAAACCTCTGATGAGGTGTCTACATTAAAACTCTCAACTCCAATCCAAATTTTCACTGTCTTTATTTACAGTACATGAATGAAAATTGACTGTGAATGCTGTCGGCTTCAGAACAGAAAAATAAAAAGGTTAAGTCTGTAAATACACACAGCATTGGTGCAAGGAAACCCATAACAGCATCACCAATTTCATCCCCTGCACTACAAAAGGAAAAAAAAGGCAATATCATTACAAGTTGTATGTCTGTAATGTTTTACTCTGACAATATGCGATTGACATTCCACGTATCGTACATTGACATATACAGCTGGGACATAGACAAGAGATTAGTCTCCTGCTCAACTGTGTACTGAGTGCTGTGATCCAAAAATATATAATTAACTGTTATATTTAGCAAGGTATCTTTATCTGGCACCGAGCACTTCGTATTGTGAGCACTGTCAGATCAGTCACGTGTCACACAGACATTACACAATCAACCTGAGAATAGGAAGTCTTCTGTGAGACAGTTGTGGCAGGTTTAAGCAACAGTTCAGTAATTACAGAATATACAAACCAGCCTTGTTCCATAATTGTATTAAAGTCCCACATTTACCGGTTCCATTCCCTGCCGAAACAGCTATTTTCTTTAACAGTGACGGTGATGTTGTGTGATCTTAAGGAACTTGGGAAATGTAGTTTATGGAAAACAATTTACTCATCGAGACCCTCGTCGTCTTCCTCCTCCCCCTCCGGCTTGGCGTCCACCTCGCTCGTATCTGAAAACTCATGCAGGAGGACGTACTCGCGGCTGCTGAAGCCAAACTTGATGACATCCTTTTCTTTGAGCTCGTAATAGCGCTGGGCTTCGATGCGCTGATTGTTCAGGTAGGTGCCGTTGCCGGAACCCAGGTCAATGATGTAAGGCCTTACCCTGCGGCCACCGGTGCCGTCTGCACGTGTAAACGCTATCAGTCTACAGAAATACAGGCAGAAAGAGACAGAAAGTGTTACTAATACAGCAACAAAATCATCAAAGTGTAATGCAACATGGAGTGGAATTGTGTCCAAATCACACAGATTGAAGTTTTCTAAAGCAAGTAAAAAAAACCTGAGCTGATACCGTACTTTTTGGACTATAAGCCGCTACTTTTTACCCCACGCTTTGAGGCGTCTGCTTATAGTCCGGTGCGCTTTATATACGGATTTTTCCGTAGCTTTTCTCCGCCACAACAACCGCAACTTACACAACATTTACTAGCTCCCGACACAGAACATTTGCTACCAGCAACCCCTCTGCTACCAGCTGTTACTGACAGGGTCGCTACAATATGGATGAAGTACGTTTGACCTACCTCTCACTAGGACTGTTGACAAAAAAGGTTGAACGGCAAGATGCTTTTAACAGTACATGTCCGACTCGCTAGCTTCTAAGCTAATTTTAACATTACGTTCAAGGACCCAAATGCAGACTCCGGACAGCAGAGTTATATTGCAAACCAAGATCATTTATTTCTCTCACTCAAAAACACGCACACAAAAACACGCATTGCGCTGTCCTCCGCATCTCGTAGTGTCCCAGCCTTTCGGAACCTGTTGGTGATGGTGGATTCTTTCACACTGCTCCACGCTGTTAGGATCCACTGGCAGACTTGAGAAAAAGCTGATCTTCTCATGCAGCGTGTCTACGCTGCTCATAGCTCTGAATAGCATTTACGGCTAACTGGCTTGGCCAGTTGCTGCTAGCACAACAGCTATTCAGAGCTATGAGCAACAACAGTTATTGACTCATTGCTTTTCGTTTGGTAGCCGTGAGAGACCTTAGTCTGTAATGCAAGTATGTCTGCATGAAAAGATGTACAAAGATATATTATATATTCCCTAATGCTAATCGCGGTTAGCATTTCCCCATTGGCCGTAATGTTAAAATTAGCTTAGAAGCTAGCGACATGTTATGATGTTCATAGAAGAAGACAACTTTAGTACTGTTAAAAGCATCTTGCTGTTCAACGGGGACACCTGCGGCTTATAGACCAGTGCGGCTTATCTATGTAAAAATTCTTTTTTCTTTTAAAAATCAGCTGGTGCGGCCTATATGCCGGTGCACTCTATGGACCGGAAAGTACGGTAATGGTTATTCTTACCGATACTGGAACACTGCATGTTGCTTGGAGCAGGATGGGTGGTCAATGGGGATATCAGCAATTTTTCGCTGACGCCCCAACAAATAGGCACTCTGTCTGTGAATGTACATGACTGGAAGGGGCTCATCATTCTTGAAGGGGTACAGCCGCCATCTGCGCTTAGGAATGCGGGCCTCGGGTGGCTCGTTGTACTTGATCACCACCCCCCGGAATGTGTTTGTATCTTCTGTTAGAGCCCCCGACAGTGCAAAGTTGGGCTTCTCTTTGTCAACAGGTGGGTCACTCCCTCCTTCAGACTGTCCCATATCCTGTTCTTGGGTTTCTTCGCGCCGCTGGCGGTTTTCTCTGCGCTGCTCATCGTGCCGCTGCCTCTCAGCTTGTTGAGAGCCAAGTGCGCCTCGCTCCCTCGGTCTGTCTCTGCCGCTGTCGCTGTCTCTCTCCCGTGGTCTGTCTGATTCCCACCTGCTCCGCCTCTCCTCTGGCTGATCGGTCCTTCTCCGCCGCTCATCACCACTGGCCCGATGCTCCTCCCGCTCCTGAGAGATTTTTGGTAAGAAGAGGATTATTAGTCAAGGACAAACTCAAACAGTTACAGATGTTTACAGGCATTACCATATATTACATTCAGTCAGAGTGGCCATTGTTATGTCATTGTTGTATCTGGCATATGATACGGATGACTTTGTTGTTCTACTGACATATGCCACTTATAAATGGCGAGTTATTGTAATTACAATAAGAGCAAAAACATCTAATTTGAGACTGACATCATGAGACTATTACACGTAATTACCGCTTGTAGGCAGTTGTCATGTGCCAATACCTTAGTGGTAGCAATGCTATCCGGCCCACTATAGCCAAATATTTGCTCTGTTTGAAGAAAAAGTTTTAACAACCATGAAATTGTTAAACGGTGTTTTTTGTGTAAATAAATTTTTTTCCAACATTGTGAATTGGCATATTATGGTACCTTTTTTGTAATGCACAACATATGACTGGTTGGCATTAGATGCCCACAGCCATTGCAATACCTGCATACTGATGAAAAGTGGTATCTGTCAATAGAACACAGGTGACTCACAACCTAATCGTATGTCAGTCCAGCAGCAGCAGTGTGAGGTAAAAATAATAATCACTTATAAATCTCTATTAAAGCTGTGAAGCATTTTTTTTCTTCCTAATTTAGAGCCTAATCACCCGCTTTATTTTGACATCAGCACCGCGATGTGGGGGAGAGCGACTTCTTCTGTTTCTGGGAGATCTGCTGCCTCGTCTTACGGGCGATGTCTCTCTTCGAGCTGGTGAACGATCCCTCGTCCTGGCGGGCGATCTACACGAAGAACACAAAAAGAGGTTTAGATGCAGCTGACGCGTAAATAAAGGCTAAGTTAGCGGACAACGCAACGCGTTTGTGGTGTAAAAACACACAGCAGGACTAAAAGCACGTGGTAAAAACTAAGTGACATGTTGATCACAAATTACCTGCTCGCTCGTCTCCTCGGTGGACTTGAGTTTCCGCTGGATCTCGACCTCGAGCGGCGCGATGTCTGTGGCCTAACGGGGCTCACTTGCTCCTGCTTTACCTTAACTTTGGGCTCCCGCTCCGGTGATTCCCTTCTCTTGTGTCGCTTTTCTTTGGTCATTCTAATATATGTTTACCAAATCCAACCGTTATTTAACTAAACACACATCGCCGTCCAAGCCAAAGGCGTGTAGCAACAAAAGCTAACTCGCGATTACAAAACTTCGACTGTTGTGCTCAAATTACACACTTCCGCTTCCGGGGGTGCGCCAACATTTCTGTCAACAGGGACGCAACCAACTTTTGGTTCCGTATGGACAAGTCCCCATAAACGGCATTTTGAATTAAGCGAGTGATGTTAAAAAATACGGATTTTGTTTTTTGTCAAATAACATTCAGTTTTAAAACTCCAAAGGCACATTGTAAGACGTAAAATGGACGTGCCATTAAACTCACACAAAGTGGACAGCCAGCGGTCTTAGTTTGTTGTGCTGAATATTATAACAAGAGTCTCCAAAATGAACATTTGTGAACCAAATCGCCGATTCCACTCGGACACATTAAAATGGTACGCCTGGACGCTGTTGCCATGCCAATTTAAACGGTTAGAACAAACTTTTTGTGAGCAACGACATCGATATTTCTGTAACTGAAGCGTCACAACAAGACGCTTCTGATTTCTAGTGTATATTTTCATTATTTTAACAGAGAACACACAATGATTACACCGGACGAGTCTCTCGTGAAATACGACAATCCAGTTTCGATCAAAAACACGGACCGAAAATCACCAAAGGTGAGTTTAACGTCACATAGTAACGGCACGAAAGACTAACGTTAACGTATAACGACTGTAACGACTGTTCTATCATAAACGATCAAAAAATAATGTACTTATGAAGCTTAAAGATGTCATGCGAGTCATTTATGTTGAGTATATCGAGTTGGAAATAGTAATTTACTTAAAACTATGTTTTACAGGAACAAGTTTGGTTGTATACAAATTACTAAAAGCTAAAAAGGTGATTTAAGTCTGTAAACTCTGGGGAAAAAAGGTGTGGGGGGGGGGGGGGCATAAGCTGTAGCACTCACTGCCTGTATTGTCTGGCAACATCGGCAAGACTGGACAACTGTAGCCTACTGTCCTGTCAATGAATGAGTGACAAGGCAGTATATTAAAAGGTGTCAGCTATTTAAAAAAATATGGCATTAGGATAGGTAACATTAAGTACATGCAATATATAATGTGTTGAATGAAATATGTTTCACTACAGGGACGGCCTTTGAGAGTGAGCCCTCAGCAGTCTCTCTCTAACCCTGTTCCACCCCCTCCTAAGCCCAAATCAGCAAGTGCTGATGCCTCGAAGCAGGAAAATGAGATCCTGACCAGCATTCTTCCACCCAGGTATAGCTCCATACCATCAACAATATAACGTTCAACAAGAACAAACCACGCTCTCATTTATCTCGACTTCTGCGGTTGGTAGGGAATGGATGGAGGAAAACCAGCTGTGGATGCAGCACGTGTCTTGTGCACCTTGTACCAGAACAGACATTATTCGCCTGGAGGAACAGCTGGACATAAAGCTGCAGCAATGGCTGGCCAGAGAAATAGGAATCTGTCCCGTCCGCAGGAAGCTTTACTCCCAGTGCTTTGGTAAGGAGGAGGCTGAGATAGTGGCGGTGTCACCCACATCAACATTAATTCAAATTGTCCTATTCTCCTAATTCTCTATTTCTTTCAGATGAGCTGATCAGACAGGTGACCATCAACTGCGCTGAGAGGGGTCTGTTGCTTCTGAGGGTCAGAGATGAGATTCAGATGACTATAGTTACCTACCAGACACTGTATGAGAGCAGCATGGCTTTTGGAATAAGGAAAGCACTGCTGGCTGAGCAGGGCAAGGCTGACATGGAGAAAACTGTAAGGACATTTAGTCATTTATTATGACTTACAACAAACAACTACATAAAGGGCACGAGGACCCAGAATCGGAAATGTTTGCAGCACTTCATAGATAAGATCTAAAGCCAAAGGAATATAGTTAAAACTCTTTTTCAGTAAGGTATCCAGCAGAGAGCACCATTTCACTTTAAGAGTGCAACATAAGGTCGGGGGTAGTGCTCTTTGCATAACTGACGTACAAGTTTGTCTTTTCACATGCCTAGATTTGTGATCTGGAGGGGGAGAAAAAAGACCTCAAGAAGCAACTGAACGAACAGAGAGCCATCTATGAAACGACTGAAAAGATAGAACACGAAAAGCGACAGTTGGAAGAAAAGAAGCTCAGTGACGAGATTGAGTTCCTGAAGAGAACCAACATGCAGCTCAAGGTGATGTTTCTTTTTTACGTACCAAAGAAAAAAAATCTTTTAGATTCAGAACCAATAGCAGCCATGTTGTCTTGTCTTAATATTTTTACATTTGTCTTCCTATTCAGAACCAACTGCAAAAGATGATTACGCCAAAGAATTAACTTCGCCAAACCAGAACCAGCTCTTCATTTCCCAGTACACAATGTGACATTTGTTCTTTGTCTTGTTTCTAAATTAATTCATATAAACTTAACAGATTGTAATTAAAGAGTATTTTATTACAGCATGAAAAGTACAGTTCTCAATAACTGTACCTTTCTCTTGAACATCAAGAGAGCATTACACCTGTAAATGATGAATTAAATGTCATTTAAAAACAGTCCTGGGTTGAAGGTGAACCGAGAGACGGTCATGGTAATGATAAGGCAACTCGTGGCCACTTGATAAAGACCATTTAACAATTAGTCAGCATTCCACCGTCTGTCAACTCTACACTATCAATAAAAGCGTGTTCTCTTGGGCTGGTTTAAATAAAGATTTATTACAAACGTTGAGTTTCACGACTCCAGGCTAGTGTTTTGGTCGTTTGGCCTTTTGGCCGTCTTTGGCCGATGCTGGGGCCTTTCTGTTCTTGTTCTTGTTCTTCACATTGTGTGTTTCGTAATAGCGGACACCAACTTTCTTCGTCTTCTTAGCACGGTCCATTGCTCGTCTCTGTAGAGATGGATAAAGAACAGAGGAAAAACATGAGCAACTTCATTCCTGTTACATCAGAAAGTCAAGTTTATATTTATACATAGCGCCACATCACAACAGAGGTTATCTGATGACACTTTTCATATAGAGCAGGTCTACACTGTACTCTTGAATTTACAGGGATCCAACATTCCAAAAGAGGAATACACATTGAGCAAACGCGTCGACACAGAGATCTGTTTGACGTCGGCGAGGACAAACACTGCATACCTGTTTAGACGTCAGTCTGTGGGATTGGGTGGGCTCCTCGTCCTCCTCAGCTTTCCTCTTCTTGCTCTGCTGGTTTGCATCTGAATTCAAACAAAGATTAACAAATGTGAGTCCTGACCAACCCAATTTGTATGGCTGCAGGCAAATACCGTACAAATCAGTATTTGTGTGTCAAACTTGGGATAATACATACTCACACCAGTAAGACAGCATGGTTGTGGGCTTTTAATTTTGTTTCTGAGAAACTGAAAGTTTTTTTTGGAAGTCTGATCTTCCAAAACAAATAAATCTACCTTCAGCACCATACAAAGTCATGACAAACATGTTGATTGACTACCTTTCTTCTGTGCTTGCTTTGCTTGCTCTGCCGCCACTTGTTTAGTCTTGATGTCCGTGAACGCTTTGTCAGACAGTGCCTTAGGTATCCTGTCCAAAGTAGAAAAAGAGTGGATAAATCCCCAACAAAGCAAAGAGTTGGGATCTGTTGTAATGAACAGCAATTATCTATGCAGCTATACTTGATTATAGAACACAAAGACATGGAAAAGTTATGGAAACGGGCTCCTGATCAGAGATGAATACGACTGACTGCTGGTCCTCGGGGGCTTAAAGGCTGCTTAGCACGGACCAACTCAAATACATGGCATCTCTCTGCCCAACAACTTCCGGTTACTTTACTGGACAAAAGAAATTAGGGCAAAACAAAGGAAATAGCTCAGTGAGGTGTGGTGGAGAGCATACTGACCGGATTGCAGAGAAGCGCTTGAATTTGGCCCGGTCCAGGAAATGCTTGTACTTAGAGATCTTGTCATCCAGCTCACGAATCACCTCCTGTGAACTCTTGTTGCTGGTTGCTTTGCCAGTCTGAGCGGTTGCAGGCTTGGCGTCAACAGTCTCTCCACTAGCTGGTTCAACATTGGCCCTGTCTGCCTCGCCGCCGCCGCCCTCCTCCTCCTCCTCCTCTTCTTCTTCCTCGCCATCAGAGCCAGAGAAGTCAGACAGCCCCAGGTCAGGCATCTCCACAGGAACCAAGTCTTCCTCGTTGAACTCGGGTGCCACATTGATTTTGCCAAAGTTCTGTCGCACATTAGACAGAATCTTCGTGACCTGCTCCTTCTTTCTCTGCTGCTGTTCCTCCGAGGTGGCGTCCGGATTGTCTGGCTGTTCCTCCTGCACAGTCTCAACTGCCGCTGAGGGTGCTTCAACTGGGAATTGCCCCTTGCCCTAGAAAGACAACAGACCCAAAGCACAGGTTGAAAACACAGGTTGGTGTAGAGAAAAAGTAATTTGCTGATGAAACAGAACAAAGTCTTACCTCATGATCCCCCTCAGCCCCAGGGGGTTTCACAAAGAAGGGGATACGTCCCCTCTGCCAATCATTCAACACCATTTTGGAGACTGCGGAGATATCTGGCTCACCACCCTGTAGAATGCCAAGAATACGTTGCTCAAGTTAAGGATTTAAACTAGTGGTTCACACACACTTTGCTATTTAACTGGAAGCCAAAAATAAACCAGATGTGTTGCGTAAGGATTTGGCGTTACACTTCATAAAATGGAATTAAAATTCGTACTTGTACGTATAGCGACATGATACTGTTATGTTATCATATGATGTTATTTTTATAATAATAAATAACTACATTCCAACTTCAGGCAGAGCAGTTTTAAGTCTATCCTGTTAATGTCCCGCAAGCAAGAAAATGAAAGCGGAAGATTCAGACCTTCCGAAGTTTCCCAGTGCGCATTGCCAGCTTCTCAAGGAATTCTTCAGGAGAGTTCCAAGTGGGGATGCGGTAAGTCTTCTGAATGTATTCTGGCTTGGCCCGCTCCAGCACTGCCACAATGTGGTCCTCTGGGTTCTTGACCTTCTCCACTTGAACCTTTGTGAGGAAGGGGAAGAAGAAGTTCAAAGTTCACTTTATTGTCAAAGTTTCCACATGTGTTATGCATACAGAAATTTCGAAATGCCGTTTCTCGCAGTCCCACAGTGTAATATAGACATGAACATATAACATATAATAGAAGAAGGCGTGCAGTTTAAGATATGGACCGGC
The DNA here is from genome assembly GCF_949748355.1 of Melanostigma gelatinosum. Classification (NCBI taxonomy): domain Eukaryota; kingdom Metazoa; phylum Chordata; class Actinopteri; order Perciformes; family Zoarcidae; genus Melanostigma; species Melanostigma gelatinosum. The sequence goes on along the minus strand of NC_136642.1, from coordinate 7,446,476 downwards.
AACATTTCAGTTACAGGGACTACGAGGCCTAAATGTTAAACCGAGGAACTGGAGGATCAGAATCGGAGCCGATTCAGGCACTTTTTTAACAGCCGGGTATTAGCAAAAAGAATCCACTTTCAATTCTTTGTTCATTACGTTCCAGGTACTAGAGCTGCCACAGATCCCACATTAACAGTCTCTGGGACAGCGTGTCTTTCTGTGCTATGAGGAGCACCAATGATTCGCCTCCATTGTATTGGAGCAGAAGTATGCGAGGCACATATCAGAAAACCTAAATAAAGAGACTTACCACTCCTTTCAGGACAATATCAGATTCACTGTCGTCTGAAGGGTAGACAACACCGGGACAGTCTATGAGGAAGATGCGCCTCATCAAAGTGATGTACTGCCACACCTAAAAAAGGAAGGAGATTAATGTTTAAATCATTAAATCATTTCAGGTTCACATGAGATGTTGGCAAAATATATATTTTTTGTCAGTGCAAATCAAAGACTGTTTTAAATCTGACTAAGAACTGTGATAATGGCTTCTTTTCTTTTCTCCATATGCTACAAACCATCTAGCTCTTCCACGACTGGTTCATCAGAGGGATCTTTTCACATACCTTACTACAAAGCAAGGAATCTCGCCCTTCCTCCCTCCCTGTCTGTCTGTCTGTAGGCCACGGATCATGGGCTGCAGTTTACTTTTGCTGCTGGACACCGGATACACTACAACCCAACTCTTCTTCATGCCCTGCAGCACATCCGGTACCGGCAGCCAAGCAACAGGCCCTTTCTGAATGCGTACTGCACGAGCAAACATAAACGCAACATCCATTACCAACAGTAAGAATGAGGGTCACGGCAGTGCAGCCAGTATGTGGTGATAATGAAAGGCAAGGTGAGAAATAAAGGAGGGTTGGGCCTCAGACACCCCCCCCCCCCCCCCCACTCCTCTTTCCCCATGACCCTGCTGTGGACATCGGGGTTATCAGGCCCTTGTTCGTTTCCAAACAGGATAAGCAGCCCCAGAGGAAATTAAGGATGAACATGGTTGTTGTTCTTTCTCTTGGTCCAGTCTCTCCGTAGATTTTCAGTTATGTAGTTAAGAGACTCTGAGCCAACTATTTCTGTTGTTGCAGCCATCAACAATTACCAAGTTAAGAAGAGGGACATGACATCACCTTCCCACTGAATCAAAACTCCTCTTTCCTTTTCACTCGTTAGACAAAAACATTCCCTTCTTTGCTCTTATCCTTTTTCGATGAGTAGTGTATAATACCGGTCGGATCTTTTCTTTCATATTCTTGGTTCTAGGCCTTTACATGGTCAATGTAGCGATTTGTTTCTGGCAGGAAAGATTTTCAACAAGAGGCACTCATATGAACACTTAACTCAGTGTCATCATTTTCCTTAAAAAAAACAAAAAAGGATTTCAAAACCGTTTCCTGTATTCCTTTTTACAGAGCCCTCCAGTGCAGTGCGTACTAAACACGCTTTCAACGTTGCTAGACTTCAAATCACACGTGTACATTTAGCTTGCACGGCTGAGATGAGACTGGAAACGTACCTTTGTTTCTCCGGCAAGGGGTGCCACATTGCAGACCTTCTTAGACCGCAGGGTGTTGATGACGGAGCTCTTTCCCACATTAGGGTAGCCAATGAAACCCACACTGATCTGTTTCTTGTCTGTGTGGAGCTGTGGGAGGCCAAAAATAAAGTCAGAATGTGGTGTTTCCTCAACAACAACAACCTCCGTCTGGTCCTCAGTCCACAGAGGTCATTTAAGATGGGGCTCTGTTGCCATTAGCAATAAACTAAGTGAGTTTGTCATCACTCTAGAGCCACAATTTAGTTTGTTCAAACACAGACCAAAAGATATCTTTAAAAGGATTTCTTATGTCAACAAGAACATCACGGAACCTTTTAAAACAAGAGATGTAGCTAACTGTTCTTTCTGTCCCAGGAGGTGGACTATAGTTTTTGGAACAGGTTTTTCATCTTGTTACCTCCAGAGTCTTTGGTGAACGCAGTCCAGAGAATAACTTTTACAAGGAAAAAAAAACACATGGAAGTTTTCTCATAACAGCCTCTTTAAAATCCTCAATTTAACAAGAACATTCCATTTGAATATCAAACTTTATCAGATCTTTCGAGTCCCACGCTTTCACAAACGCGTTGCATTCCACAGTCACTACGTCACATTGCATGTTCAGGTCTACTTTTAGAGTGGCGCTCATTTTATGTCAGGTTGGAGATGCACGTTATAATGCAACATTTGAACATCCACGGCCAAAAGCAAATAAACAGTTTTAAAAGATTCCACTCAGTGGACAACAAGCTGAAGGACATAAAAGGCAACAAGTTATGGTATCTGGGGCTGTTATTGGAGCAGTAAATGGTTTTCCGCTTAAATCACAGGTATTTTCATTTTGAGCCATGTGCTTACCTTGCCAAACTGCCTGAGCAGCTGGATGAGGGCGCCCTTACCAAAGGAGTTGGTCAGGCTGGCATGGAAAGCCAGAGTGGGGCACTCTTGGGATAACAGAGCTACCCAACGTCTCTGGTTCGAAATTGAGTAGAGACAAAGAGACATTTTTAAAAATCATACTACGACAAAACAGACATTAAGATGAACATGTTGTGGATTTCTTACCGTGACCCAGGTGGGGATGAGGTCACACTTGTTTAGGACAAAGATCAGATGCTTCCAGGATTTCTCTTTCTTCATGTATTTCTCGATGCTCTGGGAGCGCGTTCCCATGGGATCACGGGCATCAAGCACTTGGATGATGACATCAGATGAGTCAATCACCTATCGCAAGAAAACAGTCAGGAATGCAAAATGACCCCGGAGCGCGTCACGGTGACGCTACATTAGCACAATGCTGAGAGGAGGATGGAAACAATACCTTGTAAAGTTCTCCCCAGATCCTCTTGGACTGACCCTTTTTGAAGATTTCCTCACGTACTTCATCCCTGTTGCAACGAGAATAAAACGAGCATTAGTGCGGGGTCATAATTATCAATTATTGAGTTTTGGTTTAAAAATGCATTTTGTGAGGTCACAGTGACCGTAAACTTTGACAACTAAATTCTAATCAGTTCATCCTCGAGTCCAAGTGGAAGTTTGAGCCAAATCTGAAGAAATTCCCTGAAAGCGTTCCTGAGAAATCGCATTCACGAGAAGGGACTGGACTGACATCCCAAAAACATAAAAGGCATTTCTAGCTTTAAATATGTAAATTCAGCAACCAGTTAAAGTAGCCAGTAGTGGATTGATCATAATGTCTTCTACCGGGTCTTACCGGACCCCCGTGTCCTCAATCACCAGGTCTTTGTCCTTCTCTACATCGTAGGTCCGGACTGAGGCCTCAGCCTTTTCTACGAGGTCCTTCACATCCTCCACCACCAGACTGGGCCTCTTCCTCTGAGCCTTGCGCCCAAATGTGGTCTCAAAACCCTCTGTGTCCAGAATGTGCACCTTGGCGTTCTGCAGGTGTAGAAACAAAGAAAATGATTAGACTTACAGCTCCGACTGTCGAACTTGTGTTTACCCTACATAATTCAACTGCTCAGTGCATATTCAAATGAGTACCGTAATAAGGTATGAAATGCATGAACAGCTAAATAGGTCTGCCATTCTGAATATATAGACTGCATCACAGGTTTCCTTACAGATATACATCTCAGAATGAATCTTTTGTGACAATGCAGGTGGAAAGGTTTGTGTCTGTGTTACAACTGAGTTTCGATACAGTCAAAGTGATGCAGTCGTTTCAGACAGAATCACAGAACAAATGCATACAGTAAACAGAACAACCAAATATGCAACAACCATGCCAATGAAACAGCTACGCCGGTTCCAGGACTGATTAAGTGTTCCAATGATATTTATCACAAGCCATGCCTCTATTGCAACACTGCCATGAGAGGTGGAGGGCGCAAACAGTTTACAGGGTTGTCAGAAACAATGATCTTTAACGGATTCAGGTTGCCTGACTATCTGCCAAGATCTTCAACAGGGCTTTCCAGTTCTTTGATAATGCATTCCACCTATGGAACCACAAAATCTGGTTCAACTCATCTGCCTTTTTGGAATAAGATCTGTCAACCGGTCAATCAACAGCCCGACATCCAGATTTAAGAGCAATGTTTGTCACATGAATTGGCTATTAGCCGGTTGGTAAATCAGTATCTTTAACTGCTTCACATTTAGAGAAAGGTCTCAATTCCACGAGGGACTATATAAAAAAAGACTGAAACAGACCCAGTGTGTTGGAAGAGAAGAACTGGATGTTATTCAGAATTGCGTAGAAACGTCAACAGTTTTATATGCAAGTATACGCTCAATAAAATGTTTAAAAGGTATTAATTCACACAAATAATCAGATATCTCCTCTAGAGAGCCTTCCTGGGGCAAATGGACAATTAGGTGGACAGCACAGGATTAAAAACAAACAAACAAACAAAAAAAAACAAGAAGAAATAATTCTTCCTTTACAGTAAAAGGAGCTTTCTGCATTTTATACTCACGTGAGCTTTGACTCTATCATGCAGGAGGGACATGGGGAGTTTGCTTGGCCTCATCACCACACGATATGGATCCTTCTGTACAGCTCCCATCTCGTCTTGGAACTTCTGGAGGGAGGACTGCTTGATCACACGGGTATTTGCTGAAACACAGAAAATATTTGTATTGTTATTGTTATTTGGAGACCCTAGGAAGACATGCTACCACACTCTGGAAGCCAAAGATAATCTGAAAAAAAGAATATTGTATCATCTTGCTAAAGTCACCAAAAAGTGCTAGTTGGCAGTGGTGCATTTAACGCTATGCGCTTGAAATAGATTTTTCTTTATTGCCAACATGGTGAGGTTTAAAAAAAAAAAGTGGCCCGGAACAGTAAAAACGAATAACTTTAAATTCTTCATGCAGTAAAATATCCATGTGTTCAGTGTTGTCTTGCTTATCACCGAACATAAACACATTGATCTATAAACAACAAAAAAACAAGTGTTTCTATATATATATATAGCTTTAACATACACAACATATATAGAAGGTAGGGAAGTGCACTTACTAAACCATTTGATGTTTGGTTCCACTCTGGCGACAGTCCCTGGAGTCACAGTGGACTGGAACTGGAGAGGTCTGATGACTTTCCCACGGTCATTACTGGGAGCAGAACATCAGAGTGAATGAAGCACTTGTTGGTATATTTCTCTGCCCCTTAGAAAACCAGCAGCCCATAAGAAAAATGCACATCTGAATCATCAATTACCATCTCTGCTTTTGTCTGTACATATTCAGACGTTTGATGGTGGATCGGTCCCTCATGTTGGTCCCTCCAGCACCCTTGGCTCGATCTGTGAAATATATGGACAGTTTATGTAACAATCCGATTGCTCAACACACTTCGCTTTTCAAGGAACATCAGCGCTGCTCCAGAAGACATCCCACGACAAATTAATAACAGCATCTGACACTTCAACTTGACACAATACCTTTTCTAAATATTGAATACGTTAGCGTCAAATTTAAATGTCCTAACGCGAACAACTTATGACAGAAGTAGCTCAAGTACTCAAGTACATCTACACCTGAATAGTGTTTTATTTGGAAAAGACTTGCACACACATTGTCAGTGACTAGTTTAATCTCACAACGGTAATTTATAAATGTCTTTTCAAGAACATATTATGAACTGGCTAACAACATTTAGCATTAGCTGTAAACAAACAGTGTTGCTAATGGGGGTTTAGCTCACCAGGGTTGCTGCTGGACGTCGATTTGTTTATCGAGCTTTTCCCTTTGAACAGAGGCTTCACCATTTTGACGGCTTGGTCGGCAGAGCTTTCACCGAAGAAAAAAATGAAGAGCCCACACGACGGTGTCTGAAAGCGGAGGTTTAGACGCTGTTATTCCCGTGTGCTCTAAATTGTACACCGTACACGTGCTGTTACGTTGAAGCAGGAAGGACGTCATCAAAGGAGCAACGGCGCCCAGAACCAATCAGAGAGCTCCTGAAACTGTACAGAATGTGCTGGACATAACCTACTGTATAAAATACCTTGTGCCAAATTCTTAATAGTAAGTTTTGTGAAATGGTTTCATCTAAACTTTAAGCAATATGAGTATGTATTCTGAAACTAACTATACATTATGTAAATGTCTTACTGATGTGTAAAAGTAAAGTTAAATATTGTATAAATTAGTCTATGTTGGGGACAATGACAGAATGACAGAATCGAGAGCTATACTACTCCTCTTCACGTTGTTAGAAAATGCATTGCTATGCTCGTTTTATTCCAGAAGAGGGTGCAATACAGTTTCTATTGTGGCGTTGATGCCAACATGCCCTGCTGAATATCTATGGCCTCCCATGCGGACTTGAGACATTCATTACTCAAGAGGCTGCTCTCTGCAGTTCGAAGTGAATCATGAGGGCCACAGGAGGCATATACGACTTGAAAGAAAAATGTGTTTTGTGATGAAAAAGGCAAGGTGGTTGAATAAATGTGTTTTGGCTCAAATGTGGCAAGACAAATAATTAATGATGAGGGAAGTGGCAGGGATTTTTTAAATATTGATATCATAAGTCCAAGTTTCCCCAGTTCACCTACAAAAGATGTTTCACATTAGTTTCATTGAGTTTGCTATTCCAGTAGTTTTCTGGAGTTTTTTTTCCCATCATGAACATGTAAATGCTGATTCAATGTAATCTCCACACATCAAAGAATACAATTCTGGTGGAGGAGTTCTGAATCTTTCATTTTTTGTTGTTTCTACAGTACCAAGGACATGACACCAGCGTCCTCAGCCTATGGCCTTGCTCGTGAAATGCAAAAATAGTCAAATCAAAGATACAAATACATATTGCCAATGTTAAACAGGGGCAGATAGTTTAATTGTGTTGCTTTTTATTTATTATGATTTAAGAGTTACCCTGGCTGGGAGGCAATCTGGAAAAGAAAAAAATACTCCCAGGACAATATGATTTTCATTAACGCAGAACTGATGCAGCAGGCCTATTTGACACCGAGATATACGAAAGACCAAGCTTGTCTGGTAGTGATGACGCTGCCTTCACAGTGTGTACGATACGTTACACAAGTATGGCCCAGAGCCAAAGCCGGCAAGTTCGTAGAGACTCAGGTCTGGAGAGGCGCCATTCAGCATTCAGTTTATACAGCATGGAGGCCAAGGAATGTTCTCTGTTCATTTTCATACAGAGGAAATTGGAACTGACTTCATCAGCAATCCATTGCAATAAATTATTTATTTTTATATTCACAAAGTAGATTTTTATTTCCATCTTTAAGCTGGAATCAGAGCGGGAAAAAACAAGAAAAAAAGATGTTTGGATTCAATCTAAACATTCATCCTCCATTTTAAAATCCACATTTACAATAGAAACTTCCATCCAACAAATTATATTTATGCAGTCAGAGGAGATACAAATGTCAAATCACTTTTATTACAAGCCAACTGAATTTAAACCCAAACTGTGACTGTTGTAGTTGTAGACAGAGATTGTGCACTCTTCCAAATTCTTCTTATCTTTACCCTTAAATGTAATAATTCTTATGCCTAAACACAACCTTCTGGTTTGGCAAGACATTCACAGCACTCAAGTGGTATCCCTCTGTGAAGAGCGCTGTCTTAAAAGGTTCAAATGACACAGAAACCTGATGTACCCAGTTGAATTCCTTTCAAAAATAAATAAATTAGCATACCTTCTAATCCAACACATTGTCACGAGAGTTTGTTTCAGACTTTTAGCACGTGTTGAATCAATCGATTTTTTTGATTCCATAAGGAAATTTAGTTTCAAGTCATACAAAAGCCACCATTTCAATAAGAAGAAGCACTGAACACAGTCTCAGTCGCTCTGTCATCAAAATGAATGTAGGGTATATTTTGTTTGTCCTCACGTCACGTCTGCATTCAGCGCTTGTGCATTTTGGATCGACAATCCACACCATCTATGACAGAGTGGCCACAATTCATGGTTGATGCCCTCAGCTGTAGGAAAAACACAAGACTTAAACAAGGCTTACAAGCAATTTTATACCAATAAAAATCACAACAGGGTACATGTGGTGCCTTAATAAAAAACAAAAAACTAACCAATTCGCTTGCCAGAAAGTAGAAAACAATATTAAATGTTACTAAAAAATATCACTTCTGTACCACTCAAGCAGCTTTATGCATCAGCAGTTGTCTTCTCTGTTCTTTTACAGGAATGAAAAAAATACATAAAAGCATTACGCGGTACAATGAATGGCATATTTATTTGTATCAAAACACACACTTCTGTTCAGCACTAGATTTTATAGACCAATACAACAGGGAAAATGTTCAAAACGGAGAGCATCGTGTTCTTTGGCCTCTAATCAGGGTGCTGGAGTGAGAACACTTGACAGATGATGTGAAAATTCTCCCCAATGCCTCTGATCTTTGGTCCTCTATACCGTGGAGCATGGCAGGTAGAGCTTGTTTGTTTCTGTCGGACTGTGTTGACAGCCAACCTCTGAAGTCAAAGCACGCATCTTTCAGATATTGAGTCAGCTGATCAGTCTCCACCGGTTGTGACTGACAGCTCAAGAGTTGGGGAGTGGGGCATCGACAGCTAGCACTAGTATTTGATAAGATGATGACAGAAGCTTGCACATATTGATACTTCAGGCCCAGGTGGTGCCTGACAGATTTGCTGTATTCAGCTAACAAGGTTCATTAAATAACTGATGTACACTGTTTGAAAAACTGACACATTCTTTCAAAGTGATTAATTAATAGTATACCGCCATCAAAAGGTGACAAGATGTTTTAACTTTAAAATTGGCTTGAACAGGTTATTATTAAATATAAAATAACACTTTAGATTTACGAAATTATTGTTAATCCTAGGAATAACTTTCATCCTGATAAGTTGAAATAAAACAAATCTTGCAAAAAGTTCCATAAGAATCAGGAATTAATATAAAAAACAATAAACTGTGCTAAAATGTGATTTCTTTAATGGGAAACAGTAAAAATCTAACAAGCTTACCAACAGCAACAAATACACTGTGTGTTGTAAAACCACAACACCCAAAATGTACCCTGTTTCATCATAAATTCTACAATTAAGGTACTTCCCCACTGTTGCTTGGCGAGGTTATAATATGCTGTGGCAGGAATTATAAACATTTGCTTTAAAAACATTTGCCCGAACCCCGTCCCCCATTCACTTGGTGAGAAATACCAGATGTAGAGGATTTCAGTAGAAAAGGTACTCAAGTCTTTCTTTTAAATCTACAATACACAGTGAGATGGAAATAAGCAAAATGGGGTTAGTGTGACAGATGCTGCTTCACAAATCAGTGGCAGTGTGTTAAGGATCCCCAACTGTTCATGTGAATGTGTGCATTTATGTGTGTGAATATAATATTTCTGTCTGGCTCACTTTCAGAGTCTCTGCTTTGTATCAAAACCGGAACACCAGCTAGATGATGAAGCGCAGCCTGCAGCCGCCAGTCTGACTGAAGAAAAAGAGAAAAATTGACGAAGGCCTGAAGGTCGCTCCTCCTAGCAGCCTCACTGTCGAAAAGGTTTGCAAAAGATAGCTTACATTTCTGCTGAGAGTGCTTCATGGCTCTACTGGTGGGCTACTGACCCGCTGAAGGCTGATAGTCACTGTTGTGTCACGAGTCAAGGGTTTGATAACGCAGGCACATGTTAGAGCTCAATTTTAGGTGGAAACAAGTCTACAGCCATGTTAATGGCTCACTCCTTAAGGTTGAGGGGCCATGTGTTGTTGCTCTAGCTTTTACAGTGTGTCCCACACAGTTGGCACTAGTCTGCCCTTATTCAGTGTTTTTTTTGGGGCCAATTCAGCATGTTGAATCAGCGGAGGAGCTTCATCTCGATCACTCCAATACACAAATATTTTCACAACAACGTGGCCATCTAGAATCAAACTGAAGGGTGAGCGGGAGTGGTGTGAAAGTGGTAGGCAAACGCTGCTTTGTTTATCTATCATAACAACACTTTGTAGTTTATAACTTGTATTTTTGAATGACAAATTCAAACTACCACTACCTGGTTTGGAGAGTTATTTCATATTACGCAGAACATATGTGCTGTTGGCTGTAGTCTTTAAGGTGTGGGTACTTTTTGGCCAAGACACAGGTGACGCGAGGCAAACCAACAGTCAGCCTTTGTCGTACCTGGTCCTTTGTTGTTGATTTGCTGTGTCTGGGCCTTTAGGTCGTCTATGGGCACAGCAGTGCTTTGAGCTAAATGCTAACATGCTCAATACATCAGTGCTAACATGCAGCTGTTAAGCAAATAGCCTATAATGTTCACCATGTTCAACATCTTAGTTTTGCATGTTAGCATGCTAACATTTGCTAAATAACACTAAACCTGATGATATGTCATCAGTTTTGCAAGTATTTTGTCAGTATTGGACAAGCGGAAATTTCTGTGTAAAATCCCAAGACTAAAACCCCAAAATATCAACCTTATGGTGGAATTAGAAGAAAAGTCAGGGAATCACCAATGTCAGGATTCATCCGCTGGAGACCATGCTTGTTTTTTTCAAACTTGAATGGCAAGCCATATTATAGTTGTTTAGCTATTTCAATCTATGGAGACTAAAAAATTCGATCATGTCAAACAGTTTCTGTTTAATACTAGAAACTATTTAGTTGACATAAACCCTTATTGTTGCAACATCCTCGTGTCATTTTCCAGACATTAAATATGCAAGTCTCTAAATTTAGGCTCTGAAGACATTTAAAAACACTAAGGTCTTCATCACAAATATTGGAGCATTTTCTCCCATCACAAAGCACTAAAGAGAGAAAAGCACTCTTGCCAGGAGCTCCTGTCTTCAGATGGCAACCACACCTCATTTATAGATCGCGATATTATGGCCAGTTTCAAGGGGAGATTAGACAGATTTCAAATTACTTAGATCAAAAAGAGGGAATGATGAGAAGACAGAACCATGACTCATGTAACAAATGAAAAACAATCCTGGAAAAACCCAGCTGGAAATGAAGTGATGCAATATGTTGTTTTTCAACAGAATATGTTTGATGAATGCGCAATATCCTCTGTGTTTATTTTCATCAAAACATAATCTTTTACTTGTTGAGTTCATGGCTTGTCGTGGCCACAGGTTTCACACCACATAAATCATAACATAATCTGTTGGCAAGGATCTTTGGGAGGCCCTCTAATGAATGGTGTTTATGAGGTCTAATCTGTGGCATGTAAACCACCATTTTGGGTTGAGATAAGCCACAATAAGGTGAAAATATATTTCAAAGTGCGTTCAGTTCACGTTGCACACTCACTTGGCTCACAGGTCAGTTTCCATTGACCTTCAGTTTGACTTGTAATATCAATGTGAAGCCAAAATATTTACTGTTATCTAATGTCACTGAGAACCTCAACATATAGAAACAGTTATCACACATTTTCATTTTCACTTTTCACTTCGTGGAAATTCATGCATAATTCGTTCATAACCAAGACTGGACAAGCAGCTGTGAGCCCCTTTGGATGTTAGTAAGAATTTAAGAAAAAATCCTAATAGCTTAATGGGGTTTATGGAAAAATGTGTTTTTACAAGAAGTTATTTGGTTACCTGCGACTTTTTCTTCACTTTTGGTTCGTATTTTGCCTGATAAGATTGATATCTCAAGAAACATGTGGGAGCTATTACAGAGAAATAGGCCTGAAAGGTCTAAAGAACCACGATTTGAAGGGATGTTAATGGTACAACGTTAAGGGCCTTCATAACGATAAACCCAAGTGCATGACTGGCCTAACAGAGACAGGCTTGTGTCTTACAGTTTCCAAGGCAACAGAGCATTAACAAAGAGTTCTCCCACACGCTTAAAGACGGGGACAAGCAAAGTTGAAGCCTGTCTTTCTTTCTGGTGCCTAAAACAATCTTGAGGCCTGAAATGTCGAATAAATTGCACCAAGACAGCCAAGAAGTAATCCCATGGTGTTTAGTGAAACAACAAAATGATTACCTTCCGATAAGACAAAAATGTGTGTCAAGTGTTTCTCAGAAACTTAACACCAATCTTAAGTGAAACGCAAGAATGCTCCCCTGCCCGCAATCTTGATGTACCGAACCCGCTTGGTTGCTGCTCAAGCACTTGCTCAAAGAAGCTGGCAGCAGGTCCGTCTCTAGTTCATCCAAGACAAACACACTCCTCTCGCTCCTAAAGCCAAAGATGAGCTGCCATGGAGTTCAGGCCCCTCTTTGCATCTGGTCCGCAGCACTAGTTTCACCTTGCCAACGCAGTGTGTTCGTGCAAACACGGTTTGGACCTCTACTACACTTTGAGTGTCAGTAACTGGACCGTGGTTAGGCCATGATGTAAACTTGTTGGGTCAGCTAAAAATAAGGGTTGCATGGCAAGTTGCAGGTGGTCTGTGTGCCATAGTGCTTCTTGTCAACAATCTTCCCCACTTGAATCGAAATAGTGTTCACCGGAGGTGGGCACCACCACCCCTCTCTCCTCTCTCTGCTTGTTTTTCTGTGCCTCACTAAGGCAGCTTGTCTTTAACGTTTATCTGCTGCCCTTTCAATTTGATAGGGACAACAGAGAAGCCTATTTGGACAGAGGTCTGTGTCACCTCAACGCTATGGTTGCCACTGCTGAGGTCATGCCATGAAAGGGAAATGGAGCAGTACTGTTTCCTCGGAGCACTCTGATACACAAGTGATTACATTGACTGATCTGTCCGAGGGACCCTGGTTGGTGAGGATCAAAGGCGGCTTGGAGACCACCTGGAACTTCTCTTGGCAGTAGACTTGGCCTGTAGAGGGATGAGAGGCTCTGGGAAAAGGCGCAGAAGCCCCGTGCCTCTCGTTCCCATCCTGATCTTCGTGAGAACACAGGCTCTTTGATTGAGGAACCTCCTTTGCTTCCAATGTGATTTTTTTTCCAAGCATTCAGTGTCACATTCAAATATAATATATCCTTGGCTTTACTTTGATACAATCTAAGTAGTCGAGGACTGAATGGGATAGGTCGTCAGAGTTAAACAATTGGTCTCTGTGGCCTTAACATCCTGGTAGGTCTTCTTCGAACCCCCTGAACACTGGATAAATGAGTTAGGACCAGGCACCATCATACCCGCATATTACACCAATGTCTCAAAGCTCACAAATGTATAATGTAATAATTGTAATAAAATTAGAAATAAATAATATAACAATTTTAATAGCCCATATAATCATGACACAGATAACAATATTACACATATACATAAGATTAAATCGCATTTCAGGAAGAATAATTGAATTTTCAATATCTCTGCACTCAACTGAAGTCTATTAAATGCTGTGAAAGTTAAGAAATATGGAAAAAATACTGCAAATCACAGAGGGACATAACAAGAGTAAGTAAATTGTTGGACCATTTAGCTCCTAAATTCCTATCTATGGGCCAGTAGTGTGGTTTGGCAGACACATTACCCCTCTTTTCTAGCCTATGAGAAACATACCCAAATGTGTACTCCGTGCAAGAGAAAAGACAGGATACATTTGGTGCTGAATCGCAGGGTGAGACATACAAGTTGAACACTGGAAAAAAAAGGTAATGGGATACAAAGTGTTCGTAGTGGTCTGAAAATATATGCAAAGTATTCATGCATACAGATAACATTTTGTACGTATGACAGTGGTATACATAGTCTTCACATGACCCTGAATTTCTTTTTGAGTATTACAGTATGAGTATACATTTGTTTTTGACGGATCACAAATACGTTTTTTATCGTAGACCATGGAAGTCAAAACAAACAAATGTTCAACAACAACTTTCACCCAAGAGGCCGCTGTTCATGTCCCATGTGAAATATAGGAATGGGTGATGCCAAACTTTCTGAATTCAATATGACACTGATACTTTCTTTTTTTAGAATTTTAACTATACAGATACCAATACTGATCAGTTCTTAAATGGGTATGTGATTTTTCAAAATAATTATATTTTTTAGAAAGAAGAAAGTTCACTGCATGGTCATGTGACACGGGCCAGATAAATACGTCGGGGCTGTTTTGGCACAAACATTATACAAAAGTACATAAAGCGTTTGAAAGTGATGCAGCCATGTTTTGTATTTATATAATTATACTATCAATATATTTTTAAAGGAATTGATGCAAAATGAGTAGCTTGTGAGTATTGAATCATCAGTCAGCATCACCATCGATTCGTCCATCCCTCATGTGAAACCAAAAGTCAACATTTACTTATTTTAGTCGAAGAAAATATGTTTCACTCAAAACATAACTTAGTATGCAGTTAAATTGTATGGGAAAGTCATTTTTTATGAGACAGGGTAGTTCATTAATGGCCATACAAAATTATGAAACAACATATTGATTGCATCTTATTGTGGTTCGGGGTGGCAGCGGTTACAGCAGGTCGTTCTTTGATCACAAGGTTAGCGGTTTGATCAACGGCTCCTCCTGTCTGCACGTCGGAGTGTCTTTGAGCAACACACTGAACCCCACGTTGCTCCTCCGGCGTTTCACAGCAGACCACTGCTCCTAAAAGGCTTAGGATGGGTTAAAGGCAGAGTTCAGATTTCATATATGACGATTTAAATAAAGTTTGAGTTTTGATTGTCTGGTGCTATGCATGCAGGACAATTGTGCTCAGCATTTGTGGAGCAAATACAGTAAAAGAGCAGTGAGTGACAAGTTTAACAATCTATAAATGTCTAAATGACACACTTGTATCCAGGAATAAAAGTTAGTCTACACAAACTCTAAAAGTGAGATTTCTCAGCTGATGGTTTTGTTTGTTTCTATTTCCATTGAGTTTGTCCATGCCACTGTTGCAGAACTAGGCTTGTGTTACTGCACACCAGCGGAAGTGAATGCTTAATATTGTGACGAGTTATGAGTTACCAATGGAAACAGACATGCAATGTTTATTTCCACCAGCTCAGGATTTGAATGCTCCGTGTCCCACAGTACTACTCGATATGATTGCTTCCCAACCATGTGTCCTTGGGAAACAATACAGTGTCACTATGGTTCGAATGTTACCTTTAAAGGAGACAGCAGGGCAGCTGGCAGGGCAGACAAACCGACGCTGAGACAGGGGACACACAGGGTTTAAATACACTGGGGAGGTGCAGGTGATCCGACACAAGAGGATTCAATCAGGGGTGGGCCTGACAATCCTCAAGGCGGGAAAACATACAAAGGCAGGAAAATTCAAAATAAAACAGGAAACAAACTGAACAAAAACCAAGACCGTGACACAGGAGTACATGTTCCCAAAATACTGCATCTTGGTCTGGGCTACAAAACATATACATAATTCAAAATGAAAGAAATGACTGCTACATTTTAACACCCTAAATTTGCAATGCCACTTTTTCACTTGTTAAAACCGTCATAAATTACTGAAATACTAAATTTGGAAAAAAGGGTTTCTGACAGGCTGGCACTAGACACTCACTCAGTGACTTCACAGTGGGTCTTATTCAACAAGGGAAAGCCTTTGTCTTGTTTTTTGTTGATTTGTAACTTCTCCGGGGAACTGTACTAAATCTCACAGGGAGAGCACGCTTTGGACTCAAGTGCTAACTATCAACATAAATTCAGACAGCTAACACGATAGCATCAAGCAATAGGCCAGAAAATAAGCTTTCAAACTATGTTTCTTGCATGTGGCATGACTATAAATATTGTTGCAGAAGAAAAACAACAAAATAGCCAAAATGAGGAAATGTTGACAAGGCTTTCCAAGTAGAGATATATAACTGAGTGTAATGTTTTCTGAATCCATTGTTTTAAATTGAATTAGCATTTTGTTGCAGTGGAGTATGACTGTAGAGCTGCTTGAGTTTATTTCTTCAGGGAATAAGTCAATAAGGACATGCAATCTAAAACATCATAAACACATTCTTATCATATTTGGCCGGAGCTTGGAGTATTGTCCACAAATAAGCAAAAACAATGATTTATACAGCCAAGGCCTCCATACCCGGCACCCAGACAGATTAGCAAGACAGTCTTTTAAAAGAATGTCCTCAAGGGAGGCTTAATTCTCGCCTTACATATGGCGAGAAAACCTCACTCGAATTTTAATGGAATGCTTTGGTCACCCGATTGAACTCCTTATAAAAGTGGTCCAAAATTGTTCGGCAAATGATGACCGCCGCCCCCCTGCCGTGAGCTATATGAGATCTGAAATATTGGCTTCGACAGGGGAGTTCGGATAAAGAGCCGACCTTGCGTCTGTCTCCAGGAGGAACTAAACCTGAGTCTGAAGGAATGTTCCAGACCATAGAGAGTTTTCTGTGGCGCAGATCCGAATCCAGACGCGTAGACTATTGTGAAGGGATTATTAGTTCCCATGTAGTCCTTATGCCCTCTAACCCCCCTTTCACTTCTCCACACTCGTCTTTGTGCCTGACTCTGCTCCCTGGGTCCATTGAGCAGAGAAAATTAGGTTCTGCTCTTAAAGGATTCATGTCCGTTAATGATTCAGCATTTGTAGTGTTGGTTTGATGTCAGTAGGATAAAAAAAAAAATGTTTCCATCAAGTTGGCCCGTTGATGCTCGTTCGTGCCATATTTCTCAAGAACACTTTTGACCTCGGCTCTTTTACTTACTTGCCCTTCCTCTCTAATGGTATCAGTTTGACCTGAAGAGAAAAGAACAATTTGACATTGGCTGCATGTTTTGGCGCTGAGGCATCCCCAGCCAACCGCAACACTCTCTCCGTGGGCCTGAGGACCTGTATATTAGACAAGCTACCCCAAATCCCGTTTTGTGATGAATTGTCTGAAGCAATCTAATGGTGTTTTCTAACTGGGCAGGCAAAAAACGGCGGATTTGGCATCACTGTCTCGCTGTGCAGGGTCCCATCAATTTTGCGCTGAGTTTTGGCGTTACTGAGGTCGATCTGCCTTTCCCCTCACTCTGTCTGTCTGGAGGATGAGGAGGGATGAAGACACTCAGCTCGCTCCTGTGTTGTTTTGCACTGGGGTAAAGTTGCATTGAACCTCTCCCAAACCCTGGGCCTGGTAGCCTATTTATGGGCTCTTTCATGCCTCACCTACTTTCAAAAACATTCCATCATTTATGCACCATTAAGTTTGGTGTAGATGGATGTGAGATTCCTTAGATCACTCTTTCCAGTCTCCCAATCTTGGATGCAATTTTGACACGTTTGTGACAGAATTTATTCTTTGTGGTCATACAGTATGTTCGCAGGCAAAGATCAACAATAACGTAAAAAAAAAGAAGTTTATAGACAGTATCTGGCCAATATAGCTGTCCATCAGCTGCTGTGTTTATAGTCCATGTTGATGGAATACCAGGACAAAGACGATGGTGTTTTCAGGAGAGAGGTAGGGTATAGTTGAAAGGCCTGAAATACTAAGTCATGCTGTTAAGATTATGCAGTTGATTGTTGCTTAAATTATGTTTTTTAGCAGGAAATCAAGGGTTTTAGAATTATGAATACTGCACCCTAACCGTATTGTTGGTTTATTTAAGCCCATTCTAACAAATAATGAACAGGGTTAGGGTTAAGCCAAAATATATTTTATAACGTGTGATTTATTTCTGTTGTTTGATTTATTTCTCACCCTCCAGGTATAGGCTCTGGTTTTAATTCAGTGCAGTCAGTACAATGTGAAAATCAGCGTAAAGAAACTTGATATTGGTAATAAATCACAAAATGTGTCACTTTCTTGCGGGGTAAAAATCTTGGTTCGAATGGTGATGCATTTGCAAAAAGACAAAAAAAGAAGCGTCTGTGTTCAGCGAGCCCTGACAGCTGAGACTGCGAGGTGGCAGCTGAAAAAGCTAAATGGAAGTTGGAGAAAGGATCAACAAAGGATCATCTGAAGTTACACCTAAACTCTTGCATTATAGACCTTTACATAGCAGCTGACACTTTAATCTTGTAGTCAGTCAAGCATGTGTTTTTTTCTTTCTAAAAAGCAGACGTGTGATTGTGTGACGAAAGAAACGGAAGTTGTCTGGAGTAGATTAACTATATCAGTTGATTTTCACACTGCACTGAAGTAAATTAGAACTAAATGGTGTTAATTCATCAAACGTTGACAATTAATCACAATTTTCTCTTGAAAATATACACTTCATAGTGAGTGAGGGCATTTCCTTGTGTTTGTGATTATGTGGGTGTAAGCTCCTCTGCAACATTTTGGAGTTGGTTATCCCACCATCCGTTTATTTGAAACAGAATGTTTTTTAACCCCAAAGCGAATAAGCCCGGAGGTTTTTTGTACTTGATCAAGATATAGCATGTCTGCATTCAGCCCATGCGGCAGAGTTTGTGGTTTGTCGATTGTTGCAGGGATCATTTTTCCCTCCTTCGTTTTTGTGAATTTTCTTAAAGCAAATTCATCTGTTATTCCCACAGAATTTGGGGAAAACATTAGACGAGACTCCCATGCCTATGCCTATGCCTTTGTGTATCCTTTTTGGGTGTATCTTTCTGACCTGAAATGGAGAGATAAAGAAAAGGGTGAAGCTGTATAACACGAGCATGAGTTTTAGAGTGTTTGGGTGCACATATGTGTGTATAGGGCAGAGGGTCTTTGCCCTTGCTTCCGTTCTCACCTCCCACTTGAACCGCATCTGGAAGGGATCAGCTGAAAGGGCTGAAAGCCGTGAAAAATTAAAAAGCACTTAAAACTGAGCAAAATATTTAAATTGAGCCAGCAGATAGGATGTGTGAACTACACCTCCTTGCACTGCAGGAATGTTGAACTGGAGAATCTGTGGAACATGCATCCCTAGTTTCCTCTCTCTCTGCTCCTTGTGCTCCTTTATGGTTTTGTTCTAATAAACACAATCAATGTTACGACTTTCTTTTGAAATGCCATGAAATGAAAAATGCCTTTTACCCCAGCTTACCTTGTTTCCCTCTGTTTGGGATAGACAAGCCAATGTCTCCCATTATTTAAAACCTTTAGGTTGATCTGTGTCTTAAGCTAATTAGCTCAACATATAGCAGCAACGTATACACATTTATGGCAACAAAAAAACATCAGAGGAAATGTGACTTTCCTTTACACAGATTTTCTATTATATTGTAGAGTCATAAGATGGAAAATATAAAGCAACGGGATCACAGGGTCAAAGGTCTGTGAAGTAAGAAAGCTTTTGCAGTCTATCAAACCCACGTTACAGGATATTGAATGTTATCTTTAGCAACATAATGTGTTCCATTTGAGACAGCTGGGAGGGATTTTAGAGACACTGAGATCAGTGTATATTTGTTGTCCTTTAGTGTGAAAGTCTGGGATTTCATTCACGTCCCAGTCTCTTTGTACTGTTGTCAGTTGTTTTGCATTATTTGCAGCTGTTCTGTCATATCTGCAAAACAAAAAGTGCACTTTGAGAATAATTACCGAATACATCTACGCTTGTCGTTTTTATAGAAATAGTTTTAGTCCGTCTTACCTCCACTGAGGACGTTGTGTTTTCGTTTTGGCTTGTTTGTCCATTTGTCAACAGGATTATGGAAAAGCTACTGGCCTGATTTTCATAAAACTTGGTGGAAGGTTAAAGCATGGGCCAAGAAAGAACATAATCAAATTTTCGAGCTGATCGAAATCACAGGGCGGATAGCCGCATTATTCTTCGCTTATTGAAATGGCCTCGGTGGAAGCCTGCGCTCTTTTATATAAAAAATGTTGCATGTCTGCAACCACTCCTTTAATCTATACATCATGTTGAATCTGTATTCTGAGGTTAACTGCTTATTACAGGGTTGCATGTTGTCAAGACGATCTCTCTGGTGCTTTGCAATGTCTTAAATTTCCATCAAATAGCTAGTGGAGAAATTTGAGTGAAAGCTGACATGTAATTTGTTTAATAAGCATTTGACAGAAGTTGCAACTAAATGTGCAACCACAACGATGGCATCCTTCCTGCGTACTTCTCCAAAACCTTTATCTCATACACACAAGATTTGATTTAAAGGAATTTCCATATCTTTTGTTACACAAACTGATGGTTTGGTCCCTCAACAAATCCTCACTTTCTTTTCCTAAGTAATCAGTTATTTGAGCCTCCATAGGGTCTGACTCCTACTGCAGCACTTGAGCTCAATTATTGGGCTGTGAGCAGTTTGTACTGCTCTCAAGCCCTTTGGGAGAAACCAAATCTTGTTGAGATTTTTCCCCTTTTCTTTCCCTTCCTCGTACCTAAAAACTCACAATTAAATCAAAGTCATTCTTTGAGGGTCAATTCGGAGTTGTTAGGACAAATGTGGCAGTTTATTCAAGGGCCATTGGGAGTGCATAATGTCAGCAGCAGATGTGTGATCAGTTCTGATTTCTCAGCAGTAGGGGGTCATATGGGGTTTTGAATCATGGTGTTTACTGCAGAGTGACATACAAAATCACGAGCACATTCAGATATTCAACACTCAGCTCCTCTGGTGTTTTACTTGTACAGATGGGGAACAAGTCCCATTAATAACTTCTGCTACTAAACATATTTTGAGTGGGAGACACGTGCATTTTCAAAGGGTGAGTCTGCAGCAGAGCATCATAACACTTTCAAATGTACAGCCGGTAATAATTGCTTTCAAAATAAATGAAATCATGCTGCCACCTGTAGCACTTGACCCATCGGCTTTATTAAGACGGTCTTCTTCTATGCTGGTAATTTAAAAAAACAGATGGCCTACGCAGTCAAGCTTTTACACATGTAGTAATTCTTCTTTGACTGTACAGAGAAGCTGGCAAAGTGTCTGGTCTGATTGCTCTGGCTCTCAAAACATTGTCTGACAGACTCAGCAAAGAGAACGGACAAGTCAACAGCTCAGAAGGGGAAGAGCCAATAAACGACAGAAAAGATCTCCCTTCTCCTTCCATTACTGGAGGAGACACCACCACCTCTCTCAAAATCCTGTTATTGTTTAACAGTTGGCAAGAAAACGCTGTAATCCTGTAAACAGGCTATTACAAGCATGTTTTCTGTAATTGTGTCATACTAGATCTTCATAAATGTTTTTCACTGTTATGAAAAGATAAACTTCTATTGAGTTAGGTGAAAGCTTAAAGAGATATATACACAATTATTACTCATTGGCAAGCTACTCCATAATAACTGTGCAGGTTACAGGTACAGGCTGAAAGCCTGTATTGTGACTCCACATGTTTTTCCCGTGAATGTGTTGCAAGGTATATTGAACTCAGGCTAAAAGAGTTGTTTCAGATGGTTCTGATTCAGCAGCCAGATTGGACATCTGTTCCTGGCTCAACCAAGATAAAAGACTTAAACGTGTTTATTTTGGAGTGTGTTTTCAATGGCCTTTCCAATCCTAACAAGTTGTCAAGTATATGCAACAGGCAGGCAAATTGCACAGTGCTGCCTTCAGACCTGCTCAAAGACCTGATTGCCATCTCAAGCTCAATGGGGAAGTGGGAACAGGTGAGCAGGAGGTCTGGTGACAAAATAAAACTGGAATCACTAAATGAATGGCATTAAATAAACAAAAGATAACCTCAGAGCGGGAGTTATTCTGAGATACATTTTTTTATGTTCGGCTCAACAAAGCATGCTGGAATGTTATTAATTGTGCATGTTTGAATGCGGAACTCAGCATGTTGTTATCAGTGGTGATCAGTGGGCACAGAAAACAAAGGAATAGACAGGAAGAGTGAAATTACCCCACATTCGAGGAGCGATTTAACCCAAATTTAGGTTTACACCCCGTATCTGAGAAAATAATTTGTGCGAGTCACAGCTTCCCTCAAGTGCAGAGCGCTTTGCTGGCCATGAGCAGGGCCGTTTCCACATCTCTATTATTCATTCCTTATCACTACATTATCAACAAAGCGTGAATATGGGAAGTGTTTCCTGTGATTAACAGCTGAGTTTAGAAATGAAGAAATATTGTACTGAGTCCTTCTGCCCAAAACCTGTTTCAGAGGATCTAGCGGCTGGACACACATTACAAAGACATAAGAAAGGTTACATTTGCATGTAGATGCTTTCTACGGGATAGCGATTTCTACGTTATTTTATAAAAGACACACAGTGAGTCTGATTTTTTTTATTGTGTAATTAAGTGATGACTGAACAAGTGCAGACAGGTACATGGACACATCCACAGTCAAACACCCACCTGCTGACGAAGCTAGATGAAAAGTCATTAGGATCTCCAGAGTCGTTGGGGTTAATCTTCTGGTAATCATGAATATTTGTACACGGTTTCATGGTAGTCCATTTAATAATTGTGGGGATATTTCAGTCTGGACTTCAGTGGTGGACTGACGGACCAACAGACTTACAGACTGACATTTCTATCCCTATAGAGCCACGCCCCTCGAAGGGCTAAAATTAATACATTGTTGACAGTACATTATTCTGTACACTTTAGGAATATAGATAACAGTGCATGTAAGGCAAGGCAAGTTTATTTGTATAGCACATTTCAACAACAAGGTAATTCAAAGTGCTTCACATGAAACCATTAAAAGCATAAAGGCAAAAGTAAAGGAGATTTAAAACATACATTGAAACAATAATCAATGTCTCCCTGAGACATTACGCTGCACGCAATCAACCATACACTGCCGCAATTCTGCAATTACTCGCACACAAACCACGTCTGGAAAAGATCTCTGCCGATCTGCGTTTTATAGTGTACGCCTTGCATGAACTCGGTCCCGGACGAAATGGCGATATATTGTGCAGTCCTTTTAAAACCATTAAAAGCATCAAAACATAAGGCAAAAGAAAAGGAGATTTAACAGCAATTAAGAACAGTGTAAGAAATAAAATTCAGTAGTAAAATGCAGAAATGCAGGAAATTGATTAATATATTAATTGAATGTGGTTCAATTAAAGGCAGCAGCAAACAGAAAAGTCTTCAATCTTGATTTAACTGAGCTGAGGGTCTCAGCAGACCTGCAGCTTTCTGGGACTTTGTTCCAGATATGTGGAGCAGAGAAACTGAACGCTGCTTCTCCATGTTTAGTTCTGACTCTGGGAACAGAAAGTAGACCGGTCCCAGACGACCTAAGGGGTCGGGATGGTTCATAAGGTAGTAGCAGATCAGAGATGTATTTTGGCCCTAAACCATTCAGTGCTTTGTAAACCAACAGTCGGATTTTAAAGTCAATTCTATGTTGGACAGGAAGCCAGCGCAAAGACATCAGAACTGGAGTGATGTGGTCCACCCTCCTGGTCTTAGTGAGGAATTCAGCTGCAGCTTTCTGACGGACTTTTTACAGAGACCTGTAAACACACCATTACAGTAGTCCAGTCTGCTGAAGATAAATGCATGGACAAGTTTTTCCAAATCCTGTTGAGCCATAAGTCCTCTAATCCTTGATATATTCTTCAGGTGATAATAGGCTGATTTTGTAATTGTCTTGATATGGCTGTTCAGGTTGAGGTCTGAATCCATAACTACACCTAGATTTCTGGCTTGGTTTGTGGGTTTTAACATCAGTGACTGAAGCTGAGCGGTGATTTTCAATTGTTCGTCCTTGGTACCAAAAACAATTACTTCTGTTTTATCTTTGTTTAATTGAAGAAAATTCTGGCACATCCAGTTGTTGATTTGTTCAATGCAGTTACCCAGCCCTTGTATGGGATTATAGTCCCCTGGTGACATAGTTATGTAGATTTGTGTGTCGTCTGCATAATTATGACAACACACTTTGTTGCTTTCCATAATCTGAGCTAGTGGAAGCATGTAGATGTTGAACAGAAGAGGCCCCAGTATTGAACCTTGGGGAACACCACATGTCATTTTAGTCAGCTCTGATGTGTAATCAGCTACAGACACAAAGTATTCTCGGTCCTTCAAGTAGGATTCAAACCAGTTAAGTGCTGTGCCAGAGAGTCCCACCCAGATGTTTAGTCTTTCTAGGAGTATGGCATGGTCGACCGTGTCGAATGCAGCACTGAGATCCAATAACACTAAGACTGAACTTCTATTCATGTATTAAACCAAAATGTTTGTCCCACGACTTGTTTAATACCAGATGACCATGGAAGACATTTGGCTCTGGCAGTAACCACCCAGTCACTAATCATCATCTCATGTCAGCTTCAATAAACAACTTAAAAGATGATGTTACCCTTGTTTTATGGTGTGGTTATTTCTCATATTGTGCTGTTTTAATGTGTGGCCTTTGAGATTGCATAAGGCAGGCTTTTTGTACACACATCTGAACATGAAAAATTATAAGGATCTTAGAATTAGCTATTAATATCCAGACACTGTTGTAAATTGCAGAAAACAGAACTGGCAAGATCATCCCAATAACTGGTACTGAAGAGAGAACTCAAGGATGAAATATTATAACTATAAGATTCCACTCCAGTGGGTAACACAACACCGTTCCTGCCAAAGCTGAAATGAGCTTAAGACCGGTGTCGCAAGTGATTTTCTATCATTATGATGCTGCTCCCTCTCGAGTTCCTTATTTCGAGGGGGATTATGTGGGATGATTCTTATGTCTAAACAGGGTCATTTTGGAAATCGAGGGCATACGAGGATACAACCGAGTGAACGGCTGCTACATAATTCCACTGAGTAAGTCAGTAATTGCTGTCACAGCAGCTGCATTCTAAAGTTACTCAATAAATGCATTTAAAGGGACCCTGCACATTCTCTTCGCAGGTGCTATAAGACCTATTTGATCACAGTAAAGATATTGACAACATGTGACAAGTTGAAGCCTTTAATAGCTTCAGATTAATTTGTTCCATCTGAATGCTCTTCCATTAAAGAGTTATTGAGTGTCAGCGGTTTTTACAATTTGATGATGGACCTAAATGTGCATGCACCACAACTACAAACAGATTCGTGTCGTTCTCATTTATCTTGAGGGGTAATAAACAGCAGTAGGCCTAATAGCTGAGAAATAGCAGTCAATTTCCACAGAAAAAGTGTTGTATAAAACCTGAGTATGTCCAGACTCGGATTTGGTAAAGCGGGTCAGCCAACTTTGGAGAAACCGGCAAGCTATTTTGTAAGGATCCGACCAAAAAATCCCAGCGCCTCCCTTCAGGCCTCCCCCCAAAGCCACTCCCCCAAAACATATGAAACGTGCATTGCCTGAGACTGCTGGATGACGAGTTCACGAGAAAGCGTTGAGCAGAGGAGCGCAGGGCAGCGTTGTCATCACTGATATCCAGCTACCTCAATGGGGTGCATGGTTTAGGTAGGCCATTCAAATATCTTATGCAGGATGAATGAAATTATTTGACAGCATTATTACAGGCCTACAACAGCCATTGATTGCTGTCGAGATGTACGAGAATTTCAACAAATATAAAGAAATGCTTCTAAAATAAATAACCTAGCTTTAACAGCAAGTGCATAGAAAAGGTAAAATGTATGTGTGCCCTTCGCTGCAGCTGGTACATCTTTTGGTATCATCTTAATCCCAGTGTCGACCTAAATGCTATATTTTGTCTTGAAGCAAGTATAATCACAGCTGTAATGTACCATGATCCCTTCAAAATGTCCCTTTTAAACTTCAAATAAATATTTCTGAAAGCATCTACTGAACTAACTGTTGGAAAGGACTTGATTTTAGAGGAGTGTATTTTAAACTGCATGTCTGATCCATTTAGCCTTCTGTTGGCCCTACAGTACGGGGCTCTTACCACATTTCCAACAGCCACGTCAGCCCTCAATGCTCCCTGAATCACAATTCAAACCTATAATGGGAACAGCTTTGCAGGCATGGCTCAGAAAAGGGGTGAGCGCCAAACCTGTGGATTCTAACTGTCATTCAAGGAGGAGTGGAGGTTACACAACTGATTCCAGTTTTGTGAAGTCACGCGAGGCAATCTAATGTCTTTGTGCTGATATCATCAGGCCAAGCCGTTAGGGATTTAAAAATTGAGAAAAAAAATGACTGCACTTTTGTTTTTTGTGAGTGTGTTTAGTCATAAAATATTCTTATTCTTCCAAAGCTTGGCATTTGTTGCAGATTCTGAGTGAAATATTCAATTGTTTCAAGTCATCATATGGCTGCACCCTTACATCAGAGGGAAATATTGAAGTTGTTCACTATATGCGCATTGTTTCATAATTAAGATGAACAGATGAGATTTTTGAAAACATGCAGATCTTGACTAGAACTTGAAGTTTATTTAAATTTTCTTTGACCAGAGCTTGTCTGTATAACGTGTGTCTGTAATGATGGAGCCGTCAGTCCAGTGGCACTGATGAGGTTAATCAATACTCTGAAATTCAATTTGCTTATTTATTTCATTCATTATTTTTAAGAGGAGAGAAGTAGAGCAATTGTTGCATCAGAGTTTCTTGATGGAATGCGTTGTTTTTACTTTAATTTGTAACTTGCAGCATGTCAAAGAGACGAAGAGGAAGGTGACAACTCATGTTAAATTATCCAGTTTTACATAATCCATTTCTAAATAGAGTCAATGTGAGTTGGAGCTTGTCTGCATACATTTTACTATATTTTTTTTAATGAGCAATGGCTTCGTTTGGGACAACGTATAAGACCGCGGCATTGATAAATGAATTCCAGACAGAATCATACAAATATCATATTGCCTATTAAATGTCAGCTAACTTCAGCAATAGACAAGACACAACCACTTTTATCATTATCAAGCAATCTGAAAGGAAATCCCAGGCATGTGTTCTGGCAAGCCTTACTTTTTCGCACCTAAAATATTGCAAAAAATACTGTATGTTATACAGTTGTGAGTGATGCCAGTACTTAAAGTCTTTTGTCTAGTAAGTTTAGACACTTTATGGGGCCCCTTTCAGTTTCAAGTGCTAATGAACTCATTAGCCTCTGGATGAGAAAAACACACCAGCCTTATGGAGACATTCGGGGAAGGTTGAAATGACGCCAGGATCCTTTACACCATGGAGGACGTTACTTGTGATTAACACCCTGGACAGTTCCAGAACATCTGTGGGAGGCGAATCATGGTCGAGTGAAACATAAACAATATCGGTCAGCGAGAAGAAGCATGACTGGAGCTGTGTAATCCATGCACCATGCAGGGAAACGGGACGAGAGAGAGCTTTTGCAAAAACTGAGATTTATCATCGTATTATCTTCTAATGTACCCCTCAATGGCCATTAAATGGTTTCAGTTTTTGTGCACCACTTAACAAAATACAGGCTGTGTCAAACATAATGATTATTTACATGTTATGAGCTATTATGTTCTAGCGTAGCATCTGGCATTTATAGAAAGTAAATTGACATATTTTGTGATTACAAATCCATCTCAACTGCAGGGCTCATATTCACTATACTTTTTACGTTTGTGTGAATCTGCCAATTTATTTATTTTTATCTAGGGAAAATATTGGGGAATATCTAATAGAGTTTTTCTTTTTTTGGCATGTCCTGTTTCCAACAATTATTTTATGGGACACGCCAATGGGTTTGGATTAGCAAACAGAGACATATTTTGGAGTATTTTTTATGAAAACCAGTTACAGTGAGTTATCATGATTGAATATATATATATATATATATATATATATATATATATATATATATATATATATATATATATATATATATATATTTCTTTTATTTTATTTTATTTTTTATTTTTTTTATTTTAATGGGATCATTAGATAAAAAATGCACATAGGTAAAATCACCCTTTTTATACCAAAAATTAATCATTCACAGTGTCGCTTATGTGTCACCATTGCAAAGAATTATAATCAAATATAAAACAACACAGTATACAGCAGTAGTATCCGCTGTTAAAGGACTTTGTCACGAAAACAGAGAACTTCAAATCATGGTCAGAAAGATCATATTTATAATGCATATTTTAAGTTGTTCATGCTTCGCATTTGTTACATTGAGATGTGGACGACTATCAAACTCAAGAATTGCGTTTCTTTGGCTCAGGGAAACACGATCAAAAAGCACATCCTTTCTGATCATGAACAGCATTCACTGCTCCAAATCCTAACATCAAATGTATGATCTCATACTGATAATTGTCATTTCCACCCTTAGTTCTCTTATCTATTTTTGTATTGATCTGTAGCACTTTTGTTTTATTACAGAGATAAGGAAAAAAATATTTCTGATTCTGTCTGCAACCAAATTGCAACATCTATCTAAGGATTATTGGGTCAATATCGTCTTTCTTCTGACAGCCATAACAAACGTTGCAAATATGTTAAAAACCCTTCCAATCTATTCAAGACTCACATTTCATCTTACATATTTGTTTCAAGTTTAAGTAGGATTGCCATTAAAACTTGACCAAATGTTGGCATCCGATTTTATTTGAGGCAGTCCTGTCACATGCGGGCCTTATATCAAGTTGAATTTGACTTCATCAAATCTACCATCAGTCACAACTGATGCCACTATTTTAAGAACTTAGTATTAACATGTGTATCCTTTCAGATGAGCAGTGTTTCAGTCATACCACAGTGAGGTTGACCGCATAGCAAAGAGTTTTCTTTTTATGATCAATGGAGTAAATGTTAACCGACGACTAGCTGATCCCTCATCAATCCCAGAGAGCTCTTGTTTTATGTTCCACTGTCCAATATATACAGTATATCAACTTCTTGTGCACCTGCCAGAGCAAAACTGCAGGTTTATGACATTGACCTCCATGACAATGCTCACCTTAAAATATGTTTGCCTTTGATTTGGATGTGCAAGTCAAGTAAAGGTAGTTCTAGCTCATAATACTCTACCCTGTACTTCTCTGCTTTAAATGCAAGTGGATGAATGTTTCATTGTTTTGAGCTAATGGTAATGCCGAAGCAGACATGACATTCCTTTGGGTGGAATATGCAAAAATGTCAAATATTAAAACATTTGACCAGAATTAAGAAAGCCAAAACCTCTATACAGGCTGTGCCATTTCAGAAGAAAGCAAAAATGCATGATTTATTTATTTGTTTGATATTTTGGGGGAAGGAGAACATGTTGTAATTTTCTTTTTAGCTGTAGTTTGGTCTTGACAGCAACTCCTGAGAAAAATAAACTCCCGAGATAAATATTCTTCTCTTTAGTTGTCAAATGCTCTTGCTACGTTCATCACTAAGTCACTGATTTGTCTGTCTACCGTTTGGTGTAGCGCAGTGGTTCTCAACCTTTTGTAACTGAAGGCCCACTTGGCCTTGTTTAAATGAATGAGAAAAATATAACGGGACGAAAATCATAACATGACGAAAAGCATAACATGGGTTTTTAAGAGCTTATAAAAGCAAGATAATGAGCTGAAAGACAATAAAGCTCCATAGAGCAGAGGGAAAGATACATCTGTGTGGGTTTGTCACTGCGAGCAGCCCTTTTACACATTTTCATTAATGCAGCTTTAAAGTTATAATCCTTAATATTTCAGTCCTGATTGACTTGGCGGCACCTGTGGTTACTGGTGGTGATGCCAAGTATGTTTTGATAATACAGGTCCCAGAGTTCCGTATAAAGAGACACTTGTATTGACCATAAGGGTCAGCGAACACCCTAAAGAGTAACTTTACATGCCCTGAAAAAATCTTGTTTTTGCTGTGTTTGCTCCAATGGTTGAACTTCACACCCTGCTGCAGTGACAGAGAAGTATATCCAGGGTGGGACCAGTACATAGTGACATCACTGCTAGGTATGTACTCTTCTGACCACATGAGAATAATATCTGTTTACAGTGCACCCACACAAACTGTGGGCTTTGGATTCATCTCTTCACAAAAAGGAAGACTGAAGAAGAAAAACGGAACAGAATGGGAAAACGCTGCGGGTAACAATGAAAAGTAAAAAAGCAGTTACAAAATGCAAATACCTTATTTGGCTACGACAGAAAATACGATAACATGAAACTCTTTTAGAACTGCCAGCCTATAAGTTCTCAACTATGGTTTTCTTAAGTTTAACAGCTTGAGAGTGTATGTCTATATTTCACATCTGGATTGTTCAAACATCTGTTGCAGTCAAGCTATTTGCCTCGAACATTTGCAGGCCTCTTTCACTCGCTGGCTCAATGATGTTATGTCTAAAATCTTCATGACATGAGACTCTTTCACCTGGTCTGCGCTAACATTGGCTGATACCCATGTCTTTACCGTAATGTGAATCATACGGACCAAGATCAGATTGCAGATGAGTATTTTGAATCCTTTGTAGTGAGTAAATTAAATTGGTTTACTTTGGGACTTTTCCCTCAGTTGAAATAGCAGTGCATGCAGCTAACCTGGTTCAAATTTTCTGAAAATAAACACACAATGTTTATGTGTCATCTGAGAAGACGTTTCAAAGGGGAATGTCAAATATTTCTCTCCTCAAATATCTGGCTGTTACTTCTTAGACTTATTTTGTCCTGAAAAATCTGTTCAATTTTACATGCTGACATTGAGTCTGCCCACTCTGTCAAATAGTGAAAAACATGTCAGAACTGTGATAGCACCCCTTCTTATTCAAAATAGCAGCCTATGAATTTGACATTTCTTCACTGAGATAATGGTAAAGATTAAATTAGCTGGATTTAATCATTTAAGATTAATTTACTTTTTTTGTGATTGTGTTGCACTGTAAAGGAATTCTCTGTTCAATGAGTGATTGACATTGCACATCCTTTCAAAGGAACCACATGCCCTGCGTGTATAAAAATATAATGATATTCTGGTTGTACATTTGAGCACCAATATGGCAAACACATGTTGGAAGCAGCCAACTTTCTGGGCATGTTGTTTCAAATGTGATCAATCTTAATTTTCAAGTAGTGGGAAGAGTTTCAAAGAAAAGTTTCCCATAATATTTGAGCAACACATACATCTTCGTTTCACTTGACAGGATGGCTTATATTTAAGTGTTCTCAATCATAATGGTGATGTTGAATACATTGGTGTGACAAATTGTGGGGCAGTTTGCAATACGATCAGTTTTTAAACAAAAGCCCCAACCATGCACAAAATACTACATTTTACAAAAAATGTAATAATTTTTGACTGGGACAGTCATCAGGGTAATACCTTTTTCAAACCGTGTCTTATCTTACCGTAAAGTAATCTCTGTAAACAGATTCTACATTCATAGAATCTGTAGGAAATGGGAAAAGATTTTGCCATTGGAAGATTCCTGGTTTCTGTTTGTAGTCTGTCTAGTATTGCTCAATCTCGTTCAAGCAGGCTTCGGTTGATTGCAGGTAAAAGTGTGTGTGGACAACAAAAGAGGTGGAACGCACTGGCCGAAAGGCAATCTCGGAACCTATCGGCTATCGTTGGACCAAGATTTCACTTGTTATTGGTTTAAAATTAGCTTGTAAACTGGCTACTGAAACAACCCAGTCGTACACGTCGATTCTCAACTGCAAATCAAGTCTTGCATCTCAAGTTGCACACGGAAAAGGAAGTCTTGGCCCAGATATCCGCTGGTCACACTGCATCCCCAAACATATAGCCTCTTGCCCCCAAAGGCCTGCGCGCCGTCACACCAATAGCCAACAGGTTCCAGGATTGATCTAAAGCATCTGATGACGGTCCATTTTAGCACTGTGAAACATGCATATTGTATCTACAATTTGTGTGTACTCTTGACATACCGGTAACAGGGGATTTCTGCAGATAATTGACTTTGGAGCAAGCCTCTGCTGTGGTTTTGTCAGGCATTAGGAAGGAACTAAACACGGTAAAGAGCTGTTAAATGAGACGTTCGTGACATGTTAGAGAACAGTATGGCACACACACACAAAATATGTAAAACCCTGTTTAATCCAACCATTTATGTTTGACACATCCCGCAAGAATGGCCATGTCTGGAATGGTTTTCATGGGGTATGTGTTGGAAGAAATTAATGCCTTGAGAACAAAGCCAAACGTACCACAACATGAACAACAAAAAGCATTAAAAAAACTGAAAAATTTGGTTGAGAATGTTTTTTTTTTGGGGGGGGGGGGGGGGGGGGGGATGGTTTTGTTCGTGTTTTTTTGGCATAGATTGTATGGGCACTTAATTCCTAATACCAATAAGATTATAATAACTTATTGTTGTATTGTCTTTACAATTAATGATCAATTGTACCCCACAATTATAACCCATACATTAGCTGTATACAATATGAATGTTTTGACATGAAGCGTGTCTCTTAAAGAAACAGTATGAATGTTGCTGAAAAGACATTTGCAAGAGGCATCAAGATGAAAGACCTTGCTGACATCATGAGTGTTTCAGGAAGAAATAAGCCCATTTAATGTAGGAATGTCCTCTCAGATAATTTCAGAAGCAAATGAATGTCTTATGTATGAAATATGACATCTTTCATCTTCCTCTTGTATCTAAAAAAAGACAGATGATCTTCACTGATCCCTTTGGAGATTTTATTTCACATATGGCAGTGAAGTAAAATCCGAAACCTGTCATGAACGTTTGTTTTTATTTGATTTATAATTCTTTTTGGGACAGTGGTATACTTTTTATTTTTGGATGATGGATATGAAAAACATCTGTATATCTTCTTCTGACATTCTCACTGTTCTGCACAGTCACGATGTTGGAGTCATAAACCTATCATTAATCCACAGGTCTCTCTTAAAACTGGCTGCCCCGCAGTCTACCCTGGAGGTATTACATTGCCCATAACTACCCTTGGCTTTTAGGCTATGACAGGAATTATGACCTGAATAAAGTTGGCTTTGCAATATTTGCATGCCTAAGCATCTTACAACTGATACAAAAAGACTGTCTGGCTCTGTTTTAGCGCTCCTCTGGGCCGTCTCTTGGCAGGCGATGGATGTCTTCATGACTTAACGGGCTCTCTAAGTGACTCAAAAATACTTTGAGTATAAGTCAAAGTGGCCAGTTCAGAAGTGCCACTTGTTATTTCACTCGTGTATGGTGAGATTCCTTTGCTCCAGTTAGAGTATTTGCATTCATCACATCTAAAAATTTGACAAAGGCACCAAAGAGTTATTAAAAAATAAATAATGAGCAAATAAAACATGCATCCAACTCAAACTGCCTGCATGCCCGACTAAGTCAGTTGACATTTAAACTACAGTATCATCTCGGTTCTTCCATGTTGGTAGAAGACGTCCAACTGCATCACAGGCTGTCCTAAAGAGGCGATGTGTTATTTTCAGGACTCTGGCTCTGTTTCTTGGTGACTCTGCAAAAAAACAAACAGCCCGCACTGTAACTTAATTCTCAGGATAAATCCTTCAGCAGGATACGTGTAACTGAATGGGGCTCGTGTTTATCCAGTAGTCCTTCTCATCGTAACACTGTTTGGACACTGTGACATTTATCAACAAAGAATGCTGGTCTCCAAGATTTGTTGTTTATGGCCCCCTGCATGTTGGATATTGAGGAAATGGAGAAATTTCTGAAATTTGCTAATATATACTGATTATTATTAACTGTCCTGAAGGATTGTTATATTTTGTGTATTTGATTCAGTTTACATTTTTTCTCGAGGCACAAGGGACTAAATTAGCAGCAGCACCATTATATTGATCTCCAGATTTCCATATGATCTTATTTACGTGTGTGAATCAAAAACATTTCTTGGTTGGCTTCATTTCTCTTTCAATCTCATGAATTGAACACCGAGAGAAACCTACAGTTATCTAATACAATCAGGAGCGGACTGGGGGAAAAAAGTGGCCCGGGAGTTCCTGTCAGACCGGCCCACTCAATACACGGCGCGTTGCCCACTCAATGCATCGCACGTATCGACCAGTCAGTGGCCTACTTGGAAAAATACCATACACTTAACATTATTTTGGATGATTACAAAGAAATTGCATCATATATGTTTTTTTTTATAACATTTGGATCCACCAATTTGCCCGGATGGACACATTGAATAAAATGATACTGGCTATTGTAACACTCCAAGGTAGGTATCGTTTGCTAGATGA
The DNA here is from genome assembly GCF_949748355.1 of Melanostigma gelatinosum. Lineage (NCBI taxonomy): Eukaryota > Metazoa > Chordata > Actinopteri > Perciformes > Zoarcidae > Melanostigma > Melanostigma gelatinosum. Next base: position 7,412,603 of record NC_136642.1, on the reverse strand, counting down.
ATATGGTTATACGCAGTGGCGCATGGTGCGCATGTTCTAGGTAGTTTTCTATTTCCCTTTAGTAACTTGAGGGTTACCGTAATAATTCCCTTTAACAGGAAACGATACAATCTAACTATATTCAGGTTACCTTTAATTCGAGTTTACAACAAACGCAACACACACAATTTGGAAAAATTAAATGAAAGAAAACCCCTCGTTGCTGGCAGGATGTCGCCTGAAGCGTGGAAGTCCAAACTCTTAGTCCGCTTCACTCAAGAGAGCAATAAGATAAAAGTGTGGTACCTTAGTTAATGCTGCTGATAAATCAGTATTACATTACTAATCCCCTCCCCCCCAAAATAAAATAATAGGAATATGAAAAATAAAAAAATAAAAATCTACTTAAAAGGCTGTAGTGATCTAGAATTAATTGTGGAAGGATAACATATATCAGATATGTCACTATCTATATGTGGCATTCTAAACGTGAAGAGGCGGGGCTTAGGCGGCTTCTCTGTAGTTCAGATCAGAGACGCTCAGTGAACTACGATCGACCAGAATGCTGGCTCCCGCGCTGAATCTATTTGAGGACGCTGATTGGCTAAATTGTATTTCACTCATTTATATCTTTCATCAGCATTAAAGCTTCATTGGCTAAACTGCTTCATAGACCCGCCTCTTTGGGGCAGATTGCATGCTGGTTGTGTGAGTGTGTGTGTGTGTGTGTGTGTGTGTGTGTAGGGGTGCTGCCGGCTCGCAGATGGAAAGCACGAGTGTGAATATAGATCGCGAGGAGTAGTATAAATCTTCGTCAGTGACTATGAGCTTTAAGTATTAGAGTCAATTTAACGTGTTCTGTGAAGCATAGAATACAGTCGGGGTCGGCGATCTCAGAGCGAGGGCCGGTTGATGATGGAGGTGGTCCGGTATTGGACCGGCCCAAACCCCGCCGGCCTACCGGGGATTCCCCCGGTGTCCCCGATGGCCAGCCCGCCCCTCAATACAATATGTGATACTATGTAGAATAACTGTACGGGTTAATACAATCTTGGTTCAAGCCTGAAGTGGATTTCAAAAACTAATTTCTGAACCACTGATCTAATAACCTAATAACTGTGAAAAACTGTCTTTTACGATGTTGTATTTTATACTTTGTAATATTTGTAATGACTAACATGCGTTGTTTTGTTTTTTGTAACATTCTGTGCTGCATTTTTTGCTGCTCAATGGGACTAAAGGTCGTACAAGTAAATAAATATGGATCTCTGGGTTTTGCTTTGTTGTTAAATCAAATCAGAAGTCAGAAACCTCAAGCTGCATATGCAGAACAAAATGGGATGAAACTGAAGACACAAAAGTCATTTACAGGTGCTGAAAGTCATGTCTGTGTTTGTTTTCTATCATGAAGGCCCATGACAAAAAAAAATCGCTTTAAAAATCCCATTAAAGAATCAATGTGAATTTGAATACAATATTAGTTGTTTAACGGCAACACTTACACAAATCCACCGCAGGTTTTTCATCTCTCAGTGAGAATTGGAGGGGTGGGGCCTGTAATGCCCGCTGGCAGTGCTGCAGTTTGGATGCAAATATCACGGCTTTTTAACTTCTTCTCGGAGTTGGATGCGGTTCGACGCTCCAAAGTGGACTTAAAACACGCAGCTTGCAGGAGCTTCAGTGCAAACATTCTGACTTAAAAAGTCTGAGTGACTCAATTCGTCGGAATAGCCTGTATCTTCTTTATGCATATCATCTTTTACTGGAGGTATTGATTTGTAATCCATTGCACATTTTCTATCATGTGCATCCACTTCACAGCCTGCCAGGAAGTTGCCTCGAAATTGTCACAGATGTGAAAGAAATGACATAATATGTCTTTTTTAAATGATGACAGAGAAATGTGGCATGGGGGTATCCTGGAGGAGGAGTTCTTTGCGACCAAACAAGTAACGGATTTTCCCTTATAAGAAAGGAAATTGAGACCCGACTGCTCAATGAACAGCATTATTCGGAGACCTCGCTGCACAGGTGGGTTGATTCTTATTTCACATTTTACTATTTGTGTTAACTGAGTCAAAGCTTTGGTTTCGCGATTTCTTATGAATAAATTAATATCCTAATTTGGGGTTTTCTTGAGAAAATCTAGAATTTAGTTAGTGCTACTTTATTGTACCCTAAAGATATAGCAACGGTTTTCGTTTTGACATGATAAATACGCATTATTATCGTCATTATTATGACGATTATAATTATTGAATGTATGCCGGTGGCGACCCTATTTTGGTTTATGTTGCAATCAATACATTTTCACTGTGCCTAATTTTTAGCCGTCATGAGTGCTAATGCGACTTTTTCCTGATATATATTTCCAAACGCACCCAATATTTCGCCGAAAATGTGTATTAATACGGAGAATTCATTTTGGCACATGATATTTTGACAGTTCCTTCCACTGACTAATCTGAATTTAAGAGTGGGACAGATACTGTTTCGGATTACATTCTGCATCCATCCAGACACACACGCGCACATCACACGAGCTGGAGATACAAACATGTCGGCCTCCTCAGCTTCAAAGTGACAGGCAGGGAGAGGTTCAGAAAAACAACAGGAGAGTGAGGTGACGGCGGAGGGGTTGGACTGGGGACAGGTGGGGATCTGCACTTGGTTTTCCTTCTCCCTGAGGAGCATTGCAATGCAAACAGCTGTAATCCAGCATGGAGCCTCAGAGGCAAAGCCCTGCTCAACTGAGCTGCACAAGATCAACTCTCTGACTGCTGGAGCTGTGTGGGCTGAAGTCCTACACGGAAACTCAAAAAGAGAGAGCCTGTTGGTGGTTTGATAGAATGATGATGTTCTCCTCTGCGTGTGAGCGTTAAGTGTTTTTCAACTGCTGCACATTTGACCTCTCACTGGCTGAACTCTCTCAACTGCAGAGCCAAGGAACTGGAAGTGATTAGCAAAATGGTCGAGGCTTCTGTTGGTCCTGGTGACCAGCCAGGTGTTTCTCATCACTCTGCCGATAGATAGCTGCGGTGGGCATGCTAATCATCTGCAGATTTAGATTAAAAAGGTGTTGAGAGCATAACGGTGATGTCTCAGTTTTCTCTGACAAAAGCTTCAGTCAACACCTCATTCCCTCTTTTCTGTTGCATCATCTCTTCCTGTTCTTCTCTTTCTGGTTTTCATTGTGGCTGGCGAGCATGCCCTAAAGTTTATGACTTTGAGTTACAAATTAGGGATGATATGAACATCAAAATAAATGGAAAATGAATGGTCACGATGACTGGGTGAAATCAAATTAAAAATTGGGTTTTGCTTATTTAAAAGCCAGAATTTACCGCTTTTTTTTTTACTTCTGGAGAATAGCTGATGTAATTTTGAAAAAAAGTGCGTTTTGTGTTGTGAGGTTAGTGTAGGGCCACATGTTGCAGGGGACAGGGAAATATTGGCCCCAACCTGTGATCATTCCTATGTGAGGAGAAACGACTCATGAACTCACAATGAAAAGTCTGAAATTTGTGCCTTTTTTTTTTTTTAATCCTTTCTTTGCCCTCTTTGTCTCTCGTTGCACATTGCAAAATCAGGTGTTACTTTCCTCCCCGTTTGTGTGTAATTGAGGCATTGTGGTACAGGTTTTATGCCTTGGTGATCTTTGTACAGTTCTGAAATACGTGTCAAAAAGGCAATAGGTTCAGGCAGAAAGTTCATCGACAGGTTGCATTTGTAACTCTGAGCTCAGAGTTGTGGCACCTTCTCGAGTTCAATAAATTCCCAGTGTGCGAGCTCCCTTTCAGCGCTTGAATAATTGATGCATCAAACTTAGGTCTTACAGAAGGAGGCAATTTCATCTCCTGACTATTTTATGAGCGGGGCTTAGTTTCATTGAGCTCAGCTGAATGTGGCTGATGGTGAGGAAAGGCACACAGTTTATTGGACGAGGGAGCAGAGACGGAGAACGTTTCTTTCAAACAGATGGGCTAAGAGTACACAACAATCAGTTTTCTCAGCGAGTTTACAGTCGGACCGTGTCTCTTATCTGCATGGCGTGTGAGAGCAGATATGGATGGGCTGAGGTGTGCTTCTGGCAGGTCGTGGGAGTGCTGGCTTGTGAAAGAGTCTCTGGCACATGTCTTGAGTTACTCAGTGCTGGAAAGGTTATGTTCTGAGTGATCCAGAGACTTAGCATGTCCCATTCTCCAATCATCACTCTCTCAAGTAACAGGTGCTGCAGAAGACTGGCTGCTTGCACCACTCTTTTGGCTCATGCCTGTAAATATGACTTCAGCCGAGAGGTGTCAATGACATAGTCATTAAGTGTTAAGAAGAAAATCAGCCTACTGGTGGAGAAGACAGTCTGCAGTGTTTCCCAGTCATGAGAAGATACATGTGCCTCTGTCCTCTGTTTTTGTTCGATACAATGGAAATTGTTATGATTAGAAAGGGAACTCCCTTTTTATCAGAATATGAGTCTTTAGGATTGAACAATTCTGCAATCTGTGACTCGTTCGGCATCGACAGGCTTCGACAGATCCCCTCGTTTTGAAATGAAGAAATGTCACATTGATGTTTGACATTTTCTACTTGGGACTCTGTTTTCCTCCATTTTCTCACACACACACACACACAATATATATATATATATATATATATATATATATATATATGTGTGTGACAGACTGTACTTTTCAAAGATTGTATGATGTGATACGACATGTCAAACATTACTCAAATTGTTTTGGGTCAGTCCAGTGAAAAGGAAAATGGGGAAACATGAAATTATTTTTTTCCCTTTTGATTTATACTTTAAAATAATAATGTAATGTTGCTTGCTGGAATGTTCAGACGCACCAAATGACATTGTCCTTAGTGTGATTCAGAGCCATAACCAACTCAACAGCCAAATATGGTTCTATTTTTCTTTATTGAGCTGCGAGGGAGGACCGCCCATTGCTCCCATCCTAACATGTTCTGTGTGTCCTCTTCACACAAGAGCTGTAAATACAGGCAGCGTATGACACTATCTAAAAACGATCTCAGTACCAAATATGACAAAGGCTTTCAGTCCGAGTGTGTGTTGCATTTCTCAGTGAGCGTTGACTCCACTGTACTTTCAAAGGATAAACATGCTCAATTCATCAACCAAGTACAACTACAGCCTGAAATGCTATGACCATGAAGTTTGTGTTTTTTTAGGCACGAGTCTAGTTCTTCAGATTACAGAAATGTCTGATACTTGAAGAAACTTGAATGAATGGAGTTTAGGGAGAACAATATATCCTTCTTGCACTGGGTAAGAAATAAATGTTGCTCGTTTGAGTACGTACATGTGTTAACAGTACACTGATGATATTCTATTACTATTGGAAAAACATATTGAAGGAATAGTTGGGAAATATGCTTATTCTTGCTGAGAGTTAGAGAAGATTGATACCTAGCTCATAATTGCAAGACAAATATGTACAACAGATGTATCATGCATCTCATCTAACTCTCAGCAGCACTCAAGCGTACCCAAAAGGTCATAGTAATCCTTTTATGTAATCTACCTGTAACAACCCTTCTCTGAAACCTGTTCCCCATCTGTCTGTGTTCTCGTCCTACTTCTTTTATTCAGCAGGTTCTGATATCAGCAGATGTGGTGTCACACATAGTCAAGAACCTGCCTCTGTCTTGTTTCAATCTGCGAGCCTGTATTTTAGTGCTTCACACATACTTGTGAGAACAGGCACTCACTGAGAGGAAACCATCTTCCAACAGCGGCTTCCCTGCTTTCCTGACAGCCCACCCCAAGCTTCATGGCTTGAACCACCAGAAGTTCGACAATCTCCATTCCGGTCTTTCTTCCTCTTTATCCACCGAGCAACCCCTCATCTCCCCCCCCCCCCTTCTCCGTCCTACAACCCTGCGCTGTCTACTCCCTTTGCCAGTACTACCCCCAGCGTGATGGCTTGTTGCGCCTCAGGCTCGTTTGGACTTGCAACCGCAGCATCACCCTCCACTACACAGACTTACCGGCGCAGCAGCCACTAGAGTGAACGATACAGAGGGACAGAGGGGACGAAAGACAGACAGGGAACGACAGCAGCGCCACAGGAGAGAGGAGGGATCATCTGTCCCAGCAGCAGAGGGATCCACCTGTCCCACAGAGGAAGGGCCCCCCCCCCCCCACCTGATCCATCTGGTCGCAGGGGGGGACCCTGCGTGGCCAGGAAGGCAACAGGGACTATGCAGCTGGGACTGGTGGCGCTGGCAATGGTCTTCCTCAGCTCCATGGGTCACAGCGATGCTCTCAAGCTCTCCAAGGCGAGACGGCAGAGACGGGGTGAGTTCTCTCTCTCAGTTTGTTGTGATCTCTGTTTTTCTTCCTCTTCAGCGCTGCTGCCTTTTGTTTCTGCGGGCACAGTAGTGTGTCTTGTAAACATTTAACAAGCAAAGTAAAGGCAACATTCTGTTTATCTTCCCGTCATCCTTATTTGTTTTTCCTACAAGGGTTATGCTAGGTTCAGTGTTTCTCCTGCTCGTCTTTCTTCCTCCCTTTTAAGATCATGCCTCTCTCAGTTTATGTAAACCTTTTATGCGTATTGGGATTGTTTGTGGAGAGGGTTTTGATAGATATGCCTTCAAAGCCATCACTCTTTTTGTGTCCGGCTCTGTGGGCATGTAACGGAATGAGTACCGGACAGATCTAAGCTCTGAATTTGACCGTGCTGCCTGTGTTGTCGTAAGCATTTTCCTGACCTCACGCAACCACAGAGGTGGTGCTCAGCCCGACTTGCAGTATATCTCTGGCCTTAGAGCCTCAGTGCTGGTGTTACTGTCAGCTTTGAAATAATTCTTCCTTTACACACAAGGAGCCATCAGCCAATGCCAAGCTCAGCCCAACCTCTACGAACCAGAATTCATGTAATACCATGCCTGGCCACAGTAACAGATGTGGTTTTATTAAAATCACACACGCTGGGAAAGAAGAACTGTCGTCTGTGTAATAGAAATAGAATATTTTTCAAGTAGACGCACATATATGCAATCCTTCAATGCTGTCACAGTTTGTCATGTGCCATTGTAATGAGGACGGAAGGATTTGGGTCATTCACCCTCTACAGCGTCAGTCGCTTGACGATTTCCCCAGATAAGGAAGTCTGAAGTATACAGCCTTTACATCTTCAATGTCATCAGATGTCTCTCTGAATGAGTTCAGTGTCATGCAGAGATCGGTGATTGTAGCTTCAGACAGCACAAACTCTTTCTTTTCAGAGCACCGCGTCTCACAAACAGTTTACAACACCACATCATCTGATTCATGCACTCCCCTCTGCTGTGGTTAAAGATCACTCCCCATGGCCAATATTGCTTTTTCTTCATTTGTGATGGTGAGCAACAAGACCTGGCTGTAATTGCTGCATTCAAGTTACTCACGCATGATGTAATCTGTTCACGGGAGAACCCTTTTAACCCTTTTACCATCCGACTTATCTCTGGGAGGCGGGGGCGGCAGATGGATTGCTTTGTGACAGTATGTATATTTCGAGCTCATACAGACCAGGAATGTAAATCATCTCCGACGACTGAGGCTGTGTCTCTGAATGGCTCCTAGAAAAAGGATGGGCGCTTTGACACACTTTTCCTAGAAATGCTAGATTTAGATTCGTGGTTGCGTGTGTCGGAACTGGCGACACGGTCTGGGATTAAAAGGACGTGAAGTAAATGCATCTGCAGTGCATTTTCAGACTTAGAACAGGGAGATACTTGCTGTTTGGTACGACTATAAAGAAGTATTTCATTCTTGGCCATGTCCGTCATTATTGCAGTTTTTTGATGCCCAGATCATTCCTGACTCATCCCGGTAGAGGCCTTGTCTGATGTTAGTTACCTTATTGTGACCGACCCTTGCTGATTTTGACCGGCTCTTGCGAGGCGATCAGCCATAATTACCCTGATTTCTCCAAATGAAAATCTGTTTCGGATCTCTGGCTGGCATTTGAAGTAAACACTGAGTAACTGTTCAAACAAAGATGTTTGGCCTGGGCCCCGGTTAGATAAAACTGCAAGCATTAACTCAAGCTCGTTGGAGCGATAAAGCACTGGCAGGTTTATCGCGGGACCTGTGGAGATGCCAGCAAAATATTAAACTTCTCCAATGTTGTTCCCATGGGCAGAATGTTGACAAATGCGCTTTTTATTTTCTTATTAAAAATCACATTTGCTGGAAACAATTGATCTTTTTATGTGATAGTACAACATGCAGTTCTGATGCCTACCTTAAAGGAATACTTAACTCCAACAGTGACCATTTGTTCAATCAATTAATTACCCTGTGTTACCTTGAATTCTTGAAGAAAGCTTGGTCTTCCTCACATGTCTCCATGGTGAATGTAGAATCCCATAAACAAAAGTCTCAAAGTCTCATTTATCCAGCCGTATGCTCTTAAACTGCCCAAACACTTGCATTTTGTTGTGACATACAACTGATCATGAAGTATTCCTTTAAAGTGACTGTTCCTTTCTCTCTGTTTGTTATGCTTATGTTTCCACAGTTAGCACTGAGGGGCCACCATCTTGCCCCAAAGGCTGTGACCGATGCTCCGAGTATAACGGCTGCATTAAATGTAGGCCGAAGCTCTTCATCTTCCTGGAGCGCAATGATATCCGTCAGATCGGCGTGTGCCTCGCCTCCTGCCCCGTGGGATACTTTGGTATGAGGAACCCAGAAGGCAACAACAGATGCACCCGTGAGTTTTGCTTTGTGTAGATACACATCCGTGAACATCCAAATACATGCAGGCTCGAGCTCACCCGCTGGCAACAGCCTGCTCTATAAAAATCCCCACAGCTGATGTCAAAACAAGTAGAAGTTTAAACGATCTGTTTCTTCAGCTCATTATCTCCTGTTTGTGTACAATATGAGGGTATTTGGAGACGTAGAGGGATACCCTGCTAGTTTCTTTGTTTTATTTGTATATTTCCACTTTGCTGCACCACTTTTGATGTGTTTAACAAATACCTAAAATACGCATGCAGAGAATAGTGATCTACCAATTGCCACACTCTTTATTCTCCAAAGTTATTTCTCCATGTTAGTCCTCTTAATAACCAATCTGTGCTACTATTTGTCAACAATGAGTGAATACGAATGACCAATTGATGAAATCCTTCAGTTGCTGCTACTCATCCTGGTGCAAACGGGAGAAATAAGCACCCACCAAATCCAGCAAAGTACTTGCTGAACTGGAGGAATGTCAGTTAAATTTTTAATTGCAGCGATCTTCATTATTATCTTTATAAGCACATTTGGCTTGTTTGGAAGGTGGGTGAAGGATGACTACACTCACAGGAATTGGCAGAGTTGCTCAGTTGCTTCTGGTGGCACTGGTCCCGTACTGGTAGACGAGGAGTGCCAGCACCTCAGTCTGTTTCCCATTGCGTGTGGGCAGAAAACACGATCGGAAACAAAATCCCAACAAAAACATCTCAATTGCATTGTTGTTTGTCTGTTTTTAAGGAGGATGTTTGTGTTTTTTATTTGACCCTCATGTGCAAAGTTCATGCCAGATCTCAACCAGTTTATTGTGCCTTCACTTTTACATATATTTCATTCTGGTGCACCCTTACTGACGGTATCATAAGCAGTCTGTATAATCTCTAAAGTAACTATGGAAAAGGGGGTTTTTTTTATGTGAGTGGGTCTAAAATGATCATCCTTTGCAAAGTAAAACATTTCTTACCTCAATAATTAACTACAATTTTCAAAGTTAAATGATAATCATGGCTTAAAGTTAATTGTAGGTGTTTGGTGGGCAGCCTGTTTTTTCTGCTTAAAGAATGCAGGCCATTCTTGTCTGTAGATGTTTTTCTTGACTGGCCATTCCGGCATCAAATAACGCCCGTCAGATGTGCTAAATCATATTTTCTCGAAACCCAAAGCAGAGACGCTCACAAGTCATTATTTCAAGTCCAAGTCAAGTCTCAAACCATGTAGGCGACAGTGTTTTAGTTAAGACCAACTCAACTGAGACCAAGACCGAAACAAGACCAAGACTTTGAGGGGTTGAGGCCGAGTCAAGTTTCAGACCAGACAGTGTGAGTCCCACACTGCATGACACAGATATAATGTGGAACATGCAAACCAAATAGGCACTCCTCAATACTGATCTGAAAAAAAAAATCTGGATTTCTCTACATTCACGTCTTTTATTGCGATACTGTATATACAGTGTGCCTATAAGTCTGCATGTAAAAGTGCACAAAGAGAAATGTCTTGATAAAATAACCAAAAGGCATTGGTGAATTCTGTGAGCAAACAAATACAAACAAGCAGGAGCTCAAATCAACTCCCCCATCTTTATTTAAGACTCTCATTTTATAGAAATGTAACATTAATATCATGTTAATACTATATGATTACATAGTGTAAATAATCTAGTGCCTCTTAAATAGTTACAGACTCTCTCCCTACCCCAATACACGTTTTTTTTTAAGAATAATTCATTTTCCAAAATGCAAAATGAACAAAGTGAAAGAGGAATTTGACTGATGTTCAAATTTTCTTTAGATATCGCAATAATATTGTGATTATTGATATGATAATAAGAGAGGGAATGACATTCACCTCAGATATTTTCATTAATGTGCCCAAAAAGTATTAAATGAAATACGGATTGCTCATGAGTCCCAAACCTTGCGTCCAGGTCAAGTCTCAAGCCTTTTGAGGACGAGTTTCAACCCAAGTTTCCAGTCACTATGTCTGCAACTTAGTGCGAAGATATGTTTCACTTTTATCAAAATATTGGATCATTTACAACAAATTCAACCCCGTCCCGGTTTGTTGCAGAGAGGTCGGAATTTCCTCCGCAAATTCTTTGTGGAGGCCCTCAGTGGCAAACCGTGGTTATTATCCAATCATCTGACTTCATACATATCATCCCAGAATGTCTTTTACTCCACATTTGACTTACATTATAGGGCTGCACACATCAGTACTGTCAAATGTAGTTGTCAACGGTTTAAAAGTAGTAATCGGGAGCAGGAGGAAGGAACCCAGTGAGGATTCAGTGTTAGGTTCATTTCTGACCTTGGCATGGGACCAGCTGGCGAGTAGACATTCTGACTGTAAGTTTAGTGCACATCAATAAAGTGAGTCTAGATCTGAACACATTTCCACAAATAGAAATATTGACAGGAACCCAGAGATTTCCATCTTTCTCGGGCTGTTTGTCATGAGAATAAAGATGTGCCTTTCAAGATGAGGCCAGAGCTTTTGGGGGTATTTTAAGTTGTCTGCTTTTTATCCTCCCGTGCTTGTAATTATCCAAATTTCAAGTTGGTTTTTTTGAGAGATTTTAATGAGTCTGTGGTGTGCAGAAACTCTTGAGAAACCCACTGAAGCGATACACTCCTGGCTGCACTCGTTCACAGGCCTGTGGCGCGCATGTGTTTTTAAGAGAAGAAGAGTGGTCCTCCCTCTAAATAGACAATGTGTTGTTTAATCGCTAATAAATCTCTCAGAGAAAATAAAATCCAAGCTCCTCTTCTTCTCTCTCCGGGGAACCGTTTGCTTTTCCAACCGACAATGCAATGAATAATCCATTCAAGGAGATTTCTGTTTCCAGTAGAAATTTCTCGAGAACAAGATAAAGGATCTAAAACTATCAAAATGAACACAGACACAATGTGACTAAAAGTGATTTGATCCTTTCATTTGATCCTCTCTTTTTGTCTTTCAGAATGTAAAATAGACAATTGTGAAGCGTGTTTCAATCGCAATTTTTGCACAAAATGTAAGGAGGGCTTGTATTCACACAGTGGGCGATGTTATGTCAGCTGCCCTCCAGGCCAGCGCACCGCCAATGAGTCTATGGAGTGTGTTGGTGAGTGACCTTTGACCTTAACTGTTTACTCATTTCAAACCTTTAGCCATAGCATCTCTCAATGTGCCTTTAATGAACCAGCATGTATTATTTCTTCTCTTGATCTTTCCTGTCTCTCTTTTTGTTGTTCTTCTAAATTCGTAAAAGATCACAAGTTTAACCCTTAAAAACTAGCTTTTGTTGGGAGCTCAGTATACTGACTAGACATAATGCTTTGGTACATTTTCATTTTCATACCTCTGAAGTAAAAAAGATAAAATTGTATTCAGATTTTGGAATAGCTTAAAGTCATTGTTCTGCGCTGAAACTGCTGAGCTGTAAAAAGCAGATGTGAAGGCTGTGAAACAAATATGTGACGTTGGAGCTGTGGAACATTCACTCACTACCTCAGTCCTCTTTTTTTTTTATCCAGTTCAGCGTCCTGAAGAGTGTGAACTGGGCGAGTGGAGCGAATGGGGTTCCTGTATGAAGAAGAACAAAACATGTGGATTTAAGAAAGGCTCGCAGTCTCGAGTCCGCGTGCCCCTTCTGCAGGTCCACAGCCCAGACACCTCCACGGCCTTTCTACCCTCACAGACCTGCGCTCCACAGACGGAGAGGAGCAAGTGCATTGTGACCAAGACGCCGTGTGTGCGAGGTAAACACAAATACACACACTGAAAACAGATACATTGAAGAGAAAATGACATGAAGTCAGGACTTCGAATTAAAAAAGTACAATTTAAATCACGGATAAATCAGGTGACAGCACTCGGATTACTGATGATCAAGCAATAAAGTCCATGTGCTTCATGAAACGCCTCCACCAGTTCATACGATGACTGATGGAAGCATTACTCAACATCCAAAGGCCTGCATTCCCACCGGCGTGTCTGCGACCTGCCGTACGTTGATTGGGTTTGGTTTGGCTGAGCTCACAGAAGGATACAGAATCTCTTGACTTTGCCGCATGTAAACAATAAACACTATCGACGAGCCAAGCAGATGACGGGCGGGCATTACGCACTGCAAAGCTGGACAGGGATCAGAGCGAAAAGAGCTATTTGTTCTGACGACCGTTGAAGCGCGAGGTTTACACGACCATGACATGTTTGCTTGGGCTCTTATCATCCACACAGCAGCTTGCTCTCCATATTTACAGGCAGATGTGTTGCGATGTTAAACATTATGTTACACAGAAATAAGAAGTGGTTGTTCTATGAACCTACACTCATCTACAAGGACTAAGAGAATTATAAACAAGCTGTATTTATAGCCTTTATTGGACGGTGGGACACTTTGGGGATTTCGGGCACAGCAGCCACATTGCGCAACTATATTTGCATAGTGTTGGCAACTGTACAGATGTTGCAACATGTAACAGATTGCCTGATTTGCCTGCATATATGTGAGCAAACATGTAGGAGGCTTGCATATTCAAGCACCATCCTCTTCTCTGGAACAGTTCCTATTGGGATCTGAGTCGAAAGAACAGAGCGTGATCTGTCATTGTCCCATATAGATCTGTGCTCATGTCTGGAGGGAAGGAGGCTGGTGTGGCTTGTAATTGCTCAGCGAGGAGCAGGATCTGCGCTGGACAGGCTGTGACAGCACAAATTGAGAAATGAGAAGCAAATCTACTCTGTCCGACGCCTGCATCCTGGAAAGATTGTTTTCCATGGGTTCAGAAGAATAATTATCAGTGAAATATTATAAACTGCCCGATGAAAACTGCTCCGCAGACTGCCAAATTTCTAAACTTGGAGCAAAGGCAGTTCATATCAGAAAGGCAAGGATGTTATGTGAGGTGTCACCTGACGAGTGATGAGTCATGGAAGCTTTTTGGATCGTTAAAAAGTTGACTGCTGTTGTCGAGGAGATTTTTAATCCCGTTTTTCCTCCAGTCTGCCGCTAAATACCTTTGTATGACAATAAGACACATACTACTGCCAAAATGCACAGGAACGAATTTTCCTCAGTGAGGTAATTCATGGGTGATGGTACCATGGACTCCGGTGAACCAGTTCATGTGGGTAAACTCACGCTGCAACAAAAAAGGAAATAGAGCGCAGCTGTGGATTCATCTGTGGGAGTTGGCTGGCAGGCTGGCTGTATAAAACAGAGGGGGCAGCCATTGTATAACATTAGTGATTTAGTGGTCTGCAGAACTCACGCTTTGTGTTGATTTGGCTCCAAATGTTTCCCCCTTTTCCTGAAGCTCTACAAAAAGGGTCTCACGCGAAAACAGAATTTTCTGGATGTGTTATTGCATTTGTCAGGCAAAATTGTTTAGCTTGGATGGAGAGGAGGTACAATCAGAGCTGTCATAAACTGATGGAGTCCCCCACTCTTGGCTCCATTTGTGATTTGTGAGAGTAATTAAGTCCTTACACAGTGAGCACATCAGCTCAGATGCGTGAGTGTGTGCGAGGACTCTTCACTCACGCTTCACTCTCGGTCATTGTGCCTCATTGATAGAAATCGAAACTATTACGGCCCGGTAAGAAGTGCTTGTTTGAATGGTGGCCATAAAAACCTCAGCAATACGTCTATTAATTCAAGACAACACATAACTGATAAACATGCTGGACATAATATCTTACACCAAAGTACATCACCAGTGTTTTCATGATTTTGGCACTAATGGCTCCTGAAAAAGGCGAGTTATTCCTGTTTGCGCACTACTGTGTGGGACTGAACCGTCACGTTTTCGGTTGGAAGGGAAGCACTCGTGTTCAGTCTGTCCACGTCCATTCATTCATCCATCCATCACCGTATAATGATTTTCACTGGCTATGTTGAAACACGATTGGGTGAAATTTCAGAAACGCTGTGGACTTTTTGTTTTTCTACTTTGCGCTTAAACCAAAGAATCATAACTGTTTGTACAACAAGTTTAAAAAATGCTGGGAGAGAAATAAACACAGACCTTCAGTTAGTACTGCACAGCAGTATACAAACATGGTGGCGCCATAAGCCCAGCTCTTGTCAACTGCGTCGTGAACACTGTCCAGCCCTTGGCATGTGTTCACTCAGTTTCCAGGATGTGCAGAGACTCAACGCACAAGTTCATAACAAACATCCTCCAGCGTAACTACACTCCCTCAGCTATACAAATACTTTTGAGTGCAGCCTAAACAATCGCCATCTGACACTAGACGCAATGTCCATTTCCACTTTCTGACTGCTCTCCACGTCCTCACGGGCCATTATTGGGCTCTCGACAATGTCTAAGTCATTATACCAGAAGTGATTTTAAAGTGATTTATGTGACAGCAAATTGTGTCACTTGACTGTCGTGAGTGCTCTTACAGTCCTGCATTTTAAAAATCAGCAGCACAACTAAGCTCTGTACTCTCTTTGATGGGTTACGTGTGGAAGGTAACCACACTGTGATGGATGTTTGTGTTTAGAGAGCAATTACACTCTTAAATGTATGACAGGTGTGGATCCTAATGTGCAAAAGAACCAGCAGAGAGCAGATGGGGGCGGGGGGGGGGGGGGGGGTCCTCTGTGTGTGTGTGTGTGTGTGTGTGTGTGTGTGTGTGTGTGTGTGTGTGTGTTTAGTGGAACAAGAAGGGAGTAGCTGTTAAAATAGAAATGAAGAGTCTGCAGTCACGAGAGCGGCTCTCTCTCTCTCTGTACTGAGGCCCAGTGGTGCTTTCAGCTAAACGCTAATGTCAGTATGCGCACTGTGGCCAATGACCCCTTCCCCACTTCCTACCCCCCTACTTCAGGTGCCCTTGCTTTGACCGCACCCATCTGACCTCGGCCTTCATTTTGATCTGAACTGCACACCTGTTTAGGTGACTGCATCTCGTACGGTTATGATGCTACTGCTGTGACAAAATATGTCTCCAGACATAGACATTTAAACACCTGGCAAAGTACTAACAAAACACTTCTGTAAGGTCGTTCCCAATACAGTAGGTTTCTCCAGGACCACATTTTGCCATGATGACACAAACACAGACTCACAAGTTAAAAAACAATGACCAGCGTCGCTGTCGCGGCTGGTAATTGGCACTAAACACAAAGTGCAGCTGTGGCTGATGGGAATGTCATTAGTGTTTACTTGGTCATAAACTAAAGTAAGTGCGTTCTGATGGTGGCACGAGAAATAAAGGCTAAAGCATCACCAGCGTTCCAACAATTCATCCTGAGGGGAACTGTAATGGTTGCCAAGATATTTCCCTCAAAAACACAATGTGGAACTCATGGTGGCACGAGAGGAAAAGTCAGGGGATTTAGCCTCTGGGGACCATGAATGTCGGTGCAAAACTTCATGGCAATTGATCCAACAGTTTTGAGATATAGTGGACAGATTGACCAACTAATGTGGCTAAAAACGACTGGCTTCCAAATGTTTCGATATAATATATTATTTTATCCTGTTAGGTTTGTTTATCATGTGTTGTTTGCTTGTGGTACACTGGTCGCTGCTGTACTAAACATAGCATTGCGTTGCCATTTAATAATACTTCTGGACTAGATGTGCATGGTTCCTGTATTAGAATCCACATAATCACAACCACAAGCCCTGATCCAACACACATCCCGTATTATGCACTCTCATCCCTCAGGAATCCATGTTTTTAATTTTGTTTAGCCAAGCGGAGGCACTTCTACCTCCAACATCTGGTGATGACCGATATCTTACAGGAATTTATTTGAGAAATGGTATGAAATATAAACAATATTTTCTATGTATTGTCATTTCAGACCGGAAGAGTAAGGCAGACCGACAAGATGATACAAACAGGAGAGAGAGGGAGAATGCACGCGGGCGAGGACGAGAAGGCAAAGACGGCGGAGGAGGAGGAGGAGGAGGAGGAGGAGGAGGAGGAGGAGGAGGGGGGAAGAGGCGAAAAGGGCAGAGCAGGACCACCACTGCTCCCAGCATCACAACCAGCTCCGTCAGCTAAACTCCATCGCCTGCTGGATGGGGCTGAGAGCAAAACAGAGACAATGCCTCATCCAGCAGCACCAGCCATAGACAAAGATCAAAGTGATGAAGGAATGGATTAATGCTGCTGTGCATTGTAGAAGATGCAAAGAGAACTGGAGAATTGCTGTAACACAAAAGGCTTCAACTGAGCTTGTTGAATAGATGAACATATCTGGAAGATACTGGTGTCTTAGTGTTGTTCAGAAAGAGTTGATGATTTTCACTCCACCGTGAGGGATCGCTGTAGGACTGCAAGGACGCATTAGTCACGTCTTGAACTGAGAACCGATTCCTGTGCAGCATTCAAGCTGGCAGTCTGATAAGGAATGAAGGGTCTCTTTCGTCTCCTCTGGTCTATGATGTATTACGTTCCAGTCCGATTTCCATCACAATCTGTTCTTCATTTGTTTTTATGCGTGTGAGAAGTAGCAGATGGATTTTCCCAACAGCCGCTTTACGTGATGTAAAGACAATGAACACTATGAAGTCTTTGTACCTTTATGTCCTGTTGTGAGACGAAACAAAAACAAGAAAGGCACTGGAAATCATTTGTGATTGTTGAGGACAAGATGTCTTCTATACAGTGTAGTATTTCAAGGAAGAAATGTGTAACAAAAGAAGCCGAAGGGAAGATTTAGCAGAATTACTGGCTCATTTTCCTCTCCGTTTGCCATTCGATCGCTTAGTTGTTTGTTCCGAATTCAATGTTGCTGTTTGTATCAGAAAATAACTGACCATAAAACGAGGAATAAAAACAGGAGTATTTGCATGTGTACAAGGTTGCATGTGTTTGCCTTTGTGCATGCAAACATGTGTGTGTGCGTGTTTTTCTCCCTAAAATCTGGTTGTTTGTGTACTTTGTATGCATTTCTGCACGGAATCAAGTTTGTCAATAGAACTTTTGTACATGTGTGTTCACGTTTGCACATATGTGTTAATATTGGTCTCATAGATTGAAGGAATAGCTTCTGGAAAACACGAGGAGGGAAATGTAAATGCACAGCGATATATCAAATATGCAGTAACTACAAGCCACTGATTATCATACAAGCCATCAAATCATCAGCTGCTCAGTAATCATATCTGTTTGCAACAGGGTCTGAAGATTTTGCACAACTATGTTTCCTACTGCTCAAGTTTCAGAACAATCATAGCATTTTACACGTTTGTACTCCAAAAGCGTCATGACATTACAGATACAGAGAAAAGTTTTCTTTTCCCAGAACTGTTTTCATTGGGTCTGTTTGCTTTACACGAGATATTAGTTTCAGGAGAAGCTACACGCTACGTTATTCATTCATACTATGGATTGTGATACAGAATATTTCAAACTGTGTTTATCATACAATTATTAGATATAGCTTATTCTGTGAAAGCCTAAATAAAGATCAGATGAAGCTGATTGGAACTTCAGTCATACACTGATTTTGCTATTAGTTTGTTTGATTTCAGTTGGAATGATTTTGTCTGCAACTGATCCAACGTTTATTCATCCAGAGTTGATTCTTAAGGTATTCTCAGTCTATACTAGTGCCACATATACACTTGTATGTATTGTAATGAGACATTTTACACTTAAGGACACATTCTTATCAAGACTATACTGTGTTGTGGGTCATTTTGTTTTACAATTTGGGTTATATTTTTGCCAATTATTTCTATTGGTTGTCGTAACAAGTTAAATGCCCCATATTGTAGAAAGTTAAATTTCCAGCTTGCTGTATATTATCCCGCTTATTACATGTTACTTACTAAAGAAAGCAATAATTCAACACAAAAACAAATCTTTGAAAGTTATTTTATTGAATTGAAGGAAAATTGACTTTTCTCAGGTTGGCCAGACTTTTTGAAAGAAAAGAAAAACAAATCAAATAAACGCTAGTTAGTAACTAAGTTGTTTAGTTGTCATTGCATACCATTGAAATCAATATAGTAGAAGGACGACAAAAAGGCACACAGCGTCAGCAAACTAATTCTTCATGATATAAAATACAGATATACAGTACAAAATTTAAAAATAAAAGTACAATAAATGAATAAAATGTTCTTAATCTGTGCATATACAGCTTTCTTGTGCAATGGATTATTATCAACATTTAACGTGTGCTCACTTGTGGTTCTACCGCCAATTGAAATGGCTCAAATAATCTGGATGAACTTGTTTACAGCATGTCTGACCACTGGTGGTGTTTGCCCATTCAGATTTCATGGCAGTAAATTCAAACAATTATTATCAACAGTACACTTGCGTAACCAATAGAATTATGGCCCAAACTATTCATTTAAGACCTAAGTGGCACTTAACAGGACTTATCCTTCATGGGGATAGTTTAATCATCAATCTGGTGTTAATGAAACAATAAATCAGGACAATTGATAGTTTTGTGAGACTTTTCCCTCTAGCCCTGCCGTCATAATCTTACGGGGAAAGTTTGAATGGCTAAGTACTCATCTCTTATTCCCTGACCTGAACTCAATCAAAACCTCAAAGAAGAACCATAAACAACGTCTGCTGGGAGTGCGATGCTATCTATCGGCCGAGAGCCCTCAGTAGTTATGGTGTGGTCTTCCTCAGGCTACAGGAGGCCATCTTGGGAAGTGGAGGAGCTTAGATGGTGCGATGGTCCCGATCACCCGCCAAATGCTGGCGCCTGCATGGGCAGGGGTCGTAAAAGCAGAGACAGAAATAAAAACTAATGGTGTGTCATAGCCAGAAGGGAGGGGGTATACCATGCCTTGGCCTGACAACAAAACAGCCGTTTCTCATTACCAAAAGGGAGGGCAGGGGGAATGGTAGAGTATGCACCGTAAATTACACATTCATCGCTCTTCCTGACCATAAATTCTTACCCTGGCTCCATTGGACGGAGCTCTCCCTCACCTCCCACTCTCTCTCTTTCACTCCGTTGTTCCCCATTCCCATGTTTTCCAAGAGAAATGAATGGTAACTCTTTGGAGTATATGGGTACCCTTGATTTGCCAACATTTTGAACACTGAATGATTTCATTACTTTAGTTTGGCCTTTAAGCCAGACCCCAGGGAGCGCATCACGTCAGTAGGGAACACCCAGGACATGTCTGCATGACTTAAACGTGCAATCCCTGATCCAAATGTAAACAAAAAAGGGTACCACCACTGCACCACAACTCATAACCAGAGCCCAGCATCACTCTCAAAGGGACTTACAGGTCTACTTACATACTATTAGACTACAACAAAATCAAATTCATTCACGTTCACTAATCCGGTTTATGGTTTGTGAGAGGAAATAATGTCAACAATGTTATGATATCTTTTGCAGAAATCTCATCTGCATCTGACAGTCTTCATCATGGAGCTGGCTCAGGTGTTATCATTGTGAGCTTAGTGTGGAACATCGACTAAAAGATGCAGTTAAAAGCTCCAGAAATAGTAAGTGGGCCTGCGAGTTGAGGTTCAAGGTTGCTTTTATTGTCTACCAAAAGAGAATGTTGTCCAGGAATAAAGGAATTGCTGCTGCAGCAGAGAGACGTCACAAAAAAAAGGCACCAGAAGTATGTGTCACACATATTGTTGCCGAGATCAAGGATGAACCTCCATGGTTTCGTGTGATGCTTTCAAACAGAAAAAAAAGCAAAGGAAGAAAAACACTCACTGTATTTTCAATTATAATAATTTAAAAACTCACAATAATTTCTTCAACGAAGCACTACTTTAGCTGCAACATCATTTTGCAGAAATGATGTATTGCTTCCTCAGAATAATCCACAGACAGGTCATGTGAAGACAATGTCCAGAGACATGTGTTTCTGGAAAGACATGTTGCTGTTGAGCTAAATGTAACTATCATACAAAGCGAGGAACATGAATAGAATATCTAATTTTATGAATAATAATTCCATTTACCTCAAGTGACCTGTATTGGGACATATGTCAAAATATTGCTGTATAGCAGCAACATTTCCTTTGTCATGTTTTGCAGTTCCCTTATAATCCACAGCTTCAATGACACAATACTTGCATGAATCTCAGTATGGTGTTCTGTCATCAGCCGGGGGAATAGGAGGTTTGGGGTACATGAGGTCACTGAGTCACCTGCCAGCAGCATCTACTTTGGCGATGTCCTGTCAGCAATCCCACTGATCCATGATCATTTCCATCTCTGAAGCTCCACAACCATCCTCCTTCTATGGCTCGAGATCTGAGCAGTTGAATCTGGACATCTACAAAGAGAAAATGAATTGTACACACTGACAGCCTGCTATGTTTGATCAGCAGCAGATATCTCTAGAAACGGTGCTGCCAAATCAAAACAACAAAACTATTTAAATGTTTTGGGGAAGCCAAGACTATTTGCAAGAGAGACAAATCTACATCTGATGATCGTTGAAAGACATAAGTCACTTGAAATGGGAATCACAGCTGAAGCAGTAGGGTGGTGTAGTGGGTTCAATGCTCAGTGTCAATGCCAGAGATATTTACTGAATTTCAGCAGTATCATCTGTAGCTGACCAAGGCTGCAGAAGGAAGAAAGGAAAGGTAGGATTTCTCTGGAAGAAACAATGGTGTATTACGCATCTTTTATTTTAATAATGAGTGGAAAACCTGAGGCATGCATGAGACAAGCAGCATCATTGATGCGATTCAGTTTCTATTTAGCTGCCTTGATTTAACCCAAATGTGTCTGAGGCAAAAAGTCACAAACTCCTGATGCAGTAAAGGAAACGTTTAGAGGATGCTTGTAGAATTGTAGATATGATACTTGATATGTACTGCCGCCTTTTGGAAGTAATCAGCACTACATGGGGGAAAGAAACTATCAAACACGTTCTATAGTTAAGTGTGTGTGTTTCATGTGTACAGTACAGGCATATTCAGAGGGGGGGGGGGGTAAAAGAGAAAGGAGACACTGCAACTAACCGTCTGTGCTGTGAATTGTTTGATATTTCACACATAACAACAATAATTAAACACTCTTTTCAATTGAATATTTTAATTAAACTGGGTTTGTAAATTGCACTTTGATTTCAGCACAGCTGCAAAGAGCCTATTCGTAGAATGTCCTATATATATATATATATATATATATATATATATATTTTAATATGACAACCTGCGATCTGACGAGGACCATGATCTTAATTATTGGCAGCTGAATGTGAATTTATGTTTTATGAACAAACATGAACATCAAGATTATGTTTTTAAGAATTGAATCAAAACGTTATTTAAACACCAAACGTTATGCGCATGGAGGAATGTTTTTTTCATAGAGTGGAGGTGGAGATGTGGGTGGCAGGGCGAAGCAACATTTCATGTCATGAAATTCATTTTATTTTCACAATGACATCTTGTAGATGGTGGTCTTGTGATGAAACCTATGGTGGTATGTAATTGCAATGAAAGAAATGACCACAAGAGGGAGCCATGAAAACACAAAACACTTCACATCGGCCAACAAATAAGCCATCAGTAACTGTAATATATGGCATTTATTTTTTCTCCAGAGCATCAAAACAAAAGTAGTCAAAAGAAGCCAGATTTACGCCGACATGCTTTTGCTTCTATGGTGTCGTCGTTTCACTTTTCATGATGGACGTGTGACTTTCTGCACTGAACATCATTCTACAGTTGTATTTCAAAGTTTTGTGAGAGTATTTTATGGCAATATGATCTTGAAAAAATCATTTTAGTTCGGCAGCTGTTTGCTATTCATGACGTTTATGAGGAGGATGAAGAAATGTATGAAATACATTCATGCAGATCTTTCTATTCCTCTCAAGATATTCACATCTATAAGCTACATCTCACACATCATCCTGATAATCTGCCTGTCCAAGTAAATCCCTTCAAATGATGGCCGTACACACTTTTCTCTTTCACTCCATCAAAATTCATCTCTTATACAAGTTCTCCTTTTTTAAACAGGAATCATATCTCTCCTTATACACAAAGCTGGAGCGCCTATCGGGTTCTTTTTCAAAGCTAAATCTCCTTGACGTTTTGAATTACAGTCAATCACAGTAAATCCACTCCTCAAACGTTTTTGCATTCCAAACATCTCTTCTCCAAACAACTGTTCCAATAGAGCTGCCAAGAGCATGGGACTTATACAGGGCTGCCCCAAGGAATATTACAGTGGGACTGAAAGCATGCACGCTCATCAAACTGCCCTTCATCCTTCATTCACCACCGTTTCATAAACCTACGCAGAATCAAACACAGTATACATGTTTTCATTGACAACCTTCGATCCCAATGAAGCAGAAACGTAACCTAGAGGTTTTCTCATTCCCCGCCATCAGTTTTGGCTCATTTGTTATGTCTTTCACCGTCCTCACCTGGATTGAGACTGCTGTATTCTTTCCTAACAATCACTTGTTTTGACTGAAAACTTCCCATTCCCTCCTTTTCCCCGACCGACAGGTGGAGTCTTTGAAAACCTGCACCGATTAACCTCAAAGTCTGGTGAAAGGCAAAAGAATAAAAAGCAGTTTTTGTCAAGGACATACTGTATGTCTCTATTTGTCTTACTCCTTGAATATAACCTTAACTGCTGCCAATCTGTTGTTCAAACATTTGAAGTCAACGAAAAACATATTCTAGCTCTCAAACTAAGCTGAAAGAGAAAGAAGATGTCGTACCCCGCTGACACAAATTGCTCTCAAGGAACAAAGAAACCGTTGCTGCATACTGTACATTGCAGGCATTATATTCATTATTGTTTAGTCCAGAGCAATTACCGAGAAGAGCAGAGCTCAAAACCACAGTCGGGCAACAGTGGACATGACTAATATTGTTGTGTCCTGAGGATGTTCAAGCCTGAATTGCTTTATAAGAATGCATCACATTCCTACGCGCCCACATTAATGGACTGCTTTAGTTCCAAAGCCACATCAAAGCTTTAAAAGTGTAGAAATGTACGAGGGAGAAGACGGCAGCAGAATTTGCATTGTAGAATGTGTGAAATGACGACCGGGTGTGAAATCCAAACACAATGCATATGTTGTCTAATTGTCTGCCGGGAACATTTACTGCACATGTTATCGACATGAGATGGTGAACACAAACTTTTCTTCTCGTTTTTAAATTTACATTCAAGGCTATGCGCTTGGTCAGTTACTACAGCTGAGGTGTGCCGAATGCTTTATGAGAATAGCAAACAGAACACGAGCTAAGATGTTGTCCGGAGTTGCAGTTGACATCATGAATCACCGGGGAAGGAGGGATTTTAGCAGAGGTTGGATCAGGGCAATGGACGCATCCGACCCTGAACACTGGAAAAACAAAGGCCTTGTTTTCCTGCAGAGAGCGCTCATTACAAGACGGTATAAGAGCTTCCCACAAGCAAGCACAACTCCTTGACCTCAGATGGGAGTGAATGGAGAGGACGAGAGCTCGGGCCAAGCCGCAGAGGCAGACTCCAAACCTCGCCAACGAGCACCGTGAGTGTCAGCTTGGGACACAGATGCATGTTGTTGTTTTTCTTCCTTTCTCCGTGCACAGCTCATGGGCCTTCAGTGCAACAGTGAGCCACTACAGCTGCTCTGTTGTGGTACGGTACATCAGGAACTGAACAAATTTAGACAAAACTAAACATAACTAGAAGATGAAGAGACTCTCTTGGTGGTCTCTGGGAATTAGAAAAGATAAACAAGAACAACAGTCTTCCATCTATAAGATCTTAGTTTAGCGTGTTAGCGTTTAAACATGAACACAAAGTACGGTTGAGGCCGATGGTGGAGTCAACACTCGTCAAATATCGACACATATTCAGACGCCAAAGGAGCACTGACCAACCGTCGGTACATGACGAGTTGGGAGTGAGACTGGGTTGGTTGAGTCATTCGTCTTGCAGGTATTTGGTCCTAAACCAAAGAATTAAGACACATTGAAATGTAAACGTGTTGATGATGTTCGAGGAGAAGTCAAGGGATCAACGAAGTCATAGAGATTCATCCTTTGGGGAACATGAATGTCTTTGTCACTGAGCAGGGAAAGAGGACACGACCAGGTCTTATCTTAGGACACGTTCACACAAATAAAGACACTTTTAGGACTTGCAGCCAAAGAATACATTGATTCAGTGCACTTTGTACAAACAGTCTAAGTTCAGACTTAACTTTTCAGTCTCAAAACAAGAGGGTTCCCAACAGCACAAGCAGGTCCTCAAATACACCGATGTGATGTGAATTTTGAACAATCAATGAACATAGTTAATTTTTTGCTTCGGAAATCAAGAAAATAATACTATTTTAAAATGATTAAAATTGATGAAACTAAATACCCAATATTGAACTTATAAATAACATTGACAATAAATAGAAGGAATACAACTGATTGCAAAGGTCTAGTTGATCCAATGGACTACATTCATGCCACACTCCATCACAATAAAACCCACTTAAGATGAATGCATGCAAGCAAAGGGAAAAGGTGTAATTGTGTGCAGTTTGGAGATCTTTACCTCTGAAGATGTCATGTGATTTACTCACACAGCAGCGTGATATCTATCAGTCAACATGCATCAATATCTCTCTTTAAACTGCTCTTTGCAACTCATTTCTGCCATGTCTTTTGCCATCTTTTCGAATGGAAAATGTTCAATATTTGAGTACAACTGGTAAACTGACATGCTTTGTAAATGAATTTCATTATCACCATCCATCCAGCTTCTCCAGTAGCCAACATGCAGTCAAGTAGTCACTGAGGTATGCTGAATGACCAATGAGAGTTCACTCCCTCAAACGTTTGGGGTTAACCCGCGTCTGCTGAGGTTACATACTACAGACATGAGTGCGGTGGACCAGTGCACTTTGTCAAGTGGACACCTAACGCTAAACTGAGTATAATGACACAGGCCAGGGGAGAGCAGGAAGAAACCAGAGGGTTTATTAACTTTCTGTCCAATGACAGCTGTGGCAGCCTCCGTGTTCCACTATGGAAAATATTCACAAATGTATCTTTCTGTTAAAACTCAGTCTCTTTTGTCTCTCAAATTGCATAGAGTAAACATTTCATACTGTATGTTGTATATGTCTAAATATCAGATCATGTTCATCATCATGTTTGCTCCATCAGAGACTCTCTTTGTGGCGAGCTACCGTTTCTGGTTGCCTCCATTGCTTGTTGAATAATTAACAGCTCCTGCCCTTTATTATCACATGTTTTTTTATTAAATCAAATCCTTGTGAGAATATCTGATTGTTGGAATAAAGGTGATCCCTTTAACAACACAATGTACAACATTAAATTAGAACAATTTTTCATCAAACTTGTCTCTGATTATGGATATATTTTATGCATATCCTACGTTTAGAGTGACTCACTCATAAAACAGAAACCCAGAGACACGTCTGATGTGAAAGGAGAGATCTGAGAGAGCTGATAACAGGCCTGGCTCCCACATTTCCAGGAACACTCTTTGTGGTTGGAATATTAAAGAGATTATATGAAACACTATCTGATGGATCCCTAACTTATGGGAGTTAGAATGACAAGTAATGTTCTTCTTGTTCATCATCTTTAGTGATTAAACATTGTCTTAGGAATGCTTTCTTGGTCAACTATCTGCAGCAACACAGCATCTAATGTATACTAACGTCATTCAAGGTTGGAAAGTCACAAAGAAAAGCTTGAACTCTGGTCGGGTCCAGAAATCCCACATTTATTGTTTGAGTAAAATGACATACTGATTAGATACCTGGACACGATTCTGCTTGAACCTCCTCAAGCAGCCAAACGTGCAAATGACACACCTCACTATATATACAAGCCAGATCACCTTCCACAAGTGTGTTTCCCAATCAGTCATCAACAGGCGAGACACTCTTGACACAATTATTCCCACCAGGTGTGTCAGTTGCTACCAATGCAGCCTGAAGACTGAAATCAATGCTGGGAATAAATGATGCTGTGTAATGAACAAATATTATTTCAATTGCTCAACCTTGCCATGTATGAAGATTGCAAGGGATCATACCAAATGCTTGTCCATCCCCTCATCCTGATAAATGAAACTGATGGAGGCGTATCCTCTGCAGCACATGCAGTTCATTGGATACAGCAGCCTGTGGAAAGTAACATTGTTTCGCTGACTCATACTTCTATTTTCTCGTCTAGACATCGTGCATGACGTGACCTCAGCTTGCTGCAACACTCACCGCTGCCGGTTCAAGCTTGATCAAGTTTTGTGATTGTGTCGAACTTGATGTTTGGCAAATGAAAAACAGGAAGATGGTCATTCATTCATTGTTTGATTCATGAACTCCTGCGGTGTCTTTAAAGTGTTTACTCTCAATTCATAGTCACACGGGAGGGATTACAATCACATTCTTACCAATAGGATTAAACATCGTGTCATTTTGACAACAGTAACAGAAATGAACTGGGATGAGAGGTTTTATTTTAAACCCAGAGCTCACTACAGTATAAACTAAAGCAGTGGCTCGCAACCTGGGGGTCTCGACACCCAAGGGGGCCGTAGATAATTCCTGGGGGTCGACAGATGGTTGTGTGAAAAACCCAAAATGTATTAAAAATGAAATAACATATTTTACACTGGGCAATGTTTTTACATTGTTGTCAAGTGTGAAACCTCTCTACAGAGCTATTAGCATCCAACATTTGGGGGACCACAAATCGTGGAGCAACATCCTCGCCACGCCAAGCAACACACCTCTACCTCACAAAAAAAAGGCAAGTCTAGTAGAAGCAGTTATTAAGGTCCTCCTACTGATGACACTTTTCCAGTGGTTGCACAATAAATGGCAATAAACAAATAATGTAAACGAAGAGCCAATAAAGAGCTTCCTGTTGGGCTGAACAACGACTCTTAACTGTGATATGATCACAACATACCACGGCCTGTGCTGAGCTATTCGAATTCGAGATTCCCCAAAAACCAATATTGATATTGTCTATCTGTCCGATACAGACTCAAATAGCTCGGTGACAAAAGGCCGATCTGGTGTCGGACATCATTATACCGTACACATAAAACAATGATCCTTGTCTCTTCCACACAGTGAGGCATACGTGTCATTGATCAGTCACTGATATCGGATCGGTACTCAGTATCGGCCAATACCCATAGTCCAGGTAGTGGTATCGACAGCGCCGAATCCATGCACTCGCACCCTAATTTAGCCATACTAATTTCACCATTTCACAGCACAAACGTCCACTTGCTCAGCTGTTTGGGTTACAGTAAAAAGCATTAAACCACTTCCCAGCATGCAGAGCATCAAGCGAATTCAATTTATTTACAGATTTCCATAGTGACAAAAGAGGTACAGACGGTTTATGAGCAATCAATGTGTGCTGTGAGTTAGCTTTGCCTGTAGTTACCGAAAATGGCTTCTAAGTACAGCTCAGGTTGATACTATTCAGTAACTATTCTCTGAGATTTTGGGGTACTGAGGCAATAGCATACCAACAATGGAGTCCAGTTAATGCACACACACACACACACACACACACACACACACACACACACACACACACACACACACACACACACACACACACACACACACACACACACACACACACACACACACAGGTGTTTTCACTTACTGTGGCTAATTGCGCCTCTGCTCAGTTTGCTATTGAGGAATGTTGTGAATTACCTGAGGTCACTAATTAGAATTACAAAGTTGTCCAAACAGGTGCAATCGCACTCTAAATCAAAACATGAAATTGATTGTTATTTTCAGTTAACCGCTCAGTTGTGACATGTGTATGATCACCGGTCCCTGTAGACGGGCCACCTGGAGAGGAAGAATCTCCACATTTCCTCACAGCAAAAGACTGCAAATTGTGGCACGTGGTTGCTGCTTGAAATGTTCAGTTTGAGAATGAAAAACGCCTGTTGCCAAACTGAGGGAACTGGACGTCATCTATTTACAGTGACTCTGATAAATACAGATACACTTGGATTCAGTTGAAGTTAGGTCAATCAAATAATCAAGAAAATGGATTAAAACTGTTTTTCTTCATGTCACTTCAGGCATCAGTTCAATTTAGTTCCACACAGTTGTCGCAAATACTAAAAATCAAATTTAATCTAAATGTGTCAACATGAAGGCATTTCAAATAAAACACCAATGTTATTAGTGATGTAAAATAGGAGTCATTAATCGCCATAAATGGGTGCAAATAAAAAATAGTTTTAATGGTCTTTAGAAAAGTCTTAGAGACGGCTAAGATCAAACAATAACTACATCATATCACCTTCACTTTGGATATTTAGGATTTACTTCCCTCTGAAACTGTAATTGGTGATTGTGATGTTATGCTGAAAAGCGATCCAGCCGAGTGAGAACAGCTGAGACATCTGGGATCAATATGGAGTCTGTGCTAACCACCTATCGCTGCTGTTTTTATGGACCCAGCATTCTATAAAACTTGAGCCATAAACATAATTCTATCAGCCTCAGTCTCCTGACAAC
Source organism: Melanostigma gelatinosum (assembly GCF_949748355.1). Classification (NCBI taxonomy): domain Eukaryota; kingdom Metazoa; phylum Chordata; class Actinopteri; order Perciformes; family Zoarcidae; genus Melanostigma; species Melanostigma gelatinosum. Next base: position 7,383,395 of record NC_136642.1, on the reverse strand, counting down.
TTTCCTTCTGATGTACTGTACGTTCTAAAACTGGAATCGGTCATTTTGAATGGCCTGGCAATGCCGTATAATAATACGGCAAGGTCAAGGTTTTTGTTTATTATGTTTATCAAAAGCTGCACTACGCAATGCTACATATTGGGCCACAAGAGGTCAGTGTATTTTTGACTTGACCCTGAAACACAAATCCAGTAACATGGTGTCTACATGACCCACAGACTGTGTGTAAAGATTGTCTTTGTTTTCATATTCTTTGTCTTTTCTTAAACTACAGCCTATAAACTGTAACAATCTGTTGCTCAGTTCATACAAGAGCACATAAGCGACGCAAAGGACCCCATGTAGCGCTCAATAGCATTTGCTGTATGACTCGGTGTGTATTTAACAGAAATGTCTAGAATTTCTAAATGTTCAGCAAGTACAAACTCAGCTTGTAGTGTCTTGCTGAGGAAGCTAAGTGCCCTTCAGCAGTGAACTTGTGATTCACGCTGATAAGGCAAGTTCATTTTCACACACAGTATAAACTTTGTGCAGCTTTGATGAGAATAAACGGAGCCGTGTTTAGTTTTAGAACTGCACCCGGGTCTCTCTGTGGTAAAATTGGAAATGACATTACTGGCAGACAGCCTGACATGTTACATCAACAATAGATGGCTGAAGAGGTCCGGCCAACATTGTTGCTGAATATCAGAAAGACCACGAGACAGGGAGGCAGCTTTCACATCGTAATAGTTGAACCTGCGTAGAGTGCTTGTACCATGTGACACAGTCAACATCTCTTCTTCTGACCCTTCCTGCTAGCTGCCACCTCCCCGCCCGGCTTCCAATAAATCCAAAGGGGGCCTTGTGTGGAGCTGACCGCCCCCCCCCCCTCCAGTCAAAGTGCCATGGAGCAACTCCAGATGTGAACATCCTCCCTCTCTTTCTCTCTCCTACTTCTTCCACCACCAGTCACCCTCCCTCCCCCGTACAGCTACGAGTTTTCCATTTCCTTTTTTGGTGAAAAAATCTCAAACGCAGGCAGGGAGGAGGACATTTCGCCAACGCCGGCAGGAGATTGTGTCTGGCGGTCTGTGTGTGTGTGCTTCATCACGGCGATGAAACAGTCGACTCAGCATAAACAACGCTGTTTTCTATATATACAAAGACACAGATGTGCAGTCACTCTCCCTTTTACTTTGTGTGTGTGTCTCTCTCTCTCTCTCTCACACACACACACATACAAATATCCTCAGCTTCCAGACACACACAAACACTTTGTACTGTCTTTTATTACACACATGGTTTCTCTCTCTAACACTTTTTCACACCGTTTTATGCCCCTCCCCCGGTTTTCTCTCTCTCTCTCTCTCTCTCTCTCTCTCTCTCTCACACAGACACACTCACACTGATCTTTCCTAGAAAGACTTCTTAACCCTCCTGTTATGTTGCGGGTCAAATTGAGCCATTTCGAAGTTTGAAAATCTAGAACTGTTTCTGTATGAAACATCTTCTGCTTGCCTTAATTAGTGTAATCAACGTTTGAAAAAAAATGGTTCATACTGCCCCCCCCCCCCCCTGCAGATGATGTTCGGGTCAATTTGACCCGGCAGTGACAGTGGAGGCTATAAGGGGTCAGAAGGGTCAAGTTTAGACCATTTTATTACTATCACTATATTTATTAGCATTTTTTTGGTTTCTGACAACTTTTGGATGATTAAACATGCACCGGGTCACATCGACCCGGGAACATCATTGCTGTACCTGAGAATCGAACATAACAGGAGGGTTAAACACACGGGAAGGGTTTTCTCCGGCTCAGACAGTAAAGCACAGAAAGCTACGGCCTCAGAAACCAGGAATGGATATTTCACTGCAACCACAAATACACAGATTATAAAAACTGCCCAGCAAAGATCAGTCAGTGTACATTTATTTGAAAGGACTTCACAAATAAAACAAACCATGTAGTATTTAGCCGTATCAATTATCATCTTTTTTTTTTTTTTTTTTTTTTTTTTACAGTAAGTTCGTGCTGTTATCGCCTCAATGTCGTATTTTCTATCTTAAAATCTATATTTGCCAACTCTGACTCACCAGCATCAAAGCTGAAATAATGAAATACAGGTATTTTTTTTTAACAACTGTTCACATACATGTTAGAAACTAACTATGAAAAACACAACACGAGTGTTTAGAGCAACAAAATAATTATTGACGCAAATCATGGCATGCATACTCCTGCAAGACACAACGGCATTTCATTTCAGCTTCTTTGGGGTTAAATGCTGGCTCTTTGAGCAACGGTGATAAAAAAAAAAGATTCATTACAACAAATTTGAAAAAAGACAGAAACAAGATGAATATCTATGTGTCATTGCAAAGTTTAAACAAAAGCAGATACAGATAACACAAAAGTGGTCTGTGTGCCATGTTTTTTAGTTGTGTTTTTATGTGCACATAACATGGTAGCAAGAGAATATCTTATCAAAAGTGCAAAGGACTTTAATGATCATAACTACCATAAACTGACTACCTCACTGAAAGCATAATTAGCAAAGCTTTTCCACGTTTTCTCCTTGTTTTTACACTCTGACATATTGTAATTAAAATGCTTAAAACTGCAGTTATAAGAACATTAAAACAGACCAACAGTACCTCCACCATACGTTGAACAGACTGTGAGGTTTACATACTGTACTTTAGCAGTGTTCTGTGTCTTGTCCTCATGGCCTGATCTCGACCTGAAGTGGCAACTTTTTTTTGCAAAGTGACGAGCATTTTGCGTTTCTTTGGTTCAATAGTACACAACATATATAAGTAATGTTATTCTTAAGGCACTCCATCAACTCTGTTGTATAAAATCATTAACCTTTTTTGTTAAAAGAGGAAATCTTTGTGGTGGTTCATTGAAACGATGCAGCACTAACTCGTGGATGAAAATCAGGGACCACGAGGAACTGATCTCTTTATATACAAACAACCTGAGAGGCAGCATTTGTTAGCCTGCGTTACCTTCCTCGGTAATGACTTGGGGTTCTTGAAATGCCGTGACGAAGGGTGAAAGGTAAGTCAAGGGATGGGTGAGAATGTGGTAAATGACTGCTCTATAGGTTGCTGTTGCAGTCGCGGCACAGGATCCTGTCACCATCAGGGAAAAAGCCGGCGCCCACCAGTGAAGCAGAGCACTGGGAGCAGGTGAAGCACGCCTGATGCCACTGGCGATCCTCAAACGAGATGTACTTCCCTCCTCCAAAACCTAGAACAAGAAGAGCATTGAGATCAAACTGTATGTTGAGCTTAACGGGCTGACTCAGCAAATCATGCATGCTTCAAAACATAGCTATTGGGAAAAAATATGATGTATTTTGAGTTTGAAAATTCAAAGTCTCTGAAGACGACTTGGCTTCAAATTATTTCTTTGTAACGCTGATATCCATGACTAAATAAGCAAAATCAGAGTTAAAAAGGTTGCGCACATGCAGAAACTGGCTGCCAACCTTCGAGTCAATCTATTTTTAGTGTCAATCAAAAGTGTGTCAGCACAAATCAATATTATCGAGTCGAACGTAGCGATGAAATCTTGCCTGTGATTGGTTTGCTGCAGGCCTCGCACTTCTTGGCATACAGGCTGCCAAAGCACTTGAGGCAGTAAGGGCTCTCGTCCCGGGAGGTGAAGTGTTGACCCGCCAGCTGTGTCTTGCAGCTGGTGCACACGAAACACTCCTTATGCCACGGCTCGTCCCGGTAGGTCACGCCACCTTTAGCCAGGGTCTGAAAATGAAAGAGGACAAAGATCCTTTTCATTCACTTCGAAAATATACGTTCTTGACTATTTAGTTTGACGACCACGCGAGGGTCAGTGGGGATTCTTTTGATAGCTTTACTGACCTTTTTACAGCGTGTGCAGCGCGGGGCGAACTTGTCCTCGTAGCAGGACACGCAGTAGTGTTCGTCCTTGTCAGGGATGAAAGACTTCGAGCCAATTGGCTGTTCGCAGCTGTGACAGATGAAGCAGCCCTCGTGCCATGTAGAGCCTCCATACTCCAACTTCTTCGTGCCTAGCAGAGTGAAAGAGTGATGACAGGAGGCAGAGAAAGAAAAAGAGAAAGACGGATGGAAAGATTGAAAGAGAGCAGAGGGAGACACTTCACTTTTTGTGTAGAATGCATCTTTTGCCGTCCTTCTTAGGATCGTTATGGCCATTTGGGGTTCTTTGGTGGTCATTTTATTGAACTATGAAATGATACACTTGCTTGAAGGCATATAAAACTCATTTTGTTTCTCTACGATTTATTTCATTTGAAATCATAATACCACAGGCCCCATACGTCTTTCCTACTGCTGGGAACTGGCGGCAGGCCGTACAGAAAGGGATAATGCCATTTCTTTTATCCCGTAGCTGTTGAGCTTTTTATTAGACTGGTTGGTGTATTCTATGGTGACGCAGTAATTCAAGTGGAACTGACATTAAACGCTATCGTTTCACTGCTTCAGGCTGTGTGCTGAGGCTGTGTCTCAAAATCTGAAAAAGTCAGGAATTACAGCGGAGGAATATATTAGCAGTTAGGTATTTGACAAATAGAATAAAAGCTGCAACGCTAAATAGGTACAGGTTATGCATGCACATAACATAGGTTCAATAATTGGCTGGACTTTCAGGTGCCATCTGTGTGGACCGAGTCTTGAAAAAAGAAGTCTGTTCTATATTGCGGCCCTTGGACCTGAAATGATCTGCAGGTTCGGTTCAACCTGGAATCCATTCACCTCGCTAGCCAGTTTTAAACAAAAGTCATTACAAGTTTTAAACACAAACTGCTCTTGGAATAATGCATAAGAATTTTGTCATGTCTTGTTGGGTTTTTTGTCTGTAAGTATCATACACTGTCTGTTGAACCTCTTAAGTTGATGCGTGGACTAACGTTTTCTTTTTGTTTTATTTTATGTATGAAATTGACTTGGCCGTTACATTTGCTGCCTTCTTTGCCACAACAAAAGAGATTTTATCTCAGTGCATTTTATCTGGCTCTATGAAAAAATAAAAAGTCCATTTACATGGCGCTGGTATTAAGTTTCTTCCCTCCTTCCGTCGCCGACATCAACAACTTCAGCTGTTCAACTTCAGTTGTTAAAAAAAGAGAAGTGTGTCTGTCTGTTTCCAGGGTGAACATATTTTTGTAGCACAGCAAAAGAGGCTCTTTGTTCTTTTGTTGGAGGAGAGGCAACACTTTCTAGAATTGTGCATCTGAATTTTTGGTGATGCTTAAAAGTTTGCAGTACTGTACAGTATACTACTAAACCCCCGGATATTTCCGAGTTAAGATATCTTTGACAACATCACTCTCTAAAACTATTTTTTCCCCTCTCAATGTGACTCACCTGAGCATAGCTTTACACGCTGTAATGCAAATGTGTGATCTTGATAAGAAAACATAAGATTACCTACAGTAGGAGTATAGGGGACTGTGTAAGCTGCTAGGGGGGCGCTGGAATATCTGACTTGACTGATCTCTTGTTATCATCAGTCTGCTGGCAGCCCACCAGCCCCGGGGATCTGGCTTACAGACAACAAGTCAAGCCGACTGGCAATTACTCTGTCAAATTCAGCCCTGGCTGCTGCTGCTGCTGCTCAATCCTGGACCCTCTGTCTTGTTCTTCTCTCCCTCTTTCCTCTTTCCTTTCTATATGTGCTTGTTACTTTATACTTTTCAAATGCTTCCTGGAATTTGTCACGTCATCATTTTCCAAAGTCATTTGCCTATCTATCTTAAAATTTGAATTTGTATACGACATGGAAAATAAAATGTCTGACGAGACTAATATAATATATGGCACTGTCAAATGCATGATACACAAGGTCTGTGTGTTTGTACTTTTTTATCTTATTTTAATCAACTCTCGCTTCTTAGATTTTAAGCTGAGCTCGTTCACGTCCAAAGAAACACAACGCAGTTGGAAAAAAGAGTCATTCAGAGAGCACAGATGGGATGAGCCTTATATCTCAACACCCACATTTCTCTAAGCACCTTTACCTGGCATGACGACTTTGTCGCAGGCCACACACTTGGAGGAGAACTCGTTACAGTAGCAGTCATTGCAGAGCAGCGCGTCATCCTGGCTGGTGAAAGGCTCATCTGCCAACGAGCGATCACAGCGGAAACAGCGGAAGCAGTGCTCATGATAATGCCGGTCCTCGTAGAAGAGCTCCTGGCCAGAGAGAACAAGAGGAGCCAACAAGACATTTGAATGACCTTTCAAATTTGTTTTCATGTTTTACTGCAAACGGGAAACATACTGCAGGATTTAACGCCAACAAAGGTTTCTGGTTTGATTGGTGTCGGTCAAACCGACATGTGCAAGGTCAAGTACTTGGTTACACTGTGTGTGTACATGTGCAGACTGTACTGCACTTTTGAGCAGGATTCTGTTAAAAAAAACAACAAAGTCTCACGAGGATGTTGAATTGATTGTCTGAAGGGCACTGAGCCAAGAACATGTTGGCTTTATTTTTCACCCACTGCCCACGAGGGTGTTGAGAACTCATTGGCCTCCTCAGCTCAGTAAACTACTAAGCACTGTATCATGCCCCCACTCTGTAAACTCCACTAAGCAGCGTATGTCAGTCTTAAATCCACTTCATGTTGGTGTTTTCCATTTCGGCAAGATTACATTTTAACTTGAATGTGGGGAAGAGGGAGACTGTCCCTCATGCTGCATTTTTACAATCTTAGACAAAATCAGCCCGTTGGCTTATGTGGACTTAGTGGAAATTGTCTGTATAATTGCATGTTAAATTAGCCTTTACTGTGTCTTGCCACTCAAAACATATAGAACACGCCTCATTTAGCATGAATTATGCATCATTAGGTAAATGACGTAACTTCTCTTATGGAGATCCAAAGCAATTTTAAAACATGGTAAAAACGTGTGCGGTTCATTCCTCTGGGCATGGATTACAGAAAATGTATGTTTCCAGAATTCTTTAAGTAACATGTCATGTTTTTTTTCTTTTAATCAAATCTAAAAAATGGTGGTGTTGCAATTTGAATTCGGTATGATCTCCACATGTTACTGTTGAGCAGCAGATAGATGATTGCATGTCTGATCATGTCAAAAAAAAAAAGATGCCTTACCCTTGCGTCATGGCCGATCAGCTCCTTGCACTCATCGCATGTGTTTGAGAACCGGCTGTCGTAACAGGGGATGCAGTAGGGACTGCTGTCTGACTGGATGTACTTGCGGCCGTACAAGGACTCCTTGCAGTTGTCACAGTCAAAACTGTCAGCCATTGTAATTTTCTGTAGACCTGAAACAAAGCATGGAGAGCAACATTAAAAGAAAAAAAAAGACAACAAATGCCAACGAATCCAAACGAGGTGAAGAAAAGAACAAAGGGGTGAGACAATAGAGGAGGGGAAGAAAAGGGGAGAGAGTCTTGAGGAATGATTCAGTCACCTTTTCCGGCCCAGCAGTTGGATGTCAGTGTCGAATTTCTCTGCCAACATTTACGCTGTAAACACCCTGGCTTGTACCAGCGATGAAGCTTCGCTCAAACAAAACACGGCGTGCAAGTGGGAGCAAGTGGAAAAAGAGAGTGGGAGAGCGACAAGAGAGGCAGCACAAAATGCCGATTCACTTTTATTGCCGTGTCATGAAAGTGTGGCTGATGCGGAGGTAGGGGACAAGAGAGGGAGCTGTCACTTTGCTTTCTCTCCGTAACGACACCAGAACTCTTTCCTGTCGCTGTCAACCGCTCAGAATCTGCACCGTGACGATCAAAGCACGGATGCAAACTGAACAACTTCTCTCATGACTGAGTGGGCCGTACAGTGGTGTATCATGTGAAGCCCACGCATCATGCACACCTGTAAATATTTACGAGTCGAGAATGTATTTGCGAGTAGAGCATGAACCACCAACAGACACGGAAACCCAACGAAGCGCTTGTGAGTGTTTGCGTGTGTCAAAAGCACAGACGACTTGAAGCTGTTTGAACACGACTCCCTGGAAAGTGGCTTCCTGTCAGCATGAAGACGCACCTACAGTAACGTGCATGTACACACACAGAAGGTGTTCTGTCAAAGTACCCGGTTCTCACCGCGCGATAGGCCCCTCCATCATGACTGAGCACACAACAAAGTGACAGAATGATATTATGAGAGCATTAAGGCAACAATATCAGGTTGCCAAAACATTACAGCATGGCTGGAGGAAAGCCCAGTGATAAGTGATACGGCCCCCTGGCCCGGTGCACTGCTGGCTATTCATGTCCCACCACCCAGTAATAATAATCTGACATATTAATCAATCAATGTGCTGCCTGTCTTACACACCAAAAAAAGTGCACAACCATCATTTACACAAAGCACGCAGGAGACATGCGAACACACTACGACACAGGGCGACACAGAAAAAGGGAACAAAGACTAAAAGCCAAATCACACAAGATCCATCATCAAAGAAAACATTTAGTCCCAGACTCTCATGTTTCATCTGTCTCAGCCCGTTGCGAGACAAAAAGCTCTTAATGAGTCGGGGTGAGAAAGTCAAGACCCGACAGACTTCACCTGCTCGCAGTCTTCATATTTAACCCAGCGACAGGCTTTTTGCTGACGCAACAGAGAGACGCTCTCAGCACCCTTCGATGACCGGAAGTAATGCTCGACGGCCCTGCATGCATCACTGGGCAGCCATATCTTTCTATCTAATGACTGAATGGATACATCTTTCGTATCTGTTGGCTCATCTGTTGGCTCATGCTAGCAAGGTATGTGCTGCGTTTGCTTGCCAGGTAAGAGAACGAGACGGGGCATGACTCACAAAGCCGGGAGGCAAGTGCTATGACGTCTGATGTCAACTTTAATTTCCAAAGCAAATCAGGCAGCTGTTTATTGCCCTCCCCGAATTCATATGTATCATCCACATATCCACGTACTAAAAGGCTGCGGAAAGTAGGTCATGAAACATCTCAAACGCAGAAGTCTAACGAGCCAACATCGCTGTACCTGAGATGGATCACTCATGGTGGCCCTGGTTGCATTATTTCCTTTGCGACAAGTGTTTTTATGGTCTCCGGAGATTGTTTGAGCAAAAATGACTCGTTTGCCAGCAATGAGGTAAAGGAGAACTAAATAAAACACAGATGGGAACGTTACGCTCAATTGCAAAGATTCCAAAGCCCGATACATAAATATGAAATCCTTTAGAAAACAGACGAGAGGCTTGTCCTTCAGAGAGATTTAGCTTTGAGTATCAGTGTTTGAGTGGCCATTGCAGAGCCTGACTTCAGCTCCTGATGGCCCAGGCTCTCACAGAGAGGGGCATGACATCAGTGCACTGACCCCCAGGGCGATGGACTAAGATGTGACCGCATAGAGTACTCGCTGACCCAAAACCCACAATGCTGAAGAGAAGAGAGAAGAGAAGGATCTGGGTCACAATGGACTTCAGTCCGGAGGCCAGTTCTCACAGGGCTTTGTATCTGACTGCTACTGTACATGCCAACTTCCCAGAAGAGGTTCACCTCCTTCATGTCCAGAATCCAGTGACTAAAAACCCTGCTCTGGGTAAATATTGTTCCCAAATACCAGAGCTGTGACTGACTTCAGCCCTCTGGGAAAAAATGTGGGCTTCAAGGAAATCACCACTGCCTCCACACAAGACAATGGTCTAGACAATTCTACTGAGTTCAGTTATAGTATTGCAGCACAAAGTGTTGCTCTCCATTTAATATAGACAACAGTGCATTCCATTCAGAGATCCTCTGAGAGAGAGACTCAAATGTGTATTATTGAATGCAGCAGTATGGGTCAGTTTTAATGACTCTGCAGAAATGTCTTTATCTGGTTTTCTTAACCACGGCAAGTCTGTAGTCTGCTGGATGAAAGGCCTTACAATGACCTTCTGATTGGTCAGCCGATCAGTCTGTTTGCCAAAAGCAAGTATATCCAAAGCAGATGGATGAATTTGCTGCGGTTGTTTCCTTTACGGACAAACTTTACAATTTTAGTTCCCACCACTAAGGCCTAATGAAAACCACACAAACTCTGCCGCTCATAAACTATCTTTTATTTTTGTCAAAGAGAAAAGCACGATCAAAATGAATTGTGTGTGTTAATTAATGACTCATATTTTCTGGTTGTATGTAATTTGTTGGCAAGTGGCCATGGTATAAGCGAGACAATACCCGCTTGTCGGATGTTATCCCCGTACTTGATGTTGTGCGATGTGATGAACCTTTTTTCTGCAAGCAGGCATTTCGACTTTTCATTTGTTTTCACACATCCGACTAAAAGATAGCTAAAGAACGCCGAGGCAACGTTCTACTCATCACAGCCCTCCCCGGGCTGAAGTTCAGGGCCAATAGTGAGACACCACAGAGCAACAGACCAGCAAGCAGGCTGTACGCTGTTGCTGGGAAACATAGTCATGGTTGGTTACTGAAGGGCCAGCAGATATACCCAGTCCAGTCCGGTCCGGTCCCGCAGGCAGGCCTGTTAATCCCTAGACCAAACTTTGCTTACGCTCCGGTTGATTCCAAATGATCAGTCCCCACAGCCTGCTGGGAACGAGCCTGCCAGTTCTTTACCCCCTTTCCCTGCCATGCCTAAGTAGAATCTGCTTGTAAAATACCTGTTTTATTAAGACTAGACAAATCATTTGACATCAAGTTACATCAACAGAGGAGAGCGAGATCACAATGACACCAATGTATAGTAACTACAACATGTCTTCTTCCCTAATGTCTCAGAACCTTTAAGTTCTTCTTTACACTAGAGGAGAATATTTCACTTTGGTGTATAGCCTAAATAGAGAACATGTATTGTGAAATCCAACACATTAATGGCACTGAAAATGTTCACAAGGGTTGGGCTGTCATGTAAAAGACTCCAAATGTATAGTTAGAAGATCTGCAGCCACCTATTGTGGATCAGCTTGTGTCTAGTATAATTGATGTTGCAACATCTCAATTTACAGTCAACAAAGAGAGACAGAAAAATACAAAATCTCACTCTAGGTTCACAAGTAAGCACACAATATTTCCAGTACACAACATTTTGTGTTTCTTTACATTTACTTTAAATGATGGGGATTTTCCACTTAATGTCAGTGGAGCAGCTGTTGTTTTTGTCACTTGTCAATAAGGGATAACAGCTAACTCTGTTTTTTTTTTCCTTTTCTTACAACAAGAACAAAGCACACATTGTGACTGTGGTATTGCAGGGGCCAAAGTGATAATGTCATATCTCGGACACACAAAAAGTCACATAGCGGAAGTGGTGCAACTGTATCCACCCTGATAAGACAACGTGACTCAGTCTGGCAATGATGCATGACAACTTTTCAAACGGTTTGGATTATTACCAAGTGGGCAACTGCTGTAGATTGAGGTCTGCGAGCAACACAGTTAGTCAGAAACCATTTCACTACCAGGGCAACTGCTCTATTTGTTAGGTCTGTTTTTATAGGTCCATTGTGACTAGTGTGCTTTTATGTCCAAGTGGATGCTTTAAGAAGTGTGGATGTTAATGTGCATAGTAAGGTCTGATTTACTTTAAGAAAGTGGCGGCTACAAAGCCACTCAGTCATCTTTAACGGTTTGATCTTTTGGCAGCAAACAGAGAAAGGAGTGTGTTGATGATTCAGATTTAAACAGGTCCCAGAGGGAGTGATGAAGGAACGGAGGAGGAATCAAACACAACAGTGGGACAAGAGATGAGAGACGAGAAAGAAAGCAAAGGAAAAAAAAAAGAAGAAAGGTGACAATTTAGAATCCTAAACCTATGACAAGTCTTAAATCAAATCAGAGTAAAATAGGGAGACGGCTGCGTTTGGATGAACACATACCACCACATCGCCTTCTGTCTGGTGCCTGGACATCTTCCAGAGACAGTAAAGCTCCTTGGCTGGCTTTGAGATGTAGAAAAATTACAGCACTGAACACTTGAGTCTATCATTTGAGGGCCTGGTTGAGCGTATCAAAAATAAAGTACAATGTCAAAAGCACACTTCAGAATAGTTCATTTGTGTCTTCGTCCAGAGGCCACTTAAAAGGAGCCTGACGGAGAAGTCGTCTGATCTTATTTATTCCAGCGCCTCGTGACCGTGGAAGACTTTTCCATTCGGTGACTAATGTGAAAAGACAAAGGCAAGAATTGCACAAGACTTTTTTAATGGTCCAGAACTTGTGTTTATGACACAATGTCAGAGGGATTACATTCATGTTTTCCTTCAAGGGACGGGAAACCGAGGTCAGGTCCTCTGGGAGAAGCTTCCAGATCCACATATTGTGTGAAACTACACTGCACAAGCTAAATCACATCAACATGACTAAATGTGTGCATGGACAACTAGTCACATCCATTCAGGTCAATAAATAAACAATAAAACAACGCAGAAGTTGGACATTGAATTATTAAATTATATTTGTTATATATCTCTCAAAAGTTTGGTGTGCATCAGATAAATGAAGTCCAGTAATCTAAACGTCACACAGAGGCAATGAATCTTATCACAGGAAGAGGAGGAAATTGCTCATGAAGGAGAGATAATGCAGCGGCTCATTCGTGAACAGATGTCCCGATTTGAACAAGCTTACACGTACCGGTTACGCACATAGAACAACAAAAACATTTGAATTCTGATGTTCAGAAAGAATTTTGCTTTCTTAAAGATCATAAAAAAATGTCAGTTTAATAAAGCACCATGCTGTTCAGTGTGGTCGCGACACTGATTCCAAGCCAGAAAAACAAAACTGCAGTCATCATCGTGACATTTACGGCTTTGAGCAATGTGCGGCCATCATTTATACGATGGGGTCAGCACTTGGATTACAACCAGTGGCTCCACTACGAGTGTTGTCATTTCTGTAATCTCTCCGTCTTGCATGAGAGGAGAACCTTGGCCACCCACATCCTCAGGACACTACATGATCCTTTAAGCACGGAGCTACGGAGAACAGCTTCATTTACTGACTTTTTGTTTTTGTTTTTTTTGAACATCAATGAACAAGCTGTGGCAGGGCGGAGGGGAGTACGAGTGGGGGGGGGGGGGGGGGGGGGGTTGGCCGGAGGCACCTGAGACCGCTTCTCTGTGGGAAACTGGGTCAGACTTGAAGATACAGTACAGGCTGCAGGACCAGACACTGGAACGCTAACCTGTTATTGTCCCTGAGCGTTTAAACACCGCTTGGTGTGGTGTGGGACAGAGCAGAGGGCTCAAATGAAAGCCAACATCGTAAACATAAAGGAGGGAAATGACTACCTGCTGCATAAAATGTCACCATGGCCTTTGTAATTTGTCCCTCCTTGGCAGCTTTTAATGACCATGCTCGTGTGGGGATACGACTTGATGTCTTCTAATATTAGCCTTGATTCTGTTGTGCGGCACACACTGCAGCATTAGAGCAAAGCTGCAAGTAAACTGTACGTCAAACCTTCTGGACTCAATTATTAAAAGGATTTGACATGGTGATTTAAATGTGTACTAAAAGATAAACAAAAGCAGAGCACAAGCCTGCACTGACAGATGTTTGGTTATACTTAAAACATACATTTGTCATAATCTGACAGTTACTTGGCACACAGAAACTTGAGGACGTGCTAGCAAGGAGGACCATGTGCATATGGATGGCAAGGCTTTCTGAAGGCGAGAGCAGCTGAAAATGCAATTTTCACAACTCATCGGTCCCCTTCCTGTCTCAATTCCAATGTTCCACAATACGCCACCAACATCAAACAATAGCGTCGCAATTATTTAAAATCATACAGTACTGTCCCAACCACCATGAGGGAAAGTTTGGAACTCAGGAATGAATCTGAATTCATTTTTGTATCACAGTGTCTCTGGATGACCAGGAGACGACATTTTTGGCCTACATTTGTCTTCCTTTGAAGGAAAAAAAAGAAAAAATGCTGCCATACATTAGTGCTTCACATCTGGTTTGCATTGGGGAAACTATGCAGTCAACTCCTGTGTGCCAGGGGAGGGTTTGGAGAGTCACTGCCTGGAGAATGCAAGAAAGGTTGTCTTTTTTTTTTCTCTCTCGCTCGCTCTGTGCTGGTATTTGCCGGTAAATGTTTAGATGGCAGAGGGAAAACTGGAGCGAGAGTGAGAAAGGAGAAAGCAAATCTTGAAAGCAAGCAAGAAGAAAAAAATAAATCTTGACAGTCTGCTCGCTGATCTTTGGATACACTGAGTCGGTAAACAGTGTGGTGAGAGCAGAGGAAGGTAAGGAATGCAGAAACAACGGCGTTAAAGAGAGTGTGTGATCAACATCCAAAAGACAACAAAAAGATTAAAAGCTGATGCCTGCTGAACAAAACTGCACCGCCACAAGGATAAGCACACTGTACATAAGGACAACTGAGAAAAGAGTTAAAAAAAGATCTCAGGGTAAGTTGCCTTTTTCTTTCAGACTAAATAAGTTGAGCAGGGTTGTTCTCGGGCCTCTGTGTGAGAGGACGAGTATATTATTTGTCTTTGAACAAACATGGCCAATAATCCCAGGGACCCCTTTACTCCAGCATTTCCCAGCGCAGATTTGTGCCCAAAAATGGACATCGCATTATCCTGATATCTTCACATCCTCCCTGTCATCCATTATCCTGTGAGCCAAGGGGTAGGGCATCCCTTTGAAATCTGAAGCCTCCACTGTTCAGTGGAGACACATCTCAGTTTTGACACCTGCTTAGTTTTGCAGAGTGGAGTTGTTGTTCAAATAAATGTATTCAATTTGAAAGCACCCAGGCTTACACACATACTGCACTTAACATGTGTAACACAGCCGAGGCTCCATTCATATCGGAGTAGAATGGGAAGCATGCATCGTGAGGTCAGGGTACTTTCACTTGCAAGCTGGGTGATTCAGTTACTGGTTTGCAAGCCCTGGAGAGGATGTTGTTTTCACAAGACCAACCTCCAGAGGGGGAACGGAAAGAGCCCTTCTGATGCAATATCTTCAGTGGCAAAACAGAAATATCAACTGTTGTCTGTGTCTTTGGGCCTTTGCGACAGGCCAGGCAGACACGGCAAATGTCTCGCAAGTCGCCATGATGGAAGATTACCTCTGGGCCGCTCCTATAAATAAAGAAAACTGCTTTCAACTGTCAGAGACAAGAGATGTAGAGGCCAATCTGGTCTCCTTTGATTTACACAGGTCCCAATATGGATTTGAGGGATGTGCCTTTGAGCTGTTGCTTTGGAGTTCTGGACCATGAAATCTGATCATGGAGGAATGAGGATGCTTTGACTTTGTCGTTTCTGCTTTTAATATGATAGAAAATCGGTCATGGACTTTTCTCTTTTTCTTCTATTTGAACTATGGCTCTATCTTTATTGTTGAACTTTGGTAGAAGTGCATGTTATACAGCTTTGTGGCCTTGACATTAGCCTAAATACAGTCAGTGTTTAATCAGTTGTTTTTGATGAGGAATTTCACTCTCATCTCATGGTAATGATTTAAATCTCGAAAACTGAAACAAAGAAACAGGACCCAAGGAGATTCAAGTATTATAGATACATATGTGAGCAAAGTATATCAGGAGTCAGGTTGTTCTGATACAATGCTATGAAAAGTAGAGCACTACTACTTGTATACAGCACACGTAATCTTGAGCCAGGACAGGTGATGCAGTATAAAGAGCGAAGTCAACATAGGGAGGAGATTTGGGCGGACGGGTGGGTCCAAAAACACCAGATTCTCACTTAGGAGAGGAGCTGTTTGTGTCCTGAGCGAAGTCAATGTTGACTTGGTTGTCACGTAACTTCCGCACTTAGGTAACGCCACATCCGTAGTTATAATAACCCAAACCACGATCTTTTCCTAAACCTAACCAAGTGGTGCAGGTGCACTTCATTCGTGTTGCTGATAGGAAAACTGAAGAAAACTATTTTTCTTTTTCGGAAGATATAAAAAACGTTGAATGAGGATACATTGCAATAGTGGTGGACAGAAAAATACCTCACATATTCGGACTCTTTAGCTCAGCTGATACTTTTTCTTCTTTGAATGCAAATACAATTTATTCTGGTTACAATTAATTTTACAATTAACTAATAATGCAGCTTTACAGTATGTCTATATACTTTAAAATCAACTCGTTAAAAGGTTAAAAAAGCCCAGTAAGCGTGACGATAACGACTGCATCATCATTGGTGACGTAAACGTGACAACTGATGTTTAAGCACTACCTCTGTGGCTAACCCACAGGGACTGAGGACCAAGGCTAACTGAGAACCAAAAGACACAAAATGGCTCCGGCAGACTGGTCATTCCCAGGTGGTCTCCCTAATGTTGCTGAGTCAGCGCAACCAGTCAGGACATCAAGGAGCTGGGATAAGGTTTCACAGGCAGCACACTCAGCAATCTAAGCATTTGCCACACACAACTGTGCAGAACACACCCACAACTGCTAGCAATTATTTATAACTCTTTCAGACTTGCGGCTCGTGGCTGCAGTGATGGCACCTGACCCTGAGGTTAATGCCCAGACAAGACTGGTATTTGTTCAAGCATACATCCCAACATCCCCAGACATGAATATTCAGCATGTTGTTATAAGCAGGTGGATGTTTCCAATCATTGTATGCCTTTCATGGGTATTATACAAAATAAGCAGTGACAACAACCTACATTCATGACAGCTGCACGAATCATCTCCTACAACAGACCAGAATACTCACCTCTCTTCCTGTCTGATTCTGTAACCCTGAGAAGATGGGTTGATATGAAAAAGAAGAAGAAAAGTATACATTTTCTTAGAAAATCGAGGGGGTCCCTGCCAAATGTGAAATACTGGGGTGGATAATCCAAGAAGTCATTTCCAGTATATACAGCCATTTTTTCCCTTCACAGACACATTTCCAAGGCAACGTGTAAACAGTGCCCTCATTCCCCTGGACCATAAACCTCTTGGCAGTGATGCTCAGTCCTCGTTTCATCCTGCGCAGCGCTGACTGAGGGTACAACCCAGCGTTTTATTGTGGCAATGTGAAAATTGATGCGATGTGCTATGAAAAATATTGAACCCATCAGGGACTTCAGATATCAGATATTAATACAGCCCAAAGTTAGATATCACTCAGGGAGATTTTAGACACCCCTGCTATTTCTACAGTGGGACCTGTAACGCAGATGTAGAAAAGCAGGTCTATCTTAACTTATAAACAATTAACAGTTCACCAGTTAAATGTATACTATTATATGGGTATTTTAAATCACCACACAGTACAATCCCACAGCATAAAACCAAGGATCTAAAGATAGACGTGATAATGTGAGTTGACCTCTGAAACATCTCTGTATTCACCATTTTCCTGTCATAAAATCCCAATGTCTTCTTCCTTTACTCTGATATGTGCTGTGAGAACCAAACGCGGGTTCATTTCCTACTGGGCAACAACCCTTTCCACCAGTGTTGGGTCGATAACAATGAGGATGTCCAAGTCAGTATGCACACACACACACACACACACACACACACACACACACACACACACTGTGCTTCTTCCTTTTACCCCAAACAGAGACATCTCTGGGACTTCTCAGAAAGTCGGTCACACACATTTGCAAACACACAGTCACAATGACAAAAGCAAGCGTATTATGTCTGCAGACACAGGCACACCTGCAGCCATGTGCATGAGGAGTCACACACCTACAGTAGTATGCACACGCACATGCTAACACGCAAGGCTGGGTGTAGATAGCGGGATCAAACTAAAAAACAAACACAGCAGCCAAACTGGGGGACAATGGGCGACTTGTGCAGGAAGAGCAGACACCGTGAGCAGCTGCATACACACACCCCAAGTTTGTTTTAGTCCCTTTGTGGGGACTCCCCCCCCCCCCCCCCCCCCCTGAGTGTAATTACTGCTCATATTCACAATCCCTGGCTTTTCTGCTCTGAATGAAGCTGATAAGATCAAACAATTTGATGTGTTTCGGAAATTAGTTTCAAACAAAGTAGAAATATCTTGGTTAAGACAATCCAAACACATCGAGTAGAATGATTCATTCAAACCAGACTGAGGCACTGGGACTGACTACTGCCAAGCCACCCGCCTTACTCCTCAATCCTCACCAGCAGAACAGAAGATGGAAGCTCTACTTATTCAAACAATGATGTCATCATTGGTGAGACTACTGGAGCAAGAGATTTAAACGGCAAAGTAAAAATCAGTTTCCATTCAGACTGTACCGGAGATCCTATAAATTTCCCCTGATAATTCTGCATACTGCAGCAAAAAAATAAAAGTAGCAAGACTCTGTAGGAACATATTTCTCTTGACCCAATTTGTATGATCCCAGAGAGGGACCACCTCCTTTTCCTCTATGTCACTCTGCCTGTTTGCATTGACCTCTCAATAGGTCACTGAGGAGGGAGGCACGAGTCCATTGGATGCCCTGGCTGCTCATTTTGGCTTGTTGGAAACCAAACACACACTGATGAATTGCCACATAATCAGGAAGTGCATATGTGAGTGGTACGCTAGTGGAGGTTGGTGACCTAAGGGTAATTTATTCCCCCCTCGCCGTACCGCCAGGAGAAGGTCCCTGCTCTGAAATGCAGCAGGCAGGCTGTGTGGCTGGAATGAGCTCACTTCAAAAGGTGTCCATAAATCATGCTGCCATGCATCCCAAGACTGCCTCCACCCTCCACGTCCCCCAGACACTCATCCACCTACCCTTTCCCTTTTTCCCCGCGGTCTTTCCAGCCAAGGTTCACCGAGACCTTGAGCCTTTGTGCGTTACCGTTTCTTACTTGAGCTTATGCATCCACCCACACCGCCAGGAGAGTTGCATTTGTTTGTGTGGAACTCTGGCGGTTAGCAGGTCATGTAGAAATCAATCGTAGCAGAAGAACAACGGAGCGGTGGAGTGGTAGCGAAAGATGTAAACATGTACTTGCCCACAACCGATTAGCGCTGTTATCAAAAAGCAATACTCCTTTTGGTAGACAATGGGTCTCAGTGGATTTATCTGAGGTTCATTTAAGTCTCGAGAAGAGCTGCAAGTTCAGAAAATCCTATTGCTAGTTTCTCGACTTTGCCAGAACAAAGCTGCAATCCGTCAGGTCCTTATCTCCCAGTGTCACACACTGGGATCTCTTTATCACGCAGCCATGCAAAACACCATTCATCTTCCCCACCCAATTCATTATCGGTGATAAAATGCAAAGTCCCTGCTCCGGGTTGTTAAATGGGGGGACGACGTGAGAACAGGTGCTTTGGTAAACACTGATAGCGTAGTTGAACTATGTTGCTTCCCAAGCAGACCTGTCTATCTCTGGCAATCTAATGACCACAACTCTCGGCCGACTCTTGTCCGACCTCATTCTGCCTTTATCCTGCGTGTCTTTGCTACAGGAGTATTCTTGGCTTCGAGGCATGCGGGAACACTGCTGAACACAAAACAGACACAAACAAAGTGAGAGGCAGCTAGTTGAAGGCACAACGGCTCCGCGGCCTCTTCGTCCATGAAGTGAAGTGTAAATGTCTGTCACGCATTGTGTACATTACCAGGGTATATGTCTCTGCCTTGATTATTGGACGAGCACAATCCAGTGGCACTGGTGGATGAAGGTGAAAATAATCATGGCTCTAACTTACAAACAGTGTTGTGCAGAGGCACTGTAATACTCCACTGACAGATCACCGCAACCATGACATGCTGTGACCAATGATCATCATCAACCACGACATCTCGTAATGTGGGACACTTTTTCGTCAGCAATCATTAAACCTTAAAGAGTTTCCACTCACCAGTGTTGGCGAAACGTGCGATAGGATGAGGGATGTTTCTTTCTTTTTTTTAAGAGGGCTTGAATGCTTCCACAGTGAAGTCATGGTGCTTGTGTCATTGGCCCTCTGCTATGCTTTGCTCACCGTCTGGCCCCCATTTTACCCATTGATCTAATTTCCATTGCCAACATTGGATGTGGTTCTGTTTGAAGCTGAATGTTTAGGCCCATTAAAGCACTGACAGAGTTGCAAACGTATGGTGGACCATAGGAAAAGTAAAGAAGAAAACAACTTAGTGATGTTGGCCAGACTCTTGGAGTAAACAGAATGTACAACTCTGAGCACCGTTCAGTATCAGCACTTATTTTGTCTATAAATTGTAAATGCCCAAGCAGCCAGCCGCCTCTTTGAACAGCTTGTGCATATTTGTGGGTCTGCATGTAACAGTTTATGTGAATTTATACAGCATGTACATATAGATTGGTGGAAGAGATGTGTTACAGTTTGCTCTTCGCTACTATTAATGCAGTCAAGCGCCATCTCAGTAGGTGGTTTGGCCGAATGCCCGAGACATATACACTACATCAAGCTGTCACTTGTAATGGACGTCTCTATCTGTCACGCAATTTCACCGGCATCACAGAGAAGGCTTGATTTCAAGGAATAACTGTAAAGAGCTATACAGGCACTCTTAATGCTCAGATAAGACTAAATGCAACACCATGGTTAACTTTAAGAAGAGAAATCTACACCTGCCTTAAGATTAAGTGCAGAGTGTCTGTTGTTTCTTCAGTGATGTTCCAGAAGATAAAAGGTTTTGAATGACTGGATGAAAGATTTTCCACAGACACAAAAATAATTATCATTGACGTCAAGACATCTATAATTTTTGCCCATGAAATGGAATGAAATTCCTACAAAAGTACACCAAGTCACTGTTCTTCTACTTCACTGTACCATCTGTAAAATGGATTGCAGAACCACATGCAGTGCAGCGAGTGCTCTTGACTGTACCCATCTATGCTTTTCCAGCTGTGGAAGAAAGAAAAAGTATTTTATTTTGTATGCTATGAAGGATATTTATGATTATGCATATGTGTTTTTGTAATCTCGGAACCAGAAAATAGAAGCATGACAGGACTGTATTCTCTTAAGTACGCTGTAAAAATAAAATACATTTTAAAATGTTTGAATTTTTTATTGGTTTCTGAATTTATGGAAACTTACAGCTTTAGTTCACTTGATAGAATAGATGTTTTTACTGTATATCTATTTTTGGGGACTATTAGTCTTTTGCTTGATATATCTCAGATGCATAGACTGTACATAAATAAACTGGAAAAATGCAGGGAAACAAACTTCAAATGGAAGATTCTTTTTCGAGGATGACCTCAACGCCCAGCGCTGCATCTGCAGACCTTTGGATCTTGGTAAAAACAAAATGGTCTGGCTACAGCCCCATGCTTTTCTATCTAGAGGGTCTTCAAACATGCAGATGATTAAGCTAAATACTAGTCAGAGCAAAACAAAACAACTGTATCTGGTCCTGGAGGTCTGTGAAACATTTGGTTTGACTGTAAATGCACTGATCTCCCTCAGGACTAAATTATGTCCAATTACTACAAACATCCTGAGCTCAATATGATCTATTGGTTATAAATACGCTGTCAAACAAAGCAGTACTTCACTGTAATGTTCTCACTGCACCACTTTCGAGAACTTCAATTACATCAGGTGAATGAGAGCTGACGCTGGATGCTTTGGGGGAGTCACAACATGTTCTTTCTCTTGTGTACGTCTCTTGCGATGAGCATGAATAGTTTCTGCACACCAGCAGAAAATTTCCCAAGATGGAGAGGTGGTGTACACAGAGTGAACTAAACACAGTAGGGACTTGCATTTGTCTTCAATTACGCCTTTCTGTGACAGCCTGTTGACAGATGCGCCCGCAGGCAATAATATTGTACTCGCGCCACTCCTCATCCTTTCATTCTCTCTCTTAACTTCACCAGAAGAAGCCAAGAAATCCCTCCTTAGCTCTCTGTTACTCGCCTCGATCGTAAATCAGCATCATCATCGGGGATCTGACGTCCTTTTATAGCCACACCAAGGATATTTCCTGCCATTTAAGGCTCCTCCAATGCACCGTGCGACGGCCGTTTAGTATCCCATCAAGGTGAGGGAGCACAGGGAAGCAAAAGAAGGCCAAGAAACATCCTGTTCGCTTCCTTCTCGTATTCAACGCAACTTTGACAGCTTTCAAAATTTGCGCCAATGTGTGCCCGAACAGCGCCAAGTGCACTCTTCTCTGTGTGTTTTGAAAAAGGTGCAATGTCGTATACAGTCCAATTTACGCACTAGTGACTGACATAAATCCACACCACAGTGTACGTAGCGTGTCTGGCTTGTCTAAGCCTGTCTCTGTAGAGACCATTGTCTTTCCAACAGAGCCATAGAGATGAAAATGAGAGGGTGAGACAGTGTGTGTGAGTGTGTGTGTGTGTGAGCCTGTAAATACTGGCGAGCAAAAGCCATAGCGGGAAAGAATGACGACGGTGTAAGACAGTCTGGATAAGTAGTCACATTCTTGATCGCTCGCTAGTTTCATCCTGCAGAGCAGGCGTTTTTAACAGTGTTTACTTTCAGCGAGGGGAATGCTCTCGCTCACAGCTGCCCTCCAAATAAACAGTCTTGTTTTTATCAGAGACAAGATAATACACATCTAATCAGGACGAGTGACTGCAACAAGTCCGGCCCTTCTGGTTCACCCGTGGAAGACGGTAGTGCAACACAGAGAGCATTACTGCACATTTGAATAAAAATGCATGTGCTAAAGAGCGACACTTTGCCATTCACCCGCACTCTCATGACTGCACTTCCTCTGCCATTATGTCATCCTGAGTTCATTCTTTGCAGATGTGGGAGCCAACCCTATTAAATGTCTGGGAAGCAATGAACACTAATGTAGTGGCAAACTGAAGTTACTTGCCATATAAAGACACAACTACCACGGCAACAGTGGGTGGAGGTGGAGGTACAGTGGTGGCATGGTGGAACAAACAACGCACGTTTACAGTGCCAAGGCTTAATTACCTCTCCAAGACATCTGTTATGTGAACAGAGTCCTGCTAGCATGTTGTTGTGGAGAAACACTTTGTTAACGGCCCAGTCTCTCAGGTATTTACTGTGGTTTGAAAGGTGACATTTTGAGCCTCAGGCATTGTTGCCTTGTTTAATGCCTGCTGTGTATCACTGCGTGGTTAAAGACTGCATGCCACATGGCCTCAAATGATTGCCCAATTAAGCCAGTGTACAAAACATCCAATGGGAAGGGTGACGACATCGCTGCTCCCATAGAGATAAAACCACTCTGTTCTTTCTTAGGTTGCTGTTAAATGATTGCAGACTTACTCATACTGAAGCAATATGTCCAATAGCAGTTTCATCTCAAAGATGCCACGGGGTGCAGGGGTGTCAGTCAGCCACAGAACTTTGGTATCAAATTATTCACTGAGTCGACAATAAGCAATATATAAATAAAGCAATGCAATAGTGATCCACTTCTGACAGAAGCCATGATAATTGTAGGTCAGTGGACCAGCGATTCCCTCAATAACAACATTATCCAGCAGAAGATCCCTCTCTTATCCCAGATATAAAGCTGTGGTGCAACAGAATGGAGTGCAAACCTTGGCCTTTTCCTTTGTCATCTCTCTTAGCAGTGATTTATCAGGGTGAAATAACATCTTATTGAATTGCGTACACCGGAGAAATTCTCCTCACCCAACATTATTCTCCTCAAGTGCCTCCATTAACCATAGGTTATCCTATGATTTAGCCATTAGCCACAGCCCGACATAACCATTAGTTACATGAATTCTTAATACACATCACATTACCGGTTGTATAAAAACCACTGCAATTTGTCCGCAGACTTCAAATTTGTGCTTTTCCCTCTCAATCCTTCCTCCTCCTTGATGTGACTTAGGTAGTTGGTTTTGGACACCAGTTTGCTGACTGAATATATCCAGCAGTCATGCTTATTTATGGACTTTCCTGACATTTATCGTTGACTCAGAATAAACTATTTTTATGGGTGCCATTGTATTGGGCAAGCAGTAACATCAGGCAATTCTAGATCGATTTGCACACTATTTGGCAATTCATCTTCCAACTCCCAGCAGAGGTGAGTGAGGTTCTAGGCAATAAGGACAGGTTTGTTTGGGATCCTGTTCCCAAGAACCAACTGCGTCAGGTTCGGCACATGATGGTGGAGTTGGTAACCGACGTACGTTTTGCATCATAGCATTCCTTTCATTAATTCCTGAGAAATTGTACATGCCATTCACTTCCATTGGAGCATGACCCTCTTCCCTTAAGACGAGGGTGCAGGGAAACAGTCATGCCTGAGTCACACCTTTCCTCAAGCTCCCAACATAACCGAATGTGATAATGCAGCAGTGAATCGACAGGATCCCTGCACCCAAACAACATCTGTTTCATGGGAAGCAGAGCAAAGAAAACACTGATAAGGTAAAGGGGTGGGGGGGTACCATTAATTTAATGTGTAATAAATATAACAGATGAGGCCAAATTAAGTAAATCGAGTGATGCAAAGCATAGACCCATTCTTTCATAACATATTATTAGTTTGTATTAAACTAATAAGTGCGTAGTTATGAGGCATCTGCACTTCTATGCTTACAATTTGCTATTTCCTTTGAAAACAGCACTTCCTTTGAGGGTAGCGGGTAAGTGCTAGCTATAGACCTGTAATTGTATCCCTAAAGGAATGTAATTACCCCATTAGTACAGAGTCAGTTACTTTTAACACTCCAGAGCTGCCTAGATAAAGTTTATGTTCCCTTTACATAAAGTCTCACATGAGGTGAACGCTGAGAGAGCCCAGTGAATGAGAAAGAAGAGAGGGAAGGAGTTAGGATGACTGGATTGTGAGAGGGGGGGGCGGGGCCATATTACCTCCCACAGGGGCCCTGGCTCAGCGGATCAAGTTTCAGACGTTTACCAACAAAGCATCCATGGAGGAAGTCTTGCACCCCTCACAATAACACCCCAGCACCTGGCTATCCCCACACAGGAAACCTGAGGTCACTTCCTCCCTTTCAGGGAATTCAGACACACTCCTGCTGCGAGCCACGCGCCCCCACAGCATATTGAAGAGGGTGCTGACTACCAGGGGGGGAAAGACACGGAGACACACATGCAACAAACTGAAAAGAACGTCTGAATTATGAGAAAATACACAGCTGAAACCATGTGATTTCCCAGGTTTTCACTGATACAGTTCAAAGAAGAGGTGTGAGCCAGACAAATTCTGTTAACACCAAAGCAGAAAGAGTTCTAATTGTCCTTGTTTTGGTCTCACATGTAGCACAGATGTAATGTGTTTTTTTTTTTTATCAATCTGAAGAGTTAAAATCTGGATTGGGTTGCATTGTTTAATTCTGGTTGCAGCCAAGGTTGAAAACACCCTAATTGCTGTGATTAAACTTCTCAAAGGTTTAGCAAAAACTGGGACAAGACACTACACAGAGAAAAAGTATAAGTGAACAAGCAGTTGATGATAAGAGAGACAAATAAGCAGAAGAAGCATTATAGCCTGCCCTGAAGTAAAAAATCATCAGATATGGCCAGCATTTTGAAACCCAAAAATCCTGCTGATTGAATGAAGAATGTGTCCTCCGAAAGACAACGGAGGGTCAGACAGCTGCAGAATGTCCAAAGAGAAGTGCTTCAACACAAATCTAAATTCTGCTCCCTAACCACCTGCAAACACTTGACCGCCGGTTCTCCATCATTATCATTGGCCTTGATTCAAACGATGCCAACCCATAAAACCAGCCACAACCAGTCCGAGTCATTTAGCTGCAGTTTAGAGCTGGCCGGGGTCCAACCACCACGCGGGGCTAACCTTTGGAAAACACAGAGACCTCCGAAGAATGTGACCATGGTCAATGAAGCAGAGAGGGAGCGAGGAAGAGGAAGAAAACAAACAAACACATTATACAGCCCGTGGGCTCTGTCAAGGCTAACTTGGGACAGAATGACTGGCTTTTGGCTGCAAGGGGTTTATGTCTGCTTGTTGCTGTGACAAACAGTTTGAGTAAAAATATCTTGTCAGCGGTGAAAGCACAGCGGGATGCCTAAGAGCTCAAATTCCTTTAAGGCGTGATTTCTCTAGCAACAGACAGAAAAGAGATCTGCATTATTCAAGTAGTTTTAGTGTTCGCTCAAATTATAGGACTAAGCGGTTTCTTCAGTGTCTCATACGGACCGTGGATGTTAATATATTGTCAGCGCAAGAAGCAAATGTTGTCATATGCTTAACAATGAACTGAGAAGTCTAATGAGAAATTAAAAACCGAATTACTTTACTGTTTGTAACAAGTCTGAGAGCCAAGTCCGGTATCATAACATCAAATCTTCTTCCAACTGGAACTCCTTTTAGTCTTTTTGTGAACTGTAGACAAGCTTAAAAGCAACATCCATCTCTATGTTTTCACTATCCCCAAACCTATTGAAGAAAAGACGATACATTCCCAAAACAACATGTAAGATCTTGATCAAATATTCTCTTTTGGCAAGTCCCAACACTTGACTTTCCCAACGTGCCCACTGCGCCCAGATGACGCAACAGGTGGAACAACAAACGACCGTCACTACGATGATTCTACTACTACTGTACGCTGTGATGTGATGATGCACGGCCAAAACAACACCAGAAGCACAGGCACACCCTTCCCAGATGCACGCTGCCATATCCCACTTCCTGCTGCCGAAGAAAAGACAAGATTAGCTCAAGGGACTTTGCTCTCTGAGGCCTTCACACGCCGCTCAGCTGGGAGCTTCTGTGACACAACAGTTGTTCCTTAATCCTTCCGCCACACAGTTGAATGGCTCACACGGCCCAATAATACAGTCTGTTCCTCCACTGATGGGATGCTAGCGTGACTGCAGGTGTGAGGCAGTGATTAGCGTGGCAGAGAAAAGAGAAGAAAAAGACATAAACACGGGAGGCAGAAAAACACAGAGGCAGACAGAAAATGTCCAGACTCCCTCTCTTGTCACAGGAAGTGGGTCCTCTTTCGTCAGGGCTTTACTCCCCAGGCGGCATGTTTGACTAAGGTGTGAAGCATCAAGACTCGTCATAGCGCCCGGCCCACGCCTGCTTTAATCTTTACACTCACAGATGTTTTGCTAAACTCTCAATATTCAAAGTATAGAAACAAATATGATCTTAAGGTGTTAAATGATATGTTTACAGATAATAATTACTGCGTTAAATGACATGTTTACGGATCATAATTACTGTGCAACTAACCATACTGCCACTACTAGTGATAATAATAATAATAATACAATAAACACATGAAGATGATTTCATAAAAGAACATCATCATCATCAGAACATCAGTAAAGAACACTTCTGTATATACAAAAAAGCTATAAAAAAAGACGTGTGCATCAGGGATTGTTCTATGCTACTAATGCGAATATGTATGTGCGAGATAGTAAAAAACAAAGTTACATGGTCACTAAAATTTGTTTGACAGAATACGAACTGACAGAATATGAACAGTATGTTATTTTTCCTTCAGGCCACCAAAAGGTACATTCCAGCCTGTTGTTTGCACTACTGTACACATGATGTGCAGAGAGTGCATGCATGTTCCTTGCAGATGTATTTCTTGCATTTCACACAGGTGTTGCTGGTCTTGGAGTCATTTCTGTTGGGACAGACCTGGCACCTGCCACGTTTCTTGCCTCCAGTTTGAACCACTAGAGGAGTTGGGGTGTATGTCTCTGTTTGGATGTCCTTCACAACGGTTGCAGCAGCTGTTGATGCTCTCGGAAGGCACCGTCTTCTCTCGATATGAGGTTTCACCAACGCGTAACCCAGTTGCTAACAGGAAAATCCCCCTTTGACTCATTTTTCCGCTGTTCCAGTCCTTGTTCATTTCCCTCCATATTACAAAGGCATTGTAGGCGCTCACATCAATGATGTTGAAGAAAATTACAAGGGGCCAACGGGCAGTCATGCGTCGGCAGCTGTATGTGGCTGTGACCTTGTCCGGGTTATCAACACCTCCCTTTGTCTCGTTGTAGTCCAAGACCATTTGTGGTTTTTTGTCTTCTCTGGTGCTCAGGACAGCATCTTTGTGCATGGTGCTCATCAGCAGGACATGTTTCCCTTTCTTGGGGCAGTAGGAGACGACAGTGGCTTTGTCAGTAAAGGCAACAATTGAAGATGTTACCTTCCTGTTCTGCATCAAAAGCAGCTCAGTGGGAAGCTCCGGCTTGTTTTTTGTCACTGTCCCCAACATGGTAATCTTCCTTTTGAGAAGTTCTTCACCCAGGGCGTACGATGTGAAAAAATGATCACATGCAATGTTGTGACCATTCAGTCCTTCAGCCATGTCAAGTACCACCCTCATGCCCTGATTTTTTTCAGGCGCTTCTCCAGGGGATTTACCAGTGTACACCTGCATATTCCAAGCATAGCTAGACTGTGCATCACATGCTGCCCATATTTTGATTCCATATTTGGCCGGTTTGCTCGGAATGTATTGTCTGAAGGGACAGCGTCCACGAAATGCAACCAGACATTCATCCACAGTCACGTAGGGGCCTGGATTATAAAGAAAGGGTAATCGTTGAACCCACTTGTCCCATACATCCCGTATTGCTGCAAGTTTGTCACGCTCCCGTCGGCCCTGCCTTGTTTCTCTGTCATCAAAGCGTATGACACGTGAGAAAACATGGAAGGTGTTTAGAGACATGGTGGCTGGAAATATTGCCCTTCCAGTGTCAGCAGCCCAAAGGCTTGCTGTTGCTTCGCCTTTTGACTTGTACACTCCTGCCAAAATGAGCAACCCAATGTAGGCTTGCAAGTCGGTCACATCCAAGTCTTTCCAACTCTTCCCATACACACGCCTGCCCTCTAAATTTGTCATCTCAAGTATATCCTTTTCAATTGATGGTGTTATGAAGAGCTCAAATGCTGATTTTATGTCATTGACATGGCTGACAGCGTATCTGGTGGGACCTGGAACCATTTTGATGACATTAGAAGCACTAAGTCTACCCTGTTGTTCAAGTGGGGAGACGGTCCACAATAACTTTCCATTTTTGGAAGGTAGAGTGTTTGCTGGTGGTTGAGAGACAACAGGAGGGTCAACAATGAGTCTCACTCTCATCAGAGGAGGATGCCTCATAATCAGGGTCCTTCTCAACATCATCCTCTGTCTCAGAGACATTCTCCTCCTCTATGTCACTTTCATGGTCAAAGAGCTGTGACAACACCTCACTGATAGAATATCTTTCTTTAGAAGTAATTTTCAGTTGAGCGAGAGAGCAGAACGAGAGACCACCCAAAGCACCAAGCTTTTATAGCACTCACATGCTCCCACAGTAGCACCAGCTCCACCCCCCACCAAACCCAAATTGGTTCAAATGTGTTACTTTGTAGATTGTTTGACAATATACCGCAGGTGCAAGTACTTGTGCTTGCACCTGCAGATTTTGTGTCTGACCTGTGGATGACCTTATATGTTTTACACAGCTAAAACAGCCTGGGGTCAAATTGACCCCAAAGAACACCGATGCGTACAGCATGTGTACAGGACATTGAAAACATATCATCATGTTAATTTTATGTTTACCCAGTTGTCCCCGTTAAATTAGGAAAAGTCATTAAATATGAAGCAAAAAAAATGATGTCAATTATTTATTTAGAGACGTTAAACATTGAATGGGGCAAAAAGTAACAGAAGGGTTAAAAAAAATAAAATCCTTCAAAATTTTGGAAATTGGTTTTGTTTTTCCTGGGGTCAAATTGACCCCGAACATAACGAATGCTACGAGTCTTAATAACAGAAATAGTTTTTCATTCCAAACTTTACAGATAACAAAAATATGTACTTAGAGATAATATAAAGCCATTAAAATACCAACAAATTATCTCTTTTAAATTATATGTCAATCAGTGAGATTTTATTCTGATCTGCATATTTCTCCATAGTCGCTTAACAGGTATTCCCGGATGTTTAAGGGGGTGGGTGTCTTTTTCTTTTTAATGGTATGCGCTATTTAGGTAGTCAACAAACAAGCAAAAAGTTCCTAATACATAAACTTGGAGAAAAATTTGAATTATGATCATTTTCTGTAGGTTGAAATTGCTGGGGTCAAATTGACCCCAATAGTAAAAGATGTTAGTCAATTTGAAGGTAACAGGAGGGTTAAAGGCTGTTTTTTCTATTCATTCTAGATTCAACTAGTTATACTATTGCTGTCACAATGTTTGAAATTAGCAAACTTCAGAGATTCTTCATGCCATTCATTTTCATTGTAAAACCATAAGCACAATAATTATGATGCTTGAAATGAGATTTGCTGATACACTAGCTTATTTTCTCATCAAATAAAACATTTTTCCCCCGAATATTTGACGTAAAAAGAGTTTTCATTGATTATGAAACCCCCACTGAGGTCGAAGAGCCGGACACTGACAACGTAAAAAAGTCTCGATAGTTATAAATAAAAAGTGGAGTCCTACCAGGAGTACTGTCTGAAGTCTGGAGGCACCTTCTGCAACTTGACAGCGCTAAGCCGCCTCCCTGTCTCTGTCAGCGGACACTCGCTCAGATCAGGACCGGGGGGGATCAGTCTGCAGGTCGCTACTCCCGCGGCTCAGCAGCGTCGCTCGGCAGCTGTAAAACTTTGGTGTGTGTTACTTCTGACAGTAGTCAAAATATCTGCGGCAGAGAGTGATGCAGTTTTACCGGCTACATTTGTCCTACTACTGAGGAAGTTGCTAGTGAGTCACAAGATCCCGCCCCTCCCCCAAAAAAGGCAATCCTCCCTCCCGCCCTCCTGCGACTTCAAACGGGACCAGAGAGAAGTCCAGGCGGTGGAGAGTGCGATGGGAGCCCCCAGCAGGGCCCTCTGTCTCCGTGGTGCGCGTTTATTTCTCAGTCTATTCTGACAACCAGTCTGTGTTTTAATGGTGAGTATTGGTGGAAAGGAAGAGCCTGCTTTTTTACGAGATTTCTGAGTGTTGACTGCTTCTTGCTTTTAAGCTTCGTTAATGAAGTTTATAAGCTTTCAGTAAATCAATTAATCAATCATCTTCAAGATAGCCAATGAAATTCATGGCTTCAAATAAATCATTTTCTGTCACAGAGCCCTGAAGACAAACTTCCCACC
Source organism: Melanostigma gelatinosum (assembly GCF_949748355.1). Taxonomy (NCBI): domain Eukaryota; kingdom Metazoa; phylum Chordata; class Actinopteri; order Perciformes; family Zoarcidae; genus Melanostigma; species Melanostigma gelatinosum. Next base: position 7,352,447 of record NC_136642.1, on the reverse strand, counting down.
TGTGAATCAGAGACAGTGGTCGATTGGTGGAAGAGATTAAACCCTCACAACAATGGATTTTGTTCACACTTTACTTGGAAAGTCTGAATCTTTACAATCAATAAAAAACAACTTCAGGGATTTAGGATGAGAAATAGGTTGCGTGGGTGTAGGTTAGATTTTAGGTCATGGTTAGGTTCAATAAGGTTCAACATCAGATTTTGTTGACGGATCAGCATACATTAAGGTCAGGGTTAAATATATAATATGTTTCAAACAAGATACATATTCTAAGGGAAACATTAAATACCTATACATATTTGAGCATTAAATTGGTGAAATTGAACAGTTTTTGTATAAAATAAAACCTCGACATGACCTTTCTCTCTTTTTTCTGTATGTCTCAAGTGACCTTTGATGACTGACCTTTGTACGCCCTGACATTACCAAACAGGGTTCAGACCAACCCAGCTGTTTGATTTTGCTTCCCTGTTCTACAGCATGGGTCCTTTTCTCCAGTCCTGATGTGTCCTATTTGTCGTGACTCAAAAAGCGGTCAGTGATGTTTATCCTGGACTCATAAAATGAAGGATTTCTACATTTGAGTCATTACTGTTAATCAGTGTGTAACCAGTGTTGTTGACAGATAGCATTGTTCTACTTATTTTATAGCAGATATTTTCAATTCAGCCCATTCTAAATCAAACCTGTTTGAATATCTGCATGTTAAAATTCAATTAAAGCTCCATTAATCAAGTTTTATATTCACAATGATTATGTGTAATGTTAAACGGGTTGTGGCAACGCCACAGATAATTAACCAGTTCCCCTCATACTGAGCATTTTACTGTCTTTGAACTGGCTGTTTTGGTTTTCATGGCCTGTGACTGTACTGTTTTTCTTTCTCCTCAACCTCATTTCAAGCAGCAGCTAAAAAGCTCAGATAAATCCACTGCACTCTACTCGCCGAGCAGCGAACAGTTTGCAACTAGCTGGTGAACACAGTGAAGCACTGAGAAGATAAGAAGCCAGATATTTCCCTCAGGAGTTGGTGGAGATCAAAACTAAACTAGAAGGAGTGGATGTTGGACTTCCATTTTCCACTTCACATGGAGGGTAATGTCAGCTCAAATTCTAGGATTGACAGGTTCTTCAGTTTCTCAGACCGTGGATATTAATATATTTTCACCACAAGTAGCAAATAATTGTTATATGCTTAAGAATGAACTGTGAAGCCGAATGAAAACTTAAAAGCTAGAGAATTCCATTGGTCCATCTGTAACACAACGAAAGGGTCAGATTGTTTGAAGTTACTTTCGTGTGGCTGTATTATTGTAGAGGTTTCTACACCCGTCAATCAGACTTGTTCCAACAACACTACGGTGTAGGTCTTGTGGTAATAGTATGTCGTATTGGCACAAAATATCAGCCACCAACTAACAACTTCCTCTACCTCTAAACGAGAAAAGGTTAAAAAGGGGTCAAAAGGCTGTGCGTCAGTGGCTTTAAAAATAACCCAAAAATAAAAAAAGAATACTCTCATGTCTGTCTGATAAATATGTAAGTTGCAGTTAGCCTAACTTGTCGTTGGAAATGCAAAAGCAGCTGCAAAGTGTGACATGAATATCTCATTAAACGCAGAAGACCTTTACATGCAACTGTCCAAACATGTGACTCTTGTCTTTCGTGGTCCTGCGACAACAGAATGAATGGTCTGACCCCTGTATTCCCCACAACCCCTTAATTATGAATTCTAATTTTACACTCTGAGGCGTGGTCCCGTCAGACTGCGTGCAACAAATTGGAGGATAGATGCCTGCCACTTCATCATGGGACACATGGCCTGATGACTCCCTTACTGTTTCTTTCTCTGTCAAAGGGTGCAGGGAAGCTTTTTTTAGTTTTTGTAAAACAAGTTAAAAGGTTAATAGAGGTTAACTGACTATAAGCATCAGTTCAAAGTGAGAACATTTAACAGAAAAGGGGTGAAAAAAACCAAGTATAAAAATAGAAACTGCAAAATAGTACTTTGCTCATCAAATGTAACTTTATTTAAGATATTTTCTAAGAATTCTATTTAAAACATTCCCTTTGAAGCAGCGTATGAACAGTGATGATGACAACTCATGGCTGTCATGCAGCTAAATGAAATTCGAAATAAGTTGTAAAGCTTAAACTCTTTTCTTGGACGTTTGGTTTTGGAACACCTGAGTGAAATTAACTCTAACGAGCATCATGGCCTTGAGCAGCTGTAGACTAATGAGCCACTTCAGTTGTTAAAAGTCCCACTTAAGTAATAAGCAGGTATGACTGGCAGCAGTATTTGTCTGTTTTCATCACACTCATGATGGTGAGTGGAAACCGTGGCATGCTGCTAAGATGTACAAAAAGTCACATAATCAAAGGGAGTATGAATAAAGACAATGCATTTACAAAGTGTTTGTATCTTTAGTGGGCATGCTGGCGTTTAAAGATACGCTCAAGGCAGACTATCAAGACACCATCATCAACTGAGAGATCCCTCTTCACAGATTGTCTGGAGTATAAAACAAGTCACGCTATAATAGACACGTGAAATCTCAAGCAGGGAAAATAATCACTGCATTAGCACTTAATTGCAGACAATTTTTGTTTTACAAGAGTTTGTGGTGATGCTGAGAATCCCACCCAGTAGTGCATCTACTGTATGGCTCGGGCATCGAGAAGTACGGGGGAATATTTGGAGCTAAGGCCGGGAATGTCCAACAGCCAGTGGTGAAAGACGTAATCCAGATCCGTGAAAGAACAAAAGAAGTATCAACAGTAAAAAAAAAAGGCCCATGTGAATGTAACCTTATTTTATGTTATTACATTGTTAATACTAATACACCAAGGATTTAACTGTTGTAGTTGGTCGAGGTGGAGCTAAGTTTTAACTGCGCATATATAGTTCAGTTTAGTGCAGTGGAAGAGTTTCTTCAAGTAGAATCTTAATCTGAAAAGTGATTAGTGACTTTATTTGTCAAATAAATGTAGTGGGGTAAGAACTATTTACTTCTGAAATGAAGTGAAGGACATGAAGTATAAATGAGCAGGACATGGTTAAAGTAGCAGTACCTCAGAATTATACTGAAGTAGGTTCCTCCACAGCCAACGTGTGCCTTCTGTTCATTTTAAGAGATGCACCTAAATAATCTCACAGGGGGAACTTCTGGCTGATGCATTTTTCAACTGGGCTGCCCTGGTGTCTCGCTGCAGACGAGGACCAACCATGGTCAGGGGAGACATACCAAAGCCCTGAGCTCAGCCCAAGTGCAGCAGTCTTAGAATATGTCAGCAGTGTTATTTTTACAGGGTCATATTAGAAAACCAAACGGTCCTGCATCTGCCCCACAAGGGCATTCCTTCATTGCTGACCCTGAACAAACCCACAACCTCTTGTCCTCCGGCTCTTGCATCAGCTTGCTTACAAGCCCCCGAATTTCCAAAGTAGTATTTACCCCTGTCGTGGCTCACCAGGCATTTCACTTGTAAACAGCAAGGAGCCAAATAAGTCAGAACGCAGACATTTTACCCGTAAATCCTGGCTGCGGTCTGTGCGTATAGTTAAACACGTTAGTGGTTGAGTGGACCAGTCGGGCCTTGGGCTGAAGCCTTCACAGGAATCGGGGTCATTAGCCATCAGACTGATAAACAAGCCTGTGACATAATGTGGAAACACTGATCCCATTCATTGGTCTAATCACCCGCAAAACATTCTGCATGCCGGGCAAATCTCACACATATAAAACAAATTCCTCGCGGTTGGTGAGGGGATAGTGAGCAGCCATAGGGGGAAAATGTCTGTTTCGTGGAATATCACTCTCTGTCCTAAAGGCTTCTCCTCACATCCACAAAGAGTTGGGAGTCTGGGTGAGATTAGGGGACTGGTGCCATTGTGGCTTTGTCTTTGTCTACCCGCTACCCAAAATATCATGTCAGGAAGTGGATAGTCTTTCCCCCACGCAGTGTAGAGCGATGACCCCATCATCGTCCAACTTCCTGCACAACTTCTTTTTTTCTCTCTCTAAACGGAGAGAAAAAGTGTGTGAGAAAGAGTTTCTTTGTAATCTCTTTTCGGTCTATTGGTCTGGACAGGAATCAAAACAGGGGCCTGGAACCCCATCGGAAACATGCAATAAATGTCCTTGTTGGAAAAACATAAACTTGTTACCAATTAGTGTTGACTGTGCACTCATTATAATGACCTAAATAATTTGGTGTATGAACAGTGCAGTCCAAACATATGAAGTCAGTAGCACTGTGATGACCCTCAATTGTTCTAAGCCGATCCTGTGCCAAGCCTTGTATACAACTTCTAAATGGCAGATAAATTGCATCAGTCTTCTACTTAAATGTAATTAAACTTTTTTCCCATCATCCATAAGACTTTTGTGGTCTTGAATATCTAAAGCCAGATTAGTGGAAGAGGTATTCAAATTCTTAGTGAAGTGAAAATAGCACAACACAATATAAAAATACTCCAAGTCCAGGTACAAGTAAAGGTCCTGCATTGAAAACCTTAATTAACTAGAAGTATCATTATGCAGCAGAGCAGCCTCTGTGCATGTAATATTATATATATGAATAGTAATGGGTGAATATGCATTAACCTGTGAGATGCATGTTACTGTTGTAGCTGGTGAAGATGTAACAAATCTAAACCACTTTATATACTGCAGAGTTGGTAAATCCATGACAAGTGTTCATATTTTATAAATGTGTTTTGTTTTGAACAATCTTATGCACAGTAACCAGTCATGGAGACTAATGAAGGAAGAAACACAGCTTTACCTTGGGAAGTGTGTATTGTGGGTATAAAGTAGCATCAAATAGAAAAACCTAAGTACAGATACTTGGATACTGTATGTTGGTACAGTACTTGGGTTAATGTACTTAGTTACTGTCCACAACTGCGTCCATAATGAGTCCACTATAACATTTTAAATCTATGCAACAGCACCACCTATTGTTTGTTACGCGCTACTGCAACACGTGGGACGAAATTTACAAATCTTTATTAAATCGAGAAAATCAGTCATTTCGTTTCTGTTTCCTGTCAAATGCCACCAAAAAAAATCCATGTATTTCTATGTTTGTAAACTGTCCGCCATGATTCATAATTCACATGATGTTTTCGATACGACTTGAGTTGCGAATCTGCGGTAAGGAAATAAATAACACGACACAGTGTGAGCCAGGCAGGAACCAGGAACCCACATGTTCAGCCACCAGCGAAGCACTAGACCCGAAGCAGCAGGAAGGTTTCAGTGTCTGCGCAGTTTAGAAAAACTCTGCTTTGACGAAACTCTTTAGTTTTGTTACGCTCGAGGACATTTTTCAGAATGGCGTCGTTCAGGAAAGCGTTGAAATCCCGACAGAGAAACCACCATGAAAGATCTCAGGTGAGCGTTTCAGTGTTTTGCTGGCTAGCTTGTTGGCTTGCTAGCAACATTTGAGACGTCTACATATGATCACCAACGTATTACATGTAATTACATTAAGTAAATATGAATAGCGAATGTGCATAACGTGTCTTAAATGTGTCATTTTTGTTCGACCAGCCCGGTTTCAGGGAACATTTGGGATTGCTGGAGAAGAAGAAAGACTACAAACTCCGAGCAGAGTGAGTTTGAGAGACATGTTTTATGTTTCCAGGCTTTGTGTTGGACTTCTAATGTCTAACATGGTCGAGGAATAACTCTTGTAATTGATTTCTTTGTGTGTTTTAAAGTGATTACCACAAGAAACAGAACACTCTTGCTGCTCTGCGAAAGAAAGCTCTGTATAAGAACCCAGATGAGTTTTACTACAGAATGCTGAGCTCTAAGCTGCAGGTAAGAGATGTGTCAACATCAGAGCAACAAGACAGAGTTGCCCTCTATAAATCCTAATCATGTGATCTCTGTGGCTGAATGCTTTAATATCTGTCTTGTTTTGTGGCATCTTATCAGGATGGAGTTCATGTATCGAAAAGGAACGAGGAAGTGGTGGTGACAGAGGAGCAGAAGAAAGTGATGAGGACGCAGGATATCAAATATGTGGAGATGAAACGAGTTGCAGAGGCTAAGGTACGTTTATTTCCCCTGTAATAGATCATGCTTGGATAACCTCAGTCTGCCTGACTGGTCTTTAAAGTTTGGAATAAAAAAAACACAACCAAAATGGACTTGATTATGCACTGGAAATTAAATTACAGATGTGTTACAACCAGTACTTTACCCCCCCACACTTTAAAAATGAATCCTTCATAAAAGGGGCTTCTGTCGTTGCCCCGCCCCCCCCCCCCCCCCCCTCCTGTAAATCTTTGTTTATCATTTCCTTTCAGAAAATTGAGAGGATGAAAGGAGAGCTCCATCTTCTGGATGCAGAGAGCAAACAAAAAAACAAGCATACATTTTTTGTGGATTCCAAGGTGAAAGGTAAATACAGTAGTACATGTACAGTAGTTATTTCTGAAGTGGACGGACAGCCTTGTCTTTGCGGGGTGTTAAAAGTTACGAGGTTACCGGAGAAGTTGAAAAGTGTTTCTGTCTCTCCTCAGTGGAGTCATTTGACCTGGCAAACCACCTCGACACAGCTCCGGAGCTGGTGGACAGAGTGTTCAACAGACCAACTCTGAAAACTCTGGAGACTAAGAGCATCCGGGGAGCCGTAGAGCCTCACAGTATGATGGTCTGTGTTCATAACGCATTGAGATCAGTTTTGTTTGCAGTGTCTAAACGGAATACATACTACAGACCCTCTGACGCGTCGTGTTTTCTCCTCACTCTGACTGTAGAAGTTGGCCAAGCAGAGGAATCACCAGTATAACATCCTTTCCCAGAGGATTGACAGAGAAAGTAAATTGTTTGTGATCAGCCAGAAGATTCAGTCCCGCAAGGACCTACAGGTGAGGAGAAGGAGATGCTCTTAATCACAACGAGCGTTTTTGTTTTCAATTGCGAGTGGCTGTCTAACTTTTCTTTACTCTGTGCACCAGGATAAGAACAACAAAGTGAAGGTAAAAAAGGAGACGTCCAGAATTGCAGCTATCTACAAGTTTGACACCAAGAGGAAGCGCTGAGATGGGAGTAATCCTCATGCTGAGAAGAAATCACCCAATCTTTCCAATAAGATATTGGAAAAATAATGGACTTTTAGATCACAACATGGACCACAGACACGGGCTTATTTTCTTTCCATCACATGTTATTGCAGCTATGCAGTTTTGTACATATTTGTCGACGACTTTTAGTTTCTTTCAAATAAATTTCAGAACAACATATACATTTGTGTGATTTCTTGACTTGCATTCCATCAGAATTGTGGCAGTAGACTGTATTTTGTTCTTGCACCAGTAGGTGGCATTAGTGTTCTTTATCACATTATTTGGTGGGGGGGGGGGGGGGGATCTATTGGTAGCTGGAGTCACTGGAACATGCATAGAGAAAACAGAGCTTGAAGTCACTTAGTATGACCCAACATTTAGACTTCAGAGTTTCATAGTGGATTTGGTTTTTTTCTGTAAGGTGTCACTGAAGTGCTCCGTCTTTGACTGTGTCCCAAACGGCTCTGTAGTTTAGTAGGTTGGGGACCTGAACCCCTCATTCAAATATCAAACCTGTCATAACTAACTGTGACGTTCCATTTCAAAGACTTCTCCAAGAAAGCATAAGAATTGCTGTGACTTTCACATGTCACAGCAAGGTAGACCCAGCTGCAGCGAATACAATTAAGTAGGGTTTAGGTGTCAGTTGGCTTGCATTGATAATAATACTATTGTCAATGCTTCGCTTGCTCACTTTAATCAAAATGACCCATTGTTAATTGTATTAGCTGCAGCTGTGTTAATGCATGCATACCTCTGGTAAAAGGCTGTCTTGAGAGACATATGTAGTTATTGTTAGAGCTGCACCTGTTTCTACAGTTTATTCTCACTCCGTTATCTTACTGTAGGCTAATACCGCCTTCGATTTGCCACAGGTCATCAGATATCTCATTATTTATTAACCAAATCAGTGCCCATACTAGTTTTCACAGCAGACATGTTGACATTTTAAGAAAAGCAAAGGTGTTACTAATGACATTTAGGATGGCTCTGTTACATCCAGGTGTCCCAGCAAGCCATGACTGCGAGCCAGCATGCACAATACCGGAGCCAGAAATTGAAGCCGCTAAATGGATTTCAACCGTCACTAATTGAATTAATTACACCTGCGCCTTTCCTACTGTGCCATGTCAAAAATGTATTCCATGATAAAGGCCTCCAGGAGCTGTCACTTGCCACGTCTTCCTCACATCTTTCTGCTCTCAAAAGACTATCCAGCTCATACAGACACGCCATCTTTGGCTAATTGGAAAGTGTGTGCGTGTGCTGATCAGTTTGCCTGAGTGCCATGGTGGAGCGGGGATTAGCTCAGATGTCTCATTGTAAAAAAGATCCCTGGTTTACCACTAAGGCCAACTCTTCAGTTGATCCTCCTGCCATCAGGCCAAGTCCCTGCCCTGAGAATTGAAGTTGGTTGAGTCAAGTACTCTATGTCCTGAGGTACCACATTGCAGGTGAGCCAAGCCCACTTAAATATTCTTCACCAGCAAATCCTTTTCGAGTTCTTTACAGTCTTTCTCCATCAACCTCAATGTGGCCATGTACGTGCATGCCGCGAGGCGAGTGCTAACAAACTGCATGTGTGGTTCCTCCAGCCAACAGTGTGAAATAGACTGAGGACCTGGCGCCCAGCAGCAGATCACAGTGACCCAGGTTTGATTGATCACTGTGGTGGCAGCAGCATCATAAACAGGGCCCATCCATCAGCCTCTCCTGGGAGCCAGTGGAGGGGAAGAGGGGAGAGAGGGAGTCAGGCAGAAATGTCACCAGGCGCAGTGAGAGGCTGGAGGAGAGAGGCCGAAGGCCTTGGCCCAAACACTGCTGACCAGAGCGAAGGGAAGCCAACACCTCATGATGGGCCAAAACAGGGGAAGAGTGACGGTGGGAGCCAACTTGGACTGGCTCCTCCCATTTAAAACTCAGCAGTTTCCTAATTGCAGTATGAACGTCGATAAGGATGTTTTTAGAAATACAAACATGTCTAAGACTATGTGTGTATATTGTACATGTAGTGAACATATACAGTATGTGAATGCCTGGATTTAACTGTCCACCACACAAGCACAAAAGGCCCAACAAAGTCCGCCCAGTGGCATTTCAGTGTTGACCATTCATGCCAGAATTGTTGTGTACCCAGTCAAAGATAAAGTGATTGACGTCCTTTGGCCAACTCTCCTTACGCCCTCCTCCCACTCTCCCTGCCCTCTGCTACTGCGTCACACCGCTGAGAGCGCGTGCGTGTATCGGGACCCTCGGGCACGGCGTCCATATAAAAGCCGAGGGGGTCGAGGCCGTTGAGGAGAGCCCAGGGGTCAAAACACTGTGTGCGCAGTTCCGGGACCCCTATCTGACTGTGCGACCCAAGACACAGACAAGCCACTGTTCCTCCTCAAGCTCTCCTTTCATTCCAACCCAGCAACGGGACTCTTACGCCGGGATGCGGTAGCAGGGCTCGGGGGTGGGCACAGTGGGCGACCTTTCGGATTTTAAAGATATAGACCGGCATTTCTCGATTGTCAAAAGCCTCATAACTCATTTGATGACTGGACCAGGCCATCCTGTCCCCCACAAAGGCATCTCTTAAGTTAATGACCCTGGAGGTTTGCTAACAAATAGTCATTTTTGGAATGGGGGGGGGGTTAGAAGTGGAGAGCTGTGTGGCCACACAGCTGCAGGGTATGACTTTGACCCTGAAATACAGTAACTGAGAGTAAAAGTGTAGCCTGGTTAAGAAGGGGTACAACACAATGGATCTTTGTTTAGTTATCGCACATATTATGGAAAAAAACACTCCTTTAAAAAAGGGGAACATTTTGTGATATCTGTCTTTGACGCCAATGTATTTAATGCTTGACTATATTTTACATTTTAGATAAACTTGCATTGTTCTCGGCATTTCACGGGGTGTCAGTTATAGCGAAGGTAAACCTTCCGATGTAAGTGTCGTAGATATTTGCTTCTTTTCTGCTTTTTTGTTGAATTCATATGGGGCTTTTATAATCTATTGATTGATATATTTATCTAAAAGGGTCAGTCACTCAAATTACAAAAATATATTCTCCCACTCAACACGAGTGTAATTTACCTCCTCATAGATTTGATTTTAATTTGCCAGGTTTTGAGATACTTATCCCTGAGATTTCAGCCACCAGTTCAAAACAGTAGAAGTGAACAGAACTTCCTTTTTGCTACTTTGCAGGATTGAAAAATCATTAATTCATTCAGAAAAATGTAAAACTTCTTTCTTGAGACATTGTGCCAGTTGTTCTCGATATTCTACAGACTTCCTACTGAAGAAATGCCCCCATGAGAGCTATTGACAGTATATCCTGTGCATTATATTATTGCACAGGATATACTGTGCATTATATTATTGGAGCGGCGGCAGAAATCTCAGAGATAAAAACATCTGAGCAAATAAAAACAAAACTACAAAACATTTTACCGTATATTGGTGAACCAAACCTTTACCTTCTTATTTTTTTTGTAATTTTTGTGGTCACATTTCCTTTTATTATTCGATGATACAGAATACAAATTGGTCACCTCCCCACATGGCTTTAACCTGGCACTTGATCCTTGCAAACCACAAGTGCTGCACCTCCACCCTCCTCATTCAACAACACAGCTCGGCCCTGCTCCACAGCCAGCGCACAGAGCCAAGGTTAAGGATGGTTAAGGACAATACTAATCGATCCCCCAATTACGGAGAGTTGGAGAGCGAGAGGTGGGGAGAAGAGGGCGGCAGCCTGGGGATTGAGTGTTGGGAGGGTGTCTCAGAATGCAAGGGGTGGGGGATGAGAGGTAGTCTTTATCTTCAGATCCCTCTCCCCTTTAACTTGAAGCCGGGTGTCATGGGGCTTTTGAAGTAGTGGATCGAGAGGAGGGACAGAAGAGGGGGGTTCGGCTGGCGTGCAGGGTCTCTCTCCATGCCAGGGGGAAGACGTCTGAAGGAAAATCTTTACAGTCTTGACAGTGCCCCTGACGTGTGCGCTTTTGTGTACTTGTGTGTGAGTATTTGGATACGTGTGTATATCTTAGCATGTTTCTGTGTGTGTGTGTGTGTGTGTGTGTGTGTGTGTGTGCCTGAGTTGAATGTCTGGCTCATGCAGTGAGGTGAGGATCACAGAGCCCCCTTTTTAAATTGCTGCTAATGAGCCCTGGCTGGCGAGAGGTACTCGAATTGATTAAATTTGCATGGGAGCCTAAATCATGATGGGGGCCTCATACTTGTGCCCCCCTCACCCCCACCTCTAGGTGCACACACACACACACATACACAGCACCCCTGGTCCCCCCCCCCCCGCCACATCCCACCACCCCACCTCCACATCAGACCTACAGGGGGTATCTCTCTGCAGGAGAGAGGGACAGGATAGACCAGGGGGAGGGTGTGTGTACATGTGTGTGTGGTGTTGAAGGGGGCGTGGAGGGCATCCCATCTGCCCCGGTATTACTGTCAGTCCATCATTCAGGGGAATGCCAGGCGCGCGCCTCGGGGACGTGTTCATTACGCTTTAACTACCGGATCTGTCCTTGTCTCGCAGCCTCCTCGTGTCATTGTCTGCCTGAGATTGCGTGTGTGTGTGTGTGTGTATATTCATGCATGTGTCTGCTTGCATCACAATTGAACGCACCCAGTTCTAGTGTATGGGGTGGGGTGGATACTCTGGCAACACACACACCGGACAGTGTACTTGGGTTTGATACTTTAGGTGTGTATGTTTTTTTACTACTCATTAGTTTCCTCCTTCCTCAAGCTCCTTTCCACTTCATTGTAATATTCTCAGTCTCTTAATTTCTACTTCTGTCTTTCACACAAACACACTCCGATCCTGCCATGCACTTTTATTTTTGTCTCTTAAAGTTGTTGGTGTGTTGACTCTCTAATGGCAACTGCGTGGCGATGTGTGATGAGAAGTTTTGAGTGCACGTGTGCATCTGCTCAACAGTGATGTGTTAGTATGAGTGTGTGTGTGTGTGTGTGTGTGTGTGTGCTGGTGGGGGGACAGTTCATGTGCGTGGTTAGCCTGGGTGATTGCAGTAATCAGATGGGGGTGTTAATCAGAGTTTGTTCGTCAGTGGCCTGATGAGCGGCGATGAGGGCCGCTGATTGTAATGCGATGCTTCAATCGGTGTCTCTGACGACGACAGAGACAAACCAAGAGAATCATTATCATACCGCACACTCCCCCCCCCCCCCCCCCCCCCCACACACACTTTTGGAACGCCACGGCAGACTGCCAAAGTGTAAACAAACAAGCAAAACACAACACTTCTATAAGCGCTGAAGTGTGCCACCGAGAAGATGCGGACTCAGTTATTAGATGCACACTCTATTATTATTATACAGGGTCTTTTCATTCCAGTGGACACAATGTCAAACGATGAGTTATATCCCAGTATTTAGGTGTCAGTGTCACCCCTGTTGAATAACACGAGGAGGGGGAAGGGATGTGTTGGGGTTAGAGGGGAGAAAAGACGTCGTTGAGAGAAAGCTTGGGGGTGGGGAGGTAAACGTGACCCCGTGGTTTATAGTCCTGTCTTGTCACTGGCAGGCTTGCATCAGATCTTTTTTCCCTCTTTCTTTTCTGTTTTTTTTTTTCTTTTGCAAGGGGGCCCCATCGCTGGCGCTATTACGGCTGCCTCATCAGCCAAGTCCCTACAAGGGCTGATACAAATTAATTAACCTAATTAGGGGCTGCGATTGCGGGTGTGATTATAGGGGCTGGAAGGGGAGGCAGGGAGGGAGGGATGGCTCATGGTGGTGGGGGTGCGCTGGCAGCCAGGGCCCAGGCGATGATGAGCCGGGAGGTGTGGGAGCAGAGCCAAGATGCTCTGCATGGCTAATGAGGAAAGCTAGCTAGCTTCAGCCTTCCCTCCCCTTTCTCCTCTCAATTCTCCACCTTCTATTTACATTTCCCCCTCCCCCCCTTCTTGTTTTTATATTTCACCTCTGTTACGCTTCAATTTCCTCCTCCTCTGCTGAAGTGTAATTGAATATTACTGCATCCGTTACTCTCCTGCAACTTGTGATGTATTTCCTGTGAATTGCATGTGTTGTTATCATTATTTCCCTGTTTTGTCCTTGTGCTTTTGCTTTTGTTTTGTTTCGGCTACGGAAACGGACGAATGCACCTGTTGCAGTGCAGCGTTAAACTGAATGTATTCTGTTGTCTCTTCCAAGTAGCGGTTGAAGCCACTGGCCTATCTGATCCAACTTCTGCGCCTTCATCTCGGTTTACCATTGATATTTAAGACCTTTGAGGCTATCGAGCTCGCAGCACTTTTTGACCATTTCCAAAAGTAAGGCAGTAGTAGTAGTAGAATCCAGATTCCTCTACAAAGCCTGTAGTCTGTCTTTTTGTTGATGTTCTGTCGTATCACGCTGCATAGGGTGCAGTGCAGCACTGCCTATTGTTCACTTTAACTGTACTCCACACAAGGAACAGAAATACCCTCTGGGAAGACACACATTGTCACACACACAGTCACACACACTTTCAAGCTCACACAATTTCTCATCCTTTCATATGCACAACCAATAGATGCTCAAACTCTCTCTCTCTCTCTCTGCCTCCCTCTCTTACACAGCCACACTCCAGAGGAGCAATATTTAAATCTCCTTCTATTTGTATTGGAAACAGAACAAAGATATTCTTTAAAGGCCGAAGCAAAATGTGTTTTCTTGCCGGCATCAGCAATGCTAATGTTTCTAATTAGTTAGAGGAGAAGACGAGCGACTGGAAGGGTTAGGTATACGTAAAAAAAAAAAGGAATCAAAAGGAAAAAAAAAACCCTCAGAATTCTCACAAGTGCAGTTTTGGGGCCTCTACCTTTCTAAAAGTGAGGTAACCCGTGCCAGTATTGTCCACTGATTGCAATGTCACCTCTGAATATTGTCGCTCTGTCTCTGCCACGCTATAAGCATGCAGTGGATTGTGCCAATTGATTTCCAAGATTGTGCCTTTAGCTGCCTCTCTCTCTCTCTCTCTCTCTCTCTCTCTCTCTCTCTCTCTCTCTCTCTCTCTCTCTCTCTTCTTCTTGCTCACCCTCCCTCTCACGTCCTGTTTCTGCCTCAGTATCAGTTGCAGGGATGTGATTAGGAAGCCACTCGCAGACATTGATAGGGAGGTGTTCTTATCACCGTTCTAATCTGGAGCCCCAGGAAAAACAGAGGCCCCTTCTGTTTTCCTCTCCCAAGGATTTTGCATTGTAAATTCCTGCAAGGCTCCTCTTCATATATGGAAAAATGCAAGACAGCTTTTTATTTAGCATAAAGATTAAAAAAAAAAAAAAAGGTAAAATAGAACATGCTCAATTTAAAGCTGCTAAAATCAATATTTGTAAACTAGCAATGGACGTGAAAGCTCATAGAGACGAACACAGTGAATTATCATGCGACTCTGCATTGCTTCTCTGCTCCTCAGTGTTTTAGCACATTGTTTGTGAAAAAATTCAGTTTTGGTTCACTCTCACACTCTCATCAGAATTGTTTCCAGCTTTTCCCAGCTGTTTTTCAGAAAAAAAAGCTCAAATAAAGCTCACTGTGGGTTACTTGCCCAGCACCAGCGACAGACAAGGTTAGCGACTCGCTGGTGAACGTAGTGGAACATTTAAGAGCCAAATATTTGCATTCTGCTCTCCCTCACAGCTGGCGATCCCCTCGTTTTCTCGCTTCCCCGTATTTCGCACCACACTGCATTTACTTATTTAATATTTTGCAGCATTTTCATTAACATCTTCTCTTGCTTTGCTTTTCCTCTCAATATTCCATGTAGCACATTAGCGATTCAAATTATACTATTTTATGAGCTTTTTTTCGCTCCCTGTTCTAAACACCTGGGTGTCGATTACATCTTTCCAGGGAAAAATCCTCCCGGGAACAGAAAGTGAAATGTTCCAGCAACAGTGAAAAGTCTTTGTTTGTTTGGAATTAATAGAAGAATAATTAGCATGAATCGCTACAGCCACATGAGTAAACATAAGAAATTCCCCTTTCACACACTGTTATGTTGTTTTGTTTTGTCTTAATGAGGTGTTGCAAATGTTGATTTCGTTGAACTACTACTGTATGTTTCATTAAATCATTTTAAAATCCTGCAATTGATGAGAACCAATGTGAAGCATTTGTATTCCATATGCATCAAATAGGGAGAGAGGCGTCACAACACGGGTGATGCTGAGGTTGAGAAGTGTGTGTGTTTGTGTGTGTGTGTGTGTGTGTAATTGAGGCAGAGGGGGCTGAGCGATTACTCAGGTCTTTGAGAAGTCCCTGTCTCTTGGCTCCAGTATACTCTCGCCTCACTGATAAGCACGAGCCCTGTCAGAGGGAAGGTAAATACGGCACTTAGGGATTCCTCTCTCATTTTGTAGTCACATTTACGCTTTAATTAAAGCCAGCGAGAGAGAACGGGAAGAGAGCGATAGCCCCGCAGTGAGCCGATGCTATCAGGGGTCCAGGCAGTTAGAACCACTGGGAGATGTGGGGCCGATATCTGGCCTCCGTCCAGTGTGTTTGTGTGTGTGAACGAAAGAACAATATACGTACAAATTAAGCGTGTGTATGTGCACATGCATGTCCAGTCAAAACGTTTGTTTCTGTGTGTGTGTGTGTGTGTGTGTGTGTGTGTGTGCCAGACGCTTTACGTTGCTCTCCCAGCTAAACAGCTGTAGCGAGGCTGCTATCAGATATTTATAAGCGGCTCATGAATATGGATGAGCGGTGTGATGGGACTGATGTTTGTCCTCTAAGAGGGGATGAAAGGAGAATGTGCTCCCTTCCCTGAGAGACCCAGTCAGGGCCGCTCGTAGAGCAGGGAACGGGAGCTCTGGATTGGGAGTAAGGGGTGGGTGCCGGTGGTTCAGGACAGATGGTAAAATTGAATGAAATGTGATTTGGATACTCAAGGCAAAGCATTTTCCCTTCTGGATTTCTAAATGAAAAACTTGTAGTTTCGTATTAACACTCTCATCAGTACGACTGTGGTTCTTGCCGCCTCCCTCCCATCTTCCATTCAACATTTGCATTACTTTTTGAATTCTCAGATATTTGCATAAATAACAATAAAATACGATTGTTCCACTATAAAAAAAACAAACAGAAATCTGTTGATCAGTACTAATTACTTTTACTTTCATTCTATTACATTTTATTTAAGAATTTAAAATGTGCCATGTGCTGTTGTGGTCCAGTATGTGCAGTTTCTACATTTACATTTGCATCTGAAGTCCGCTTTTGTTCGGTTAGGTAATGAGGATGAAACATGTGCCTTACCTAATTTCCAACCACAATCATCTGCTAACGGCCAAATGTAAATTAAATATGTTTTTCAGCCATCCAAGAAAAGAAAAAAAAGTAAAAGAAATGTGTCATTGTCACAGCGAATAATGAATGCCCTTGCCCACAGCGGTCCATCTGATTCCCAGCAGCAAACATTTGGTCAGGGACATGCATAACGGACCTAAGTGTCCACAGTACAGGTCACCACATTGAGAGACAGGATCAGAGGATGGCAAGCGCGGGGGCAAGCAGCATCGCTGCACTACAATGTACCTTTCAATGCTAATCACTGAGTCATCTATCAGAGCTAATACATGGGCGCTAAGCAACCTGTACATGCATTAGACCTGCCCAATTACCATAATGGGTTTGGTTTTTAATATGGCTAATCGGCTGGCACGACCTTGCCCATTCACTCAGCAGGTACATGCACCAAGCCAATGTGAAAAGGACATATTTAGAGACTAAATGACCATTAGGGACTTTTAGCTGCTATGGGTCCATAGTTACGTATCTGAATAAGGGAAGGACAGATGGATGGACAGATGAATAGATGGCAAACAGGAACATTAGTGGCCAAAAGATTCATTCCTCTGAAATGGTGATGTATGCAGAAGAGAATGGATATTGTTGTTGGTTTTGGTCTTTAGAGTACAAAACACAGAATGTCTGTTTGATGGGGCAGCATTTTGACCAAGCAGCCTTCTTCATATGTGAATGCGCTGGTGTAGGAGTGCCCTGTGGGCATCGATGGGAAGTACGTCAGTGTGGGCGCAATGTGGTACCGGGAGGGTGGATGGGCAGAGAGGGAGAGAAGGGGCAGAATCTGAAAAATGTGCCGACGCAAAACCCCGAGGGGTTAACATTTTGGTTTTCTCTGTGTCTTTGTGGTAGTGGACAAATGATCCCAGGAGTTGGACAATAATGTTTTTATGAGACTCTAAATGTTGAGCTCAACAGGGTCATTGTGGGAGTGTAATGGCCAACACGTGGCCAGGCTTGAACTCCAGCAGCCTCGCAGTTGGTCTGGGGGCCAGAGGTGAGGAGAGGAGGGGAGGCAGGGAGGAGAGGAGGGGAGGCAGGGAGGAGAGAAGGTGGGAGGAGAGCAGGGACTCACCCCTCCAACAAGCCGGCACTTTGTTCTTATGGGAGACAAGAGCCACTCAGAACATAAAGCACCTAGATCACCAAACTGTGCCGCGCCAGGCCAGACTGGGTCTTGTAAACTGGCCCAGAGTGATAATGTTTCTCTGAGGCTAATCTGTGCCTGGATGCCCACGCCCTGGCATCTAGTGAACAACAACCCCTTCCTGCTTCAAACAAGAATCCTTTTCTTAGTCTCTCTTGGGACACGTCTGACTTTTACTGTCTGTCGCTGCCGCGCGTGTGTGTGTGTGTGTGTGTGTGTGTGTGTGTGCGTGTGACTGTGTGGGTCAGAGCTGAGTGATTTATCTGTTTGTTAAGTCAGGATAAAGGACTTCACTGTAGTCTGGCTGTCCACTTCACTGTCCCTAATATGGGCAGCTTGGGAAACAAGGTGCAGATACATAATGGTGTCAAACTGAACTTGAAGATGTTTAATATTTACTGTCGTGTAAATACTAACAAAGAGTGAATGTGCTTTGTTTCGCTAAGACATGTATAGTTGCGTATGGATGAGGTTTTCACGAATGTGTTTGATCACGTCATATGAGTCAGCGCACACTTTTTCCCACATGGTGGTAGGTGTCTTATGTGAATCTGTGGAAATGTGCATGTGCTCTCAGTTTTATCTTATGTTGACAGAGTACTGTAAAGAAAAGCTAGAGCAAACTGAGCAGTGGAAGATGTACTTTCTTCGCCACACGTACAGTAATTTCCCCTTCTGCCTTTTGTGAATTGAATATCAGTCACATCATTTCATCTGAAATGTCATGTGACAACAACTTGTGAGACGTAAACAGCCTTTGAGTCTTGAAATGTGTTTGACGAAGCATCGACTTCTTAGATTGGCTGACCAGATGTTTAATAGGACAGAGCTTGTAGAGACATCTTGTCTCTCCTTTGTCTCATTGTCCCAATAGTTGGATTGGTAAGATGGACCTTTGGTGTGTGTGTGTGTGTGTCCCTCTGAGGCCCCAGCTTCATGGTCCCCTGAGTGCCGTATGTCTGCTGTTAAAAAGGGCTGGAGCACCGGACAGCTAATCAATAGATCAATCATAACGTTTCCACTTCAAATCAATTACTCCGAGACTTCCTATCAATCTCTGTTCCTTTGTTTTAATAGAATGCGCTTCATACTCGAAGAATAATTTGCTTCATTTGATGCATTATCAAGAATGAATCAATTGGGTTTTAGGTTTTTTTTGTCATGACATAATATTTGGTGCTCAACAGCAATTTTAAAGGTAAGATGAACGATTTGCGTCACAATGAAACATAATGAATATTAGAGCTACGCTTACAAAGGGGGAATGATTCAAAGGCAAAGAATAAAGAGTGAGAGTGGCAGAAAGAGAGAGAGCCACAGAGAGAGAGAGCGAGAGAGAGAGAAAGTAATAAAGAGGGCACATTGTATCCAGTCTGCACGCATGAGCTTGTCTTTTCGACCAAGTAGAATTCCAGCCATTCAGATGACTGGAGTGCGTAGGCCAGGCCTCCAACGCGTTTCCCCGTCACCATCACAACAGTTACCATTCATGAGGCTCCGCTGGCTGTGGGGACATCTGCACCACAACACTTGTCATCTCAGCCCCCCCCCCCCCCCCACACACACTTTCTGCTGCACACTGTCCCGCTGAAACAAACACACACACACACACACAAACACTGGCACAAGTATACGCGCACACACACACTAAACTTCTGCAGCTAAATGCCAACGCAGAGAATCAGAAGGGCATCAGAGATGGCTGTTGTCTGCGTACGCCCATGTGTGGGTTTGTGTGAATGAGACCCAAGGGTGGCGAGGTCTCTGATACCACAGGGTGCTGGCGGGGGTGGCGCATTGCTTGGCCCGCTCGGGTGTGTCACGATGCTTGGAGGGTTGAGCGGTTGACAAACCCAAGGTTTTTCGACCAGAACAACCCCCTGGCATTCCACACGGGCTTGTTACACCACAGTGACGTGGGTGGCCCAGGTGACCTTTGAGCCTATGGAGTTCTCTCATATGTGTCCATTGTGCCGCTGAATTCTGTATCAATCGCACATCTACACAGTATGGATCTCATTGGGTTCCTATTCAAAGCTTAGTGTTCACACTCGATACAAAGCACTCTGGATATACAGCCAAAACTGAAATTGATTCGGATGACTCGGGAGTTCTGTATTATTTCCCGATATGTACAACAATAAATGAAGTCAAACACTCCTGTTCTGTCGTTTAAAATCACTGAATTATGCCTCAATAAGGGAAAGTAGTCTATAACGTTCCCATTCATGATATTCCCAAGCTGGCTCTCCTGCTGGTATTTCACACCACTGGGCGCAAACACAGAGGTCTGTTGGATAAACATCCAACGCTGAGTAGGAGCGCCAAGCATCGCTGTTATTGTTACTGCTTAATGCCATGCACTAGCATTGTTGTTTTGCAGCAATCAACACATACATATGTAATAAAGCTGAGAGGCAGTATGGACAATACAAGCTATTGTAACGCCCAACTCAGATCTGCACAAAGGCCCCCACCAGTCCAGAACGAAGCAGACACTCGCTTTGCATAACTGTTTTCTAGGACTGGAAATGACTGTTTCCTGTCGTTGAACGTGCAGAATAACGCGACCGGTCCCTGTGGGGTGTTACATGGCATTTCTCCCGATCTTATTTGGAGCCCATCTGTTGAGGGTGTTGGCATTTTTGTGAATGATGAAGGTTGATGGATGCTGATGAGAGTTCAATGGCAGGAAGTACAAGAGGTGATGGGGCATTTTTGGAGTGACTGCAACGGTGTTGTAGATCGTCCATGTGTGCTTTGGTGTCTTTGTACGTGTGCGTGTGCGTGCGTGTGTCTGTGTGTGTGTGCGTCTAAGGGCAAACGTCGATGACTGTGTCAGGGGTGAGTGATAACCGTGGTCTTTTCAGCACTGCGGGCTGGTCAGACGGGTGTGATGGATGGCTAGCAGTCTGGCCCCCTTCTTCACGCCTCTCTCCAGCCCAGTGTCTGGAGATCTGGGCTGGGGTGGAGGGCTGTAGGGGCCGGGCTGCTGGGCTGCTGGGCGGTTGGGGGGTGAGCGCGTCTGGCCCTTGTTAGACAAAGGTTGTCTGCACTCAAAAAGCTTATTTAGTGGTTCTTTCTCAGCTAAACTCCATGAAATAGAACAATCGCTACTAGATAAACCACTTGAGTTTCTGAATGGAGATGTCAGTTATTCAACGTAGCACCTGGAATTGCTCTCAGTTTTGACATTGACAGTTAGCAGATAAAAAGTGCTTCAAATTTGTATGGAGAGGTGTTTTTCCTCTGCTTAGAACCAGTGAACTGCTCAACATGTCTGTATGAAAAACAAACCGGCAATTGAGAGTAAAGGAGGTTCTTTTGTAACAGCTGAATACCTAAAATACGTTCAAAGGCTTTTATATGTCACTTCTTTCTAAATATGAATTTGCTTTGGAGACAATTGCAGGACCAAAACGGTCCCTTGTTGTTTACAGTGTTGTTTACACTCTGTCTAATATACAGTAAGCTTAGCGTCGTTTAGCCTGAGCTGCATTAAGGAAATTGAATAAAGTTAAAAATAAGTAGGAATATAAAAAAATATGTGCACGTTTTTTATCCAAATTATCATCCTCGTTTGCTTCCATAAAAATGACTTCACAAAACTCATCCTTTTTTTTATTCTTTATATATTCTTCTTACTACTTTTTTCCCCTGTTTTATTTCTCCTTCCTACCTTTCCTTGCTCGTTTCTTCCTAGTCTTTCTCATCGTGTCTGCTCCTCTTTTCCTTCATCTCTTTCCTCCTCCTTTTTCTTCCACTTCCCTCACCTGCCTCCCGTCATTGCTCTGAGCACAGTCCTTGCATTTCTCCTCTTCCTTCCCCTCCTTCACTGATACACCAATACACAATATGCATTGACTGTATGTAAAACATCTCAGGGGCCTTTCGTCTTTCTGCACTGGCAGAGGTGATGGTGTATCTGACACGGCCACCCTTTTCTGACGGAGGTTGGATTTCCATGGCCGGGCCTGTACTTTCCCTCCTGTGTTTGTAGACTCTGTGGACACTCTGGTCTGCTGCTTCAGGCCCAGGCAGGCATACAGAGGGGCAGACAGCAACCAACACCCTAGAGAGGAGCTACAGTAACCTGCCTCATGTCTTTTCTCAATCTTCAAACACGGGGGAGACAGAGAGAGGGAGGGAGAAGCAACAAAGGCTGATGTGAAAGAGCACAAGGCCTTCGCACACCCGGGCTCACTAATTGACGGCTGCGGGGAGTGGGAGAGACAGTGGGAGAGATAAGAAAGCCACCAGACCCTGCTTATAGTCTGCACATTGTGCATTCAAATGTCCATGCAGACACATATTCACAACCATACACACATAGCACAGGTTTTAACTAATTTATGTTCATACTCTCAATCATTCGCCTTCATGACATTGATGCTGCCGTACCTGTAGTCCGTTCCCGCCCAGTATTCACACCCAATAGAACCACTTCTGCATACACAAGCAGAATTTGTTTAATCTCTCAGGCATATGTGCTCATATGTGGGCACATGTAAGGAGAGAAAGGCCCAATTTGCTGCTTTGTCACTGGTTTTGTAATGGCAAACTGAAGGCCTAAGGCCACTATTTAATTGCTTTGGCCATGTGCACCAAAGAGGTGCCACACCAATTAATCCCCTCGGTGGCGGAGTGTCCTGTCCCACGCCTGCACCCCCTGGTAGAGTTGTCCCGCAGGGAAGAGGTGAGTGGTGTTGGAGTGGGTGGAGAGGCACATGGGAACCCACCACCAACAATGGGTACCAAATCCATACCCCGTGTTCCGCTTCGCCACCATCCCCCCTCAGCATCAACGGATCACCTTTCATCTGTGCAAGTACCGCAGCTGCATCAATCACATTTGAATCGAGGTGAATGTTGAAGCTGTACAACAAAGATCTGACAATTTGTATTTATTGCTAACAATATGGAAGAAGTATTCAGATTGTTTAATTTGGTGAAAGTAGCAATACCAACGGGTACAAATACAATTTGACTTGTGTGAAAGTACAGAAGCAATGTGGTTATATAGTATTTAAAGTAAAAATACTCATTATGCACAGTGGTCTCTGTCATTGTTACACAATTAAATATGGTATTGTTATTATAATTATTGCTGATGAATTAACATGTAAGCAGCTGTTTTAAAGGTGGAGATGATAACTGTTCTATATACTGTTGGGTAGTTTAATCCCTAACATCGCATCATATTTCAGAGGCTAATAGGTTGCTATAACTGTCAAATCAATGCACTGGAGTAAAAATACAATATTTGCAATCAAATATTTATTAAGTAGCAAAACATGTGATACTGTACATGAGTGCAAATACCTTAAAGTTGTGCTACAGTCGTATTTGAGTACTTGTATATGGTTGTACAACAATCTATCACTGGTTGCTAACTCATACAAAAAAAAAAGACCTCCAACTACACATCATTCCGGAGGCATTGAAGATTCAGGATTTGAGGAAAGTGATAGATTCCCTTACCCCTTCCTTGGCCTGCCTACCCATGGGTCATGAGTCTTTACCCCAACAAAGGACCTGTCACCTCTACCTATCATCCCCTCATCCCCAGGCCCCTAGACTGTGACTGGGGAGGGTAACCTAACCTGGTCTGACCACTGCAGGGAGAGCAGCAGGTGGACAGACAGACAGAGAGAGGCAGATTAGCAGGAAAGAGACAGACAGAGCGGATTGGAGAGAATTGTTTATTTGCCCCTCTACATAGGTTGGAGACAGGAAGAAAGGGGGTGTAGAGAGGAGGAGGGCTGTGGGTGGATGCGGCATCTGGCTGATATGCCGCCGTGTATACTGAGGCGATGAGGCGCCTCCAGCCCAGGAGGAGGGAAAGGGGAGCTTGTATGAGGCCAACACAGATAGCCAAATAGATAGACAGTGACAACAATAGCCTCCTGTAGCCCACAGTCATTCGCGCCACTGACAAACTCTCTCGACCATATCGTTCTGAGAACTTCCCTTTCCCGAAAACTTTGCTCATTCTGTTCGTTCAGTGTCAAAAAAAATTAGGATCTATCATGAATAAAGAGGAACCGTCACGTACAGGGAGGGAGATCGCGACGAAGGCGGGTCAGGACGCTGACCGACCTTTCGTCTTATTTAAAAATCAAAGGGGTGCCGCTGCCGGGCCCGTGGGGGATGAGGGGTGGGCTGGCTGGAGAAACCAGGGTTAGTAGGGGTGTTAATCCATGGGACCATCGATGACCCTTGACCCCTGGGGGGCATGGGGTTGGGCTCTGCCGAAATGTGTCTGCGAAAGTCTCTGCTCTTCAAGCAAGCCGGACCCTCCACAGCCCTCCTCCCAGTAATGATTTATGGGGCAGGGTGCGATCGACACACGCTCAGCCCTAGGGATGACCCTAAATGGTAGTTTTGACACCACTGAGAGACGGGGTTAAAGGTGATCAATAACAAGCCACTGGAGGAGGAGTGGCAGAAGGACAGAAAGAGCGAGGAGGAAGAGCGCGAGAGATGGTAGAGGAGGAGGATGAGGAGGGAGCAGCTCTTTTTAATTGGCCTCTGCTCATTACTCGGGTCTTTGTAGACCATCGCCTCTTTTGTGCACGTCCCGGCCTCGAGCTCCAGGGCACATATGTGTTGGGGTTTTAGGTCTTTTCGCTCGATTCTTCTTGAGCTGACCTCAAAATGTGGTGCTCTCAATAGACTAGGTTTGAAGTTTGACCTGAAAGCGACTCAGAGTAGAACTGAGTAGAATTGGAAGAATCCTACTTTGTCAAGTATGTATGACTTACTATCTATGCATGTCGAAGAAAAAACTGTATGATGAGGGCTCCTGCCAACTCTTACTCTCTCTCTTTTCACTCTCCCCTTCATCTTCTCCTTCATGGCGCTCTGTTTTCTATACGGTACCCTCTATTCCTCTCGTTCGCCATGTGTTTTCATCATTGCAAGTCTTTGACACTGGCTGAGCAGCAAGGGTTCATAATACATGCAGTACAAAGAGTCATAGCGACGTCTTCAACCAACGGTGGCCCTAATTCTCACCATAAACAGATTCTAGATATGTCTTTTTTTATTTCATTTTTTTATTCAGCCAGGATTATCCCATTGAGATTTCAAATCTCATTTACACAAAGGTGTCCTGGCCAAGATGGCAGCATAAAGGTTTCACAAATGTACCACATAAAAACACAAATAACAGACTAAAAAAGCAAAACAACAAAAGTGTTCTAGTTTAAAATGTCTCCGTAGCTCACACCAAGATGAGGGTCCAAAATTGTAAAAAAGTGCTTTCACCAAAAACACGGTGTGGTTTCTGGGAATGAAGAAATTTGTCCACATGATCGGAGGTTGTCGATACCGATGGTGTCAACAGAGAGCATAGATAAGGACGCAGCATGCGTAACACGGCCTTACAAAGAAAAATGGACCAATGTTCCATTCTACAGTAAAAAGGAGGACGAGCCAACTCTCTGTGTTCGGAAACCCGCTTCAGAAACACATTGTAACACAGCGTGATATTTAACGAATGTGACATTTTCAGCATAGATGCACTTGCATGCATATATAAAATATCACCGTGATCAATAGCTGACAGAAGCCATGTTCAAATGACGTGTCTACTCCATCGCTACGTCTTTCTGGATGTCTAACTTAATGTGCAAGGGTGTCTTCTCTAGTGTACCCTCCCAACGCTTGTGCTAAGGGGAGAGATGCCTAGTAGTGAGTAACACCCCCTCTACTTCTATGAGACAGACACACACACACACACACACACACACACACACACACACACACACACACACACACACCAGCAGTCTTGGAGTATCTCTCAGAAGTGAGTTGATTAGGCCTAAGACTGGGGACTGCTTTGCCTAATCATATCGCTGCATCCAAATCATCTGTGTACATTTCTAATTACACAGTGGCACGCGGTGTCCTTGAGCACAGTGGCAGGTCTCCATTTCATCTCTGTGCTGTGTCTTCCCCATTTACTTGCCTTATCCCCCCCCCCTCTATCCTTATTTATTTAGTTATTTATTTCCATCAGCCTTATCTTCGTTGTTGTTGTTTCGCTTGACTGTGCGCTGAGCAACAGCGCTCATTTGCCCACCGATCTTCATCCTTTGAACTCGCCATCGCAGGGCAGAGCCGACTGTCGGGGGCGGCGGGATCATCTTTGGTGATCTGTTTAATGTCCGGCTCCAAATTTGCCGGGGTTCACAATATAATATCCATTCCGGCATGCATAACACGAAGGATCAGTCATGGGCAAACGACTACAGCGAAGAATATTGTTTGGGTTTGGATTGTAGGGCTGGCACACAGGCAGTGTCGGGCAGAGATGGAACTTCCTCAGTTGTTATCGTTTCCGACATTGTCCACACGTCTTCTTAAAGAAACAACAGGGCCGCTCGGGGTATGCAGAGAGAATATCTTTCAGCTGCCCTGCCTATACATGTGTGAACAGCCATGTTTTTAATCATGTTTTCTTTTTTTCTTTTTGGATATCCTTGATGAAGGAAGGCCATGGCACTGTGCTCCAGGGTTAGATGACCTTCCTATTGTTTATCGGTGTGTCTCTCTACTGCAAGGTCTTATCCTTTCTTTTACTCTCAGCAGTGAACCTTGTTATTGCTGTCAAGAGGCATCGCAATGCCTTCGCCACAGTTGACAAAAGCCCAACTTGAAGGTGAAGAGGGGGGACAACCTTTAACATGGGAATGGCATGTCCTCTTGGGCGCAACAATTAACTTTGCAACCTTGTGCAGTTGTTTAAAAAGCCTCCTCGGCGCCTGTGCTGTGTGATTTCAGATGTGTCGCCCTGAAAAAGACTAAAAATATAAAAAAAACATTATTT
This sequence comes from Melanostigma gelatinosum, assembly GCF_949748355.1. Taxonomy (NCBI): domain Eukaryota; kingdom Metazoa; phylum Chordata; class Actinopteri; order Perciformes; family Zoarcidae; genus Melanostigma; species Melanostigma gelatinosum. The sequence continues at coordinate 7,326,055 of NC_136642.1, read as the reverse complement.
CTGCTTTCTTTGCTGAGTGTGTTATCCTTAATACCTATCCTTGGGCTATTTGCAACCTTTTGTCAGACATCCTCCAAAATGACGGCAGCTTGTGCAGTACGGATGATTGCATTCATCTTGCCTCTCCCACTTTGCTCTTATCACCTGTTAAGCTTGTCACATCCATTGTTTAATACCAACCAGCTCACTGAATCAGTAGTAATTGCCGCTGCCGAATGCCTCTACAGTATGACTTTCCTCTCATTGTATGCCACCAACAGTAACATCTATGTGCTGCTGCCTGGAGGCAAGTTCCTGAGATATTAGTTCTCCACTCTCAGAACTGTTAGTCACACTGACAGACACCTGAGGCGATATAAAATGTCCCTCAAAGCCATGAAAGAGGGAGACGGGCTACTTCTCTTCTTCAAAAACTCAGAGTGAGGAGGAGCAAAGAGATGCAGAGGAGGGGGGAGAGCTGCACTTAAACCCCTTTCGCATATGGGGGCCATACCTTGGAGTCGACATGAAGGGGGAACCCATATAGCTACAAGGCCCAGTATCATAAATAAGACAAGACTTCTCCTCTCCCGTCTCCGACTCCTCCAGTTCACTGCTGGAGTGTTTCATATGGTAACTAGGTGTTCACTGTGTGGCCACATTGTTGCCCATCTTTCAAGTGGCTCAGAGGCGGAAACCTTGAGGTTGGGGAAGAGAAAGAATTTTTGATGAAAAAATGCATTATTCTGTTCTTTTTTCCAGTCTTCATCCCCACCTTCTCTGCCACTCACTGTGGGAGTGGAGTATTTATTACATAAACGGTAAAAAAAAAAAAAAAAGGAGGAGAAATCGGCTGGAGGAAGAGGTAGTAATAGAGAGTACATAAGCTGCAGGCTCCTTCACCTGTCAGGTTAAAAATATGGGCTGGATGGAGGAATGACGACTTTTTCTTCTCCGCACTTCTTACGGAGTGTTATGTGCAAGCAGAGGATGCATAATGTAGATGCCCTCCCTTTGTAATTGAATCAGTGTCAAGCATATCTCAGTATTGATCCAATAGAACATTATCTGCCATAAAATATAAAAGGATGCATCTGTTTGAGAAGAAAGTGTATTTTGAGCCTGCTATGATTAACACAGTGTAAATAAC